>NC_031993.1:30339896-30398017 GCF_001879085.1 Nicotiana attenuata
CTTCTGTTGATTCTGTCCCAGTGGTACGGGATTATCAAGATGTATTTCCAGCTGATCTTCCAGGCATGCCACCTGATAGGGACATTGATTTTGGCATTGATCTGCTGCCGGGCACTCAGCCCATTTCCATTCCTCCGTATCGTATGGCTCCTCCTGAGTTGAAGGATTTGAAGGATCAGTTGCAGGAATTACTTGGTAAGGGTTTTATTCGACCCAATGTGTCACCGTGGGGTGCTCCTGTCTTGTTTGGGAAGAAAAAGGATGGTTCTATGCGCATGTGTATTGACTACCGCCAGTTGAACAAGGCTACAGTGAAGAACCGTTATCCTTTGCCTCGTATAGATGATCTGTTTGACCAGCTTCAGGGCGCACAGGTGTTTTCTAAGATTGACTTGCGCTCAGGGTACCATCAGTTGAAGATTCGGGAGCCTAATATCCCGAAGACTGCCTTCAGGACTCGATACGGCCATTACGAGTTCCTTGTTATGTCATTTGGGCTGACCAATGCCCCTGCAGCTTTCATGCACTTGATGCACAGCGTATTCAGGCCATATCTTGACTCGTTCGTGATTGTTTTTATTGATGATATTCTGGTGTATTCTCGGAGTCGGGAAGATCATGAGCAGCACCTGAGGACCGTGCTTCAGACCTTGAGGGAGAAAAATTTATATGTAAAGTTCTCAAAATGTGAGTTTTGGCTGAGTTCTGTGGCATTCTTAGGCCATGTGATTTCTAGTGAGGTATTCGGGTGGATCCGAGGAAGGTAGAGGCCGTGCAGAGTTGGCCCAGGCCGTCCTCAGCTATAGAGATTCGCAGTTTCCTTGGCTTGGCGGGCTACTACCGTCGTTTCGTGGAGGGATTTTCATCGATTGCTGCCCCTATGATAGATTGACCCAGAAGGGTGCCCCATTTCAGTGCACAGAGCAGTGTGAGGCGAGCTTTCAGAAGCTCAAGACAGCTTTGACTACAGCCCCTATTTTGATGTTGCCTACCGGTTCGGGGTCTTATACTGTCTATTGTGACGCCTCGAGAGTTGGCCTTGGAGTAGTGTTTATGCAGGACGGTAGGGTGATTGCCTACGCGTCCAGACAGTTGAAGATACATGAAAAGAATTACCCTGTCCACGACCTTGAGTTAGCTGCCATTGTTCATGCCTTGAAGATCTGGCGTCATTACCTGTATGGTGTGCCTTGTGAGATCTATACTGATCATCGGAGTTTGCAGCACTTGCTTAAGCAGAAGGACCTGAATATGCGTTAGAGGAGATGGTTAGAGTTGTTAAAGGATTATGATATTACTATTCTTTATTACCCGGGCAAGGCCAATGTGGTAGCCGATGCCTTGAGTCGCCGGGCGGAGAGTTTAGGGAGTTTGGCATATTTACCAGACTCAGAGAGACCTATGGCGATAGATGTTCAGGTCTTAGCCAGCCATTTCGTGAGATTGGACGTTTTGGAGCCCAGTCAGGTTCTAGCCTGTGTGGTTTCCCGGTCTTCCCTATTTGACTGTATCAGGGAGCGGCAGTATGATGACTCTCATTTGCTTGTCCTTCGGGATAAGGTTCAGCGTGGAGATGCCAGGGATGTGACCATTGGAGATGATGGAGTATTGAGGATGCAGGGCCGGATTTGTGTGCCCAATGTTGATGGTCTTCGGGAGATGATTCTAGCAGAGGCCCATAGTTCGCGGTATTCCATCCATCCGGGTGCCACGAAGATGTATCGGGACCTGAGGCAGCACTACTGGTGGAGGCGGATGAAGAAGGATATAGTTGGTTATGTGTCTAGATGCCTCAACTGCCAGCAGGTGAAGTATAAGCACCAGCGCCCGAGTGGGTTGCTCCAGCAGATAGAGATTCCGGAGTGGAAATGGGTGCGCATCACCATGGATTTTGTATCTGGACTTCCACGGACCTTGAAGAAGTTTGATTCCATTTGGGTTATTGTGGACCGGCTGACCAAGTCCGCTCATTTCATTCCTGTGTGTACCACTTATTCATCGGAGCGGTTGGCGGAGATTTATATCAGGGAGATCGTCCGTTTGCATGGTATTCCAGTTTCTATCATTTCAGACAGAGGTACTCAGTTTACATCGCGGTTCTGGAGAGCCGTGCAGCAGGAGTTAGGCACTCGGGTGGAGTTGAGCACAGCTTTTCACCCCCAGACGGACGGACAGTCCGAGCGCACTATTCAAATTCTTGAGGACATGCTCCTTGCGTGCGTGATTGAGTTTGGAGGGTCTTGGGATCATTTCTTGCCATTGGCGGAGTTTGCTTATAACAACAGTTATCAGTCCAGCATTCAGATGGCGCCGTATGAGGCTTTATATGGCAGGAGGTGTAGGTCTCCGGTGGGTTGGTTTGAGCCGGGTGAGGCCAGGCTATTGGGTACAGAGAAGGTTCAGGATGCATTGGAGAAGGTCAAGGTGATTCAGGACAGACTCCGTACAGCCCAGTCTAGATAGAAGAGTTACGCGGACAGGAAGGTTCGTGATGTTTCATATATGGTTGGTGAGCGGGTTCTGCTTCGGGTCTCGCCTATGAAGGGCGTCATGAGTTTTGGAAAGAAAGGGAAGCTGAGTCCGAGGTTTATTGGCCCTTTTGAGATTTTGAGGCGAGTTGGGGAGGTTGCTATGAGCTTGCCTTACCTCCCAGCTTGGCCGGAGTTCATCCGGTATTTTATGTTTCGATGCTCCGGAGGTATCACGATGATCCGTCGCACGTGTTGGATTTCAGTTTAGTCCAATTGGACAAGGATCTATCCTATGTTAAGGAGCCAGTGGCTATTTTGGACAGGCAGATCAGAAAGTTGAGGTCAAAGAACATAGCTTCAGTAAAGGTTCAGTGGCGGGGTCAGCCGGCCGAGGAGGCGACTTGGGAGACCGAGCAGGATATGCGCAGCCAGTACCCTCATCTTTTCACTACTTCAGGTATGTTCTCTATGCTCGTTCGAGGACGAACGAATGTTTAAGTGTAGGAGGATGTAACGACCCGGCCGGTCATTTTTGGAATTTACGGCCCGATCCCCCATTTAACTGCTTCCCCTAAGTTCATTTCTGCTATTTTGGTTTGCCGGGACGTTCGGTGTTGAGTTTTGGAAAGTTTTGGGATACTTAGTCCCTAAATGAGAGCTCAAGTGTTGAAAAGTAGTTCGTAGTCGGAACAGTATGAAGACGACCTCGGAATGGAAATCTGATGGTTCCGTTAGCTCCGTTAGGTGATTTCGGGGTTGGGAGCGTGTTCGGAATGTATTTTGGGAGCTCGTAGCTCATTTAGGCTTGAAATGCCGAAGTTTGAATTTTTGAAGTTTCCGGTTCGATAGTGAGTTTTTGATCCGAGGGTCGGATTGGAATTCCGGAAGTTGCAGTAGCTCCGTCATGTCATTTGGGATGTGTGTGCAAAATTTCAGGTCATTCGGACGTGTTTTGGTTAGGTTTTTGATCGAAAGCGTATTTGGAAGAATCTTGTAGTTCTTAGGCTTGAATCTTTGATTTAATCGGGTTTCCGGTGTTGTTTTAGGTGTTCTAAGGATTGGTACAAGTTTGAATAAGGTATTAGGTGGTATTGGTGCTTTTGGTTGAGGTCCCGGGGGCCTCGGGATGATTTCGGATGATCGACGGGAAGAAATTCTAAAGTGTGCAGCAGCAGAGTTTGAGTCTTCTGGTATTTCCGCTTCTGCGGCTTGGGAACCGCAGAAGCGGCTTCTTCATCGCAGAAGCGATTCCAGGCATCTCCGCAGGAACCGCAGAAGTGGTCCCTTCCTCCGCATAAGCGGGACCGCAGAAGCGGGATTTGTACCGCAGAAGAGGAGTCTGGCGTTAAGTGAAAAATCGCAGAAGCGGCTCGTGGTCTGCAGAAGCGGGACCGCAGAAGCGGTCCCTTGTCCGCAGAAGCGGAAATGACTGTTCTGAAAAGGGGATAATTCGAGGGTTAATTCAAAAGTTAGAAAAAACAATTGGGAGCTCGGGAGAAGGCGATTTTGGGTGGATTTTGAAGAGAAAATCACTGGGTAATGTTTTCTTGACCCTATTTAGTTGTATTCCATCAATATATAGTTAAATCCACCATTAGAATTCGAATTCAAGGTCAAATTGGGGAAAATTGGAAGAAACTTCATAGACCTAATAATTGAGTTTTGAGTGGGCAATTGACCTCCGATTTGGGAGATTATTATATGGTTAGACTCGTGAGAGTACGAGGGTTCTGAAAATGTGAAAATTATTTGATTCCGAGACGTTGGCTTGAGGGGCGTTTTGGTCATTTTACCTATTTTTGCGCCCTAGCTGTAAATTTATTAGCGGAATCAGTTGTATGCAATATTATTTACGATATGTAGTTGAATTGAATAGATTCGGGCCATTTGGAGTCGGATACTCGTGGCAAAGGCGTGGTTTCTATTGATATTGAGCCGGTTCGAGGTAAGTGGCTTGTCTAACCTTGTGTGGGGGACCTTTCCCCTTAGGATTTGTTATTTGTTGATTTGAGTGCCTTGTACGCGAGGTGAAGAGCGCGTACTTGAGCCAATTGTTGAAAAATCCGATTTTCTTAAGATATTGAGATTGAGTTCCTTTCATATTTGCTTTATTCTACTTGCAATTATAACCTGTGCTAGATTAGGAAAGCATGTTTAGTTGATTTAACTTGCCTAATTGCTTAAGTTGCCTTGACTGTACTACGTGAAGCATGCTAGGCTAGTACTACCTGTTGCTTGTCTTTTGTACTTCGTTTCCGTGTACCTTCTGGTTGTGATTGCGCATTTACATTGGGACTACGGATGTGGGATTCCGGTAGCTTCCCCCCTTGTTTGTTTACTTTGGGACTGCGGGTTCGATTCCCGATAGATCCCCCTGCACTTTTACTTAGGGACTGCGGGTTCGATTCCCGATAGATCCCCCTGCACATTGATGGTTGGACTACGGGACGGTATCCCGGGAGATCCTTCGGATGTACACATATGATGGACTACGGGACGGTATCTCGGGAGATCCACTGGACAGTTGAGAAAACAAGGGGCTACAGGACGGTATCCTGGGAGACCCTCATTGTTATCATTGGTATTGAGCTATGTTTACTCTGTGTTTATTCTGTACTCGTGTAGTTGTTATAGCCTCGTCGACTTGTCTTATCTCACTGTTGTACTTATTATATCTGTCAGATTTTTATACTGCTAAATTATTATTATTTTTATATTTTGTCTTAGTAGGGCGCTGACCTTCCTCGTCACTACCCAACCGAGGTTAGGCTTGGCACTTACTTAGTACCGTTGTGGTGTACTCATGCCTTTCCTGCGCATGTTTTCATGTGCAGATCATTCAGGTACCTCCACTCAGGCGCACTATCAGTGAGGCAGGAGGACTACGGAGACTTCGAGGTAGATCTGTTGCGTCCGCAGACCGACGAGTCTCCCTCTTACTCTATCTTTAGTACTTAGTTTTCCTTCTTTCGGTTGTTAGAAATTCCGGAGTTTGGAACCTTTACTATACACTTTTGTAGCCTGTGTTGCCCGTGAGTTTCCGGGTTTTGGGAATTGTTTTAGACTTGTGATATTGAGTTGTACTTGCCAAGCGGCATTCAGTACAGTTTCCTTTAGATATTTGATTTGATTTTCTCTATTTTTCCGCAATTATTATATTTCCACAAATGTTAAGCTTACCTGGTCATGGGGACCAGGTGCCGTCATGATATGTTCGCGGTTGGTGAACTAGGGTCGTGACAGATCATCACACTGTTAAACTTGCCATATGCAAAATCGAATTATATCGTATTTCTGTATACAATTGTATCAATCTCGACTTTTCGTGGTTGAAAATTGTTTTGTACGAACCGTAACAAAGGAACTGTAAAGAAAGAAGGGAGAATTGAAAATCCACATATTGCTCTGTTTTTTTATACTTTTCGGTTTGAAAATCTTTCATGAAGGGAGAAATACATATTATGGGTGATTTAATTGTGTTAGTTGAGTTATATTAGGAGACTATTTGCTAAATTGATTTCCTCTCCGTTTTAAAACAGTTGAAAGGTCATTTTTTTTAAGGAATATACGTTACTGTATTCAATAATACAGCTCTTGAATACAGTTGAATACAACAACTGATTAGCTGGACTTCCATGATTCACGCCTATTTTTCCTACTGTATTCATGAATACAATAGTCTAAATACATCAAATACATCTTATAACAACATAAAACGTATCTACAGGCCGTAATATAGCAAATGATATCTATAGATAGCTAATTACCACTAAAAAATAATGCTTTATGAAAATTTTCTCTTTTCTTAATTAGTATACACGAGTCCACCTCAACGGAGCAAAATCACACATAAAAAATGACCCCAAAATAAAAGTTATTATAACCTCTCCCTATATATTTACTCAACTACATGTCAAAAAGAAAAATTGTCAAAATAAAATCTTTTCAAGCATACCGTGAATTCTAACTCTTCGATGTTACATTGCGAAATCTTAACATATTAAAATCTCATTACTTGATCATGTTGAAATCCTTTCATGGGTAATTCGCAGTGGTAGGGCTAGATTGTAGTAAACAGGCTCAGGCTCAGCAGAATCTAATAGTTTTAACTTTTAATTCAAACTTTATATTTTTCTTAATAAATGTACCTTCGAGAACATTTGATAAAATTAGAACGATACATAGAAGATTAGCATGGCCATGCGCAATGATGTTATGGACAAATCGAGAAGATCTTAATAAATTTATTTAAGATGTATAAATTATTAAGTTAGAATCCAATAACTTAAAAGGATAAAATCTCCAACTCATAAACTTCAAATTTTAATTCCGTCTCTAACTCTTGATTTGGTTCTTGAGTTGGTTGTACTACAGCATCAAGGATTCATTTTGTTGCCAATTATATATCCTTATGATTTATGTTGGAAAACAAAGATATACCCTTATGATTTATGATTAATTTTAAAACCATCCTTTTATAATATTTGTAACAATAAATAAATCTAAATAAAAGGTAAAAAAAGGATTAGTTGCGAGTAAAAATCTAAATGAGAGCAAAGATTACGTCAAATTTCAAATTCAAAATTCAAACAGAAGATATGAAAATATAGTTGGTTATTATATATCCTTTAAAAATGAAAATGTCGTTATATAGTTTAATAAAAATAAAAGGAATTATTCTCCAAATACTTTTAGAATAATGTGATTGAGATGAATCTCTTTTATGGGTGTTAATGGATATCTAAAATTGACTAAACCGACCGAACCGTATCGCACCGAACCGATTTTTAGGTTTCTTTTAATAAAATCGTAGATTTTTATATAAATCTATCACTGTACCAATAATTAAGGTAAGTTTTTTATTTTATGCAAATAAACCGAAAAATACCGAACCGTACCGAATAAATTTACATGTGATAAATATTTATATATTATGTTTAAAAATAATAAAGCATTAAATTTTTTCTTGGGTCTTGGAATTATTAAAACAGTTACAAGCCAACAAATAATTAAACTCAAAATCCTAGTTCCCAAACCTATTATACTACTCCTATTGAAACTAATATTTCAGCATATTCACTAGCAAGACACAAGGTATTGTAGCGATTATGGGTAGCAAACTACAATGTATTAAATATGTTTCCTTTCGCATGATTTAGATTTATCCTTTTGAATATTTAATCTTCTATAGATTTTATTCTTGAGTCTCAGTCCCAGCTTGGTTACTATCTTTCGACTCGTGTGATTGATATTTTTTTTATATTAATTTGCTTAGTTTCTTTTACGTTATTGTAGAATAGTTGATGGATCTATACTCTAGCCATCTTTCATATTTTCATAATTTAATACCCTTTAAAATGTAAAAATGTCCAGAGAGTTTTGCTAAGTCCTATAAAAATCCGTATGTTATTGCATTCTACTTCTACTAGTGACTTTTACATGATATTTTAAAAAAAAGTATCGAAAATTAGCCGAACTGTACCGATACCGAAGAGAAACCGATATGAATAGGACGGTTTTGAAAATTTTAATTTTGGTTATATATAATAGAATAACTGAAAAATTGGTATGGTACAAATTCGACAAAATAACCGGCCAAACCGAACCATTGACACCCCTATTCTCTTACTATTTTGGGACATTTTGAAATATTTTGTACCATCCCACTTTATATTGTTATTACATAAAAAATTATAAATTTCAAGAATCCCAATTTAAAACTTTTATATGATTTATTTATTTCAAACTAGATTTTATACCATTACTTTAAACTCTTATTTCACTACCACTAATTTATTAGTTAAATTAGGGTGCGTTTGGTATGAAGGAAAATATTTTCCAACTTTCTTATGTTTTGTTGGCTTACATGTTTTGGAAAATATATTCCTCATTAACTCATTTTCCTCCAATTGGAGAAAAATGTTTTCCCTATCAAGAGAAGGGAAAATATTTTTCAAAACTCTTTTTCAACCTTCCCTTCCATCTTCCCCATCCTCACCAACCCACTCCCACACCCACACCTATCCAAGCCACCCCCATCCCATCCTAACCCCCCCCCCCCCCGGCTCCCCTCCACCCTAAATAAAAATATTATTAATAGTATTTTCTTTTCATGTTATAGATAAATTCTTTTTTCATTTCAATAAATGAGTATTTTCTTTTCATGATATAAAAAAGTTTTTTTTTATTTTAACAAATAAATACTTTCTTTTCATGATGTAGAAAAAGTATTTTCTTTCATTTCAACAAAAAAAAAAGTATTTTCTTTTCATAACGTAGAAAAAGTATTTTTTTCAGTTCAACAAAATGAGTATTTTCTTTTCATGATATAGAAAGAGAATTTTCTTTTATTTCAATTAAATGATTACTTTATTTTCATGTTATAGAAAGAGTACTTTCTTTTTCAACCAAAAAAAAGAAGAGTATTTTCTTTATAGTTATGCAGCATAAATTTCTACGTTGTTTTGCGTAAAAAGTAAAGCAGCACATTAGTTCCTTTAGGTTTGTGTGAATTTTTAGAAGAATAATTAAATTGTTGAAGAAAAATTCTGAAAATGTTGGGTATTTATTTGGGGGGGGAGGGGGGGAGCAAGGAAACGTGGGGATTTGGGGGAAGGGGGTGAGGAGAGCAGCATAAAAAAATACTTTCTACTCTCTAACCAAATAATATAAAATATTTTTCGGAAAAAGTTTTCCACTCACCAACCAAACAAGGAAAAATAAGTTATAAAGCCACTCATTTTACATGAAAACATTTTCTAGGAAAATATTTTCCATGAAAAATATTTTCTCTCATACCAAACACATCCTTAATATTATAAATTTGTGTCCAATCAAACAGGGTGAAAATTATTTTTTTTAACTTCATGTGACTGCACTTTCAAAGTTGAATCACATACATTTCCTCCTTCTACCTAATCATACATTTAAGCATTTAGCCTATGCCTAATCTTATCTTTCTTTGATAAGAATCAATACGATCTTTATAAGGCTCCTCCTTCGAATGAAATTCAATGGGATCCAGAGAGACCATGTCTTCATCCATAGGATCCAAGTATCCGGATCGATCAGAAGTTCAATTCTATCTGAACTATTCATTTTCAAATGATATCCACCTTTGATCACAAATATTCATTTTTGATCGTAAATGTCTCTTACACCCTCTGAACTATCGACCTCCTCCTTTTAATTTTTAAATTTCATGATACTTTTTCTTTTCAGAATTATTGAACTTGCTTATTTAACTAATTAATCAAGTTTTATTTCTGGAGTAAAAAGATTAAATAAATAGTAACCATTTGTATATTAATTAATAACTTTAAAGAAACAAACATCAAGTTTAAAAAATAAATTGTCAGTATTACGAATTTGATTCGCGAAATCAACCCCATAGTATATGTTATTTTATTCATGACAATTAAATTTAAAACTTTATCTACAACAATTAAAAAAAAAAAAAAAAAAGTGGGGCCCGATTTAAGATCACCATTTAGGCTAAGACATGCCATCATTTGCTTGGTTTCTATAGGTAGAAGAATTGAGGTAAACAAAAACATTATACTACAAAGAGAAATTGAAATACTATTACATTGATGCTGAATTGACAACATAAACGGCAGAAAGGTCATCGAAACTACATGTTTACATCTAGCTAATGAATAATAGTTTTTATTATTTAATTGTAAATAAGTGATATGTATTCTTTCTTTAAAATGTAGTAACTTCTAAGATTAAATTGTTTAGTTTAGTATAATACTAGATAAAAGAAGTGGGTCACAACAAAATTGACAATAAGTGTAATACCTCACAATATAGATAAACATAGATAATTGTAACGATCCGACCGGTCATTTTGAGCATTTGCACTTCGCTCGCCAATTCTCGGGCATAACTAGCTCCGTATGATGTATTATGACTTATGTAAATCGTCGGTTTTGGTTTTCAGGTTAATCAGAACAGATATGGAAGAATGATTCTCAGCTTGAAGCTTTAAATTTGAAAGGTTTGACCAAGTTTTGACTTTTTAGTATTCGATCTCGGATTTGGATTTTTATGATTTGGTTAGCTCCGTTAGGTGATTTTAGACTTGGGAGCGCGTCCGGAATGTGATTTAGAGGTCCGTGGTAGAATTAGGCTTGAATTGGCAAAATTGAAAATTTGGCGGTTCTCGGTCGGCAGTGGAAATTTTGATATCGGGGTCGGAATGGAATTCCGGAAGATGGAATAGGTTCGTAGTGTCATTTGTGAAGTGTGTGCAAAATTTCATGTCATTCGGACGAGGTTTGGTAGGTTTCGGCATCGTTTGCAAAATTCGGAAGTTTAGGACTTCTTAGGCTTGAATCCGAGGGTGATTCGGTGTTTTGACGTTGTTTTGAGTATTCTAAAGGTTCAACTAAGTTGAATGTTGATATGTGACTTGTTGGTATTTTTGGTTGAGGTCTCGAGGGCCTAGGGATGATTTCGGATGGTTATCGGAGAGTTTGGAAATTTGGTAATGCAGCAGAAGCTGCCGATTCTGTCTTAACCGCACCTGCGGAGTGGGAACCGCAGGTGCGAGGTCCGCAGAAGCGGGTATGAGGCGCAGGTGCGCATAGTGCGGCTTGGTCCCTGCATCTGCGATGACCGTAGATGCGGTCAGGATATCGCAGAAGTGGAAGTGGGATTTTAATGAAATTCCGCAGAAGCGGAAAGGTTTTCGCAAGAGCGGTCCCGCAGATGCGGGAATGGGACCGCAGATGCGGTTTTGCTGGGCAGAACCTATAAATTGGAGACTTTGTGAAATTTGGATTATTTTCCACCATTCTTGTTCGGACTTGGAGCTTTGTGGAAGGTTTTGAAGAGTGAATCAAGGGTGTTTTCGTGGAGGTAAGCTACTCGAACTCAATACTCGTGATTATGGTGATTTTCAGTTGTTTAAGCATATAATTAAAAGAAATTAGGGATGAAATTGAGGGGTTAGGGCTTGGAAATTGGAGAGTTTGATTTGAGGATTTGAGGAACCATTTGATGTCGTATTTCGATGATTTTGGTATGTACAGACTCATGAGTGAAAGGAGTTTCTAGTTTTGTGATTTTTGTAGTATTTCGGGACGTGGGCCCAAGGGCCGGGTTTGTGTGAATTTTGGGATTTTGGTCAATAGTTTTTCGTATGGAATTGGTTCCTTGGCCTATATTGATTACATTGTATTGCTCTGGTTAGATTCGGGACCTTTGGAGGCTGATTCCAACGGCAAAGGCATGGGGGAGTAGGGATTTGACCGGTTTGAGGTAAGTAATGATTGTAAATCTTGTCCTGAGGGTATGAAGCCCCGGATTACACATCATTTCACTATTTTGAGGTGATGGACATGCTAGATGACGAGCGTGTGGGCGTGCACCGTTGGAGATTGTGACTTGGTCCGTCCCGTAGCAACTATTAAGTTGCGTATTTGACTGAAAACTATATGGTACTTATGTGTTTTAGAAATAATTTCTATAATTTGGGATGAATGCCATATTTGGGCCTCGTGCCAAGCTATTTGGACCCTTAGGGGCCTTTTCTTATTATTTCCTCTTTTTGACTTAAGATTTGTACTCAGTTATGCTATATTTTACTGATTTCATAACTCAATCTTTATTACTTCGTTTTGATGCATAAAATGATATTTTGGGCTGAACACCTTGTTTTACTGATAGCCCAAGTGGCTTGAGAGGTTTCTGACTAAGTGAGGCTGAGGGCATGTGTTGTGAGGATATTATGGGAACGGGTTGCACGCTGCAGCATGTTGTTATTGATTTGTGATTATGAGAGACCAATGGCCTGATTAATTTACGCCACGAGGTGGCTTGTTATAGCGCTTGGGCTGTAGGAGCCTCTCCGGAGTCTGCACACCCCCAGTGAGCGCGGGTACCCTGAGTGAGTGATATGATGTTTTGCCCGAGGGGCTGTTTACGAGTGGCTGTGAGGTTTGCCCGAGGGGCTGGTTCTGAGTGATGTTATGCCCGAGGGGCGGTTTATGATTCATATTGCCCAAGGGGCTGTATATGAACTATGTTTTGCCCGAGGGGCTGTTTATGACTTTCTTCACTTTTACTCTAAATTGCATTGCCTCTGTTGAAACTGTTGAAAGGCATCTTCAAATGGTTTTTACCGAAAACTGGATTGTAAACGAGATGATTTGACTCAAAGACTGTTTTGAAAGCATGTTGTACTCACTAAGATTTCATGACGTGGATTTTATGTGTTTCCTACTGCTCAGTCTTTATTTACCTTTATTACTTACTGAGTTGGCGTACTCACATTACTCCCTGCACCTTGTGTACAGATCCAGGGGTTGCTGGACGTGCTAGCGAACATTGATTTTCATCCGCCGCGGATATTTTGGAGTTGGCAAGGTAGATGCATGGCGATCGCAACCTTGCTCTTCTCCCTCCTATCTCCCTATAGATATTAGTAGTTGATTTCCAGACTATTTTAGTCTTGTTATATTTCCGAACAGTTGTAGTATTTGCTCATGACTTAGTGACACCTAAGGTCGGGCTTTTATTTCCGCATTTTGGTTTTGGATTTATCTCTTTTATGGAAATTTCAGTATGAAAAAGGTTATTTTCTAAATTTTTAAAATGAAATGTCCAATTATTTTGGGAATGTGTCGGTTGGCCTAGTTCCATGATAGGCGCTATCACGACCGGGTTGGTTTTGGAGTCGTGACAATAATGAGGATTCATGTGGCACCCCAATTTGTTTGGGACTGAACATAATTATTGTGTTGGTGTATATACTAGGTCGTATATATATTTTTCATGTAATAAAAATAAGTCATATTAAGTGATGGTACGCTAGAAACCTGTCACGATCCAAAATTCACTATAGGCTGTGATGGCGCCCAACGTCGTCGTTAGGCAAGCCAACGTTGAACTACCAACTTAATTATTATTTTATTATTTTTGAAATTGCGAATCCCATTAAATAATAGAGTAAGATCTGGCACTCATAGAAACATGTGCTTCTCTTTACCAAATTCTGAATATAAATAAATCATAAAGTGAAATGATAATAATAACGTGAACTATAAAAGTGAACATCCACTAGGAACCCCCAAACCCCGGTATCACAAGTGCATGAGCATCTACTAAATAGTTCAATAACAATACAACAACTGTCAGGAATACAAGATAGACAAGATAAAGTAGATAATTACGAATGGAGACTCTATGTGCTGTGAATCGTTGTAACAACCCGGCCGGTCGTTTTTGGAATTTACGCCCCGATCCCCTATTAACTGCTTCCCCCAAGTTTATTTCTGCTATTTCGATTTGTGGGGATGTTCGGTTTTGAGTTTCGGAGAGTTTTGGGACACTTAGTCCCTAAATGAGAGCTTAAGTGTTGGAAGATTGACCATAGTTGGAATAGTATGAAGACGGCCTCGGAATGGAAATCTGATGGTTCTGTTAGCTCTGTTAGGTGATTTGGGGTTTAGAGGCGTGGTCGGATTGTGTTTTGGAGGTCCGTAGCTAATTTAGGCTTGAAATGCCGAAATGTTGAATTTTGAAGTTTCCGGTTCGATAGTGAGATTTTGACCCGAGGGTCGGGATGGAATTCCGAGAGTTACAGTAGTTCCGTCATGTCATTTGGGATGTATGCGCAAAATTTCAGGTCATTCGGACGTGGTTTGGTTGGGTTTTTGATCAAAAGCGGAATTCGGAGGATTTTAGAAACTTAGGCTTGAATCCGATGTGTTTTGGTTATTTTGATGTTGTTTGGAGTGTTTTGAAGATTGGTACAAGTTTGAATAAGGTATTAGGTGATGTTTGTGCTTTTGGTTGAGGTCCGGGGGCCTCGGGGTGATTTCGGATGGTTGACGGAGAGTTGAGGAAATGTAGCAACTGCTGTAATTTTTTTTGCTGCTTCTGGTATTTTCGCATCTGCGGTTTGGGGACCGCAGATGCGGCGACGCAAAAGCGGCTAAGGAGACCGCAGAAGCGGATTTTTGCCTTTCCTTCAGGTTCCGCAGATGCGGAAGGAATACCGCAAAAGCGGTGGCGCATCTGCGAAAGGGCAATCGCAGATACGGATTTCTGGTCAATTAATGAAAGTCGCAGATGCAACTAAGTCTCCGCAGAAGCGGGACCGCAAATGCGGAATTAGCTGGGCAGAACATATAAATAGTTGCCTTCACGAAATTGAACCATTCTTTCACCATTTTCATCTGGGTTTGAAGCTCTTGAGAGAGATTTTTGAGGAAAACAAAGGGGAATCACTTAGAGGTAACGTCCTTGACTTCATAACTCGTTTTTATGTGATTAAAGACCTAACTGGTGATGAGAAATTTGGGAAAAATGGGTAATTAGGGCTTGAGTTTAAGAGGCCTTTAAATAAGGATTTGAGGGGTCGTTTGGGCCCCGATTTCAGTGTTCTTGTTATGTATAGACTCGTGAGAGTACGAGGTTTGTGAAAACGTAAATTTTACCCGGTTCCGAGACATGGTCCTGAGGGGCGTTTTGGTCATTTTACCTAATTTCGCGTATTAGCTTAGAATTTAAATATAGAATCAGTTGCTTGAGGTGTTATTTACATTTATAAAATTTAATTGAATAGATTTGAGCCATTTGGAGTCGGATACTCGTGGCAAAGGCGTGGTTTCGGGTTGACTTGCACTTGTTCGAGGTAAGTGGCTTGTCTAACCTTGTGTGGGGTACTTTTCCCCTTAGGATTGATATTGTGGTAATTGAAATGCCTCATACGTGAGGTGACGAGCGCATACTTGTGCTAATTGTTAGAAATCCAGTTTTTCTTTAAAGATAGCCTTGAATTGTGTTCTTCCTTTTCTTGCTTACACCGTTTGGACATTAAACCTGCTGTAGCTTAGAGAAACATGTCTACTTGACTAAATTGCTCTATTTGCCTTAACTGCCTTAATTGTATTACGTGAATCATGCTAGGTTAGGATTAGCTGCTTCACTTTGATATGAAATTGATTGGATTGAATTCTTGTTGTTGCTGTGTATTTACTTTGGGACTACGGAACGGTATTCCGGGAGATCCCCCTGCACTTTTACTTTGGGACTACGGGACGGTATCCAGGGAGCTCCCTTGTATGTTTACTTTGGGACTACGGAATTGTATTCCGGGAGATCCCCCTGCACATTTATGCATTGGACTACGGGACTGCACCCGGGAGATCCACTGGAGATGATATTTATATTTGGGGACTATAGGATGGTATCCTGGGAGATCCCCGGTTGTTATCTTGGAGCTGGGTTGTGCTTTTTTACTGTGTTTTACTTGCATCTGTGATAGTCGTTGCTGTCCTTTAAATCTTGTGTTACTCACTTACACTGTTATTTTACACTGTTAAACCTTATACCTTATTTAACCTCAGTAGGGCCCTGACCTTCCTCGTCACTACCCAACCGAGGTTAGGCTTGGCACTTACTGAGTACCGTTGTGGTGTACTCATGCCCTTCCTGCGCATGTTTTTCATGTGCAGATCCAGGTACCCCTACTCGGGCTTATCATTCTTGAGGCGAGGCGATTCTACGGGACTTCGAGGTATATCTGCCACGTCCGCAGATCGAGGAGTCTCTTTCTATTCTTGCATTTAGTGTTTAGCCCTTTTGTACTTTATGTTCTTGATTAGACATTCCGGAGATTAGAGCTATGTAATGTTTTTCTCAGCTTGTGGATCCGTGAGTTTTCGGGTTTTGGGATTGTGTATCATACTTTGGAAAGTTGTGTGTATATGCCAGCAGCATTTAAATATTATTTCTTTCAGTTATTCGACTTTTGATTATTTATTCCGCAAGATTAGTTGTTTTTCCGCATTTGTTAGGCTTACCTAGTCATAGACTAGGTGCCGTCACGATAGTTCACGGAAGACGAACTGGGGTCGTGACAAATTGGCCCAGACCATCCTCAGCTACAAAGATCCGTAGTTTTCTTGGCTTGGCGGGTTATTACCGTTGATTTGTTCAGGGGTTTTCATCTATTGCAGCACCTATGACCAGACTGACCCAGAAGGGTGCTCCGTTCCAGTGGACGGAAGAGTGCGAGGAGAGCTTTCAGAAGCTCAAGACAGCCCTGACTACAACCCCGGTTTTGATATTGCCTACCGGTTCGGGGTCTTATACTGTCTATTGTGATGCCTCGAGAGTTGGCCTTGGAGCGGTATTGATGCAGGACGGTAGGGTGATTGCCTACGCGTCCAGACAGTTGAAGATACATGAGAAGAATTATCATGTCCATGATCTTGAGTTAGCTGCCATTGTTCATGCCTTGAAGATCTGACGTCATTACTTGTATACATGAGGTATATCATAGCATGGAAATGCAGCTCACCATAAAGTCCCCTCTGGAGTTGCGCCTACGCGCCCAAATGACCACCAAATGAACCTGTTAGAGCCTGCACATTTAGTGCAGAAGTGCAGCATGAGTACGTAAATCAACGCGTACCCAGTAAGTATCGAGCCTAACCCCGAAGAGATAGTGACGAGGGACCGACATTGACACTTGCTAGTGGTCCAGTAGATCAAATATAATAAAGTAGACAAATATGAAACATGGTAAATAAACAATGAGTACATATATAGGCAAATAATACAGTCTACATCGGAACAATAAACACAAAGACCTCAATCATCGGATACTTCCGCAAATGGATTACGTAGCCGTCGATACCAAAACAACTATCACATCTCGAGTCAGGAAATTCATGAGTACGCGAACTCCTTATCACGTATTTTGCACGATTCTGCCGAGGCGAGCGGCCCGATCCCATAAGAGTATTTTATAGCAATGGCGAGGCGAACGGCCCGATCCCGTAAGAATATGATACATGATACTACCGAGGCGAACGGAACGATCCCATAAGAGTGAGTTACAGTATCCTGGCAAGGCGAACGACCCGATCCTATAAGAGTAGGATACCTGATACTGCCGAGGTGAACGGCTTGATCCCATAAGAGTGTGATACATGATACTGTCGAGCCGAACAACCCGATCCCATAAGAGTGTGATATATGATACTACCGAGGTGAACGACTAGATCCCATAAGAGTGTGCTACAATATCCTGTCGAGGCAAACGATCCGATCCCATAAGAGTGTGTTACAATATACTGCCGAGGCGATCGACCCGATCTCATAAGAGTGTATTATAGAAACGTCGAGGCGAAAGACCCGATCCTATAAGAGTGTGATACATAATCTTGTTGAGGCGAATGACCCGATCCCATTAGAATAAGAAGCTTTAACGGGTCCTTGACCCTACTCATGAATATACGTGCGAGTTACAAAATTTAAGGAAACTTTTCGATAAATACGCACAACGCGGGAGAAATTAATAAGAGAAGCATAAATTTTTCCGCGACTAATCAAGTAGCTTGTCGAATATCTAAAATAGCGAGTCCATTACTCTGTGCGAGTCTAGTCTCAGGTCATAGTGCGAAATAAAATAATTAAACAGGCAAGAATAACTCAAATAGTATAATTAGAGCATGGCGTGAATCCTAGTCTACCCGGACATAATCAGGAATTCTAGCATACGCATGGACACTCGTCACCTTGTATGTGCGTAGCTCCCACAACATGTAGCATGTAATAAATGTAACACCTACGGAGTAATTTTTTCCTTACAAGGTTAGACAAGAGACTTACCTCGCTCCGAAGTTCCATAACCGGCTCCAATGCCTCTCTAACACCTCAAATCGATGCCCATCGACCCAAAACTAGTCAAACAACTTGCAAATCAATCAAAATATACTTCAATGCTTATAATTTAACAATTTATAAAAATCTCCATCTCCGCTCGAAAAGTCAAAAAAGTCAACCTAGGCACATGTGCCCGAATTCCAAATATTTTTGAAGATAAATATAACTCATACATCACAAACTCAAATATATAATTTATTCCAAATATTCTTTCAAAACTCACAATTCCTATCAATTTCCATATTTAAATCCTTGTAGAATCCATGTAATTAACTAACATTATGTGGGAATTACTTACCTTGCCGTAGATAATGAAAAGCTCCCCTTGAAGAGCTCCAAAAATCGCCCCAACCAAGTGAAAATGAAAGAAAATGGGCCAAATCTCGTATAAAAATCAAGTCTGCCTAGGTCTTTGCTCTTCGCGATCGCGAAAGAACCATTGCGATCGCGAAAGCCAAAATCACTGCCTCCAAAATTTTCTCTATGTGTTCGCGACCACCGGGCCGCGTTCGCGAAGCCTTCAGATACTACTGCTTCGCATTCGCTATATAAGCATCGCGTTCACAAAGGCTTAACGGCTCCAGGCCCCATCTCCCCTTCCTTCTTTGTGTTCGCGACCTCCAAGTCGCGTTCGCATAGGCTACCTTAGTCTCTTTCTCCGAGATCGCGACCCTATGTCGTGTTCGCGATGAGCAAATCCCAGCAGCCCAAAAATCCTTTTTCGCGAACGCGTGAGACCATTCGCGTTCGCGGAGAACAAAACCAGACACCAGCACCATCAATTGCAAAACAAGGAAAAATGGTATGAAATCACTCCGAATCACACACGAGGCCCCCAGGACTCCGTCCAATCACGCCAACCAGTCTCAAACCATAACACGAACCTGCTCAAGGACTCAAATCACACCCAACAACATCCAAATGATGAATCGACGATTAAGATCTTACTTTTAACCTTCAACCATTCAAACTTCGACGAACGCATCTGAATCATATCAAAACATCCCGGAATGATGCCAATTTTACGCACAAGTCCTAAATCACGATATGAGCTTATTCCAAGGCTCGGAATCCGACAAGGACATCAATAACACCAAAGTCCTCTTCAAACCAAACTTAGGAAATTCTAAAAACCTTCAAAATGCTAACTTTCCACAACAAGCGCCGAAATGCTCCCGGACCACCCGATATCAATCCGAACATGCGTCCAAGTCCAAAATCATCGTACGAACCTATTGGAACCTTCAGATCCCGATTCCGAGGTTGTTTACTCAAACGTCAAATCATGGTAAACTCTTCCAATTTGAAGCTTCCGCAATGAGAATTTTTCTTCCGAATCAACTCCGAACTTCCCAAAATTCAATTCCGACTACGCGTACAAGTCATAATACATAAAGTGAAGCTACTCAAGGCCACAAACCACCGAACGGCGCGCTATAACTCAAAATGACCGATCGAATCATTACAAAACTCGTATTTTAGTTGTAGTTTGCACTCTAATCATTGCACTTCACTTGTGTTTGAGCTTAAATGATGATGGTTTGTACTTATTATATATTTTATGCCTTGCAGGGAAATGATTCCAGTTAAAAAGATAATTTAGAGCTAAATGGAACATTGTGGAGCTTTGAAGTCTGAGTAAAAGCCCAAGGAATTAAATCAGGTTCGCGTTTGGGAGTCGAGGCCCAAGTCTAGATATCAAGAAAGTGAGAAGAAAAATTTACTCGGAGAAAATGCACAACCATGCTGCGGGGTGCGAGGCACTAGTGCAAAATTCCTGCAGAATGACAGAAATAACTCTTTGAAAATCCCACTGGTACGACGCACCGCATCTGTGCATTTTCTTAGAGTAGTTTCCTTCTTCGGCTTGAAAATGGTATTTTCGTCCGAACACGTTCCTCATGGTATGAATACACCAAAAATATGAGTTTGAGGGGATTTTTGACCTTGTGAGCTTTTGGAGAGCATTGGAGGCTTCATTTTCCTTCTACCAATTTAATACGCAAGTTTGGATTGTAATGTTGGATTATTGTTCTCTTATTCTTTAACAGTATTTGTGATGACTTTTCCTATATCTAATGAGTATTTTACCTTAGGGTTCGACATGATTTAGCGATTTGGTTGTTGTTTATGGATTTGACTACTATTTAATTGCTTGAATTTGTTATTGGGGCTTTAATATTAGTTATGATTTTATTCTTTATAGTGTTTAATCAAAAGAGGCACATCTTATTAAATATTATTGCAACGTATGCCTTAGTTTATTTTGGTTATTATTTTGGTGATTGAAAAATATTCGCGAGAAGTTTCTCTTAAATCATTCCTATCAATAGATTCTTGCATGTTTTACCGCACTTCATATCAACTTATTTGAAAGATTTAGATTTAATCGAGAGAGGAATCGAAAATATAAGCTAATTACCTATGGAGTTCATGAGAATCGATAGAACCTTAAGAGTGAAATATAACAGTGTCAAATTCAGGATAGCAATCTTGCACCTATCATGTCGAAACCCTTATTCTTCGTCTTGATAATAATCCGTTGCTCTACTCTCTAATCAAAGTGTTAATCATCCTGAATAGCGTTAAACCAAAAATTACTTGAACATTATTTAAATTCAATTCATGTGGAGATGATAATTAAACTATACTATCTTTGGCTAGCGAACATCAAGTTCGTGTTATATTTTGCGCTCGTCATTAAGTCGGGACAGATCTACATGGAGGGGTAGCGAGTTCATGTTACCCGTGTTTCTCTCCCTAAGCCATGCATAATAGTGTTATATTTTTCTAAACTAGTTAAATATTTGTACGTGCACCAAAAACTTCAAAGTCATATGGTACAATATATTTATTAGGTGCACCTTAATTTGTAAGTTAGAATGAGGAATCTTTTCTTTTTTTAAATTCCTCTCCCCTTTGTTTCTCTTTGATCTCGCTTTGTTAGAGTTGTTGCTCCTTTGGTGATTAGGTGGGGGTTGCTGACCATCCGAGCAAGCCTTCTTGTCAAGAATGAGGAATCTGATCCCATGATTTACGTGTTGTTTTTATGGCTTTTATTTATTTATTTGACTTATTGTTTAAAAAATTCCAAGTCATACACATTAAAATTCTTATTTCCCTTGTTATCGTAATTTATACAATTATACCAAATGTCTTCGTTAAAACTAGTACTAGCGTAGGGTTTACTCATGTCATGTAGCATACAATTGACGGATTCGATTTATTGTAATATTCTTACAATTGATAGATTCAATTTATTGTAAAATTTTCAATTTCGAATATATATATTTATGTTAAAAAGTTAATCTTGAACATATAATTTTAAAAAGTGTGATGAGGTCAGTGGTAAGAATCTAAAGTTGTATTCGTTAAATTTTAAAGTTTAAATCCATCTATATAGTGCACACATTTTCTTAAAACTTAGATCCCTCCCTAATAATAAAGAATAAGAAGAAGAAAATATCTATGACTCATACTTAGATGAGGAATTTGATTTCATAGAAAAAGCTAGAAATAATTTTTACCCCAATCAAATACTATCACATACTTCTTAGTTCATATATAGAATAATGAAAATATACTTTACTCCCAACTCACAATTGAACAAAGGCAATTGACTAAAAAAATCAAGTACGTAGTAACTAGTAACCGCTCTTTTACCGACAAACGCAAATGAAAGAAGAAAAAGAAAAGGCAAAATAACTTAAAAGTTTTCTAAACTTGGCACGGATTCTTGATTATATTTTTAAACTATTTGTGGTCTCAATTACTCTCCTATAGTTGGTACTCCCTTAGACGGCCTCGTCCCAAGAAAGTGACATGCACGTGTTTTAAGTATGTTACTTTCTTAGATAATCTTTTTCGGATAACATCTATAATAAAAGTTGGCTAGAACTATATTATTTAGGCTATTTTTTATTTGCTAAAAAACATAGAGTTTTAGTTATCCTTTTTTTAATTTGACCTAGAAAAAAGAAAGAAGTATACAGTTAAAATAAATAGTCAAGGCACCTAAAAAAATATAAAAAGTACATTGTTTGAACTTCATTGTTATGGCAATAATTTTTTATTTAGATATAAAATATGGATCTCTAAGATAATATTTTTTTCTTTACAGATTTACCCGAAAAGTTATAAATATACAGTTAAAATAAATAGCCATTGCATCAAAAGAAGAAATAAAAAGAGTATACAATTGCAAGTTCATTGTTTTGGTTATACCATTTTTTTTTTGGTAAAAATAAAGGGATTGTAGCCAAAGTTTTTTACTGATTTGACTCGAAAATAAAAATAATCAGTTAAAATAAATAGTCATTATCTAAAAAAATAATAATAGGAAATAGACAACTAGTACTTAATTATTTTAGCTAAAAGTTTTTTATTTGGATAAAATGATGAAATTCTAACCAAACTTTTTATGAATTTGGCCCGAAAAAGGAAAAATATGTAGCTGGAACAAATAGACATTATATCTACAGAAGAAGTTAAAAAAATACTAATAATAGGGGTAATTAGTATATTAAGATGCACCATGAAAAAATACATAGTTGTGACAAATATATCATTATATATGACTATGTGATAATTGAAAGTTGTAAAATAATTTACTTGGAAGTTGATTTTTCAAATTTTCTTCACTCCCACTTGCTTAAAAGAGGGTGCACTTCAAAGTCCATGGGGATAATGACTCTCAAAAAATCAAGTTTAGGAGGTAATTAAGATCGTGAATAATTTAGGGATATAACTAATAATCTATGCCAATTTTAGAAGTTTTTTTTAGATATTCCACCAAAAAAAAAAGAAACTGTGATGACCCAAAGGGGTCATCTTATGTTTTAGAACTCGATTCCGTGTTTCGAGGTCTTTAAAACCTTATTTTATTCCTTCTCGATACGCGTGCGCAGTCCGGGCATGTATCCGGAAAGCTTTTATGTAAAAAATTAATGAAATAATAATTTTTGACCTAAAAAGTTAATTTTTGTTGACTTCGGTCAATATTTTGGGTAAACGGACCCGGACCAGAGTTCTGACGGTCACGGTGGGTCCGTAGTAAAATGTGAGACCTAGGCGTATGTCTGGAATCGAATTCCGAGGTCCCTAGCCCGAGAGATGAATTTTTGATGAAAATTGTAAGACTGAAATTATAAAGGTTTTAAGAATTTGGTTAATATTTGATCTTGTTGGTACCAGGTCCGTATTTTGGTTCCGGAGTCCGGTACATGTCCGTTATGATATTTATACCTTATCTGTGAAATTTGGTGAGAAACGGAACTGACTTGACGTGATTCAGACCTTTGGTTGAGAAAATAGAAGTTTTGAAACTTTCTTGAAAATTGCACGCAATTTGGTGCTAAATTCGTAGTTCTAGTGTTATTTTGGCGATTTGATCACAAAAGCAAGTTCGTATGATGTTTTAAGACTTGTGTGCATGTTTGATTTGAAGCCCCGACGGCTCGGGTGAGTTTCGGATAGGCTACAGATTGATTTGGACTTAAGAAAATTTGCTGGTATGCCTCAGGTCTGCAGATCTCGCATTTGCGAAGTAGGGGAGGGGACTGGGTAGTTCGCATTTGCGAAGAATAGGTCCGCATTTGCGGAAGTCCAGGTTCGCATTTGCGACTGGAACTTTGCATTTGCTAAGGCTGCAGGAATGTGAGGGATTCGCAATTGGAATGCCTTTCTCGCATTTGCGAGCTTCGCAAATGCGAAGCTCAGGTCGCAAATGCGACATCTGCAGCTGATAAGTCTTGACTTAGATGGGATTTTTCATTCATTCTCCCAATTTTCAAAACCTAGAACACAAGAGGCGATTTCCAAAGACTTTTTCTTCCCCAAATCATAAGTAAGTAATTCTTAACTAGTTTCTTTCAATCTTTTACTTATTTTTACAAGATTTCATCCTAGAATCTAGGGTCTTCATGGTGGAATTGAGGGTTTTTGCGTAGAACTTAGGAATTTCGAAATTTGGGGATTTAGACCTCAAATTGATGTCGGATTTCAAAACCAATTGTATATCCGGGTTCGGGGTGAATGGGTAATCGAGTTTTGTTCCGAATTTCGTGTTTTGACCAAGCGACCCGGGGTCGATTTTGACTTTTTGGGAGAAATATTGGGAAACTTGTAATTTTGTATTGGAAATTATTTCTTTAGCGATAAGTGATGTTATTAAGTTAATTATGATTAGATACGAGCGGTTCGGAGGTGGAAACTAGAGGAAAAACGATAATTGAGCGGTGAGTGGCCCGTGGATCGAGGTAATTATTGTGTCTAACTTTGACTTGAGGGATTAGAAGTCCCCCGACTTATTTGCTGTGTGAAAATCCATGTGTGTGGCGTATAGGTGAGGTGACGAGTACCTATGCGCCGCCAAATTATCTGTTTAGCCTGTTTCTTTCCCTGTTCCTAATATATTGTCTTCCTGTCTTAACTGCTACATGCTTATTAGTGCTTCCATGTCTAATTACTTCTTGTTAGATGTTGTTTTCTTTATTGAAGGTATTAATTATTCCGTAGTTTCATTGTATTATATGATTGGTTTAAGTTGGTTTATCGGTGTTTCATGGTATATTTTGGTTGGTCTCGCTGTGTAGTATTAATGGAGTGAAGTTTCATAACTGTATAGCCTTTTGTTTGCTTTGGTTTGAGGCTTAAATATTGTGGAGGGTTTTGAGCTAAATTGTGAAATTCCTGTTCTTATTGTGCGAATGGTACTGATATGATGGGATCGGGTTGCACGCCGCAACATGAGGAATAAGGGTGATATATTGAGGAGGAATAAGGGTGAAATGTGATTGTCTAGTGGGATCGGGTTGCGCGCCGCAACAAGAGGAATAAGGGTGATATATTGAGGAGTAATAAGGGTGGATTGTTATTGTACGGTGGGATTGGGTTGCGCACCGCAACAGGAATAATAAGGGTGGATTGATACGGAGTAATAAGGGTGAATGTTCATATTGTTACTGATTATATGGGAGGATCGGGATGCGTGCCGCATCAGTTTGTTGTTTATGTATTCTCCTTTTGCCGTGAATTTATTCTGTAGTATTGTAACTCACTTAAGGATTGGTTATAGCTGGGTACTCATAAGATATTTGAGTTCCGTATTCATTTTTGCTGCAAGTCACTATTTCATTTTGTCCCGTACTTCCTTTTCGCTTTATTATATGCTGTATGCAGGTTATATTGTAAATGCCCCGTCGTAGACTCGTCACTACCTCGTCGAGGTTAGGCTTGGCACTTACTAGTACATGGGGTCGGTTGTACTGATACTGCACTTTGTACTTTCTGTGCAGATTTTGAGCTGGTAGTGGCTGATCGAGAGGTCGGTTGCAGATATTTCATCCCGGAGACCCAAGGTAGTCCTGCTGGCGTCCGCAGGCCCTGGCGTCCCCTCCTATGTTTCTACATTCCTGCTTTCTTTTCTTTCAAGATATATGTCATTTCGTTCAGACCAATATTTGTAGTAATTCGTAGTATGTTCGTTGATTGTGACACCAAACTATGCGTAGTAGTAGTAATAGTTTCGGTATTGTGAATTGACAAAGGTTATTTACGTATTTTCGCATTTATTCCTACTTGATTTAGTCTATTATATTTTAATCTATGAAATGTAAAGGAAAAAGGTTAATGGAAATCTAACATTGGCTTGCCTAGCGAGTGCGGTGTTAGGCGCCATCACGGTCCCGATGGTGAAAAATCCGGGTCGTGACAGAAACCGATAGAACAATCTAAATGTGGCGGAAATTGGGTGGGATAGCCACTTTTTAAAGTGGTATTTACTTTTTATTCAATATTTTTAATGCTGAGCAAAAGTAGCCACAAGTCTATTAAAATTAATATGAAAAGACGGTGTTATCCTTTCTTCTATCTGTTTTCTGTTCTGTCCAATTTCTACAAATACGTCAAAAAGGATCGGAAAACTCTTGCCATCGAGCAAAACAACAACATTTGGATTGGAAGAAATGAAATTTCCCGGTGGCATATTGGTTTTAAAAATAGTAGATTTGTATTTTTGAATTCTTGACCCGTAGAATTCTTCATTACCTTGATTATAAAAATAATCTTGTCTATCTTTTCATGGACCAGTTAAAGGAAGACCATAATCGTCGGGAATTTTACGGATTGGTAATTTTGTGAGCTTAGATAATTGTGTTAGAGTTGTTCTTGTTGGTATTTTTTCTGATATAGAGAGTGTAATGGGACGTACAATGACGTATTTTGATGAAAACCGTTGGTGAAGAGAATGGAGAGGAAGTGAAGAAGACGAAGATAATGTAGTCCTGAACTTAGAGTTCCAAGTTCAAAAAATAAGGACATGTAGTCCTGAACTTAGAGTTACAAGTTCAAAATTTAAGGACAAGTAGTCCTAAGCTTAGACTTATAAGCTCATAAACTAAGGTCAGGTAGTCCTTAACATAGACTTACAAGCTCATCAATTAAGGACAACTAGTCCTGAACTTACAGTAACAAGCTCATAATTTAAGGACACTTGGTCCTAAACTTAGAATTGGAAGTTCAAAAATTAAGGACACTTGTTCCTTAACTTAGAGTTACAAGTACAGAAATTAAGGACATGTAGTCCTTAACTTCGAGTTCCAAGTTCAAAAGTTAAGGACA
This sequence comes from Nicotiana attenuata, assembly GCF_001879085.1. NCBI lineage: Eukaryota > Viridiplantae > Streptophyta > Magnoliopsida > Solanales > Solanaceae > Nicotiana > Nicotiana attenuata. The sequence continues at coordinate 30,366,674 of NC_031993.1, forward strand.
TGTAGTCCTCAACTTAGAGTTACAAGTTCAAAAGTTAAGGACATGTAGTCCTAAACTTAACTTACAAGCTCATAAATTAAGGATAGCTAGTCCTGAACTTACAGTAACAAGCTCATAAGTTAAGGACACTTGGTCCTGAACTTTATGAGCAGAAGAGTATTTTCATCGGGGGTAAAAATTTATTAAAGCAATGACTAAAGACTAAAAAAATTTTAAACAATGACTTAAAAGTAAATATATGTCTTATTACTGGCTAACTGTGCACTTCCCCTAAATGTGATTGGGGCTCGTGCGGATTCAACTATGTACTCGAAATCAAGCATAACAATGCATACCATTTTTATATATTAAATAAATGATACACTAACTTAAATTATAGTACGAGTGTATGTATTATCTTAAGGGAGATAAAAACAAAATAAAAATGCAGTGATTAATAATTTGGAAAGAAATACCTAAAATAACCCCTTATATTGAAAAATATTTTTTTATTAAAAAGTAAGTAAAATATGTATTGAAATTATTTTATTGCTATTAATTCCTGCATAGTTAGTCTTGGAACAAATAACCTAACTTTCTCAAGGTCGTGAATACATCATTACAACTATGGTGAAATAGATTAGATCTTTCCACCTTTAATTGAATATCATATAGTTTTGAAAATGAAAAAAAAATTCAGGTGAAAAATAATTTTCTTTCAATGATTCTTATTAATATGTATTTGAATTAATCGGGCATCCAAGCAGGGTTTGGGCATAGGATGTAAAACCAAAGCAAAAGAAAAGGTTCTTGAATAGTATTAACCATGATTGTAAATCATCCACAAAGCTAAGGGCGTAATCGTAAAAACAAAAAGGACACAATGAGCACAAAGTAAAAGGTGGTAAGACGAGGGAAGGGGGTAGACAGAACCGCGACCAGTTCAACAATTTCGATTTCCCAAGTTAGAGAGAACAACCTTTGCTACTCATTCTTTTTTTAAATAACCCACAAAAGAAAAAATAAATGAAAATAATAAATGCACGTAGATACTAAAAAATTAAAATAAATACTAGTACTAGTAGCAATAAAAAGAAAAGGAAAATAAAATAAGAATCGGATGCAAAAGTTGAATGAAATGTGGCACAATAAGTGGGTTGAGATCCGCATACGTTCCCCCTCTCTCTCTTATCTCATCTCATCAAGAGAAAAAGAAAAGAGAGAAGAAAAACGAATTAAAAATCCTTTTTTTTCTTCTTTCCCTCTCTTCTCTCTATTCTCTCTTTCTTTCTTTCTCTCTCTCTGGGGTTGCCTCTTTTTTCTTTTGTCCCTTATCAACAAATACACTCTTTTCTCTTACCCTCTTTTTTTTTGGTTCTCTGATTCTCCATTGAAGAATCACCACAAGAAGCAGCAGCAGAAGAAGAAGACAGCAAGATTCGACAAACTCTCTGTTCAATATTTGTTTTTATTTTAATTTAGGAAAACCCTAACCCTAGTTTACTTTTTCTTTTTTATGGTGGCGCGGGGTGTTTGGTGCAGTTTTGGGATCTTTTATTTGTAACGACTGTTGTTTCCTTTTTTCTGGCCCTGATTTTTTGTGTGGGGTTGTTTCGATTTTGTTTTTTTTTTGTTGTTGTTGTTTGGTTCGATTTTGGTGGTTGTTGGGGTGTGGTGGAATTTTTAGCTTGATATTTGTGTGTGTGATGCAATTGAGGAGAAAAAGAATAGATGCCGTCGGAGCCATTACCTTGGGATCGGAAGGATTTCTTCAAGGAGAGGAGGCAGCACGATCGTTCAGAACTGTTGAGGGGTGGGCCCCGCTGGAGAGAGCCTCCGCCGCGCCACCACTACGGTTCTTCTCGTTGGGTTCCTGCTGATTTTCGCTCTACTAGAGGTGCCCCTCCTGGTAAGTTTTTTTATCTTCTTTCTTATTGCTGCCCCTTAATCTAGGGTTTTTATTTTGTCGTCCTTTGGGTCAAATTTCTCGCTTTTGTAATAAATTTCTCGATCTAGAAATTCGTGCGGGTCTTATGGCTTTTGTTTTAGATCTATAATTATTTAGTTCTTTGGGGTTTGAGTAAATATGGTTTCTATGGTATATATGAACTTATGTCTAGGGCTGATCTGTTGCCTAAACTGCACAAAAGTTGACTTTGGGGTTGATTTTTCTCCTTAATTGTGTGTAGATCTGTGATTTTCTTGCTTTATCTGTCGGTCTATTGTTTTGCACAAGTTAGAAGTTCATGTGAAATTCGTATTTTTGCCTTCTAGAATTCTGTATTTTGTTTGTATCTGTTGATTTTTTGCCTCCTTTTTTGGTTACCTTATTTTTTGGGGGTTTGAATTTTTTCTGCTGAAGGTCATGGTAAGCAGGGTAGTTGGCACATGTATCCAGAAGAATCCGGACATGGTTTCATGCCTTCTCGTTCCAATGAAAAGATTGTGGAAGATGAGAGCTGTCGGCAGTCTCGTGGGGATGGTGGTGGGAAGTATGGCAGCAGGAGTAGTAGCAGGGAAAATAGGTCTTTTGGTGGTCAGAGGGATTGGAGAAGAGGTGGTGGTCTCTCTTGGGAAGCCGCTGCATCCCCCAGTGGTCCTGTAAGACAGCATGATACTGCTACAAATGATCAGAGGCCAGCGGATGTTATGGTCCCACACAATTCTGAGCATGTCAACAATACATGGGATCAGTCTCACTCTAGAGACCAGCTCAATAAGAGTGGTAGCGCTAATGGAACAGCAAGCACGGGCCAAAGATTTGAGAGGGGGAACTCCCTGGGTTCAATTGAATGGAGGCCACTGAAATGGGCTCGGTCTGGAAGTTTATCGTCCAGGGGATCATTAAGTCATTCAGGCAGCTCGAAAAGCATGGGAGTCGATTCTAACGAGACAAAGCCTGAGTTGCAGCCTGGAAACTCAAAAGCTTTGCAATCTCCTACAGGGGATGCAACTGCATGTGTAACTTCTGCTGCCCCTTCTGAAGAGACTTCTTCCCGGAAGAAGCCTCGCCTGGGTTGGGGTGAAGGACTGGCCAAGTATGAGAAGAAGAAAGTCCCCGAGGATAGTGCTGCTAAGGTGGGAGCTTGTATCTCTGGTGATAGTGTGGAACCTGGTCATCCTCACCCCTTGAACACGGCAGATAAAAGCCCAAGGGTTGCTGTTTCTGTCGATTGTCCCTCTCCTACCACACCTTCGTCAGTTGCTTGTAGTTCTTCCCCAGGTATTATTCTCAAGTATTTCCTTATTGTATTGCTGTTAAATAGGTGCACGCTGTGGATTTACTCCCATCCTTTCTGTAGTGGCAAATTGCCAAAATATAAAAAGAATGCCAAAAAGACAAATAATTGACGGGGAAAAGAACACTGGAAAGTATACATTAACCTTATCCAAAAGAAAGAAAGAAGCACGCTGGAAACGATGGGATCAAAGTAGTTGTTTGTGTGTTAAAGGATCTGAACTGTCAGGACCTGTACTTAGGCTTTTTCTTTGATCTGTATGTCTTTATTCTAGCATCTTGGACACATTTTCAGTCTTAATTTGAATGCTGAAGAGTTATACTTCGGAAAATGATTATGTAGTTCAATTTAAGTGTAATATCCCCCGTCCAAAATTTAATTGGATAGGATGAAGGTCATGGATTTCTGATTAGTTTCAAAATCATCGTACTTTTGCATTTGCAGGCATAATATGTAATGCAATCTTCACCTTTATGAATACATTAAAAGGCAAGTTTCACAAATTTGCTAGTAACTGAAATGGTAGAGTTATTTTACTTGGTATGCTCCTAATTCGACAAATCCTATCTATTGCTTGATACTTTAGCTCTTTCTGTTATTTTTGGCTTCTCCGCAGACCCAATATGTGTAGCGGCTCACTAACTTATAACATTTGTTTGGTGTGGGAGCATATACTTTGCATCATGACTACTGCATATCCCTGTCTTGAAAGATTTGATACTCTTTGTGGAGCTTTTGTAGTAGTCAAGAAAGATTTAGCTTCTATTGCTCGCATTCGTTGGTTTGCTGAAGGATCAAGACATGCATCTGATTATCTATGTTTCTTATCTGTATTATGGTTTCGTAGCAGAATCCTTCCTAGATTCTCCTTTCTCTGATTCCATTTATTAGAGAAAATTCATATGTTCTTCGTCTTGTCTTCCGTAGACATAGGCTTGCCTTTTTATTTCTGTCCCTGTATTTTCTTTTTAAGTGGGTTGATATGATATTATGGTTTTGCAGTTGAATACCAGATAATGAGACTAGTTAACCTTTTTAAGTACAAGAGATTAAGAAAAGATGAAAATTATTCACATTTTGTTTTTGTTTGGCTGAGAGAATTAGCATCTAATTCACACTTTTGCCCCATGATATGATAATAACAGGTCTTGAAGATAAACAACCTGTCAAGGCAATGAACATTGACCAGGATGATGGTAATTTATGTGGCTCCCCCAGTATCATCTCCCAGTATCACTCTGAGGAATTTGCTTTTAACTTAGAGAATTTTGATCTTTCACAAATCTCCAATTTGAACTCTTCAATCAATGAATTGCTACAATCTGAGGACTCAAGTTCCGTGGACTCTGGTTTTATGAGATCAACGGCAGTGAACAAGTTGCTAATTTGGAAGAACGATATATCAAAGGTGCTAGAAAAAACTGAAGTTGAGATTGATTCACTTGAGAATGAACTGAAGACATTGATATCTGAACCTGAATATACCCAGCTTGTTCCATCTGGGTCCTGTTCTCCACGAAAAGAGTGCAACTCAAACTCTCATGAAGATCGAGGCACTACTAATATAGCTTCTAGACCTGCTCCACTGCAAGTTGTTATACCCGAAGATGTAATTGGAGAGGAAGGGACCAATATACAGGAAAAGGAGCACACTGAGGTAAAAGTTGAGGACATTGATAGTCCAGGCAGTGCAACTTCAAAGTTTGTTGAATTACCCTCAGAGAAAGATATAGGTGCCATTAAACATGTTGGTGGAATGTTGATTTCAGATGAATGTAAGTCTTTAAGTAATACTGTGAAAGTGTGCAGTTCCACTGAGGACAAAGCGAAGTCTAGAAGTTCAGATGTGAAAGTGTGCAGTTTTAGTGAGGATATGGCAAGGGACACACTTGCCTGCGGGGAGAGCTTCCAGCTGACTGCCCGTTGTTCTCGACCTGTTTCTGATGTCAGTTTGAACTGCGGAAAAGATGCTTTATATAATTTGATATTAGCTGCCAACAAAGACACTGCATACAGAGCATTTGATGTATTCAAGAACCTACTGCCTGCTGGCAAATGCAGTTTTGATTTTTCAAGTGTGTCTTCTTTGCAAATTGATCATGCGGTTAAGGAAAGATTTGCTAGGAGGAAGCAGTTTAAACAGTTCAAAGAAAAGATCATTGCCCTCAAGTTTAGGGTACATCAGCACCTTTGGAAGGAAGATATGCGCATGCTTTCTGCAAGGAAGTTTCGTGCGAAGTCTCAGAAAAAGTTTGATTTCAGCCTGCGCCCTGTGCAGATAGGACATCAAAAACACCGTTCTACAGTTCGTTCACGATTTTCGACTACTGGTATGTTATTTCCTTTATCTTTTCTTTCTGCACCATGAACCCCCTTGCTTTCTTTTCTGTGTCAAAATAACCCTCTGTTAGTTTATTTGCTATGCTATGAGTGTACATTTTCGGCATCATAATCCCATTTTTTTTATGCCTATAGTTGTGCTTGATGAAAATATATGTGTTTGAATGACTTTCAGTCTCTTGGCGGGTAATCTTTTATAGATTCAAAAATTCTGCTATACCAAAGTCGAAGAAGTTTCAAGATAGGGATATTTTGGTGCCGTGCTGCAACCTTACACTCTTCTTGCCTCAAGTTGGTTCCACTATCCATTGAGATGAATTTTAAGTGCGATACTTTTGTTTAATGTGTGGGTACAACATTCAACATTGTGGTCCAGAGTTAGGGAGTAGTTAGATGAATCAAAGTTAAGCTGTGGAATTTATTGTACTCAATTTGTTGTTCGTTGCCCGGAGGGTAGTCAGACAACGTTATAGCTCCTACGAACTAGGGGTTTGGGGTTGGGGGGAAAAGACTTTCGTGCCATTTCCGGTGGTCCTCTTTTTACTAGTTCATGGCATTGGCCCTCATGAATTAGAATCTATATTGATAATCTAGACAGTTTCTACTTCGATCTTTTTTTTTCCATCTTTACCACAATTTTGCTCTTTGATTTGAAAGGTACTTATTTTTAAGTTTTAAAATGTGGAGTTCTATTTTTTAGCGTTCTTGTCTCTTTACGTGCTGGAGGTCTGATCCATAAAAAATGTTTAGTAGGTTCTTGCTAAGTTGCTCGGACTCGGGTGCAAGTATCTGATACGGCTGCGGATCTAGAGGTTGAATCCTACATTTTGTAAATTTTAAGATTCTACGGATCCAGATAAAGGTCCGGGGATTTGGCTGTATCTTGAGTAGAGCTATAAAAATATGCGTAAATCATGAGATGTTATGTGGAGAACGTACATGGAGCTTGTAGAATCCATATTATTCTCAAGTTGTAGGTAGCCATCTAGAAATCCACAGTAGCTTTTGTCCTGAGAAATTAAAATGCCAAATCTTTTTTCTAATTTTTCCTTAGATTGTGGTCATTGGTCAAAGCACCAATGTTTATTGACCATATCCGGTACGTATCCCACACCCAAGGCATTTGCAATAGCTTTCTTGGAGGACTAAAATGGGGCGATGTTTGAAGTACTCTTGTATATTTAGTCATGTTGCAGGTTGTGCGTGGCTGTCTAATGCTTTCAATAAGTAGCACGAAATTCTTGTTGGAATTTAGATATCTACAGTCCCACTTCATGAATTTTTTTGTTTCTCACGTTTTAAGTAGTATTTTAAAGCAAAAGCACATAAGAAGATGGTCATGCGTGATTACCTGTTAGTTGTTTGTTTCCAATTTAGCTAGTTCCTTAATTTTATTGCCGAGGGGATAACTGGGGATGGCTGACTGGTTCAGGCGTATAAGTGACAACAGGCTAGCAACCCGAAGAACCCAGTTTTATATCCCAACTACAACACTCAGTGTGAGAGAGCCCATCTGTACCAGCTTCCATGGCAGGTTTACCCTTGCTTGTGGGAGAGGTGCGTGAAGCTGTCTTGGACGCAAAAGAAATTACAAATTCCTTGAGATATGCATCCTATGTCTGTAAATATGTGTGAAGGGTTTTCATCTTTTTCTTCTTTAGCTTTTGCAATATCCCAGTGGCTTTGTTTGCCTTCATGTTCGTTTTCTTTGCAATACTGATTTTAAAAATGTCCATTGCCAATGCAGTTGGAAACTCAAGCCTGGTACCCTCATCTGAAGTATTGAACTTTGCAAGCAGGCTGCTCTCAGATCTTAGGGCGAAGGTCTACAGGAACACGTTAAGGATGCCTGCTTTAGTTTTAGATCAGAAGGAGAGGACGATGTCAAGGTTTATTTCAAAAAATAGTCTGGTGGAAGATCCCTGTGCTGTTGAGAAAGAAAGGTCTGTAATCAATCCATGGACATCAGAGGAGAGAGAAATTTTTATTGACAAACTTGCTACCTTTGGGAAAGACTTCAGGAAGATCGCTTCTTTTCTTGATCATAAAACAACTGCTGATTGCATAGAGTTCTATTACAAGAATCACAAATCAGATTGTTTTGAGAGAACAAAGAGAAAACCAGATTATTCTAAACAAGCAAAAGTTTGTTCTGCAAATACCTACCTTGTTGCTTCTTCTGGGAAAAGATGGAACCGTGAGGCTAATTCTGTTTCTCTTGATATCTTAGGTGCTGCATCAGCAATTGCAGCTAATGTTGAGGATAGTATTGAAATTCAGCAAAAGTGTACGTCAAAGTACTCAGTTCGAATGGTCACTGAGCACAAGACGTCCAGACACAATGAGTTGGAGAGGTCAAACAGTCTTGATGTATGTCATAGTGAAAGAGAAAGAGTGGCTGCTGATGTTTTGACTGGTATCTGTGGTTCCTTATCATCAGAAGCTATGAGTTCCTGCATTACAAGTTCAATTGATCCTGCAGAAGGAAACCAGGAATGGAAGCACCAGAAAGTGGGTTCATCGACCAGATTGCCCCTGACTCCAGAGGTTACCCAGAGTGTTGATGATGAAACCTGTTCAGATGAGAGCTGTGGCGAGATGGATCCTACTGATTGGACGGATGAAGAGAAATCAATCTTCATCCAGGCTGTGTCAGCTTATGGCAAAGATTTTGTTATGGTATCAAGATGTGTTCGAACGAGATCCCGGGAGCAGTGCAAGATATTCTTTAGCAAGGCGAGGAAGTGTCTCGGACTGGATAATATTCTTCCTGGACCTGGCAATTTGGTGAGGCAGGATGTTAATGGTGGAAATGATCCTGATGCTTGTGTTACGGAGACTGAGCTGTTCTGTAATGAAAAATCAAGTTTGAAGTTGAAAGAGCTATCTGATTTATGTGTGAGTGCAGGGATTTCAAAGCCTGATATGACCAGCTCTGATGATAAAGATGGGGCTGGAGAACTGGATTCAGTAGATACTGAACTTGTGTCAAAGAATTCAGTTCAGGTAAATTGTCATGTGGATAAGCAAAGGGTGGAATTTGACAGGCATTGTGAGATTCAGATTGGTGCTTGTACTGAAAATGGTCGAGGGGATGAAAATATGGTTACGGTTTCTCAGGAAGGTGGTGTTCAAATTGATGGAGATGTCTCTGAGAATGGTCCGGCTGGCATATTGTGTGCCAATAAAGTTTCTGGCGAGCATTCAGGGGAAGAAATAAAGGGAGTAGTGCCTGAACATGATTTGAAAAATAGAAAGGCAGATAGCGCTGAAGTAAGTAGGTCAAACTTCTCTTTGGAAGATACCAAGTCCAATATGGTTTCCTCCGGGAGTAATTCACATCTTGCTGCTGTTAGGGGAGCTGAATTGTGCCCTCTTAATGGATCTCAGAATACGACACTACTGGAATCTGATTCTGAGTGTAAGCCTGATGTCAATTACTCAGGAAGCAATATTTCAGTTCTGAGGAAAAAAATGCCTCGGGCTTCTAGTACTGTTTATTTATCAGAACTAGAACTTGAGAATGTTGGTGATCAGCAGCATGACAATGCTACTCAGTCAGCTGAGCAGCCCTTGCCAAGTACCTCACGGATAGCCCATATTGAATCCAGGCAGATTCTTGGCAGCTATTCATTGGGGGAGTCAGCCACGAAGGAGAGTGGAGATGGCTGCAGTACATCAGCTGCATTGCAAGAAATCCAGAAAATGGGTAAGAATCTACGTTCAGATACGTCATCTACAACTGGTTTCTTTCTCCAGAGGTGCAATGGTACTAACCGAGAACAGACAGTAGGAGGTAGCTCATCAAATGTTGATAAACCTTGTAGGAATGGTGATGTGAAATTGTTTGGACAGATTCTCAGTAAACCATGCCCTCAAGCGAATACCAGTTCCAATGCGCAGCAGAGTGACAGTAGCAAGGAAGTTTGTAGCAATATGTCCAGTGCAAGTCACAGTTTAGATGGGAATTCTGCTACTGCCAAATCCGAGCGCAGTAACTTCCTGGGCTCTGAGAATCATCAAGTAAGAAGTTTTGGTTTCTGGGATGGAAATAGAATACAAACAGGGTTTTCTTCGTTGCCTGACTCTGCTATCTTGCTGGCAAAATATCCTGCTGCATTTGGTAATTATGCGATATCTTCCAGCAAAGTGGAACAACAGCCTCCTTTGCATGGGGTTATGAAGACAGCCACTGAGCGGAGTTTGAACGGTGTCCCTGTCTTTCCGACTAGAGATATAAGTAGCAACAATGGAGTAGCAGCAGCAGATTATCAAGTGTACAGGAGTCTAGATGTGCAGCCTTTTACTATAGAAATGAAACAGAGGCAAGATGCGGTGTTCTCTGAGATGCAAAGAAGAAATGGGTTCGATGTGGTGTCTAGTATGCAGCAACAGGCAAGGGGTGTGGTTGTTGGTAGAGGAGGGATTTTGGTGGGAGGGCAGTGCACCGGCGTCTCTGATCCGGTGGCTGCAATCAAAATGCATTATGCCAAAGCGGAACAATTTAGTGGGCAGGCGACAAGCATCATAAGAGAAGATGATTATTGGTTAAGTAAGGGGGACATCAGCAGGTAGTTGATCGCAAGGGAGGCCACAGTGGATGGCCTCCGTGGCAATTCTCTTTTTGCCACAATGTACAATAGTTTTTGTAATTTTAATTCAGGAAACTTATAGGCAGTAGACGGTAGTAGTTGCCGTCTTTTTTGTTACAGAATTCTAGGTGTCTGTAATATTTGCCAGTAGCTTTGTATTTGTTGTATTTGATGGAAAATACAGCAATAATTTATCAGAAGCTTGGGAGGTGGAAGAAATTCAGTATCTTTTGCATCGTCTTACAGTGTTTCTCCCTTTTTATCTTGTACGTTATTAATTTTTTGTGCTGATTTTTTCCTGTTGGTGTTTGATATTATTAATAAGTGGTTGTTGATGTTGTTCTGGGGCTCGTTGGGGTGGTTATTTCTAACTGCAGAAGATTACAAGGAAGGTTAGATTTTAGTTGAACATTCGTTTGACTGGGGGAAGAGAAGCGGATTCTTTTCACTTATGATTGCATTTGGATAGATACTGGTTAGTGACAGCTGGCCTCGTTGACAGGTGATTAAAGAAATAACACGGGGTTTCTTCTTAGATGGGTCCCACCGCACTTATCACTGACTTTTCTTTCTTGGTTCGCCCCGTGATGACTGGCGTGATTAAAGTCAATAATCGTTTTCACAGGCCCTGCCGCAAAATATCTGCCTCAGGATATGCTCTAAAGATCCCACTAAGTTTTTTTAGTCTGGTCCAGATTTAAAAATTCTCCATCTCTGCTTTCCAAAATCTTTTGACCAAAGAAAACGGAAAAAAGAAAAAAACACGCTTCTAAGTTGTAAACTTACAAGTCACATTAATCAACATTGTGTGTGCCATGACTTGAATCTTTAAATTATTCTTCTACTTCCAACGGTATCTGCAGGCCAAGAGGTAGGGTAACCTTGACTACCTAGTAGCAGGGGCACGCACGGAATATACTTATAGCTGGAATTTGGCTGATTCGCCTTGCGTTCTTCTCGTGTTAGAAGGATAGATGGTAGCGGTGCTGTAATCTTGATAAGCTGCAAGATGAACAATTACTGTCAATAAGTTTGCTTTGAATTGAAATGCATAGCAACGTAGCCTTGTTTAAACCAATAATTACACATGATCCGCTTTTTATACAGCCCAAACAAAAGCTTCGGAACCTGACAAAGATCCATAGAATAAAGGTGTACTTCAACTATTGTTTGAAAAAGAAGATATTGAATTTGGTCACCGATCCACAATTCCTATTACCATCGAAGGAGTAAATCACCAAATGACTCCAAGAACTATGCACTCATACTTCCACCCTCACCTTACCAATTGCTTAAATGGAAAAGGGCCAAACTGCCCCTTTGCTGTTGGAAATAGAGCGCAATTATACCAGTTTGATTATAGTCCCAAAATTACCCTCGCCGTTAGTCAAATGGCTCGTTTATGCCCCTAAAAACTGACGGAGCTCTAGGTCTGATTTTAATCCACTCAAATAATATTTTCTTGCTGACATGGATTTCCAAAATCCATGGGAGGGGTATTTTATTTCAGCATACGGCCACATGGAAAGGAAATTAAAATATTTAGAAAGTCTTCCTCAGTTGGTTTCTCCTCCATGGCTGTCGAAACTTAAAAGAAGCAGGAATACACAGAAAGTTGAAATCTTCATGCAGAATGTCATTACATATATATACATATATATTAATAAAAACTAAATAAGCAATTGAGAATAGCATTAAACCAATAATGGTTCAATTAGCTTAGCAGGGTAGTCAGAAACATATCCAATTCTTGGTCCAGCACCAGCTCCACTTCGCTGGTGTTTCAGCCGGAGCTGTAGTGCCGGTTGTTCATCAGAGCATTTGAACCAAATGTTTCAATTCCTTTAAAGCTTTTTGTTCAGGATTTGGGAGTTCTTCAACTTTGTTACTTTCTTCCTTGAGCAAATAAGAATCAGTAACAACAATTCCTGCCATATCAATTTCAATCTTCCTGTTTCCTTCGTCCGGAGCAAAAGATTTCTCCCCGAGTCCGGGGAAAGATATCGATTCAGGTTTGGGGGGGGGGGGGGCGGTGGTGGTGGTGGTGGAACATCAGAGACGACAATCTTTTGGGTTGTCATCGGCATATATCGGCATATCCCAAAAGCTAGTTTATCGGCCCTGTTGGGATATATACTATTAACTATGTTTTAGATATATTATTTATTATGAAACAATTATTTATTCAATTTTAATAAAAATTTAAATAGATCATATATTCATCTGTTTGTCCATTTACTTATATAGTACTCCATTCGTTTATGTGTCTTACTTTTCTTTTAGTCTGTTCAAAAAAGAATGCCTCTTTCTATGTTTAGTAACTCCTTAACTCCAACTTTCCCCATGACATATTTAAGACCACAAAATTCAAGGGCATTTTGGTACATTACACACATCTTTAGTTTAAGAACACAAGATTTAAAAGTCTTTCTTACTTTCTTAAACCCCGTGCCAAGTCAAAATAACACATAAATTGAAACAAAGGGATTAAATGATTTAGCGTATAGAGTTTTAGCATATACATGGATGATTAAATTATCGATTTTTACAAGAATAAAGTTTGAATTCACAATCTAATGATGAAATCGGACAAACCATCAGAATAGTTAATAGTTTAATTCCGACTTCTTGCGCTAGTATATTTTGTATGTATTAAACAGACCAAGTAGAGAAAAGTATTTTATATTGACTTAATAAAATAATCCTCTAGTCCATTAAATATAATTATACTCTTAATCTTGACATAATAATTATTAGTTGTGTATATTATTTATTATTCTAATTTATTAAAAGGCGAGATTCTTTTGTGAGTCAATGTGCTTGGTAAATTAGACAAATAAAGATATATATTGGCTATGTAATGATTAGCCGATGGAATTCATGTCTCCATATTGAGATTGATGATACACCTTTACTCACCGATGAATTTTGTATCCGACACATAAAATAATTAAGTGAAAGTCTAAAGGAAATAAGTAATAAATTAAATTGGCATTCATTAGCATGTGAATCTTAACATGAGGAATTAAATAGATTTAATGGAAGAATTTTTAAAATTGAACTGAGTGCAATTACGAATTTTTAGTGGAATAACTCGTGATTTATTATGATAGAATTAATTCAAATATTACGAATTAATTCCATTATACGAAGGCTCATTAATTGAATTATGTGCTCCCTGTTGTACCTGAATATTAGGAAATAAAAGAAATACTAGTCTTGGTGAAAAAGAAATTCCAATAGGTTTTGGAAAAGGGCTTTAAACCCTTAAAATGTGTGTTATAAATACATGAGTTTTTCCATCTAGAGGTAGGCGTTTTCTCTAGCTGTATTTGGGACATGTTTTCCTAGAGAAATTCGCGCACTCGAATTTTGCTATTTTTGGGTATTATCTGGGTAACACGGGTGAAGATCGTGGAACTGCTGGATCATGATCTTGCTGGTGAGGAGCAAACTTGGTGGTGCTTTCGCTGACCATCCGCGAAACTAAAGGGCTACTTGATCGACGAGTTGTGCTCGTGCTTCAAGAGGTAACCTGTATAACTTTGTATATGCTAATTGTCTAGATTACATGTGATTTTGATACTGGATTGCTTCTGCTACATATAATAACCCATCAGGCCTTATGTGATGAATCTCAAAATCATATGAAAGACAAAAAGAGGGATGTTTTTATTTTTCTGAAATATTTTGAGTTCCTTTCCATGTAGACTTTTGCTGAAACAAAATATATGCGCCTAATTGATTTTAGAAACTATAGATTTTTTGAGAAGAAGAGAAAGCTTCTTGTATTTCAGTGTGTTTCTTACATCCCTAAGTAAATGTATTTATACACTAGGTCCTATGACTATTTTAAGAAGGAAAATAAATTACAATCAATCAGAATCAAATCTCTCCTAATAATTAAACCAATCAACAAAATTAAATCTTTTCCAATAATTAAGCCAATCAATACCCCCCTCAAGTTGGTGCAAAGATGACGCACATGCCCAACTTGCAAACCAGTGTATGAAAAGTCCGTTCCGTTTATTGAGACCCTTGGTAAACACATCGGCTAGCTGCTTTTCTGATGACACATTAAGTGATGAAACAAGCTCAAGACACAAATTGTAAATTTTTCTTTGATGATCAATTTCAATATGCTTTATTCGGTCATGCTGGACTAGATTATGAGCTATTCTGATGGCAGCCTTGTTGTCACAATATAAGAAAAGTTTCTGCTTTTCAGAGAGTCTCAATTCCTCTAGTAATTTTAGTAACCAAAGAAGTTCACAGACACCATGGGCCAATAGCTCTATATTCTGCTTCCGCACTAGATCTAGCAACTACACTTTGCTTCTTGCTTCTCCAAGTAACCAAATTCCCTCCTATGAGTGTACGGTAACTAGATGCAGATCTTCTATCATCTAAAGATGCAACCCAACCCGTATCTGTATAGGCTTCTACCTGAAGGTGACCATGTTTGGAGAAAAGCAGACCTTTGCCTATAGCAGACTTTAGATACCGCAAAATGTGAAAGACAACTTGCATATGAGGATCTCGGGGATCATGCATAAACTGACTCACCAAGCTGGTTGAATATGCTATGTACTCTAGTTTGTAACTTGTGATTACTTTCAATGGGCGATTCCGCTGGTTTGCAACCTGTCATACCAGTTTCTTTCAAGAGATCCAAAATATACTTTCTATGAGAAATAAAGATTTCTCTTTTTGATTTAGCAACCTCAATTCCAAGAAGTACTGCAATTTTCCTAGATTCTTGATCTCAAATTCCTGTGCCAATAGCTTCTTCAATTGGGTCATTTTCCCTTTGTCATCTCCCGTCATTACTGTGTCGTCGACATAAACTATGAGAAGAGTGAGTTTATCCTTTTGATGTCTTATGAAGAGAGTATGATCAGCATTGCTTTGTTGGTAGGCGAAGGAGATCATTGCTTTGTAGAATCTATCAAACCAAGCTCTAGGAGATTAATTCAGTCCGTATAGGGCTTTCTTCCGTCTGCACACCTTTCCTTGACTTTGTTCAGTATCAAATTCGAGAGGAATCTCCATATACATCTCTTCTTCCAAGTCTCCATGAAAAAATGCATTCTTCACATCAAACTGTTGTAAGTCCCAATCAAGATTAGCCACACAAGACAAAAGTTTCCTGATAGTGTTTATTTTTGCAACAGGAGCAAATGTCTTTTGATAGTCCACTTCATAAGTCTGAGTGAATCCCTTAGCCACCAATCTTGCTTTGAATCTTTCAATCGGGCCATCAGTTTTTTGCTTCACAGTGAAGACCCATTTACAACCAACCAACTTCTTATCTGCTGGTGAAGAGACAAGTTCCCAAGTCTCACTTTTTTGACAAGGCCTTCATTTCTTCAATCATAGCCTGCTTCTATTTAAGATATGCAAAAAAAGTTTCCCTCCAATACTGGGGAATAGACACAAAAGAAATAGACAAGGCAAATGCTCTATAGGAAGGAGGCAAAGAATTACAGGAGACAAAATTAGATAAAGAATGTTTGGTAGTGCAAGATCTGACTCCTTTTTATGAGCAATAGGCACATCTAACTCATTAGGAAATGTAGTTAACTCACCAGTAGAAGAAGGTTCAGCTTCGGTTGATTGCATGATGACTTCTTCTACTCTATTTCTCCTCGAGTAAGTTTTCAAATTATGCCTATCCAAACGCCCAATAGTCTCCCCCTGAATTCTTTCTCCAATTTCACTTTCCCATGTGACAATATCACCAAGAGGTCTAATAATGGAACTAGGTAGAATCACCTCTTCCTCCTTACTGCTCTCCCCCCGAAGAGGTGATAGGTAATACTGAAATAGGGCTCAGATTCTCAAAAAGTAACATCCATGCCAAGAAAAGATCTCCTAGAGGGAGGATGATAACATTTGCAACCTTTCTGTGTCGGAGAATATCCAATGAGAGCACACTTTATAGCTCTAGGATCAAGTTTCCCAGAATTCCTAGTGTGGACAAAGCAAACACACTCAAAACCTTTGGAGGAACAGTATATTCATTCTTACCCTTTAAAGCTTCCATGAGACTTTGAAAATTGAGGGTTTTAAGTGGCATTCTGTTGATAAGATAGGCAACCACTAGAATAGCATCCCCCAATAAGGTTTTGGCAGATACGTGGTGAACATAAGAGATCTTGCTAATTCTAACAAATGCCTATTTTTTCTTTCAGCGACCCCGTTTTATGCACTAGTGTAAGGACAACTAGTCTGATGGACTATCCTAATGGACCCAAATAAGCACCAAATCTTTTATCCGTGTATTTGCCGCCATTGTCACTTATCAAGATTTTTATTTTGGCATCAAATTGAGTACAAATCATCTTATGAAATGATTGAAAACAAGGAAAAACTTCACTTTTGGCTTTTAACAAATATACCCAAGTCATCCTAGTGCAGCAACCAATTAAAGTAATAAATCATCGACTACCAGACAAAGAAACAGTTTGGGTAGGACCACATACATTAGAATGAATAGTCATAAAAGGAGTTGTGCTTCTATTATCACTCACATGATAAGAGTTTCTAGTATGCTTGACACATTCACACGCATCACAGAACAAAGATTCAAATTGAGTCCTTGAAAATAAATCGGGATATAACTTCTTAAAATCAAAGAATGATGGGTGTCCTAACCGGCATAGCCGCTGTATTGTTTCTTGGTTGACATCCTTACTTTCCCTAAAAAGACTTGACCAAAGTTTTAAATTCCATCTAATATATATAAATCATCACGCAATCTACCACTGCCAATTCTTTTACCTGTTTGAAGATCCTGAAAAAATATAATGATCGGGGAAGAACTCGATTTTACAGTTTAGAGTTTTAATGATGGCACTAATAGATAAAAGATTGACAGGGAACTCAGGGACATGGAGCACGGATGATATTTTAATATTAAGAGTACTGTTAGATAGTTATGTGTAAATAGTCCTAATCTCATATGTAGTAGGAGTAGAATATGTCCTATGCCTATATGTATTAGGAGTAGAATATGTATTATATATAGGGATCATTGTATCATTGTTAATAAATAGATATTTCTCCCGTACATTCTCACATGGTATCAGAGCTTCGGTGAGAAAATTATCGTTGTGCGTCATTCCAACGACATCCGGGAAGAAAGATCTCATCGCCGTGCAATTTTCCGGCAACTTCATCTTGTTCCCAGGGTTCATCACTGCTACAGTGAGACCGTGTATATACCAGTACCACCATCAAATCCAAAACCCTTGTGCGACCAAACCCCAGAAATTCTAGTCCCATCGAAACAAAAAAAAGTCAGTCGCCGTTGGTCTTTCCAGTTGACGACTCAAGATTGATTTGCGTTATCTCCTCATCGGTAAGTGTTATGCGAAAACCAACACCACCATCTTGTTTGAAAAAGTCAGGCGACAAAACCCCAGTCACTCGCTCCGGCAAAAGTCCCTCACGCACCTCCACGTGCCGCCCGAACTAGGGTTCCTGCGAGCTACAGTAACTTTTCCGGCCACTTTTTGACAACTTCTTCAGGACAACTTACTCGTCCAGTGATTCTGAGCCTACCCATATAAATTACATCAAATTCTGACAACCTTTATTTTTTCCGGCGTGAACAGTGCACTTTTTTCAGCGTGAACAGTGATTTCCAGAAAAGTTCTATTTCTGGTGTTGTTTTGGAATCAATTTTATAGTGTGGAATTCGGCTTAGTCTCACTATTTTCAAATTTTTCTAACGACCTTTCGGCCAACTTCTGTTTATTAGCAACCACTTGGTTTTGTTGCTCAGGGGGACTCTAGTGTGTAAAGGACTCTTAACTGATTCAACTGATTCAACCTTATCCATTAACATAGACTTATCTGTATCTTTTCTGTATCTTTTTGTTAGCCTTTTCTTTAGGAGTTTGTTAGTTGTATGTATTTGTATCTTCCAGAAGATTCATTGTTGTAATTTTGCTCTATATAAAGAGCTACTACTTCATTAATAAAATCAACTCCCTTTCATTCAGTCTACTGCCTTCCTCTTTATGGCATCAAGAGCTTAAAAGCACTCTTGCGAGTCAGATCCTAGTTTCTTTTCCCCATCCCTACGCAACCCAAATGGCTGCTACTGTTGTTAATGCCGACGCTGCAAACAACAACACTGTTGTTCAGTTTAACCCTGTCACACAACTTCCTATTAAGCTTGCAGGTAGTCATAATATACATGAAGCAGCCTACAGGTTTTGAATCTAGACAATATCCTACTAATGTATGTAAACTTAATAAAGCTATTTATGGTTTGAAACAAGCTCCACGAGCTTGGTACACTGAGCTAAAAAATTATATTCTTACCCTTGGTTTTATCAAGTGCGAATCTGATGCATCTCTTTTTATTCTTCATAAGCTTGGAGTTACTATGTACATCCTAGTTTACGTGGATGATATCATTGTGACCGGTAACCAGCCATCTGCTATGAAATCTATTATTAATGCTGTCTTCACGGTTCTCTCTTAAAGATCTTGGGTTAATTCATTACTTTCTTGGTGTTGAGGTTACGCACACATCAGATGGTTTGCTCTTATCTCAGTATAAATATGTCAAAGATCTTCTCCAAGATGTTAACATGCCTGAATGCAAAGGCGCTCCCACACCCATGACCTCTACATGTACCTTTGTAACATCTCGTGAGGATTCCAAAGTGGATGGCACTCTTTATCGCCGAGTCATTGGAAAGATTCACTATTTATCCTTTACTCGTCCTGACATTGCCTTTGCGGTAAGCAAATTATCTCAATTTATGCATCAACCAGGTGTTTCTCACTGGAAAGCTGTCAAGTGTCTTCTGAGATATCTTTGTCACACTGCTCATCTTGGTATTAAGCTTGCTAAAAAATCTGCTGCTCAATTAGTTGCCTATTCTGATTCGGATTGGGCTGGTGACCCACTTGATCGAACCTCTATAACAGGGTATGTTGTATATCTTGGTGATTCTCCTATCTCATGGTCTTCTAAGAAGCAACGTTCTGTTTCTCGGTCGTCTACTGAGGCTGAATACAGAGCTGTTGCAGCTACAACCTCTGAAGTTGTCTGGCTCAAAAACTTGCTTCGTGAGCTTCACTTTCCACTGTCCAGTTCTCCACGCATTCTCTGCGACAACATGAGCACTACTTACATTTGTGCCAATCCAGCCTTTCATAGCCGTATGAAACATGTTGAGATAGATTTCCACTTTGTTCGTCAGCTTGTGCAGTCTAAGGCTCTCGAGGTCCATCACCTTCATGCTGCAGATCAAGTTGCAGATATTCTTACGAAGCCGCTGCCCAGCTCTGCATTTCTACGTATGTATCCCAAGTTGGGTCTGGTTGATACCATCCCCACCTTGCGGGGGCGTGTAAAGGACTCTTAACTGATTCAACCTTATCCATTAACATAGACTTATTTGTATCTTTTCTGTATCTTTTTGTTAGCCTTTTCTTTAGGAGTTTGTTAGTTGTATGTATCTGTATCTTCCAGAAGATTCATTGTTGTAATTTTGCTCTATATAAAGAGCTACTACTTCATTAATAAAATCAACTCCCTTTCATTCAGTCTACTGCCTTCCTCTTTATAGTGGCCTTGTATGTCGAATGATCAGCTTGCAGATATTTTCACCAAGTCCCTCACTGGTCCTCGTATTAGTTACATATGTAACAAGCTCGGTACATATGATTTGTATGCACCGGCTTGAGGGGGAGTATTAGATAGTTATGTGTAAATAGTCCTAGTCTCATATGTAGTAGGAGTAGAATATGTCCTAGTCCTATATATATTAGGAGTAGAATATGTATTATATATAGGGATCACTGTATCATTGTTAATAAATAGATTTTTCTCCCGTACATTCTCACAAGTACAAACGACAGAACTTGTTCCAGAGATTGGTGTGAAAGAACCATTGGCTATTTCAACATTATCTCTTTTAAGACACGGAGAATAGTTTTGAAAAGAGCTTGTCATGTGTCTATTTGCACAAGAATCAAAAATTCAAAAATTAAAGTGAGCAGCAAAGGCAATACCTGATTGCGGATGTGGCAACATTAGCGGAGTCAAGTTTGTCTAGGAGGCGACGGAGAAGCTAAATTTCATCCGAAGACAAGATTTCTCCAGAAACCGTCTCCTTGATTGCCTCCATATTTTCTGCCCAATCAGAAGAAAATTGCTCAAAAATAATATGCCTCGCCGGAAACCAAATTTGTCTCGACAGAACCTTAACTCCGGTGAATAGAAAAATCAAAACTGGTTGGGATAAGCTCGGAATGTTTCAGCAACCCCAACATAAAAGAAAATTCCAACCAAAAACTGACAAGAAGGAGTTTACGTAGCGAACAACCACCAGGAGAAAGAAAACTTGACCTTTTTGATAAAAACGGAACCTTAATGCTGCGACGGAGATAATTCATCTAAAAAAGGTAGCAATGGCTCTGATACCATGTAGAATTTGAGAAGCAGAAAAGCCTTCTTGTATTTCCGTGTGTTTCTTACATCCCTAAGCAAAGGTATTTATACACTAGGTCCCATGACTATTTTAGGAAGGGAAATAAATTACAACCAATTAGAAGAAAATCAAATCCCAGTCAGAATCAAATCTTTCCTAATAATTAAGTCAATCAACAGAAACCCATGTTTGCAAGTAAACATTATTTTAATAGGTTAAAATCACAGTTGGAGTTGTTAGTTTTTAGGGGCATAAACGAGCCATTTGACTAATGGCGAGGGTACATTTGGGACCATATTAGACGAGGGCGTAATTGCTCTATTTTTAATAGTTTAGGGGCAATTTTGGCTCTTTTCCCTTGTTTAAATCTCTAATCAATCACATTTGTTTTTGAATGATCCTTCCATTCACCAACCAGCCAAATAATAGCAATTTTCCAATCTCTCGTGTGGATGCTTTCGAGGCTAGAAGGGTAATTTTACAAAAGAAACAAAAGAATGGGAAAAAATGAAAGGCCAAACTTGGAAAAAAAATAGGCAAAAGAAAATCACATTAAAAAAGGCATTTGGAGCCATCCCTCCCTCTCTCGGAGCACCACTATGACCTGACATGAGCCCTCCTTTACCTCGCCAGTCTCCTTCCCACACTTCATCCCTACTCATTGCCCTTCCACATCCCTTTCATTTTCTCATTCCCCACGTGTGGCATTCGCTTCGATAATACAACATCAAACAAAAAGTCTTGACATCTATAAGAGTAAAAGCAAAGACCAAGACTACTGCTTATACCCTTCTAGCATATCAAACTCAGCTACGAAGCTGGTGGGTGATTAGTTGGCTAAATTAAACAAAACTTAGGATATGTACATGTCCTAACTTCCCACCATCCCTATTCAACAATAGAATATCCTAGAAACTGACTTGGTCTTTGGGTCGGTCCGTGGGAGCTTGCAAGTGATGGTTGGCAATCGGCGTCGATTTTGGCTCCTCACTGAACTTCTCAAAACTGCACATTCCCCTCCTTCCCCTACCTTGCAAAAGACACAGCTCCTGACTTCTAAAAATTGCACATTTGTTTTCCATATTACATTAGTTTATGAACTCTCATCAAATTATTCATTAGACGTCTCCTTTATTATACCTCTTCTTATATTTGGAAGTCAAAAGGAAGAATATCTATCTCACCGAGACCATTCGCACACTACTTATTGTTCCGTCCTTGTAACTTTTGAACAATTTTTTTTGTACCTTCTATTGGCTGATATCACCTTCTTGAAACTTAGCCTCATCCGATACCTCCCTTTGAACATCTCAACACCTCCATGGTTTTACCAACAATACCACTAGAAGATTCTACATTTTTCCTTCATCCCTTCACAACATAGATATTGTTGACCTTGTTTTTTTTTTTTTTTTTTTGTAAAGATCAACACTTTTGACTTATCCTCATTGCTAGCGTCCTATGCTATGTTTGGATGATTCACATCTTGCATCGGATCCTTCGCCTACAGCTTGTCACCTACACATAACTCACTAGTGATCATTTACAAAGGTATCCTACTACTCGTAATCGTTATGACCGTATATATTGTTTTGAGTAAACATTGTTTGCCATCACCCTTATGCCTTTTTGGGTCGTATTTGTCCTTTATTTCAATGCTAAATCTAGAGAAGAAACTTTTTCTGATTCCGTCCGGTCACAATCTATGTTTTAGATATGTTTGATTTACACTCTAGTGATATCTTGGAGCTCATTCCTACTTCAGGCAAATCAATTGTTGGTTGCCAATGTGTGTTACGTTAGTGAAGGTTAATCTTTAAGGGCAGGTTAATCGGCTTAAGGCACATTTGGTAGCCAAATGTTATGCATCGATTTTTGTACTAGCTATAATGATATATTCTCTCCCGTGGCTAGGATTGCTTCTATTAGTTTTTTCCTATCCATCATTGTTGTTTGTGATTGGCCTCTTCATCAACTGACATCAGAAAATGCATTTCTCCATCAGGAACTTGAAGAGAAAGTATACATGGAGAAACCACCAAGTTTTGTTGCTCAAACGAAGTATAGTGGTCTTGTGCTTTGATCACTATATGATTTGAAACAATCACCTCAATCATGGATTGGCAAGTTTAGCACAGTTATTAAGGAGTTTGGCATAACCCACAATGAAAGTTGATCATTCAGTGTTCTCTTGACACTGCATCAGATATGTATATTTGGTAATGTATGTGGATGAAATGCGTGTAAGGATTTGGAGGCATTACCAAATTGAAACATCATTCAGTCAGTATTCTTGTACCAGGATCTAGGCAAGTTATATTGAGGTATTTCCTAAGCACTCACCTCAATCCCGATTAGGTCTTGCCAATTCATAGAGGGAGTATGCTCTCGATATTCTTGAAGACATAGGCATGACAGATGTTACGCCTATTGACATCATGTGTATCCAAAGGTTAAGCTTATAGCGGGTGAAGGGGAGCATCTTCGTTTTCCAGGAGGTTGATCAAAAAGTTAAGCTATCTCATCATAACTTGACCTGGTATTACGTTCTCAATAAGCATTGTAAATTAACTCTTGGATTCTCTGTGTGCAGTGTGCACCTATTGGGATGCAGTGATTCGCATCGTTCATATAAATCTTCTCCATGAAAAGTAATGCACTATGAGGATTGAGAAAACTGTTGCGTGCACGGGCACATTGAGCAGATCAATTTTAAGACGTTATACTTCCAAATAATGCTTTCTAACTGGTATCTTGGTAGAGTAGAAACAAAATGTGGTTTCAAGATCCAATGCAAAAGCAGAATATTGAGTCATAGTACTACAACTTATGAAATTCATATGAATGATGAATTAATCGACTAAGAAAACTGAAGTTCAGAGAGAACGATTGGATGGACTTATGCGTAATAATCAAGTCAATTCATATTGCATTTACTCCAATGCTTCATGAGAGGACCCCAAGTACCCAGAAATCATTTGTTATTTTGTCTTTTCTCTCAGGACATGATACATATTGTCACACAACTTATAAGGTCAAATCACCAAGTCCCTCGACGGTCTTTGAGCTAATTATAAACATAGATTTCAATACACCATCTTGAGGGAGAGTGTTATATAGGTTGTGTAGGTGCTCTACATCGGGAGATGTAATTGTATACTTTGAAAAGCGTGAATATAAAACAACCCAGGCATAAGACATTTGTCTCATGCTTTCTCCCAAATCTCTCTCCCATGTCTCTTATTTCTCACCGAGCAGTTTGAGGGCGATAGACAAGTCATTGTTTGGATTATCAACAGTAATTGGAAGGATTATTTAGAGTCAAATGCAATAAATTGAGGATCAAATGAGAATAATTGACAGAACGAGAATCAGATCATTACTAAGGTCATAGTCTTGGGACTCGTTTGGAAAACTTCCCTTCCTTAGGTTTCTAGGGAGAGGTTAGATTCATTTAATCTGTGCATATTGAAGGCCTTACATGCAAAATTTTGTCCAATAAAACGAGCAATTAGTGGGGCTTAATGGAGCAATATATTGAATTTACTTGTTTAATCTAGGTAGCAAAACTTTTATTCATCCATAGCTTTCATTTTAAAAGAATTATTAGAGGATATATGGCTAACTGTTAAACATCAAAACAAGCATCATAGTTAAGTATTCCTCTGATCAGTTATGTAAAACTGCAAATGACTAACGTAGAATTTTTATTTTTTTGTGGCTAGGTAATGACTAGAATTGAAATTACTGGCTTCTAAAACAATATTGTGAAAAACAACTAACCTCATTTGTGATTGGGTGTATAAGAACTATTTGATGTGCATGCAGGTTATATCCACAGTCTCCAGGAACAGGATTCTCGGGTCTTTGATAGCCGCTAATGAAAAAGTAAAGCCAACTAAAATCAGGTCACGATATTAGCAGCATCAGCAACTATTGTTATTGTTTAAAGTGATTAGACAAAACAAAAAAACTCAGGTATTTTCTGTCTCAATTTTAAGTAATTTGACTATCTTCAAAATTGGCATAAAGAATAAAGCTTCTTTTCGTCCAAAATAGGCATAATTTATATGCTTTTAGAGAAATCTGTAAGCTTGTTGTCCATAACTGTCATGAAAAAGGACTGTTGATTACTACTTCCTTGCTTTAATATGATAAAGCTGTGGAAGCAGGGTACTATAAATAGCACACAAAACTAGTATTTACTACCATGAAAACAATAAGATGTCTGACCGAGGGACCAATTAATATTTAAAAAAATGCGACAAACAGAACTCTAATTCCATACCCATCTTTCTCAAAACTTTCATCCATTAATTCAGGATCAAAGCACTTTGGTTGCCCGCCAGAAACATAAAGAGGATCACCTGGTAAGATATACAATATTTTATTAATCATGAAAAGAAAGGAACCAACAGAATAGCTGCTTGACTACATAACAAGAGCAGAAGAACTGCTGTAGCATTCAGAGAATGTTACAAGAGCAGTCCTAATTATTTGCAACAACTAATCGATTTTGGTTGGTTAGTTTGTTCAAGGTATACAAATTAAGATTTCAGAACCAATCTCTTTCAACAGACCCAGTAGGTCTATGAAGGGAGTAGGATTATTACCTAGAATTCAGCTTCGACAGAACTACAGTTAGCTCAGGCGAACATTCTTAGCTTTTGCATTGACCAGATAGTACAGGGGGATACAGGGGAAGCATACACATTATAAAATCTGAGCACAAGATACTTGTTGAGGAAATTACATAATGGATGATACCATAAGGAAATGGTAATTGTTCCTTTTTAAGCTTGGAAGTGTTTGTCAATGGAATAAGCATCTAAACCTGCAATTTTTATTGTTTCTTGATAAGGTAAAGGTTTATTAATTAATGTACCAAGATGGTATCAAAGGAAAAATAAACCTGCAATATTATAACTATTTGATAAGCCAATCATATTTGCTTGGCTATAACCCAGAGGATGAAAACACATTCCAACCCCCCACAGTTCCAATCACATATTTTCTAGAAGTAGAGGGCCTCATATCATCTTCATCAGAATGATCATTGGCATTTCTGTAACAAAAGAAGATGCATAATCCACAGACTGAGTTGAGGAAGTATTCCAAGATCATTCTCTTATCATAACCCAATGTATAGTCTGAGGTTCTTCAATCACCTTTTCTCCATTACTCATGCACTAAGGTAGATATTACTGATATGGTTTCATAGAACTAAGAACTATGAACGTGTGCGTTGCACCAAACCAGAGTCAAAGTACTGGTCAACATATGGTTGGCCATCTGAAGTTGGTGATCTTCGTGTGTCATTTATTCCTTTTTTTTGGGCATTTCTTTTAACAGACAAACTGAGTTCTACTTCTATTTTTATTTTTATCTTTTTATGATGGGGGAGAATGTCTTATAAAATTTCAGATTACCAATTAGTGGAAGTCCAATGAAAGAGAGGTGGATACGGATTTGGTGTGGCCTTCCAGATTGAATTTCAACCTGTTCAAAACATACAACATGAAGGAAAGAAAATATTAAGGTTCCATCTCCTTCTCCAGGGTAGGGAAGGTTAAGGAAGGTGGCTATAGTAATAAATTTCTTATGTCTTTGACTTCTATTACCTGGACCAATGTGCTGTTATTCTCTAAATCTCTTTCAAGAACGCGAACACTGCTCAGAGCTGGCTTCCCTGGAAACGAAGTTCAGAAGGAATTTAAGCCAAAAATAGTGTCTTTTGAAGCACCACTGAGAATGGTAACAACTGAAGGAATCTTTATAAAAGCTAATCCAGGAGACTGTTTATCCAAAATAAACAAATTTGAAAACCTGAAGGAGAAGCAACATACAACCCTTTAGCAACTCCAGGATATTTAATCGTCCCAATTGGTTGCTTGATGACAACCTATCAGTCAAAATTACTTTTAATTTCCAATAACCCAATGGATTGCTACCCTAGAACAGACACTCCAACGGACAAAATGAAACCAGACAAACTGAGGCGAGACAAAGTGTTAGAAGGTTACAATGTAAAACATGCATAGAAGGATAAAAGGGGGAATGTAAGTGAGAATAATGCTATAATAATACCTCATCCATATCAATCACACCACTTACAAGCGCCCGATATATCTTGCTAATTTTCCTCATTTTCTTGCACTCTGAGTTGGTGTATCTATACAAATAAAGTTCACCATCTTTAACATAATGAAGGTGGCGATAAAAGCTTCTCATTAAGAGTAAAATGGGAAGTTTAAGTTAAATTGTTTCCAAATTTAGAATGCTATTATTCTTTTTGAAACGAACTAAAAAAGAAATGTTGCCACATAAACTGGAACGGAGGGAGCATTATCTTGGGACTGAAAAGTGTTATATGTTGATAGCTAGTGACAATATAAAGATAGTACGCAGACTAGCATATGTTTCCACAATTTTCTCCAATCAAGAGAGTTTTGCATGCTTAATTAACAATCTCTTTCAGAACATTAATAACATTAATAAGACAACTCGATGCATCAGTGTCCGACACTGGAACATAGACATCAAGCTGCCTTTATTATTTTATCACTCTGAATGAAATTAGCAAAAGCAGCATAAGGCATGTCAGGAAAATAGGGCATGTATAATTGGTGAAGCAGATTCAACATACTTGTCTTCAACAACCGACGTCCCCTCAGCAAAATATGCCGCAAGGCGAGATTTAGCGAGCTTTGTTTTCGCACAGAGAAGTATTCCTGGAACATCCCAGAAAAGGAATAAGATTGTTTTTTCTTGCTTGATTTCAGAAAAAAAAGACAGGGAACTGTCAAAATGAAAATTTTATATTGTTACAAAGTGTTCATAATTCCAGAAAGAAGCTCTGTAGCATGATGACTCGACTTCGTATCGGTTGCTAGATCTCGAAAATACGATCATGATTAAACTACTACTAGGTCCTATTAAGAAAAATGGGGGGAGACAAAATTCACATTTCTTGAAAACTAAAACTAGGCAAGAATAACGTGCTGCCATGACAGAGCACGATTAAAGCTCCATCTTTTGGAAATTACATACAAAATACCATGGAGAGTTTCTTCTAAGATGGACTAATATACTGATTTTTAGATCATGTAAAAATTCGAGAGCGAAGTTGGAAGCCAACAATCAAGACACTGATTGTCACATTGAACGACAATTAGCATTGAAGGGACAAAAACTATTTCAAAAACCATATCATTATCACTTCGCTTCAATGTTGTCCAGAATCGGCGATTAATGTGTTTCTGTTTTCTTCGCTGGATGGAGGTGAAAGATAGCTTGAATGTTAATTTTTTTACAATTAGATTTAGTATTTCCATTCAGTTATTCAAATATAAAATTCCCTGCTACCATTGATACAGGTTTATGTAATTCTGTTCTTTTTCGGTAAAGGAGATACCATGACATAACATTAAAGTCATCTTTCATATTTTACTTGTAGCAGAAATTCATTCTTTATTCAATAAGTAAACTTGGAGCAGAAATTCATGTATCCGTGATAACTCACCTGATGTACCCCTTCCTAGGCGATGAACTGGGACAGGATGTGTTTTTTGACAACCCGATGAAGAGGTTGTCAGCTTGCTCACATGCCATTGGAGTTGTGTCAAGACAGTCCGCTGCTGGAACAACCCTCCAGGAAGGACTTGCAAACCAGAAGGTTTATTTAGAGCAATCTGAAATGTGAGAATCCATAACATGAATATACCCTTGGCCCATATAAGACAGTGAGAGAAATTCTCTACGAGCTATGCTACAATATGCTCTTTGTTTCACTTGTATTTGTTTCATTCTCTTTATGTATCCACTAACAAGATCTCCAACTGCAGGCTTATTTATTTTAACTTGTTAAAATTTAAAATTTTCGTTTAGAATCAAAACAGGGCCTGTAGAAAGAAGATCTATGAGCTTACAACTAAGCCTCAATTCCAAACAAGTAGGGTCACAATATAGATCCTTTATATCAATTATGGTCCATTTGGGCCTATTTTATTCCAATACTGGAATTTGCCTTTAGAATGAATACTCGAAACCTAGGAATTCTTTAAAGGGAAAAGGTCCGAATTTGCCCCTTTACTATGGTATATAGTTTACGTTTGTCTCCCGTTATACTTTTCGTCCAAATCCACCCCTACCATTAACAAAGTTTGCACAATTGCCCTTTGCCCTAACGTCCCTCCACCGTGGCATCTGACTCCTCTAATATTTTGTCCATGTCAGCAGCCAAGTAAGCAGGTTCCACTAATTAACCCAACCCTTTTTTTATTAAAAAATTCTCATCTTCTTCTCCCTCTCTTAACTCACAGACCCACACACTCCAAAACCTCCAAAAGATCATTCTCATCTTCTTCTCCCTCTATTAAATGTTCTCATCCTGAAATGTTCTCATATTCTTCTCATTTCTTGTTATTTCTTTTCTTCTCACCAAACACTCACCTAACCGGAAACCACTACTGGCCGGTGACAAATGGCTAGAAACACACTTGAAATACAGAGTTAGGCCATAAAACATCATATCCGAGCGTAGGTGAACCACTATAGCCATGAAATATGATTTATGGTAAAAACCAAGGCCAAAGCCAAAGCAAAAATAGAGCTCTGCCTACCAACCAAGAAGGTAAAAAACTCAGAAGATTACCAGTTGCGTTGTTGAGTTTTGAGCTTCAAGTGTGCTCAAAATCGGATTGTTGTCGTCTTGGTTTGGATTAATTTTGAAAAAAAAATTAAAAACCCATTTCGGTCCAAGTTCACGGATCTGAAAATTTAATGGATGTTCAGTGATTTATTGTTTAAATCTTCTAGAAATCATTTATTTGTGTTAGATTCGGAGCTTAACACTTATTTTATCAAGATTTAAGAGAAGAAAACTTGAAACCTCCATTTCTAAATAGTGAGAAAAGTTGAAGAACTCGTCAAATTCTTCGAAATCTGGAAAAGTCATGAAAAAAATATGAGAATCAAGTTGTTTTGGGAAATATGAAGTAACTTGAATCTGATTTGGGATTGTTTGGTTGTAATGGTGGTTGGAGCCTTGGAGGTATTGGTGGCTTTGAGTGGGGGTGGAAGAAGAAATGGTTGGGGAAGAGGATGGCGATGTGCATTTGGTCATGTGACTTGGAGGCTGACATGGAAAAAATGGAGTGGGCCAGCTGCCACGGTACAGATCCGATAGGGATAAGTGCAAATATTTTAAGTTCATTAACAGTAGGGACAAATAGTATAACGGGTGGCACAAGTAAACAATATAGTATACTAGAGGGGCAATTTTAGACCTTTTCCCTTCTTTAAATCTCACATTTATTCCTACACGAACATACAAATCCCTAACCAAACTAAAAGGACTTTTGGCAAACACAAATCCTGTAAGTGTAGCAACAATGACTAAACCTTAATTCCAAACTGTTCGTATTGCTTATGGATATATGCTTCCATTGTGCTATGTTCTTTGTTAAATCTGTATGGATGTGAAGGGATTGTAGGTCCATTGAGACAATGTCCCTCCATTTGATTTTAGGTCTATCTCGATTCTTTTGATAAATCATCTTAGTGACACACCTCCGGACATTTGGAGGTGTACATACGATACAATCAAAGATCTTAAGCGGGTGTATCTAATTTTATCCTCTGTGTATGCTGCACTTTCTATGGGAGACTACTTGTAATCTTTTCTAATGTTGTAAGATAGCACATCCATCTTGACATAAGCATTTCTACAATACTCATCTTATGGATATGTCAAATTTGAGAGGCCCTAAATTCATCTACATTCAATCTATAGTCTATGCTTCCCTAAAAGGCTAACCCTAAATATCTGAATTGTTTGCATTCAGATGCCATAATCCCGTCTAATCTCACATCAAGGTCATTCTTCTTCCCTGAACTAGTAGTGTATATATTCTTACTTTTACTTATCCAAAAACTCTT
Source organism: Nicotiana attenuata (assembly GCF_001879085.1). Classification (NCBI taxonomy): domain Eukaryota; kingdom Viridiplantae; phylum Streptophyta; class Magnoliopsida; order Solanales; family Solanaceae; genus Nicotiana; species Nicotiana attenuata. Next base: position 30,397,220 of record NC_031993.1, read on the forward strand.
GCTATCTTGAATGTTTCTCGATAATTCAAACCATTGATTGACCCTTTCGAATATTGTTTGCAAATGGTATTCACGGTGGAATCCCATCATATATACTACTCCCTCCGTTCCAATTTATGTGAACTGTTTGACTGGGCACGGAGTTTAAGAAAAAATGAAGACCTTTGGAATTTATGGTCCTAAACAAGTCAAAAAGGGGCCAGTGTATTTGTGTGGTTATAAAAACTTCTCATTAAGGATAGAATTGTAAGTTTAAGCTAAATTGTTTCCAAATTTGGAAAGGGGTCATTCTTTTTGGAACGGACCAAAAAGGAAATAGGTTCACATAAACTGGAACGGAGGGAGTATCAGTCAATCTATAAATAGGATAAACTAGTACAGACACAAAGTAGATCCCTGGTGTAAAGCCACGATTATGATATCATAAATTGACTAGTCTTTTGCTGGTCATCAACCTACAAACCTCTTCTAAAGAAGCAAAGTAAGGTACTGTGAAATATAAACTTCCAAAGCTCAGTGATAAATGCCCCTTTAGTTAAGTGATCACATCATTGGACAGGATTTTGCAGAAGATAACAAGAATTGCATCTAAAGTTTGAGTACCATAGAAATCTACCAAGGCGGTTCTTTAATTTTTTCCTGCCAATCAAGTTTCATATAAAACCTCTTGACAAAATGGTTAACCAGCAGCCATTTTACCAAAATTACAAGGATATTGCGTAACTCCTTCGATTTATTACTTACCTTCTCAAAAAAATTTGAGGAAATCGCCTTTATTTTTTTTTTATTTTTATTTTT
>NC_031993.1:30398037-30405711 GCF_001879085.1 Nicotiana attenuata
GAGGGAAGGGAGCGGGGGAGGATAGATCTAGTGCAAAGATTTCAGTCTTTTACTTTAAGGTTGGTTAAGGCTGGAAAGAAATGCCATCATTTCCTCCTTTCGTGCACATTTTTGAATTGCTCAAGCCCAATATGCATCTAGGCGTCTTTAACTTTTCAATTATTCACCTATGTACTTGCATGGACATCAATTTTTCCTCTTGAATTTCCTAGTTTTTCCAGATATTTTTCTATTAACCAATACAAACCTTTTTGGATGAACATACAAAAAGTATCAAATTCATCAATGATACAAAGAGCTAAGCAGTGATGTCAGTCCAACACTTCGATTGGCAGTGTCAATAACCAACATCATAATAATCGAAGATTCTTCCTGGAGTGATTAATACGATCACATTAATAAGTTATAAAACTTTGATAATAAAACAGAACCTCAAATTTAATTTACCAAATAGTCATCTTCAAATAGTACTTGTAACAAGTAAGGTGCATCAGGTTCTCTCCAAGGAAGTCGATGATATACTAGTTCTGTACCAGCTCTGCTCATCCAAAAACTACACTTCAGAATTCAGATATTGAATCACGCAACATAACATAGGCTAAGTATTGCGAAAAGGAATTCATTTTACAGAAGTGACCTGAGTTCAGTATCTGGTATAGTAACAACTTTACCGTCAACTGTTATCTGCAACAATTAAACATGACCAAGCTTCATAATTTCAATAGTCCATGTGCATTAAACATCCAATTTAACCATTTTCCTTGAGCAATTTACCTGCTTATTTTGAATTCTCTGCAACCAACTGCTTTACAAATTAGTGTCTAAATCTTCAACAATACTGCACAAAAAAATTATTAAATTTTTTGATAAGCTTACCCTTGTAAAGGAGCTGAACTTTTGTACTTTCTGGAGTAGAATTCGATAAGTGTAAGACCTGTAGATTTTGCACAAAAAAGAAAGCCTAAATTATTTTAAGAAAAAAGTTTGTTGGAAAAATAGGTGCATTTTTTGTAAGTATACCAGCATCGATGGGTCGGACAATGTCATGGTAAGTTAATCCGTCATTAAATTCTGGCCAGGGCTCTCCGAAGTACGCCGTCTCCGCCGCTGAAGGCGGCGCAGCTAGTTCTGCTTTCTTCGACATTCCTAAGTCGGGGTCGGGAAAATGTTGCCGGAAGCCACTTACAATGACCTGCGCGTGTATGGCCAAAAATATTTTGTTTTGCTTTAACAAATACTATTATCTCAACTTTTAAACTTAAATATCATTAAGACGCAATTCTAATCTAAAAATAAATTAATGAATTGTTTCTCAAGAATTTAAGTTGCACCGCAAATACGTTACTAATCAAAAATTATTTTCGGAAAAGGTCTAAATATACCCCTCTGCTATAAGAAAAGGTTTAAATATATCTCTCGTTATTATTTGAGTCCAAATATACCCATATATTATACTATTGGTTTAAATTAACTCTTTTTTCCATTAAATTTGTCCAAAATGGAAATCCAATCCTACATGGTACTAACATTCGATGAGGTGGATGTCACGCGGCATGCTACCTCAGCACTCCTAACCCATTTTACCCTCCCTTCTTTTTTTTGTCCACCATTAAATTTTCTTTCCCTCCACCATCATTGTTCTAACATGCCACGTGGCATCCACCTTATCAAATGTAAGTGCTACGTAGGTTGAATGTCCACTTTGGACAAACTTAACGGAATAAGGGTATACTTGAACCAATAATATTACGACAAGAATATATTTGGACCCAAAGTATAATAAGAGGTATATTTAAACCTTTTCTCATGGTACAAAGATATATTTGAGTCTTTTCTGAATTATTTTATATGTAGCTTTATATATTGAATATCCAAATAATTTTGTTTCTGTTATAAATAGAATTCTATTTATGGTGAATGTCCATATTTAGAGAGATTCTAGGGTTTATTACTTGGTGGCTAAGTCACCATCTCCCTATAAATAGAGGGTTCTATTACATTGTAATTCATCCCATATCAATAAGAATTCTCTCTCTCTACTTTTCTCTGTAATACTCTTCTTCTTCTTTTATTATTTCATAACACGTTATCAGCACGAGACTCTAACCAATTGAGTAGAAGATTTGGGATTGAGCATAATGATTGTCAATTATTCCATGAACTTCCTTCATGATTAAATGCTGAATTTAAGGTAAGTATTTTACTGTATTTTTCTCTTTTATTCTATACTTTGATTTTAAATAAAAAGCAAAGACAACAAAGTTTGATTATAACCCTAATGGAGTTTGTAAGAAATTATAACCACCTGAAGTGGTAAAAATTTGTATGTCTTGCCATGATCAAATTCATGTATAATTATGGGCACAAAAAGTGGAAACCTGTCCCATTGAATTTGTTCCATTCTCATTCCTCTAAGAGAATGTGATAGCAGTATGTGATAAGTCTGAAAGAAGACAAAATTATCACTATGAATGTATCAATGGATGTGGACGTGGCAATAGACGAAATTATAATCGTCATCATTGTGATAATGAGAATAATAAGGATTCTCAAAATAATCCCCCACTTTGTGAAAATATTTGTCATCGATTTGACATGAGATTTTATAAAGCACATATAGATGATTATGGTCAATTCATGATGTGAATGCGACAACATCTGATTTATAAATATATATTCATTCTTCAAAGAATATGAACGTGCTAGTGGTAGTGAATATACCGCACTCACCTCTAAAAGGAGGTTTGAGATGATATAAGAAATAATGTCATTATTATGGCATGAATGGTCACTGGTCACGTACCTATTGTACGCCAAAATATTTTGGCATTGTGATTATTAAAAGACAACGGTAATGCAAGAAACAGATCTTGCATATAATTTTGACCACAACCATAATGGTATAACTTTCTCTTTAAAAGAGATATTCACCATATGGGTGTTGATGAATATGTGGTACTACAAAATTAATTGAGAACTCTGCAAGAGCCAATTATACTATTTTGGAGAAACACAATTAATTACCAATAAGGTATTGTGTTGTAGTAAGTCTCAAAGAAACTTATTCAGTTTCCAAAGAATTCGCGAAAGCGGTTGGTCATACTGAGACTATAAATAAAGGAAAGATTTAATATCTTCTATTACTACAACTTGTAGCGGGGTAATATGTATGTGAAAAGCTACCCGCTTTATTCTCCAATTTGTACTACATAAACAAAAGAATACCACAATGAAGTGGATATTTATTGATATAAAAACCCATACATAAACTTGGAGTTTATTCATAATTGCACACATCATGGTGTAAACCTGAAGTTTATCAATATTGATAATTTATCCAGTTGGCATAATTGGTTTAGCCATGTTAATTCAAGTATGATATGCAAAAATAAAGGAGAATTCACATGGGTAAATATTAAAGAACTAGAAAGTTCTTTACGAATTCTCTTACATTGCTTGTTCTCATTAATTAATAGACCAACTAAAATGGGATCGAATCCCATGAATGCTGGAAATATCAAAGGTGAATATGGGCCCATTCACCTGCCATGTATACCACATAAGATGCATCTATGAGATGGTTACATGTGCGATTATTATTAACCCGCAACATGGTGTTTGCGAGGTAACTTGCTCAATAATTTAATTTAGAGCATATTCCAGATTTTTTATTCAAGAAGTTCATCTTGATAAGTTGGTCTACATCACAGCTGGTTTAGCAAAATGATTTATTGAGTGCCTCCACTTAATAGCTAAACAATTGGTTATGAGAACAATGTTATATATATCAGTTTGATATACGTTATATACAAAAGTATATTATTTTTCTCCCCTCACAAGTGGTTCAGCGTCAGGAACCAAATAATTCCATCTTATTATTATTGATGTGTGGTGTATATTATGATTAACACCATAACGCACAAAGATGGGTTCTCAAAGTTGAGAAAACAAGTTAGTTTTTCTAACATGAGGGGGAGACATGATAAACAGTTGAGAAAAGGTTACGTGGAATGAATTATCATTTATACATCTAGATCCTCGAATAAGATAATATGAACTTGAAGTTCATAAAAGGATAATTCAGTTGCAATATATTGCAAAGCATGCCAGACGCATTTGCTGACCCAAAGAAAGTAACTATATTCTCATTGCAAATGCTCCTATTAAGTCCTAGAAGGACAAAGTCTATGGTACGCTTGAAGCGTATAGACAAATCGGTTTCGAATAAACTTCTTGATAAAGAAGATGAGCAAATGATCTAAATAATCATAATAAAGGAGGCAAGTGATCTAGAAGATCACATGACATAACACTTCATAAAATCTCATGAGAGATTCAGGTACCTGAATATATGAATGAAGAGATCTCTATGTTATGTCTTTATGAAAAATAAGGAGGTTGGAACCGATATAAAATGTTTGTCGACGACATCTATAATAGCGCTAAATATATATGAGGATCTTAAGTCTAGAGAAACAATTCAAATAGAATTGGTTTCATATGAAAGACATGTACTTTTGAACATGTAGTTCAAACACTTGAAAGTATAAGTCAATGGTATGTGCAATCGGTTTCCGATATCTTATATGTCTAGCATGACATGAAAACTTGATATGCATCTAAAGTCTATTATATGGCTTATATGACTTAACAATCCCTGAAGGATTTAAGTTGCTTGAAGCATATACAATTCTTGATCTTGAAGTACCACTTCTTCAGTGCAATTTGTGCACAAATGTATCTTGCTATAACTATATGCATGATAATATGATAGCAAGAGTTTTCACCTCTATGTGAAGATATTGAACTGAAGATTCCAACAAGATCATATGAAGACATTATATCTCTATCAAGAATGATGATTCCAAGGTGCAATATATTCATTCAAGTTAATATGGCTGATTTGTTTATCAAATATCTACCAAAGATCTTTTGAAGTGGAATGCAAATTCTCAAGGATGTGAATTGATGCTCTCATCAGGGGGAGTTAATACGCGTTGTACTCTTTTTCCCTTACAAGGTTTTGTCCCACTGGATTTTCCTTGCAAGGTTTTTAACGAGGCAACCAATAAGCGCATTTCTAAACATGTGTACTCTTTTTCCTTTTCTAGAATTTTTTCCCATTGGGTTTTCTTTTAGTTAAGGTTTTAACGAGGCACATTATCTGTTGAATAGACATTCAGGGGGAGTGTTATAAATAGAATTCTATTTATGGAGAATGTCCATATTTAGAGAGATTCTAGGGTTTATTACTTGGTGGCTAAGTCACCATCTCCTTATAAATAGAGGGTTCTATTCCATTGTAATTCATCCCATATCAATAAGAATTCTCTCTCTCTACTTTTCTCTGTAATACTCTTCTTCTTCTTTTATTATTTCATAACAGTTTCAAATTTCTTGTCCCATCGACAACTCCCACTCCCCGAGCTCAGCTTTGCCCTTTTTCCTTGAGGAATGTGTCTTAGGGATAAGGCGATATTGTTACTTCGCAGTGGTTTAGCAAAGCAATGAAAATCTTATCACTTTTGAGTTGTTAACTCTTTTTCTAAGAAAAAGATATTAAAAATATAGCATAATTTGCGAAAAAATAAGAGAGAAAATCCAACTGGTTAGTTTATTTAATGTTCATGTGTTTTGTTTTATAAGCATTCTGTATACGATTGAAATCGGGCTCGTCTACGACATGATAGATCGGGCTCGGAACATGAGGGACCGAAGATCGACCCCAAGTCCCACCGGACAAGAGCCCGAGGTCAGAATGTCTATCTTCGAGAACATTGAGTTCGCGATCCCAGAATCAACCCTGACCCCGAACGAGCTCGAAGAAACATTGTTAGCGTAACCAACAGAAGACCGAAATATTCGTGATCGATCGGATATTACGGAGTGAATCTCGGCACATATCAATAAGGAACCGGCAATCAGAAAATCAAGAGATTTTTACCTTTTATATTGTATCTAAAGTAGGATTCTCTCACTATATAAAGGGAGTCTGATAATTCGTTTAGGACATTGTAACATGCATTCCAAAGCAATACATTATTTTTCTCTTTAGGCTCTTATTCACGGTGTCTTGATACCGATCGAAGTGCATCCATTTCGAGGGTGGCTAACCTCCCAAGATTGTAGCTACTTAATTTGTGTGGTTTGAATTTACTTTATCCTTGTTCATTTCAATTGTAATTGAATTTATCGCTTTGTGTCAAGTTAATCCACGTATCCTTAAAGCCACTTACAAATTCAATTGTTATCTGATTTTGAGGGTAAACAGTTTGGCGCCCACGGTGGGGCTAAGGATAATAGTGGCTATTTGATATAAATTTCCATAACACACACTACTTTTACACTTATTCTTTAAGGTGTCTCTGATTTCAGGCTAAAACTCAAAATGTCAAACTCTCAATCGGCACCCCTACATGTTGACAACGAGTCCGGCCATCACGGCGAAAATAACAAGATAGTGGCCGGTGACGAGGTACCACCCGTTGATCCTGTCGGAATTCCAATCGCGGACCCGTTTAACGGTAACTCGCATGTGGCTATCGACACAAATCTGCCTACCGACCCCAAGAATAACGTCTGTGGTGGAGCCCGATCAGCAGCTCAAAATATGCAAAACAATGGAGGAGACGGGATCAATTTACAGATGATCTTCGAAATGTTACAGGCTCAACAGGCGGCGATAGCTCAGTTACAGAACCAAAGTCGCGCACCGAGCAGAATTGAACCTAATCGATCCCGGGAAGTCACCTGCAGTGAAAATAACAAGATAGTGCCCGGTGACGAGGTACCACTCGTTGATCATGTCGAAATTCCAATTGCGGACCCGTTTGACGGTAATTCGCATGTGGCTATCGACATAAATCTGCCTACCGACCCCAAGAATAACGTCTGTGGTGGAGCTCGATCAACAGCTCAAAATACGCAAAACAATGGAGGAGACAGGATCAATTTACGGATGATCTTCGAAATGTTACAGGCTCAACAGGCGGTGATAGCTCAGTTAGAGAACCAAAGCCGCGCACCGAGCAGAATTGAACCTAATCTGTCCCGGGAAGTCACCCGCAGGGATGAACCGGTCACCGAGAGGTTGAATGAAAACGAATCTGGGACCAACCCCGAGATCATGAAAATGCTTGAAGAACTAACGAAATGGATAGAATCGGGGGGAAAGAAAATCGAAGCAAATGACAAGAAGGTGGAAACCTACAATTCTAGGGTCGACCAAATCCCGGGAGCATCGCGGATACTGTGAGCACGTGATTTTTGACCTATATGAATTACTCCTATAAAATTCAAAGAAAATAAAATTTTCCCATTATTTGCAATTTTATAGGAATTTTTTTTGAGAATTTGTGCTAATTGTTTGCATTTTCTGTGCATGTTTATTTTTGTTAAAATCGTGAAAATGCCAAAAATACCATGCATTGCATTTAGGTTTTATTTTTACACTTTTAGGATTAATTAGTTAATTATTCACCTATTTAAATTTGAAAATCACAAAAATTGGCTTACTTTTACATTTTTTAGCTTTTAATTTTAGAATAGTAGTTTTTCCTTTTGATTTAGGATTAGATGATTTTTCATATTTTTTATAATAGGTAATTAGTTTAATTTTACAGATTAGATCAATTTAGGATTTTAATTAATTATAGAAAAGAAAAAAAAGAGAAT
>NC_031993.1:30411601-30419524 GCF_001879085.1 Nicotiana attenuata
GAAAGGTATAGCTGAAGTACGTAAATTGAGGCGAAGCAGGGGTCAGCTCCTGCGGAGTGTCTTGAGTGGTATGGTCCTTACGTGTATGTTAGAAGATCTCATGTGTAATTAAAGGGTATAGTGTTGAAGTTTAAAAATTGGGTCGCTTAAGAGAGTGGACTCAGTTGATGTGGGGATAAATGCGAGGGTTGTAGAGGATTTCAGTACTAGAAGATCTGTGTTTTCACAAACTTGTAGATGATTTGAGTTTAATCTCACTATGACATTGTGGCATCATTAGAGTAAAAGTGTTATGAGTTGTTAAGTGTGTCTTGATATATGGCTTCGAGCCAAGTTGGGGAGGTTGCTGTTGATTAGCTGATTGCACGGTTATGTGCTATGTTGGTTACGTCTCGAGGTATGCTGGCGAATCGGTTCTAGTTGCAGAAATTGAGCCGAGGATGGGCGAGTGAAGCAAAATTTCGACAAAGGTTATATTATGTTCCATAGGGTATGGGAATTTCGGAATGTCTAGAGTTGTTGTTGGTAAAGAATGCTCGGTGCATAGAGCAGGAAGTTGCTTGGTTGTATTGGGATGAGGGTCTCATTTTACGGTATCGGAGTGTCAATAAAGCACGAGTGGTTCTGTTTGTTAAATCAGGTAATTTGCAGATGAATAAGAGAGGATGACTCTCGAGAATGGTTTTAATGTGTTCAAGAATCTACATGTAGCACTCGGGTGTTTTAAGGTGGTGTATGTGACTAAAGACAGTGTTTTCAATAGAAAATGTCAAAACTTGTGGCATTTTTATGTTGATCATGGGATCCTATGCGTCGATACCTGGAAAGTAAAGGAAGCAAATTTAGATTCGCAGAAAGTTCTCAGAGTGAAGTATTCTGGAATGTGGTATTTCTGGGAAACAATTGAGAGAGTATTCAGTGGCCTATGGGTCTTAGACATTATGGTCTTATGTTCGAGTCTCGTGTGGTAAGCTTGGATTGAGGCATTGTGATGCTACAGCGAGGGAGAAATATCAAGTGGATGATGAATCAAAAAGGGAAATTAGATAGATGGAATAGCTTGATAGTAGACCGAATCGGTATGGTAAGGATGTGATTAATTCTTCGTATGTGTTCGAGGTAATGGGCTTTTCAAGGTATTGTGCAGCAAGGCTCTTGAGTTCTGACAGCTTGCTTAGCTTGGTTCGGGTAGAAGGATTCAGTCCTGGCAGTTTAGCTTGTGCAATGGAATTGGGGGAGAGTTCTCGATAAGTTTTACCGTGGTTTAGAGACGTATAAATTGCCTATGGGCATGCGAAGCATGGAATGTGTAATGATTTCTCTTCTTGATGGGATTGATGGAGAGTTCTTGACTAGTGGAGTACGTAGATGTTTGTGGTTAGGAAGGGAGATGGAGTTCTCATGTTATACTAGTGTGGTATGGTATATGCGATATGTGGTGGAGGATTGGGATTTGTGTGTGTAAGGTTACGGTTCTGTTCATAATGGAAAGTCATTAAATTCTTAAGCAGCACGGGCAGCTGCAGGTGATTAAAGAATCGATCTTCAAATGATTAAGGAAAATGGTGTTGTCAACCATAGTGATTCGACGGGGGTATATGTTCCAATAAAAGGGCAATGTGATGTAAACTGATAATACTTCGGTAGTGTTGCGGCATTTGGGATCGACTGTTGATATCTGAGTTTGTTTGATGGCACAGGGAAACTTTAGAATACCTTTCGTGGGATGATTGGGTACGTGAGGTGTGATATGTATTCGTACGGCGCAATTTGGGATCAGGTATAGTGATTTGTGTGCTATATGGAGTTGGAGACTAGGAGTTCTCGTGTTCAGGCTATGCAGTTGTTGTAAATCGTGTGTATCGGCACCGTCTAGCGGTTATTGGGAATTAGAGGTCCGAGTGGATCTTTCTTTGCTTGGTATGCCAAATTTTGGATATGATATTGGATTGTAGGCTGGTTGTCTCAGTGTTGGGTTATTCTAGACTATTGTGCTACGGGCTATGTCGAAAATGCCACGGGTTGAGTGGCGAGGTGCATTGGATTATGTTCTTGCAGAGTGGTATATATTTCAAAAGATGCAGCGAACGGCTGAGAAGGATTGCCTTTCTTAATAGGGCCTTTGTGATGGATGTCAGTGCAGAGGTTTCTACCATTGATTCAGTTCCAGTATTGAGTGACTTTTCGGATGCGTTTTTTTTGTGGCCGGGCATGTCGCCGGGTGAGATGGCGGATTTCGATATTTATTTGGTGCTGGGCACCGTATCCTACGGCTCTGGCAGGAGTTATAGTAGTGGAAGGAGCAGCTTCAGGCTTCTTGGTATTGAGTTCGTTGGCAGGCCAATGTGGCTACGTATTTAGCTTGAGTTAGCTTGGTTAGTCTTGAGTTGTATTGTTGAGGGACAGGTGGATTCGATCGTTATTGAACTTGTTAGTGATCTGGGGAGATCTATGAGTTGCTTTTTCTGTGCTGTGAGGCGTTATGATTTGTTGGTTATGGGCACACGTGGTGCAGATCTATTGGGGATTCATAGTGGAAGTCGAGCGGGAAGAGTAATCGGATGTTGCTCGGTAAATGGAGTGTGGGTTATGACCTATCAGGTGGCGTGTCGTATGTTGTTTATTTCACCGTGGGCGCAATGAATTGCCTTGGTTTCAGACATCAAATTGTGTGTGGCTGTCGAATTTTGATCACAGTGTCTTGAGGTGCTCCATGTGTAACAGTGTTTGGATAGGATCGCGCATTGTACCGAGGCTGCGTTGAGTTATGACCTTTCGGGGTTGATTCAGGTGTTCTATTTCTATGATGTGAGACGGGGTCTCAGCCTTATGTTGTGATGATACCGATGAGCTTGAAGTACAGCTCTTTTGTTTGAGTTATTTTCATGATTTGAGTATATTCAGGTCGTTTCTTGTTGGTACGCGTATTATGCAAGTTGTGGCTTAGGCCTGTATTGAGGTATCATATCACCAGAGTGGTGTGTTGGATTCGAGGTGATCGTTAGAGTCATTAATGAATACGAACAGAATTGATTGTAGCTTGTTAGAGAGATAATATCAAGGTATGGCCCGGAAATCTGTTGTGATATTAGTCAAAGGGAAGTGGCTTCATGAATGGTTGATCTGAGGAATGGTTACGGTTTATCGCGTGTTTCATTTGTTGTTGGCAGTATATGGAAGTGTTGGAATAGACTTTAGCTAATAAAAGGTTTTCTATCGGTATTTGGTTATTATGGGCAACTGATGTAAATAGAGGCTATCGTTTCGAGTGTTTGGATTATGTGGTATATCATATGATTTCACCTGAGGTTGCAAGTATGGGTTATTACAGCTGGTTCGGGTTTATTCTGGGTATAGATGCGAGGTTCTGATATTGTGTATGATTTCGGAAAGTGCAATGTGGTTTTATGGTTTATGGTTTATGGTTTAAATGGATAGTGAGATTTCGGCTATATTGTGCTGTCGGACCTATATGAGATAGGGTGACGTGAGATCACCCCGGGTATATGCTTGGTAAAGTTATTCAGCTGTTGGTTAGCTTCTAGGACAACTCTGGGTACGCTCGAGGACGAGCGTTGGTTTAAGTTGGGGAGGATGTGACGACCCAACCCGTCGTCTCATGTATTACAGCCCCGTTTCCCCCATTTATTGCTCTTTCATGTTTTATTATCAACAACGGGTGAGTTAGAGTTGGATTAGATTGGTTTGGATAGGAAATGAGACACTTAGTCTCTTTAAGGAAGGTTCGGTTTGGAAAAGTCAACCGAACGTTGACTTATTAGTTAGAAGGCTCGGATGTGAATTCCGGTGATTCGGTTAGCTTCGGGAGGTGATTTGTGACTTAAGAGTGCGATCGGAAATGATTTTGGAGGTCCGGAGTAGAATTAGGCTTGAATTGGCAAAGTTGGCGTTTTGGCGATTTCCGGTGGATAGGTGAGATTTTGATCCGAGGGTCAGAATGGAATTCCGAGAGTTGCAGTAGCTCCGTTAGGTGATTTTGGATATGCGTGCAAAATTTCAGGTTATTCGGACATCGTTTGGTCGGGTTTTTGATCGAATGCGTATTTCGGAAGTTTATAAGAAACTTAGGCTTGAGTTTTTAAATGGGAAATTGGAATTTGAGGGAGCATTTGGACTCCGATTATGATGAATTTTATATGTACGGACTCGTGGCGAGACGAGGAATCCGGTTATGCGAATTTCGTAATTTTTCGAGAAGTGGGCCCGGGGCTCGGGTTTTGCCAACTTAGTGAATTTTGGTATTTTTCGAGTCTTTTCGATTGGGTTATGTTTCTTTAGCCTATTGTAATGTATTCGTTGTGGTTTTAATCAGATTCGGCGTGCGAAGAGGTTGATTCGAAAGGCAAAGGCATAGCGAGCTAGACTTGTGGCCGGCTTGAGGCGAGTAATAGATGTAGATGATGACCTGAGGGTTTGAAACCCCGGTATATCACATTGTGACGCTATACTGAGGCGAGACACGTACTCTATGACGAGTGCGGGGTCGATTGTGACTGGGGATTGTGACCTAGTCCGTTCCGATTGATGTTCGTACTGTGTTCTTGACTAGAAATTGTTTTGGTAATCATCCTACTTAGATTTTATGAATATGTTTGGGGCTTTGCGCCTATTATTTGCATCCTTCAGGGATCCTTATCACTGCTGCCATGATGCTTAGCATATTTCATGATATCAGTCCTGAGTTAGACACTGCCTTGAAATGTTTAGCAAATAATAAAGATTTACACACTTAGCTCTATAATTCCTAATAATTAAAACTAAAAGTGGACAATTTGACTGTACCCGAGTGGCTTGCATGCATATATATATATATATCTGGACTGAGTGTGGATCGGGTTGCACGCCGCATCAAATGCTACGATGATATTGCGCTTGGGCTGTAGGAGCCCCTCCGGAGTCTGAACCCCCACAGTGAGCGCAAGTACCCAAATGGATCGGGCTGCACGCCGCAGCGGTCATGTGCATTGCATTGCATTCATGCATTTTATATCTGTTTGTCTTAATTGTCATTGTCTGCTATTGTTTCATCATTAAACGTGCTGAGTCGTTGATTATAGCTTTATACTGTAATATTTCGGGATTTCTTACTTTCAGTCATTATATATGTTTATTACTCACTGAGTTGGAAGTACTCACTTTACTCCCTGCACCATGTGTGCAGATTCAGGTGCTCCGGAGACTTAGTGGAGCTGTTTGCTATCGTCGTGAGGTTTATTTTCAGGAGTTGTTGAGGTAGCTGCCTGACGTCCGCAGGACCCGACTTCTCCCCTCTATTTCATTTATCTTTCCATGTCCTAGACTTCTTTATTACTATGGATATATTACTCCGTTACATCTAGAGGCTCTAGACTCGTGACTCCAGATCTATTGGGGAATGTTTGGATATTCGTTATTATTTTCCGTACTATTTTATTTAGATTCGGATTGGAAACTTGACATTTGCTATTATAATCGTATTATTTGTTAACGGATTGCGTATTTGGGTTGAGAGTATTTAATTGGTCGGGCTTGCCTAGCATTAGTGTTGGGCGCCATCACGACCGGGATTGGGGTCGTTACACACGTTTAAAATACAATTGTGATTATGTACACGTTCGCGTGACATAATTACGATTCTAAAACCCACTCGGAGTATGTGTTCGCGCAACTTCGATCAAGCTGTCTTAATAATAAAATTGTTTTAATAGGCCGCTAAATTAAATTTAGTTAGCCCGAGGTGTGCTATACACAATTTAATCATACATGACCCTCGTATTAATTTCACAACTTAGATATAAAAATGACAAATGTTCGTAGGTTGCTTTAGGCGTGTTCAATATATCGTTGTGGTTGTGTACGCGTTCGATTGACATAATTACTATCTTAAACAAAAAATCGGAGTATGCGTTCGCGCAACTTCAACTAAACTTTCTTTATAATAATAAAGCATTGTTAATTGTGGACACGTTCGCGTGACATGATTTTTGACGTGTCAAACGAATGGGTACACGTACGCATGACCTGTTTTAAGATAATTTCTTAATTAAAAGCTTTGAATGCACATAGGTTCTAAAATAAGTAATTAGACAATTTAATAAGCCAGGTATGATCAAACGACCGTGCTAAAACCACGAAACCCGAGAATGCCTAACATATTCTCCCGGGTTAACAAAATTCCTTACCCGAATTTCTGTGTTCGCAAACCGTGAATAGAGTCAACTTCCTCGATTCGGGATTCTAAACCGGTGACTTGGGACACCATAAATTATCCCAAGTTGCGACTCCGAATAAATAATAATCATGTTTCGATTGTCACTTAAATTGGAAAAACTCCCTTATACCCTTGCGGGTGAAGTAAAAAGGAGGTGTGACAGCTCTGGCAACTCTGCTGGGGAAAAGAACCCAGAATCTCTGGTTCGGGGTATAACGATTTCGAGCTTGTTAAAATAATTTTTACTTGGCTTCATTTATTGTTAATATTACTGTATTCTGTGAACCTTTTGTGCTAAATGCTATCTGTTTACGGCTTTAATATTGTTTGAATTGTATATAACTGTCTTCTTACGCCACCCCTCTGAGTCTTCTGAAAATGGTGCACACGTTCGCGTGGCCCGCTTTTTCTGTAGAAATTATACCAAATAGAACGAGGTTGGGCCAGCAACAAGGCCAGGTAGACTTTAGTGCTCCCGGTACGTTGCCCCCTCTTCGGCCCCAGTTGTCCGCTCGTGTAACCCATGTCTAGAGCACAACCCCAGGATTTAAACCTAGAAAAACACAGCCTCATGCCTGATCCCTAGTAGGAACGTTTGTTTGCATCACGTGCATTTGACTTAGGGGACTCAACACAGGGGTTGGGTCCGTCTAGGACAGGTGTACCCAAAATAACAGACCATCTTGATGCATCCTATGTGCTATGTGAACATTTATTTGATTCGGCCTGCATGCTGACCAGTTAGGGAAAAATAAATCAAGAGAAAAACTAAGGGTGATGTAGGGAAGGAAATAAAGCCCGGTTCTGAAAAATCCCCGATCTTTGAAAATGGCCCGAAACTCCGCCAAACTTTTTTTTTTCAAAAAAAAAACAAGAGAGGAGAATAAACGAGTCACTTCAAAAGAGTCAATTCTGTTTCCTTTTCAAGTGTGTCAAAACCGACCGAACTACGCAGGTCTGATTCTCACCGGATGTGGGATACATAGGCAACCTACATAAGGTTCGGCCTTATTTTTGAAGAAAAAAAGAGTAAATGGTCAAATAAATATAGTTCGGGGTTTGGTCAAAATAAGCCGATCCAGCTTCGGTAATGTCTTAAGTCATTCCTACCGAGATAGCCTTAGAGTATCTTCAGTTGTCGAAGGGCTACTTTCGTAAAAGAATGGACAAGACTGTCGGAAAAGTGTCATTTTTCCATAAAGAAGTTCTCCCCGGCCTCAAAATTTATTTGGAATTGGGAAGGGGCCACGTTTGCAAAAACGACCATTTTCGCTAAATTGGCATATAGGGAGGGAGTCATGGTCCTTGATTTTTCTTTTAGGAGTTGAAAAAAAAAACCTGTTTTACAAAAAGGTCCATCAGAGTCAACCCTAACCTTAACCCTCCACAGGTACAAATGAACACTTTCCAGGACCCGTCACAAATGGACACTGCCCAGAACCCGTCACAAGTGGTCAGAGAACAGGCTTAACTGCACTTGCGTATGTGGTGGAATGATCTAGATGAAGATGGGCAGAAGTGGGTGAAAAAACAATTGGGTGCCCTTATAAACATTTTGGAAATCAAACCCCGGGAGGATTTAATCAAGGCTTTGGTAACTTTTTTGGACCCTGTCCACAATGTTTTTCGTTTCTCGGACTTTCAGATCACCCCTACTTTGGAGGAAATGGCCAGGTACATCGAGTTTGGCCGGGACTTGAGGAAGCAACAAC
>NC_031993.1:30420861-30435543 GCF_001879085.1 Nicotiana attenuata
ATAGCTAAGAATGTGGAGGGACGGGCCAGTTTCATTCGTCAACTGAAGGAGAAGTATGACAAAGGAATGGTGAGTATAAAGAAAAAGGTCAATGTCCTTGAGAATGAAATGGCCAAGCAGGAAAGAGACTTCAAAGCAGAAAGGGAGTACTACTACGCCCTGATGGCACGGCTAGAGAAAGACCTGCAGCAGCTTCTAGAGCAAAATCATACAGCCGAACAAGTTTTGGATGCCTGATCACAGCAGATCGGACGGTTGCTACAGGAGAAGGGTGTTATCAGGGAAAGGGTTAGAAGAATTGCGGACTACATTGTGATGAAGTGCAACGAGTGTGAAGACATGACCCAGTCCATGTTCTTCGCTTCAGTTATGATTTTTGTCCAGCAAATCATGGATGACTTGTTTCGCCTCCAAGAAGACATAGCGCAAAGGCCAGCAACACGGCCAACTGGAGCAGTAGTGGAAGCAGTTATGTATTCTTGACTTTGTTTGTTCAAGTCTGTTTTTGTTAGTTTATTTTCGGACCTGTATTGTCAGTTTATTAGTCCATTTCGAGTCTGTATTTTTAGCTTTCTTTTGAAGTTTGTTGGTCCACTCGTCGAGTCTGTCAGTCTTTATGAGAAGTCGTCGTAATCGGAATGTTTTTCTTTTATTTTATGAAATTTGAAAACTCCAAAAATGTTTTTTTCTATTTATTTATTTCGCACATATTCCCATAACTACGCTTGGTCTGATTCATGCATCATGATACGTAGGCAATCCCCATAGGATTCGATCATAGCCATGAAAATAAAAAAATAAAAGAAGTGGAAATAAGCAAAAGGAAAAATAATGGCAAAACAAGAGAGGGAAAAAATTGTGAGAATAAAAGAAAGAAAATAGAGCCAACAAAGAAAGACAGGAATGAAAAGGGACAAAGAAAATGCAAATGAAAAGAATTAGTGAAAGCCGGGATGAAGCAAGCAGCCATTCAAATGCATGATAGAAAGGGTTAACTGTTTAGGTGCATTACATCCCCAACGTGCGGTTGCCTATCTGTTAAGCTCTTAATCGCTAACAAGTTTGCTTGTTGTCATCAAATCCAGGCAGGTGGTTAGTTTGATTGGCATTCTGGCAACTCACCCGTACAACACCAGGTCCAAAGACAAGTTGATCATGGCTGGCCAAGAACTAGATGCAAGTGCTATTGATCCGTCAAGAGAGGGGGAAGAGTTTGAGGTTAATCTGAAAGAGGAACTGTACAAGTTGAAACATCAGATGGCCGAAATGTACCAAGCTTGGGTGAAGGGGCATCCCCCACCATCATACCTTGCCAACCCCGCTTTCGTCCCACCATTGGCTCAGTCCCAAGAACCTCCCACTATTGATTCATCCCCACAAAATGCACCAGGTTTCGCCCACTACCACCATTATCAAGGCACCACTTCCCAAACCACCCAAGCACCACTAGCCAAAACAATCTCGTACCCCCCTCCACCAACCACTCCTGTTTCCGTGGCACCCCCGCCAGCTACACTCCATCGATCCTCCAGTGAGCCATTGTTCCAGACCCAAGACAATCAGTATTATCCCCCAGTTCCTACTTTCAGGGCCCCAGATCATCACTCTTATACTCCTCGTTTCGAGCTCCCTGTTAAGATCGAGAAATCACCAAAAAACCCAGAACAGGAGGAGATGTTCAGGAAGGTAAGAAGCCTGGAGCAATCGTTCAGGAACATGCAGGAATTGGGAGGCTAGGTGAGCGTAGCATACAAAGATTGGTGTCTATTCCCCGATGTTCAGTTGCCTGTGGGATTCAAGATGCCTAAATTTGACTTATACGACGGGCACAGGGACCCGGTGACCCACTTAAGGGGATTTTGCAGTAAAATGAGAGGAGCTGGTAGAAGAGATGAGCTGCTAATGGCATACTTCAGTCAGAGTTTGAGTGGCATGGCGTTGGAGTGGTATACACGTCAAGATCATAGCATATGGTATACATGGGATGATCTGGCCCAAGCATTTGCACGGCACTTCCAGTACAACATAGAGATTGTCGCAGATCATTTGTCCCTAAGTAAGATAGAAAAGAAGCCAGGAGAAAGTTTCAGAGAATATGGTTTTCGCTGGAGAGAACAAGCGGCAAAAGTCAACCCTCCGATGGAGGAAAACGAAATGGTGGAGTATTTTCTGCAAGCTTTGGAGCCCACTTACTTTGGCCATCTGATATCGGCCATAGGCAAGTCTTTCAACGAGGTAGTAAAGATGGGTGGCATGGTGGAAGAAGGGCTTAAGTCGAGCAAAATCATGAGTTACTCGGCCATCAAAGCAACCACCCAAGCCATCCAGAATGGTACCAGAGGAGTGATTGGAAAGAAGAAGAAAGAAGATGTGGAAACAGTTGATTTAGGATCATGGTTTGGACCGAGGGGCCCGTCACACCATTATACCCAGCCTCGACCCCATCACTGAGCCTTCACCCAAAACCCATATAATCCACCCCAGCATTACTTCCCATCACCAGACCCTCAGATTTCTGTCCACCACGCCCAGTCATATACTCAACCCCTTCCTACTCACAATGGCGTCCCCTAGCCCCACAAAACACCTACCCAGCTCCACAAAATGCTTACCCACCTCCACGAGCCTACCGAAACCCTGCCGGTCCAGGTTTCCAACCCAATCCAGCATTCAAAAATGAGAGGTCGCAGCGGAAGGAAACTTTCACCCCGTTGGGGGAGTCTTATACTAGTTTATTCCATAGATTGAGGTAGTTGGATATGCTGAGCCCAGTTGAGTCAAAATTGCCAAACCTGCCTCCAAGGAATCTTGATTACTTATTCAGATGTGAATATTGTTCTGGTACTTCGGGGCATGATACGGAGAAGTCCTGGCACTTGAAAAATGCCATCCAGGAGCTCATCGACACAAACCGAATTGAAGTCCAAACTCCGGAGGCACCCAACATTAACCAGAAACCACTGCCAACCCATGGGGAGACAAACATGATCGAGATAGTACACAAGGGGGGGAGCCCAAGAAGCCATCGCAATCTGTTATGATAATTTTGTCCACTGAGGTCAAGCCAGCCAAAGGAAAAATTGTCACAAAAGAATTGGTTGAAGGAGCAGTGAACAAGTTGAGCATGACAAAAAGTGAACCTTCTGAGGTAGTTGAGAAAAGATCCACAAGTGATGCAAAGTAAAAGTGATTGTGCCGGGGTTGGCAAACAAGCCTATCATAATTGTGGAGGGTGCCCGCACGGATCCTGTCATCATCAAGCCTGTAACCCAGTTGCCGGTAGTCAACACCAAGGCTGTCCCCTGGAGCTATGAACGGGTGATAGTGACTTACAAGGGGAAAGAAGTGAAAGAAGAAGTCAATGAGGCCCAAGGGTTAACTCGTTCGGGGAGATGCTTTGCCCCGGAAGAGTTGAGAAAAGCTAAAGCACCCGAGATCCAGTTCTAGTGAAGAAAGCAGTCACTGAGGAAGAAGAGGAGGAATTTTTGAGAAAAATGAAGGTACAAGATTACTCCATCGTGGAGCAGTTGAGAAAGACGCCCGCTAAGATTTCCTTGCTATCATTATTGATCCACTCAGATGAGCATCATCGGGCCCTGATGAAAATTCTGAACGAAGCTCATGTCCCCGACAAAATTTCAGTGAACCATCTGGAGAAGATCGCCAACAAAATATTTGAGGTGAACACGGTCACTTTCTTCGATGATGAGTTGCCTGTGGAAGGTACTGAACACAACAGAGCTCTCTATCTTACGGTAAAATGCGAAGATTCTGTGGTTACCAGGGTGTTAGTTGACAATGGTTCCAGTGCAAACATTTGCCCTCTCTCCACTCTGAACAAGATGAAGAACTGATATTGAAAGGGTCCGAAAGAACAACATATGTGTCCGCGGTTTTGACGATGGAGGAAATGATTCGGTTAGTGATATAGTGCTTGAATTGACAATAGGACCGGTTTAATTCACTATGGAGTTCCAGGTACTGGACGTGGTCGTCTCTTATAATCTGCTATTTGGTCGACCTTGGATGCATGCCGCCAAAGCAGTACCGTCCTCATTGCACCAGATGGTCAAGTTTGAGTGGGATAAATAAGAGACTGTCGTACATGGTGAGGAGAATTTGTGTGCTCACAGTGATGCCTCTGTCCCGTTTATTGAGGCTGAAGACGATGAAGGGCCTTGGGTATACCAAGTTTCTGAAACGGTGCCGATCGAGAAGGTTCCAGAAGGGAAATATCTTCCAGCTACAAAGATAGCCTTTGCATCCATCTTGGCGGCCTTTGAAATGCTGAAAAATGGCTTTGTACCGGGTAAAGGTTTGGGTGCATCCTTACAGGGTATCATACAGTCGATGTCTCTCCCTGAAAATTTGGGTACGTTCGGTCTTGGATTCAAACTCACAACGGCATATGTGAAAAGAGCCAAAAGGTTGAAACAGAAGGCGTGGGCACTTCCGAAGCCTATCCGCGTCTCTCCAAGTCCTTTATCAAGCCCGGTGCCAGGAAACGCCCAGTGACGACAGTCCCAAGTTCTATGGTTGACATTGATGAAGAGTTAGTTGAAAGGTTCCAGAGGTTGTTTGATAATGTGAACATGGTAAAAGTTGGAGAAGGTTCTAGCAAAGCAGACGAGCAGTTCGTCGGGCCCAATGTAAAGCTTAACAATTGGAAGGCTACTCCTCTCCCTACCCGGAAGGAGTCTTGATAGTTTGTTTTGTATTCCTTTCTATTTGGGTCATTCCAGGGTTGTGACCCAGATTTTTTTTTCCAGCTTGTTGATGTACAAACCCTGTTATCCTTTATTTTCAATGAAATGCAATTTCCCTTTTCCATCATTCCTGATAGCTCTTATTTTTGTATTTGTTTTCTTCTTTGTACAGTTCTTTTTATGATGGTTTCAATGACATGACATGCATGAGGAATCCTCGGCCAAGTCTTAAAAGTCAATCTAATTCTGAAATAATAATCCAAGAAACAGAGTGCGATGATGAATCATAATATGATGAGGATGAGGCCTTTGAAGAGATTAGTAAGGAACTAAATCATTTTGAAGAAAAACCCAAGCCTAATCTGAATGAAACGGAAGCAATCAATCTAGGGGACCCAGATAGTGTTAGAGAAACTAAGACAAGTGTCCATCTTGAACCACAAATCAGGGAAGAAATAATCAAAGCATTGTTCAATACAAGGACATTTTTGCATGGGCGTATGATGACATGCCAGGTTTGAGTACCGATTTGGTAGTCCACAAATTGCCAACCGATCCAGCTTTCCCTCTCGTTAAGCAGAAGTTGAGAAAGTTCAAAACTGACATGAGTGTGAAGATTAAAGAAGAAGTCACAAAGAAGCTTGATGCAAAAGTCATTCGAGTCACGCGGTATCCCACGTGGTTAGCCAATGTTGTGCCTGTGCCGAAGAAAGATGGTAAGACCAGAGTGTGTGTTGATTACCGTGACCTCGACAAAGCAAGTCCAAAGGACAATTTCCCATTGCCAAATATCCATATTTTGATTGATAATTGTGCCAAGCATGAGATTGGGTCTTTCGTGGACTGGTATGCGGGGTACCATCAGATTTTAATGGATGAGGAAGATGCGGAAAAGACGGCATTCATCACGTCGTGGGGAACATATTGCTATAGGGTCATGCCTTTTGGTTTGAAAAACGCGGGGGCAACTTACATAAGGGCAATGACCACCATATTCCATGACATGATACATAAATAGATTGAGGTCTACGTGGATGATGTAATCATAAAGTCTAGGAAGCAGTCTGACCACGTCAGGGACCTGAGAAAATTTTCCTAGAGGCTCCGCAGGTACAATCTTAAGCTCAACCCTGCAAAGTGTGCATTCGGTGTTCTGTCGGGCAAGCTGTTAGGCTTCATAGTCAGTCGGCGGGGCAACGAGCCGGACCCGTCAAAAATCAAGGCTATTTAGGAATTACCACCGCCAAAGAACAAGACTGAGGTGATGAGTCTTTTAGGGAGGTTGAACTACATCAGCAGGTTTATTGCTCAACTGACGACAACCTATGAGCACATCTTCAAGTTGCTAAAGAAGGATGCTGCAGTCAAATGGACCAATGAGTGCCAAGAAGCATTCGATAAGATCGAGGAGTATTTATCAAACCCACCTGTGTTGGTACCGCCGGAACCAGGGAGACCATTGATTTTTTATCTGACGGTCCTGGATAATTCATTTGGCTGCATGTTGGGTCAACATGACATCACTGGAAGGAAAGAGCAAGCCATCTATTATCTTAGCAAGAAGTTCACATCCTATGAGGTTAAGTATACTCCCCTTGAGAGGACATGTTGCGCCCTGACTTGGGTGGCACAGAAGTTGAAGCACTATTTGTCATCCTATACTACTTACCTCATTTCTCGCCTGGATCCGCTGAAGTATATCCTTCAGAAGCCTATGCCTACAGGAAGACTCGCAAAGTGGCAGATTTTGCTCACCGAATTTGACATCGTCTATGTGACTCGGACGGCAATGAAAGCACAAGCTTTGGCTGATCACTTGGCCGAGAACCCGGTGGATGAAGAATATGAGCCGTTGAAGACTTATTTTCCTGATGAAGAGGTAATGCATATTGAGGAGGTCGAGCAGGATGAAAAGCCCGGCTGGAAACTTTTCTTTGATGGGGCTGCAAACATGAAAGGTGTTGGGATAGGAGCTATGCTCATTTCTGAAACAGGGCACCACTACCCTGTCACAGCTCAACTTCGTTTCTATTGTACCAATAACATGGCTGAGTACGAAGCATGCATTTTAGGTTTAAGATTAGCTGTGGACATGGGAGTCCAGGAAGTGCTGGTTTTGGGAGATTCAGATCTGTTAGTGCACCAGATTCAGGGAGAATGGGAGACTCGAGATTTGAAGCTCATACCATATCGACAATATCTGCAAGATCTTTGTCAGCGGTTCAGATCAGTGGAATTCAGGCATATCCCTAGGATCCATAATGAGGTTGGTGATGCTTTGGCTACTCTGGCGTCAATGTTACATCATCCAGATAAGGCTTATATCGACCCTTTGCATATTCAGGTCAGTGATCAGCATGCTTACTGTAACATGGTGGAAGAAGAACTCGATGGTGAGCTGTGGTTCCATGATATCAAGGAATACATCAAGACAGGGGTATATCCGGTGCAAGCCACAGGTGATCAAAAGAGAACAATTCAACGATTGGCAAGTGGATTCTTCTTAAGCGGAGGTGTTTTGTACAAAAGAACTCCAGACATCGGATTGTTGAGATGCATAGATGCTAAGCAAGCCACGGTCATCATGACTAAAGTACATTCGGGAGTTTGCGAGCCCCATATGAGCGGCTATGTTTTGGCAAAGAAAATTCTTCGAGCAGGCTATTATTGGCTTACCATGGAGCGGGATTGTATCAGCTTTGTGCGGAAGTGTCATCAATGCCAAGTGCACGGTGATTTGATCCATTCTCCCCCATCTGAACTACACACAATGTCCGCACCTTGGCCCTTTGTTCCTTGGGGCATGGATGTCATCGGACCAATCGAGCCAGCAGCATCCTAGGGCACTGGTTCATTCTGGTGGCCATCGATTATTTCACTAAGTGGGTTGAGGCTATGACTTTCGAATCTGTGGCCAAGAAAGCAGTGGTTGACTTTGTTCATTCAAACATCATCTGTCGGTTCGGAATTCCAAAGGTAATCATCACGGACAATGGCACAAATCTTAGCAGTCATTTGATGAAGGAAGTATGTCAGCAGTTCAAGATTATGCACCGAAATTCCACTTCGTATCGTCCCAAGGCAAACGGAGCGGTTGAGGCAGCCAACAAGAACATAAAGAAGATACTTCGAAAGATGGTGCAAGGTTCTAGGCAATGGCATGAAAAGTTGCCTTTTGCGTTGCTGGGTTATCGCACTACTGTTCGCACTTCAGTAGGTGCAACTCCTTATTTGTTGGTGTATGGTACCAAAGCAGTGATACCTGCGGAGTTTGAGATTCCATCCATTCGAATTGTTGCTGAAGCAGAGATTGATGATGATGAGTGGGTCAAAACTCGGTTGGAGCAATTAAGTCTGATTGACGAGAAAAGACTAGCAGCAGTATGTCACGGCCAGTTGTATCAAAAGAGAATGGCAGAGCATACAACAAGAAGGTGCGTCCCCGGAAATTTGAAGTGGGTCAGTTAGTATTGAAATGCATCCTCCCACATCTGGCGGAAGCAAAAGGCAAGTTTGCCCCAAATTGGCAGGGGCCATTCGTGGTAACGAGAGTGTTGTCCAATGGTGTTTTGTATTTAACAGATATAGAAGGCAAGTGTGTAGACACGGCTATCAATTCTGATGCGGTCAAAAGATATTATGTATGATTTCTTTGGTTTAAATTGTGTTGATTTGTACTTGGCATGTTTTGAAGGTTGAAATGACGAAGGCATTTTATTCTGCTATCTAAACACTTTATCCATTGTTACCCCTTTGAGCCTTATTTGTTTTCTTTCATACCCCTCTTTTGGAATCAGTAGCAAAGATCAGAAACACAGACATAAGCTAAAAAGAGAGAGAAAATTAAAAGAGAAGAAGAGAGATGAGAGAAAGGAGAATAATGAAAAATGATGAATGAAAAAAAAAGAGAAGAAAAAGAAAGAAAAAGAGAGAGAAAGAAAAGAAGGAGAAAAGAGAAGAAGAAAGTACAAAGAAAAATAAAGCAACTCATATGGCATGAACTACGTTTGACCTGATTCCTTTTAAGGATACGTAGGCAGCCTCACGGTTCAGTCCCATCAAAATAAAAATCTAAAAGTCTCCAAGCAAAGAAACTGGGGCAGAAAGTTGTGGTTGTTGTAAGAAATCTAATTCCAAGAGTTGTAATTTTGAACCCATTCGAGTTGTTTTGAGCCTTTTGATATCCTTTCTTTCTAACCCTATCCAAAAGCCCACATTACAGTCCAAAGAAAGACCTTCCGATCAGTCTTCAAGAGGTGCCAAGTCGAGTAGGTAGAAGTGTGATTCATATCAAGGGCAACACTCCGGTCTAAGCAGGAAGAATGAAAAAATGAGAGAGTCTTATTGGTCAAAACCCTCACGGGCACCGTAAGGCGATGGAAAGCTGAGAGAAATTAAAAAAATGAGAGAGTCTTATTGGTGAAAACCCTCACGGGCACCGTAAGGCGACGGGAGTTGAGAGATGAATGAATGAGAGAGGTTTGTTGGTGAAAACCCTTCAGGGCACTACAAGCCGAATAAAGTTGTGGACTTTGCAGAGGAATCGGATCATGGGAACCCCGGGCACAAAGTGTGAAGATTGAAAGAGGATTGACTGAATGGACTAGGTTGATTAATCCAAAATGCATATCATGATCATTGATGCCAGCAGCCTCACTCAGATAAGTCGCTTTTCCATTTCTTCCTCAAATAGTCCTTCTGTTTGATTTTTCTTCTCTATTCATAACTTTCAAAGTCAATGCATTTCATTTCCTTTTGTGTTTACTCCTCTAAGCCTTTTTCAATGTTAGCCTTGCAAAACAAAAGAAAGGATCGCAAAGCTTACTACCAACTCCCAAAACTGCACAAAACATACCAGAGATAGCATGATGCAAGGTAAAAATAAGGTGTCAGTGAAAGCTCCATTGGGCGAATGGTTTGGGAATCTTGTAGGAGATACAGAGGTTTAGGTAGAAAGGTCAGAAATGTAAAACAACGGGTTGGGTGTAGAGAACTCAGGTCATTCAAGGTCCTACGGTTGAGATATAGTCAGAAAGTCAAACAATTCTTGGCCAGTTCAAAGCATGCCAATTAGAGCAAAGAACGGCAATGGGGAGGCCATCCTCAGCAAGAATGCCGCAAACTAACCACCACATTTTCAAACTAACAACATTTTTCTTTGATTGAAACAGGGGAAGAAAATTTCATTTGTTTCGGAGAAACCCTCCATGAGGAAAGCAGGTGCCAGACAGGCTCGGCGGTAAGTTCCAATACCCTCCTGGATAACAGGATTTAGTAAGTTTTGAGGCCCTCGCAAATGAAAAAGTTTGACGAGAGGTCTACTTTTGGGAAGTGTAATTTGGCATTTAAGTTTTCACTTTGAAATGAGGCTTGGTTTGAAACTTTTCAGGATAAAGGAATTTAGTTTAGAATTCGTTTTGATAACAAAAATCGGTTAACACTCACAGATGTTCCCAATATCAAACTGGGGCAGAAAAATTTCTTTTGTTTGTCTGTTTCGTTGAAATCAGGCACCCACCTGGAGAACAAAGGGGAGACGGCACATGTTCAAAGGAAGACAATTCGAGTTGGAAATCAGGTGCTCACCTGGAGAACAAAGGGAGGACAGTTCGAGTTGGAAATCAGGCACCCACCTGGAGAACAAAGGAAAGACAGTTCAAGTGTTGGAAATCAGGCATCCACCTGGAGAACAAAGGGAAAGCAGCAGTTTCAGACGAGTCAGTTCGAGTTCGGCAATCAAGTGCCCACCTGGAGAACAAAGGGAAGACAGTTCGAGTTGGAAATCAGGCGCCCACCTGGAGAACAAAGGGAAAGCAGTTCGAAGTGTTGGAAATTCAGAGCGCCCATGGGAGACAAAGGGAAAGCACTTCAAGTGTTTGGTGATCAGGCGGCCCACTGGAGAAACAAAGGGAAAGCATTCAGTTAAGTGTTTGGTTAATCAGGCGCCCCACCTGGAGACAAAGGAAACGATTCAAGTGTGGTAAATCAGGCGCCCCACCTGGAAGACAAAGGGAAGCAGTGCAAGTGTTGGAAATCAGGCCGCCAACGGAGAAACAAAGGAAACAGTTCAAGTCTCAAGGAAGAAAAATAGTGCAATGTAGTAAATCAGGCACCACTGGGAACAGAAAGGGAAAGCAGCAATGTTTTCAAAGGAGACAGGCAATCAGGAGCCCACCTGGAGAACAAAGGGAAAACAATTCAGTCTCAAGAGAAAACAGTGCAAATCGTTGGTAATGCAAGCAACCTAACCTGAGGAACAATGGAAAGCAAGCAATATTCAAAGGAAGACACAATCAGGCAAGCCCACCTGGAGAACAAGGGAAAACAGTTAAAAGTTTCAGAGAAAAATAGTGCAAGTGTTGTGCAATCAGGTGACCCACCTGGAGACATAAGGAGTAAGGCAGTCCATAGTTTTCGGAAGGAAGACAGTTGAGTATTGGCAATTTGGGACCTACCTGGAGAATAAGGAAATTCACTTCAAAATTGACAAATTCAGGCAGCAAACTAAGGAATCTCACCGGAGAGATACAAGTCAATCAGACGGCAGAAATTGCAAGATAAGTCTGAAGATGCTATAGGATAGAATTCTCTGTAATTCATAGGATATAGTTTCAGTTAGCTTCTTTTTTTGGTCTTGGTGAATAAGGAGTTCAGCAAGCAGAGCAGCAGCAAGCAAAAAAGTGAAAATACAGCTTCCTAGTAGTACAGCTACGAAACTTCCTGAAACACACTGACGCTGATTCATTTTATAGCCAAGGATTATGTAGGCAACCTAGGAAGCAGGGTTTGCGGTCAAATCTTTCAATAATGCTTCCCACGGAGTATTCAATACGGGCAAAAAATTGTCGTATCCCGTCACTTTATCTTTGCAACAAAAACTCTGTCGTGTTTCCGAGCAAAGATGGGGCAGCTGTGAGCACGTGATTTTTGGCCTAAACGTGAATTACTCCCATAAAATACAAGAAATAATTTTTTCCATTTTTTACAATTTTATAGGCTTTTGTGGAAATGTGTGTGATTAATTTGCATTTTCTGTGCAATGTTTATTTTTTTTAAAAATCATATGAAAAAAGCCAAAATTGATTATAGGTCATTTTTTATATTTTTAAGGTTAAGTAAGTCAGTTATTTTGCTTTTATTAAAATTGAAAAATCAAAAATTGGTTTATTTTTGCATTTTATGTCTTTTAGTATAAATTAAGTAATTTCTTCTTTTAATTTAGGAGTAATTAACTTATCTAAATATCTTAAGTAGATAATTAACTTTAATTTTACAGCTTAGTTTATAATTTAAGAGTCAATTTAGGTTTTTTTAATTAAAATTGAAAAGAAAAAAAAAACAATTATAAAAAAGAAAACAAAAGCAGAAGGAAAATTAGAACTTGATTAAAACCTTGAAATTGGGCCAGTTTCAGTGAGAAACCCCAATCTTCCATCCACCAAGCCCATCCTATGACCGGTTTAAAATTTTTTTTCCCCCCCCCCCCAAACCCAAAACGGCGTCGTTCCTGGTGCAAGTAGATCGGAGCGTTGATTTTATTCAATCTAACGGTCCGGAACTAATTACCCAACCCATATAAAATTGTCCGAACTAGGCCCCCCCCCCCCATTCACTTCCCCTTCAGTCCTCATCTCTATATTCAGAGACTGAAACCCTAGCGCCGCCCTAAAATTCCTCACCATCTCCGGCGGCGGCCCAACCCCAAACTGCCTCCAAAATTAAACCCTATAATAACCGGCCTCTCCTCTTCCTAAACTCCAAAACGATTTCCCTCGAATCCCTCTTGAGCCTCTCCAATTTTAGATCTAAAATCAACGACTCGAAACCCTAAAGCCCCAAACTTACCCTGACCTCAAATCTATGGCATGCAAAGTTAGGATTCAAGCCTTCAAGTTCCAGGGCTGATTTAGCGTGAAACTGATGTTGTTCGTTTGTTCTTGACAAAGAACATGCGACTAACATTAGTTTTGGGTAAATCGGGGCAACCGGAGTTTCTGTAAGCCGACTACTAGGTATTTTCTCTTATATTTCCCTCCGCCTATTTCTGTGATTCTTTCTTCTATGTTCCTTCCCTTTCTTCCACTTTCTATAATCGGTTTCTTCATGTCCTCTGCTCCTTGGGGTCTTTTTATATTTTCTTTGTTTGTTTTCCAACTTCTCTCTTCAGTTTCCAACCTCTGTTCATCTAAATTGTTGGGTTATTTAATTGCTCCATGTGTTTGGCTTGTTGTCCATGCTTGGGTGAATCAAATAAGGCGTTATTCATGATTAGGATAAATTTTTAATTTAGGGCAATCATTAGGCAGGCGGTTCTTATTTGTGCTGGTTGTTTAAATTATCTAATTGTTGATACATTTTAGCATGTTTTTGGTTCAAGGTCAGTCACGGTTTGCATTTGTAATTTTAATTTTGTTTGTTTATTAAAGCAGTTCTTTTAGGTTTCATTCTGAAAATCCTTGCTTGGGTCTTTTGGATTGTTATCCCATCTTTGTTTTGACAGGAGAGGCCCGTAGTTTTTGTTTGGGTTTTGGTTCAGCAATTGAATGTAAATTGCAAGGGGTAAAGGGTTAATTTAGGTATTTGAGGGTAGGGAATCATTTTCTATTGGGAGGAAGCTTCTAGAGGATAGGTTTAGAGCTGATTTTTTAAGAGATAAGGGAGGGACAGATATTTTAAAAGGGTAAAAAAGGTAAAACAACCAACAATTCAAGAGTTAAAAGGGGAAATGGTTAGTCAGGCTAGGGCTGCCTTAGGCTGCTTATATAAAGACCTCTTTCATTCATTTTTGGGGCAGCTTTTAATACTCTAAAAATATAGAAATTTCTGCATCATTTTGGGTCGAAAATTGCTGGGGATTGGTCTTTAATTTCTCTGTTAGCAGTAGTTGAAGAATTTCAAAGGATTTCTAAACTACTTGGGGTTTTAAAAATGGTTTAAAAGGCTGAATGTCGCTGTGTTGGTGTTGCTGATCTATTGCTGCTGTTTCCTCCTAACCTCGGGCTTGTTTTCTTTGTTACTTTTGCTGTAATCAGGTACTTCTTGGATCTCACTAACATATGAAGTGCATTCTGAAGTCATGTACTCAGTCTGGACATTTATGGATGAATGTTAGCTAATTGTAGATTAGTCTATGTTCTTCAAAGATTATTTATGTTTTTCTTATTGAATTAGCTTTATATGTAACTTTAATGCATTCAATCATAATGTTAACAATACATTCTTGGGGTTGTATTAGGACTTTAATTTTTTCATTTTGCTTTTTGACTGGATTGAACTCTTTCGGTCATGTATTTGGGTTTTGGACTGTTACAGCAGGGTTTAATTTAGATGAGTAGCACCCTTTGTTGGATTTTGATTAAATTGTTTCATGTTAGTAGTGAAGTTAAGTTCATGGTCATCTTTCATCATGATTCTGTTACTTTGAGTTTTGGTTTTAAACATCTGATGAACTTAGGGGCTATTATGTCATTATAATACTTGGTGTCTAGAATGTCCTCACTATTAGAATTACCATGTATGAATTCAATAGCAGCTTAATAATAATATTTTAATTTTTATCGTTCAAAATGCATGTGCCGGTAGTTAATTTAGGTAAATGGATTTTCACGTTTAGCACTGCACGCTGTGACTAGCCCTAAAGGAAAAGGTATCACGGAGGCATAGCATGGCCTGATTGGGTTAGTTTGTCCAAGCAAAGCCCAAAAACTACAGATCCCAGTACTTCTTTGGATCTTGGGCTCAAATTCAGGTCCAAGGGTCTTTAGCCCTTGGTCCAGTATCCGTGTGGCTCGTTGAAGCTCATCGACCCCTTCCCAATTTCATTTTTTTGGGCTCAATTGAGCCCAATACAATTGAGCGGCGATTAGAGTCACAACGGACTAATGACGGAATCGAGTAACGAGGGTGTGTGGATATGATTGCAGGAGCAGATGCGGTCATTATGTAAGGGCATGAATGTTTTAATGAACTAGAACCG
>NC_031993.1:30435643-30445079 GCF_001879085.1 Nicotiana attenuata
ACCTGCAACTTCAGAATGTTTCTAAGCCTAAGACCTTCCGGGACCCACTCAAAACTCACCCGAGCCCTCGGGGCTCCAAACCGAACATGCAAATGAACTCATAAACATACTACGGACTCATCCGTGCGATCAAATCGCCCAATCAACATCATGAATCATCAAATTGGGCCTGAATACCCATGATTTCCTTCCAATTTCCATAGAACATCAAGTTTATATTTTTCTAGCTCACAACACGTCAAATGACGTCCAAATTTAACCAAACTTTACAGCAATTGTTTAGACCACATATAACACTTGTACCGGGCGTCGGAACCAAAATACGAGCCCGATACCACAGTCTTCTAAACGAATATCACTTTCCAATTTCTTTAATTATTTTCAGAAAACAATTTCACGTAAAAATTCATTCCTCGGACTCGGGACCTCGGAATTTGATTCCGGGCACACCCCCAAGTCTCATATTATCCTACGGACCCTCCGGGACTGTCGAATCACGAGTTCGGGTCCGTTTGCCCAAAACGTTGACCGAAGTCAAACTTAATCAATTAAAACATCAAATTTTTATTATCTTTCTCACAAATTCATATTTAAACGTTCTGGCTACGCGCCCGGACTGCGCACACAAATTCGAGGCAACCCCCAAGTGAGGTTTTCACGGCCTCAGAAATATAGAGTGAGTAGGAATACAGGTGATGACCCTTTGGGTCGTCACATTCTCCACCTCTAAAACAACCGTTCGTCCTCGAACGGACAAGAGAAAGAAGTACCTGAGTCGGGAAAAAGATGGGGATAACGGCTCCGCATATCAGACTCGGACTCCTAGGTCGATGCCTCAGGAGGCTGACCTCTCCACTGAACACGAACAGAAGGAAAACTCTTGGACCTCAACTGACGAACCTGCCGGTCTAGAATAGCTACCGGCTCCTCCTCATATGATAAGTCCTTGTCCAACTGGACAGTACTGAAGTCTAACACATGGGTAGGATCGTCATGATACCTACGAAGCATAGATACATGGAAAACTGGATGCACGGCTGATAAGCTAGGCGGCAACGCAAGTCTATAAGCCACCTCACCCACCCGATCAAGAATCTCAAACGGGCCAATGTACCTAGGGCTAAGCTTGCCCTTCTTCCCAAATCTCATCACGCCCTTCATAGGCGACACTTGGAGCAATACCCGCTCACCAACCATGAAAGCTACATCTCGAACCTTACGGTCTGCATAACTCTTCTGCCTAGACTGAGCTGAACGAAGCCTCTCCTGAATGATCTTGACCTTATCTAAGGCCTCCTGAACTAAATCTGTACCCAATAACCGAGCCTCTCCCGGCTCAAACCACCCAACCGGAGACCGACATCGCCTACTGTACAACGCCTCATAAGGAGCCATCTGAATGCTGGACTGGTAGCTGTTGTTGTAGGCAAACTCCGCTAAAGGCAAGAACTGATCCCACGAACCTCCAAAGTCTATAACACAAGCTCGGAGCATATCCTCCAATATCTGAATAGTCCGCTCGGACTATCCGTCCGTCTGAGGATGGAACGCTGTGCTCAACTCAACCCGTGTGCCCAACTCTCGCTGAACCGCTCTCCAGAAGCGCGAGGTAAACTGCGTACCCCGGTCCGAAATGATAGATACCGGCACCCCATGAAGGCGAACAATCTCTCTGATGTAGATCTCAGCTAACCTCTCGGATGAATACGTAGTTGCAACAGGAACAAAATGCGCTGACTTGGTCAGCCTATCAACAATGACCCAAATCGCATCAAACTTCTTCCGGGTCAACGGGAGTCCAGTAACAAAATCCATGGTAACCCTCTCCTACTTCCACTCGGGAAGCTCAATCGTCTAAAATAATCCACCAGGCCTCTGATGCTCATACTTAACCTGCTGACAGTTCAAACATCGAGCCATATATGCAACAATATCCTTCTTCATCCTACGCCACCAATAATGCTGTCGCAAGTCCTGATACATCTTCGCGGCGCCCGGGTGAATAGAATACCGAGAACTATGGGCCTCCGCTAAGATCAACTCTCGAATCCCATCGACATTGGGCACACAAACTCGCCCCTGCAATCTCAAAACACCATCATCATCTAAGGTCACCTTCGTGGCACCTCGACGCTGCACCGTGTCTCTCAGGACACACAAATGGGGATCATCAAACTGCCGATCACGGATACGCTCCAATAATGAAGAGCGAGCGACCGTGCAAGCTAACACTCTACTAGGCTCAAAAATATCCAACCTCACAAATCGATTGGCCAAGGCCTGAATATCCAAAGCAAGCGGTCTCTGGCTGACCGGAATATAGGCAAGACTACCCATGCTGGCGGACTTCCTACTCAATGTATCGGCCACCACTTTGGCTCTCCCTGGGTGATACAAAATAGTAACATCATAATCCTTCAACAACTCCAACCATCTCCTCTGCCTCACATTCAACTCCTTCTGCTTGAACATGTACTGGAGACTCTTGTGATCAGTGTACACTTCACACGTCACGCCATATAGATAATGCCTCCAAATCTTCTAAGCATGAACGATGGCTGCCAACTCTAGATCATGAACCGGATAATTCTTCTCGTGGATCTTCAACTGCCTCGAAGCATAGGCTATGACTCTGCTATCCTGCATCAATACTGCACCAAGCCCAATACGGGAAGCATCACAATAGACTGTATAAGGCCCTGAACCTGTGGGCAAAACCAATACCGGTGCTGTAGTCAGAGCTGCCTTGAGCTTCTGAAAGCTCGCCTCGCACTCATCTGACCATCTGAATTGGGCACCCTTCTGGGTCAATCTGGTCATCGGGGCTGCAATAGATGAAAACCCCTCCACGAACCGACGATAGTAGCCCACTAACCCCAAGAAACTCCGAATCTCTGTAGCTGATGCTGATCGAGGCCGGTTCTTGACCGCCTCTATCTTCTTCGGGTCCACCTGAATACCTTCTTCTGATACAACGTGACCCAAAAACGCAATCGAACTCAACCAGAATTCACACTTGGAGAACTTGGCATATAACTGACTATCCCTCAGAGTCTGAAGAACCACCCTAAGGTGCTGCTCGTGCTCCTCCTGGCTGCGAGAGTACACCAAAATATCATCAATAAAGACTATCACGAACATGTCCAAATATGGCCTGAACACTCGGTTCATCAACACCATGAATGCTGCTGGGGCATTGGTCAACCCAAACGACATGACCAGGAACTCATAATGCCCGTACCGAGTGCGGAATGCTGTCTTAGGGACATCGGATGCCCTAATCCTCAAGGTGGTAGCCAGATCTCAAGTCTATCTTTGAAAATACCCTTGCACCTTGAAGCTGGTCGAACAAATCGTCAATCCTCGGTAGTGGATACTTGTTCTTAATCGTCACTTTGTTCAATTGCCGGTAATCAATGCACATCCTCATCGAACCATCCTTTTTCTTCACAAATGACACCGGCGCACCCCAAGGCGAAATGCTGGGTCTGATGAAACCCTTCTCAAGCAAATCCTGCAACTGATCCTTTAACTCTTTCAACTCTGGCGGGGCCATGCGATACGGCGGGATAGAAATGGGCTGCGTGCCCGGAGCTAGATCAATACAAAAATCGATATCCCTGTCGGGCGGCATACCTGGCAGGTCTGAAGGGAAGACCTTAGGGAACTCCCGAACAATAGGAACAGAATCAATAGAAGGGACCTCTGCGCTGGAATCGCGAACATACACCAGATAAGCTAAACACCCCTTCTCGGCCATGCGTCGAGCCTTCACATACGAGATAACACTGCAAGTGGCATGACTTGGGGTCCCTCTCCACTCCAATCGGGGCAAATCTGGCAAAGCCAAGGTCACGGTCTTGGCATGACAATCCAAGATAGCATGATACGGGGACAACCAATCCATCCCTAATATAACGTCGAAATCCACCATGTCTAAGAGCAATAAATCAACACGGGTCTCAAGACCCTCAAACACTACCACACAGGAACGATGAACTCGGTCGACCACTATAGAATCACCCACTGGTGTAGATACATATACAGGAACACCCAAGGCATCACTAGGCATAACCAAGTACGGTGCAAAATAGGATGACACATACGAATACGTAGACCCAGGGTCAAATAGCACTGAAGCATCCCTATCACAGACCAGAATAGTACCTGTAATGACTGCATCTTAAGACTCAGCCTCTGGCCTGGCTGGAAGAGCATAACACTGGGGCTGGGCCCCACCTCCCTGAACCATATCTCTGGGACGATCGGCTGCTGGCTGGCCTCTACCTCTGGCGGTCCGAGCTCCTTCTCTATGATCTCTACCTCCACCTCTATGGCCTCTACCCCCGCCTCTAGCTGGCTGGGCGGCTTGCGGATCACCTGATGCCTGAACCATAGGGCGAGGACCCTGCTGCTGAGAGCTATCCGAAGCTCGAGGGCAAAACCTAGCAATGTGCCTCGTGTCGCCACACGTGTAACAAGCCCTCGGCTGCTAAGAATAGCGGAATGGTGGTGCGCTGATGGGTGCTGATGGCAAACTAAAAAGCTGCTGATTAGAAGACTGCGGCTGAGAGCCACGACCACCTGAAGTACCATGTGAGACCNAGTATAACAATAGCATGGCGTGCTAGATCAATGAACCGAGTCTCATACTGCGTGACTGTCATAGAGCCCTGCTGGAGGCGCTCGAACTGCCTGCGAAGAGCCTCTCGCTGAGTAACTGGGAGAAACTTCTCCAAAAACAACTCTGCAAACTGGTCCCAAGTCAATGATGGCGACCCTGCTGGTCTGGATAAACAATAGTCTCTCCACCAAGTCTTGGCAGATCCTACTAGTCGAAAGGTGGCGAAGTCGACCCCATTGGTCTCCACAATACCCATAGTCCGAAGAACCTCATGGCAGCTATATAAGAAATCCTGGGGGTCCTCTGAAAAAGCACCGCTGAATGTGGTGGTGAAGAGCTTGGTGAATCTATCCAGCCTCCACAAAGCATCTACGGACATAGCCGCTCCATCGCCGGTCTGAGTCACAATACCCGGCTGAACTGCCACAGCTGGCTGAACCGCTGGAACCTGAGCCTGGGGAGCTACCTGCTCCAGAGTACGTGTAGCAGGATTCTGAACCCCTCCTCTAGCCTGAGAAGTGGCTGGTGCTACTGGAAGCAATCCCGCTCGAGAGACGCTCTCCATAAGGCCTACCAACCTGACCAAAGCGTCCTGAAGGACTGGGGTGGCTATAAACCCCTCTGGGACCTGAGCTGGGCCCACCGAAGCTGCTGGGGCTGGAGCCTCCTCATCATAATCAACATGAGGCTCCACCTCTGGGACTGTTGCTCGGGGCTGAGCTCTGCCCCGGCCTCGGCCTCTGACACGGCCTCGACCTCTGCCCCTCGCAAGAGCTGCTGCTGGGGGATCGGGCTGCTGCGCGGTAGAAGAGGAAGAACGTGTCCTCGCCACGAAAGAACAGAGTGGAAAGACAATCAGTATTTTGGGAAACAGATTTGCACGACAAGAAAGAACAGAAGTGAAGTTTTGCTAACTCCGTAGCCTCAGGGGGATAAATACAGACGTCTCCGTACCGATCCCTCAGACTCTACTGAGTTTGTCCGTGAGTTGTGAGACCTATGTAACCTAGTGCTCTGATACCAACTTTGTCACGACCCGAATTTCCCACCATCGGAAGTCGTGATGGCGCCTACTAATGAGAGCTAGGCAAGCCAATTAATTTAATACTCCTCTTAACAACATGAACAATATAAAGACAGGCGAGACAATTAATATAAAAGCGGAAGTCTTAAAACATAAATAACTGAAAGCAAGTGCGGAAGTTCAAATACAACTCTACCCAGATATGGTGTCACTAACTCACGAACTACTAAAGAGTGCTAAAAACAAGTCTGAATAGAATTACATCAATGTTTGTCTCGGTACAAGGAAAACAAACTAATAACATAGAAGGGAATCCGGCCTGCGAACGTCAACTAGGCTACCCCGAAAGTCCCTGGACTGAAGTCAGCTCCCGATCAAAACCTACTGTTGAGGCCCAAAAGCTGCTCTTGGATCTGTGCAAAAAGATGCACGGAGTGTAGCATCAGCACAACCGACCCCATGTGTTGGTAAGTGCCTGACCTAACCCCGGCGAAGTAGTGACGAGGCTAGACAGGACCTACAAAAAACAACCTGTGCAGATATATGTATATACAAGTACAACGAAATAACAGCAGAAAATACCAATTAAGGCAGGGAGGGGACAGTCTTAGAGGAAATACAGATGAAAACAACTTATCAGAAGTAAACATGAAACTACATCATATCTCATAATCTATATAAGTGGTCGGCGTGCCACACGATCCCATTTCATAGTATATAATTGGTCGGCGTGCCACACGATCCTATTTCATAATATATAAGTGGTCGGCGTGCCACACGATCCCATTTCATAATATATAAGTGGTCGACATGCCACACGATCCCATTTCATAATATATAAGTGGTCGGCGTGCCACACGATCCTATTTCATGATATATAAGTGGTCGGTTGTGCCACAAGATCCCATTTCATAATATATAAGGATTTCCCGGCAAGGGAACAAGTATCAATTCAACCCTCCCGGCAAGGGAGAATACAAATAAATAGTTAATTCCCGGCAAGGGAGCAACAACAATAACTTACACGTCCCGGCAAGGGAGTAATTATATCTCTTCCTCTTTTGTTCATTTCTTACGTCTTAATCGTGTCAAAAATCGAGCCAACGCTCCAAAGAGTTTACACATCATATTTCCTTCTCATTTTCTTCATATCATATAGAAACCATCAATTAACAAGGAAGAGTCACTACAGAATCCCAATTAAGCACAAATAAAGACCCACGGTCATGCTAGACACCGGTG
Organism: Nicotiana attenuata; assembly: GCF_001879085.1. Taxonomy (NCBI): domain Eukaryota; kingdom Viridiplantae; phylum Streptophyta; class Magnoliopsida; order Solanales; family Solanaceae; genus Nicotiana; species Nicotiana attenuata. Next base: position 30,442,534 of record NC_031993.1, read on the forward strand.
TATAGATACTCATCACCATGCCTATACACCGTACTCAACATTTAGCAATTAGCAAATAATGCTCTAATCCTATTCCCTCAAACCAAAGTTAGGTCAAACACTTACCTCAAATTCTCCAACTCAACTCAAGCCTCTAGTATCGCTTTACCCTTCGAATTCACCACCAAACCGCTCGAATCTAGTCACAAATTACTTGAGTGTATCAACAAATGCTAATCGAATAAATTTGAATTCATAAAAGTGAATTTCCCAAAGTTTTACTCAAAATTTCCCAAAACGCCCTTGGGCCCACGTGGTCAAAACCCGAGGTTCGAACCAAAACCCGATTACCCATTCCCCCATTTAACTCAAATATGTAAGTTATTTGGAATCGGACCTCGAATTGAGGTCCAAAACCCCAATTTTAGAAAACCTAGGTTCTACCCTAAATTCCCAATTTCCCCATTAAAATCTTTGTTTTGAAGTTTGAAATTATGTTTTAAGATTTTAAGGAGTAAGGAAAATGAGTTAGAAATCACTCACCAATCGTTTTGGAGAAGAAGAACCGTTTGGAAAATCGCCTCTTGTGTTTTGGGCTTTGAAAAAGTGAGAAATGACTGAAAATCCCGACCTTTTATACTTTACTGAAGGCTCAGCGCGGGCCGCACAAAAGTGCACCGCGGCCGCGCCGAGGAACGGAAGAAAAAGTGACTCCCTGAACCTACCCAGCGCGGACCGCATTGATTTGGTGCGCGGCCGCGCTGGTCGACTTACCTCTTGGCCCTCTGAACCCAAGCCACGCGGACCGCACAGAAATGTACTGCGGCCGTGCGACTTCCAGCGGTGACCGCGCGGAATTGACCGCAGGCGCGCTGGGGGCCTGCAACCCCCGAACCTGCAACTTCAGAATGTTTTCTAAGCCTAAGACCTTCTGGGACCCACTCAAAACTCACCCGAGCCCTCAGGGCTCCAAACCGAACATGCAAATGAACTCATAAACATACTACGGACTCATCCGTGTGATCAAATCGCCCAATCAATATCATGAATCATCAAATTGGGCCTCAATACCCATGATTTCCTTCCAATTTCCATAGAACATCAAGTTTATATTTTTCTAGCTCACAACACGTCAAATGACGTCCAAATTTAACCAAACTTTACAACAATTGTTTAGACCACATATAACACTTGTACCGGGCGTCGGAACCAAAATACGAGCCCGATACCACAGTCTTCTAAACGAATATCAGTTTCCAATTTCTTTAATTATTTTCAGAAAACAATTTCACGTAAAAATTCATTCCTCGGACTCGGGACCTCGGAATTTGATTCCGGGCACACCCCCAAGTCTCATATTATCCTACGGACCCTTCGGGACTGTCGAACCACGAGTCCGGGTCCGTTTGCCCAAAACGTTGACCGAAGTCAAACTTAATCAATTAAAACATCAAAATTTTATTATCTTTCTCACAAATTCATATTTAAACGTTCCGGCTACGCACCCGGACTGCGCACACAAATTCGAGGCAACCCCCAAGTGAGGTTTTCACGGCCTCAGAAATACAGAGTGAGTAGGAATATAGGTGATGACCCTTTAGGTCGTAACATAATACTAGGCAAGCCAACCCAAACAATTAACCACAGTAAATTCCTTTTAGTAAACCATTTTTCTAATACTGATTAAGCTTCAAATTTGCGTGAGAAATATTTAAATCACTAAAATGTGCGGAAAGACAGTATAACAACAAACCAAACACAACCCAACCATCTGGTGTCACAAGTCTAGAGCCTCTAAATACAACCAGTCCGACTGTCTAATACATGATAAGTCTAAAAATGCGGAAAACAAGGATAGGAAGGAGGAAAACAGGGCTGCGGGCGCCGTGCAACTACCGTGCAGTCTCCGATAAGATCCGAAAATGCTGGGGACCCTCACTCTGCCGCTCGGGCACCTGAATCTGCACACAAGGTGCAGGGAGTAACGTGAGTAAGCCAACTCAGTAAGTAACTAAAGTAAATAAGGTCTGAGTGCAGTGACGAGCAGTTAAAAATCAAGTAAAAGAGCATACAAAAGATCATCAAGTCGAACTCAACAGTTTAAAAGCCAACACTTCGTAAAAACTTCAGTTTTAGTTGAAATACTTTGAAATCATTTACTTAGCAGTTTTCAATAGAGGCTCATTATAAAAGAAGAGTGAAATCAGCAATAATGTCACAAATGGGCCCCTCGGGCAAGGTATCACTCATAATTATAGCCTCTCGGGCAAGCCTCTCGGTCACTCATTTCTCAGCTCTCGTCACACAGTACTCACACTCAGCACTCTAGCTCAATAATATCTCATAATAGTAGTAATCATAATAATCGCTGCGGCGTGCAGCCTGATCCATAGTTTATAGTCGACTACGCTCACTGAGGGTGTACAGACTCCGGAGGGGCTCCTACAGCCCAAGCGTCATATCGCAGCGGCGCGCAGCCCGATCCAATATATACATCGCTGCGGCGTGCAGCCCAATCCATATAAGTATCGCTGCGGCGTGCAGCCCGATCCATAATATATACATAT
>NC_031993.1:30447666-30457434 GCF_001879085.1 Nicotiana attenuata
CTAAGATAGTAATTCTAGGTTGTATGCAAGATAGAGAAAGACACTAGGGTCGTGGCATTTACCTAGGTGGTCAACTAACGGGTCGAGATTCCTAATACGAGAATGATGATTATGGGGCTTATGATATAACCGTTGCACGATAGCATTCACTCTCACACCTCTCGGTAGAAAGAGTGATTTTGCCCAATTGACTCTCTCGAGACCAATTGGGTAGGCTAACAAACCAAGCAACTTAGGGTTCAAGTTGGGTAATCACTCTCTCGAGGTCTTACCCGTTAATTGGGACTAACATTCTCATGGGTCCATCCCAATTCCTTGTTGGGTTAACTTTGGAGTCATAGACACTCTTTCTCAAGAAGAGTCAAGACTCACTAAGCTAGACTTAGTGTTTGCAACCACCAAATCCTAGTTAAAACATAAAATCAACCCAAATATCAAACACCCAACATCATCCAAGCACTAAACAATCACACCCATTAATTACCCACACTAGGGTTGAGCCACAACCCTAGCTAATGGGTTTGGCTAGACATAATGGCAACAGAAATTAAAGAAGAAGTAGATAAAATCAACATAATAATTAACTAGGAAGTTAATCTACACGAATTCACGTTAAAACAAGGTTAAAATGCCCAAAATAGGCTAAAACTTGAATCTCACGAGTGCTGCTGCTATCTGATGTCTAAAAAACTTAACCTAGAAATAATAAAATATTCTATTTATACTATGCCAGAAAAATCGGACAAAAATACCCCTGCGGGGCTGGCGCGGACCGCGCATAAATGCAGCGCGGCCGTGTAGGGGTCTTGGCCTTCTATCATTCACTTCTGGAACTGGGGACGCGGACCGCACAAAGAAGTAGCGCGGCCGCACAGGCTAATGAGCGCGGACCGCACAACATTGAAGCGCGACCGCGTAGAAATGAGCGCTGACCGCGCTTGGAGACTCCTGAAATGGGTGCTCTCTGAATCTCGTAGCGCAGCCGCGCAACAAATCAGTGCGGTCCGCGCTAGGTCCTCCTATCCCTACTTCAATAATTTTTGATACTTGAGAAGGTTTCACTCCGTTTCGAGCTGGTTCTTGACTTTCGTCATCTTGTCGCTCAAACCTGCAATCAAGCGCACTTTGTAAGCATTCTGAGTCTAATTCATGATAATTCATACATAAGTCATAGGCAAGTATGGGCATAAAACGTGTTATAATCACAGTTATCAACTCCCCAAACTTAGACCTTTGCTTGTCCTCAAGCAAATAGAAGAAAACCCATCCCTAAAAAGGAAACATCCAAGTAATTCCAGCTTATCCTAAAGAAGCCTCATCACACATCAATTGGGACTAACAATTGACCTCAATACGAATGCATCATTAACACATTTTTAGTCTTTTAAGAACTATGGATCGAATGTGATACGAGAGCATCAAGGGTTGACTCATTTCATCAAGGCGCTTTTCTCAAATACCTTGGTCTTTGTGGAATCCAAACTCACACATCCTCAACTTTCCCTAAGCGAACCTCACTTTTTAGAGTAATGACACACAACCTGAGGTTGATGGATTTTTGTTTTCACTCATTTCTCTCACAAAGAAGGTCATAAGTCCAGCCTTAGGTACCATATGCCTGCCCCTTATGTAAGTATCCACTAATGTAGGCTTCCCTCAACTCAAGATCGTATAGGGCTTTTGAGGAGTCTTTGTGAAGGCTTTTGGGTGAAGGTAGGATATGTTTTTGTTCATTTAGGTTCAATCTTCCCTTTAGCACTTCTTTTGGTTCATTATGGCATACTTTTTGACTCATTTGAGTATTTCACTTCTTTCATTTCTTTCAAGGGGGTAGAGAGACACATTGTCACTCTTTCTTTTGCACTTTAAACCTTTCTCCTTTCTCTACTTTTACACAGCCTTTTTCACTTTGTTTTCTTTGAATCCCTTTTTCCGGTTCTTATTCACTTTTGCATTTCTTTTTGTCTTTTTCTCTTTTTCATTGCCTTCCTTTTCTTTTGCTTTTGTGCCTCTTTACTGCATTGAATCCTTTCTTGTCTCAACCCCCCCCCCCCCCGAAACTTAGGTATTTGCCATCGCTCAAGGGAAGATTTGGGTGCCAAGAGAGGGTCTCATTGAGAACGGGTATAGGCTTGTAGCTTTGGTTCATGAAAGAAGAAGGTTAAGGCTCAAAAGGGTTGAACTAGGGATCATTTCATTGGTAGGTTATGAAAATTGTTCAAATTTGGAAGTTCGGATCAAGGAGGGCCTATATTCACTTCTCAAGTCAAGCTTCGCCTGTGATTTCGCCTCAACAAACATTCAGGGCAAGTTCTAGACTGCTGGCTTGGAGCTTAGACTCATAATTCAACTTCTCACCACACACACACTCAAGGTTTGCTAAAGATATCGAGTTGAGAGTCCACAACGACCTTAGTTCCAATTCAAGCGCACAATGGCCCCACACGACCATATGATGATTGTTTGATCAACACAAGAGTCTCAAGGCCACAATTTTCACCATCCTAAACACAACATTATGTCTTTGACCATGGGATCAAAGGAAAATGTGTTAGGCCCAAGTGAAGCTTGCCTGAGGTCCTCTTAACTATAAAATTTTGAAAATCAAAAGAAGAAAAATCAAAAACGGACTCAAACCCTTAAGAAGGTTGTCACGCCATCTATCATTGGGAAGAGCCACCCGGTTCGCACAACACACTACCCTTGGAAAGAACCGTGGCATTAAGAAAACCAAGGGCTTATTAAAAACACTAAAAACGAAACAAAAGGCTACGAGCCTCACTACTAGGCTGAAAACAAAAAATTTGAACGAAAATAGAAAAACCAAATGAATATGTACAATGGGGAGTAGAATATACAACGGGATGAATATATACATAAGAGTCTAAAAGTAGCCAAAGTTAAAAGTTATATACAGGCCAACTATTTAAAAATCCAAGACAATCTAAAACATAGACTAGAAATGAAATAAATATATACAGTCATCCAATGTATCAGAATCAAAATGGTAGGGCACACTCCCACGAATAAAAGCTGGCATTGTCCCCAATGCCAACTACCAAGATAGCTCAAAAACATAGTAAAAGGATATAGAGAGGCCCCTCAAGCCTAGTCCACATGCGTGGGGTCTCCTGTCGTCCCTGGATCCTCTGTAGTAGCCGGGACCTCAGACTGGTCGCCGACCTACTGCTGATGGGCTGCTGGGACATGAGCTGGATCAAGAACAGGCTGAACCACCGGTGGGACACTAGATGTACCCTCATGAAGCTGGGCCACCTCTATCATAACTCCCTCAGTGCTAGGGAGTTTCCTCTCTTCCTTGGCCTGGGGGTCTCCTCCTGTTGTGGCTGAACTGCTGCTGGATCAACAGTTGACTCCCCTAAAAGCAAGTCAAGTGGCATCTGATCCGCCAAAAGCTTATCCACATCCTCCCTCAACTTCATCACTGACTCCTTGGAGGCCTTCTGCTTCCTCAATTTCCTGTGCTCCCTAGCAAGTTTACCCAGTGCTGTGTTGTGTGATCCAACTGCCTTAGCCAAGGCATTCTGTGTCTCCATCATCTTTTCCTGATTGGCCAGGATCTTCTTCAGTGTCTCCTCTATAGAAGGAGGGATCTCAACTGTGGAAGGGGTTGACTGTGTCTGAACTACAGTGGCCAAGTTTGACAACTTGGATGTCGCAGCTGACATCCAGTTGTTCAAACTGTCTAGAGACTGAGCAAGCTGGTGAGCAGTGAACCTGTGGGTCTTCGAGGAAGGGACATCCTGGTCTGCTGCAGTAGATGGACCCGCATTAGAAGAAGGACCCTCAGGCAATCTTTCACTGGTAGCTGGGATAGTGGAAGGCTCAGTGGACTGCTGAATAACTGCTGGCTCCTCAGACTGGCCAGGTGCGGTGGAAGTGGATGCCTGAGGCTTTTTGGACCTCTTTGGGTTGTCGGGACCCAACTGACTGTACCATGAGTAGGGGGCCACTGGATCTACCTGAACATCAAATTTCTTCTTCTTTACCTTCAACTCTCTGAAGTACAGGGAAAGGGTGTTTGGGAAGGGGTAGTTTGTGTTTGTCTCCTGCCCTACCGTAGAAATCACTCTTGACATGATGTTGCCCACATTCAGAGGAAAACCAGCCATAATGGAAGCTACTAACACTGCACGAGGAATAGGAACTGTGTGATCATGAGTTGAAGGATCAAGCCTACTACACACGAAGGTCAACCACCCCTTTGCTTCAAAACTGAACGTGTTTCTCAGAATTTTCTCTCCTGCCTTCAACCAAACTGGGACAGTGCCCGGAGCTGCCAAGTGCTGGGCCAACCACGGGCGAACCTCTTCTTTCATTGCCAGCTTTTCCAAGTATTGGGTTTCGTCTTCTTCATTTGAACCCCAAAAATTCGTTCAGAGACTTCCCATCAAACATCACCACCTTGTCCCTCACTTTTGTCACCTTTGAATCTCTCACCGCATGATAGACATTACAGTAAAACTCTTTCACCATATGTTCATTTGCAACTATGCAACGTTCCTTGAAGAACCCCCAACCCTCTTAGTTCGGAATTGTGCTTGCACATGTGGGTTTAGAGGAAGAAGATCAGAATCAATAAATTGTCTCTCCGGAATCAACTTTCTTTTGGGCCACCACTCTCGAAATCTGTGGAAGGCTATTTCACTGACAAATTTATCAGCCCATGCTTCCGGTTTTCTTGTTCTCTCAATACCACCAACTAGGGGTTCCCCCCCCTCGCCGTATCCTGCACTCTCCCCAGACAATGAAGCTGTGGGGGAGGTGGAGTATTGTGCCTCACTTCTATCTTCGGACTCATCAGACGAGTCCAAAACTACATTCACCGGTTTCTTGAGGCTTTTATCAGTTGGTCCCTTGGAGGTAGGTGAAGCTGAGGGAGAGTCATGCAATTGAAGCGAAAGAGACATGTGAGTTGGAGCAGATTCAGAAGTAATACTCCGGGATGGGGCGTACTCACTCCCTGAAGAATGGGAGGCAGCTCTATCAGCTTCCCGTATTATCTTGCGGGTCTTTTTGATATTCTCCCGAGTCTGGGGAGTGAGTTTAACAACCCGCTTCCCTTTTCCCCCTCGGGAGGAGCCACCCCTCCCAGGTTGTTGTTCTTTTCCCCCTCGCTGCTTTACCATGATCTACAAAGGAAAGTCTAACATTGTTAGTTGAGGCATATGCAGTGAATTGTATGGTACAGTTGAAAGCATGGGTGAACAACAGGAATGCAGAATAGAAGAGGCGCGGACCGCGCAAAAGAGTCACGCGGATGCGCTGGACTGGCGCGGACCGCGTAAAACTGGAGCGCGGACCGCGGTCAAGATGCACTAGAGACACCACTCTCTGAATCTCACTGACGCGGTCCGCACTGTTTTGGTGCGCGGCCGCGCTAGACTGGCGCGGACCGCGTAGAAATGATGCGCGGCCGCGTAGGGCAAAAACTGAACTGAGGACAGGGATTTTCATGTAAGTCCAATTTATTTGCTCAGATTATGGGTCCTAGTTGTCCCTACTCAGTTACTAATCAAGAAATCATACCCGTTGTTTCACAAAAACACACTAAATCTACCCTAACAGGTAAAACTAAGAGAGAAAGAAGAAAATAAGAAGTTATACTAACAAGAAGCAAAATAAAATAAACTAAACTAAACTATGAATGAGATTAGTGAGGAATGTTACCAGGGGTTGTGAGAATTTTAACTACTTGAAGCACTTTGTTGTTATGGTGCACAGTGAAAAATTGAGAGCTCGGGTAGAAAATTGGCGAAAAGGTTAAAATGAAGCCTAGGGTCTCTATTTATAGAAAACAATCTGGGCCCCACTACTTACCCACCAGCGCGGCCGCGCAGAAATGGCCGCGGACCGCGCTGGATTTCCAACACTCTTAGTTGCCTGAACAACCCACGCGGACCGCACTGTTTTGATGCGCGGTCGCGTGGGAAACTTCAGAGAGTATTCATTTTGGCCTTCTCGCGCGCGGACCGCACAAAAATGTCACGCGGACTGTGCAGAGAACTTCAGAGACTCAACTTCCATTGCACCAGCCTGCGCGGACCGTACTGTTTTGGTGCGCGGCCGCGTAGGCAAACTTCAGAGACCTTATGATTTTTGCTATTTTTGCCCTGCACTGGTCCAACCTCAACCCTGCAACATCTCACAAACCATGAGTTGAAAAATCCTAATCTACTACGGAAAAGTAAAAAGAAAGAAAAAGACATGGGTTGCCTCCCAAGAAGCGCCTGATTTAACGTCGCGGCACGACACATTTTACCACAATATCACCTCAAATGAAAGAGCGCCACCACGTGGCTGTCATCAATCTTCCCCAAGTAATGCTTCACACGATTCCCACTGACTCGGAAAACTTCACCACTTTTGTTCTTTAGATCAATAGCACCAAATGGGGTCACCCCAACAACTTCAAATGGACCACTCCACCTAGACTTGAGCTTTCCCGGGAATAACCTCAACCGGGAGTTGAAGGGAAGGACCATGTCACCCACCTTGAACTCTTTACCTCGAGCATATTTGTCATGGAGGTACTTCATCTTGTCCTTGTACAAAGACGAGCTGGAGTAAGCATGAAATCTAAACTCATCAAGCTCATTCAATTGCTCCACTCGGAGATTTGCTGCAACATCCCATTCCAAGTTCAACTTTCTCAATGCCCACATAGCCTTGTGTTCAAGTTCCACTGGAAGATGGCAAGCTTTACCAAACACCAACCGATACGGAGACATACCAATTGGAGTCTTGTAAGCCGTCCGATAAGCCCAAAGAGCATCATCCAATTTCTTCGACCAACCAGTCCTATTGGCATTCACCGTTTTGGACAGAATACTCTTGATCTCCCGATTTGAGACTTCCACTTGTCCACTAGCTTGTGGATGATAGGGGGTGGTTACTTTGTGATTAACTCCATACTTAGCAAGCAATGAATCAAAAGCCTTGTTGCAAAAATGGGACCCCCCATCACTAATAATGGCCCGGGGAGTACCAAATCTCGTAAAGATACTCTTCTTCAAAAATGCTACAACCCTTCGGGCTTCATTGTTGGGAAGAGCCACGGCTTCCACCCATTTTGAAACATAGTCCACCGCCACGAGAATGTAAGTATTACCACAGGAGCTCACGAACGGACCCGTGAAATCGATGCCCCAAACATCAAAAATATCCACCTCAAGAATTGTATTGAGGGGCATCTCATCCTTCTTGGAAATACCGCCGGCTCTCTGACATGCATCACAACTCTTCACTAAGTCACTAGCATCCTTGAACAACGTGGGCCAATAGAAACCACAACTCAAAACTTTTGAAGCTGTCCTCACCCCCTCGTGATGACCACCATAGGGAGAGGAGTGACAAGCCTCCAATATGCTTATTTGTTCACTTTCCGGCACACATCTCCTTATCACTCCATCCGTGCAAATTTTAAACAAATACAGATCATCCCAATAAAAATCCAAACTATCCCGCTTGAGTTTCTTCTTTTGGTTGGAAGAGAGCTCGCACGGGATGTTACCAATCACAATGAAGTTGGCGATGTCCGCAAACCATGGCATCTCACACATAGAAACGGAAAGAAGCTGCTCGTCATAGTCTTGCTCACACTGTGTAGTTTCTCTGGGCCTCATTCATAGTCTTGCTAGCATAATACACAGGATGGAACATTTTGTTGATTCTTTGGCCTAGCACCGCCCCAACCGCTACATCACTCGCATCACACATAAGTTCAAAAGGCAAGTCCCAATTAGGAGCAGTGATTATAGGGGTTGTTGTCAACTTGTGTTTCAGTAACTCAAAAGACTCCTCCATGCATTTCTCATCAAAAATAAACTTGACATCCTTCTCTAACAACTTGCAAAGCGGGTTCACAATTTTGGAAAAATCTTTAATGAACCGCCGGTAGAAACCGGCATGACCAAGAAAACTCCTCACCCCTTTGACAGAGGTAGGGGAGGGAGTCTTGAGATAACCTCTATTTTTGCCTTATCAACTTCAATTCCTTACCTTGAGATTTTGTGGCCCAATACAATTCCCTCTTGCACCATAAAGTGACATTTCTCCCAGTTGAGCACAAGGTTGGTTTCTTCATATCTTGCCAAAACCCTATCCAAATTTACCAAACATTCTTCAAATGAATCTCCCACCACACTGAAGTCATCCATGAATACCTCTAAGATATCCTCCACCATGTCGGTGAATATTGCCATCATGCATCTTTTAAAGGTCGCTGGGGCATTACATAATCCGGATGGCATTCTCGAGAATGCGAACGTGCCATAAGGACATGTAAAGGTTGTCTTCTCCCTATCCTCTGGGGCAATGAGAATTTGATTATACCCCGAGTAGCCATCTAGAAAACAATAAAAGGCCCGGCCCGCAAGACGATCAAGCATTTGGTTCAAAATGGTAGTGGGAAATGATCTTTTCTTGTCACCCTGTTCAGCTTTCTATAGTCCATACACACTCTCCAACCCGTAACTGTCCGAGTAGGAATAAACTCATTGTTGGCATTGGTCACTACCGTCATTCCACCCTTCTTTGGCACATATTAGACCGGAGAGGTCCATGAACTATCCGAGATCGGGTAAACCACACCAGCGTCAAGCCACTTCATAACCTCCTTCTTTACCACTTCTTGCATCACCTCATTGAGTCTCCTTTGATGTTCAAGATATGGCCGTGCATCCTCCTCCAAAATTATCTTATGCATGCAAAATGCGGGGCTTATTCCCCTGATGTCTGCCAAAGTCCATCCTATTGCCCTTTTTCGCTTTTGGAGCACCTCCACAGTGGCCTCAACCTGCAAGTTAGTAAGGCAAGAAGAAAGAATAACTGGAAGAGTAGAATTAGAGCCCAAGAATTCATACCTGAGGTGTGGAGGAAGTGGTTTCAACTCCAACACCGGTGGCTCCCCAATTGATGGCTTGGTTGGCGGAGTTTTGCGATTTTCAAGATCCAAAGATAGTTTCCTAGGCTCATATGAATATGAACCCATTCCATGCAATGCATTCACGCACTCCACTCTACCAGCATCATCATTGGCATCCATGTTAAGAAGCACGGCTTCAAGAAGATCTTCAACATTGATCAAGGCACTTGTGTCATCTACTATCACCGCCGTGACAATGTCCACAAATGAACACACCTCCATACTATTGGGTTGCCTCATTGACTTGCACACATGAAATACCACCTTCTCATCTCCCACACGGAATGTTAACTCCCCTGCTTCCACATCACCAATGACTTCCCCGTGGCTAGGAAAGGTCTTCCAAGAATGATAGGCACTTCGAAATCCACTTTGCAATCCAATATGACAAAGTCGGCCAGCAATATGAATTTGTCCACCCGGACAAGCACATCATCGATTATACCTAGAGGCCTCTTCATCGACCGGGCCGCCATTTGAAGTCTCATGGAGGTTGGCCTAGGTTGCCCAATTCCCAAAGTCTTGAAGACTGAGTACGACATCAGACTAATGCTAGCCCCCAAGTCACATAGGGCCTTAGAAAATGAGAGATGATGAAGGCTGGAATGCTCAGCTTCTGGATCAGTCTTTCCCACTGGACATTGCATATCATATTAGACAAGAAGTGCACTTTTCTAATGCTCATGACTACTTGGATACTCCAAGATGGATGCCTACATCTTCAGGTAGGTTTACTGTTTGTAGTACTTGGAGAATTTTGAGTACATTCGGGAACCAAGTCAATCTAGAATTTGGCTAAGCGGTGGACAAATGGCTTAGTC
>NC_031993.1:30457796-30498803 GCF_001879085.1 Nicotiana attenuata
AGCTTGAGAGATTTGTCCTATTTTGCCACCTCTAGGGTCCGGATAGCACTCGCTGATATTATGCGCTGACACACCTCTCTGTAATCTAAAAAGTGTGAGTAGGGCTCCGCTCTTCCTGTAAGTTTCATTGATCTAGCTCCCGCACTCTCATATATCCGGTACCCAATAAATCACACTGTGGCGCGGAGAGACCCTACACGCGTGCGCGCGGTGGGAGTGACACGAGCAGGGGGTTAGATTGTTTTGGTTGTTCGAAAATGAGGGAGCCTTTTGAAAAGCCTCTCCCTACCACCAATTGATTCCACCCTTCCTTGATTGCCATTGTGTGTTCCATTGTTGTTGTTCCCAATTCCAATTGCCTTGGTTATTGCCTTTTGATTTACCCAATTGTTGTTTTGATTCCATTGTTCCAATTGTTGCCACCCTGTTGTTGATTGTTTATTGTTCCAGATTGCCGCTTCTTGTTGATTGCCCCAATTGCTTTGAGGGCGGCCATGTTGATTCTCTTGATTTCCTCTATTTCCTTGTAGTTATTAACATATTGGCCACTCCTCACTTTGATCATCAAACACTCATTCGAATCATCCACCCCATCGTGTTGTTGTTGATCAATTGGTCACCGCTACCTGCAGGTTGTTGTTGCCCTCTTTGCTCCTTTTTAGCATAGAAACATTCTCCATTGCATTGACTTGGCGTGGGTTTTGGTACTTGTTGCAATTGGTGCCTTCGCCAACTGATTCATGTGTTGTTAAGTTCGGCAAATAGCTTGGCCGTGATCACTCAACTCCTTATGAATGTGACCATGGGGTCCTTGGGGTACATTTTGCTCGCTTTGCCATGCCGAAGAGGTGTCCGCCATTTCATCAAAGTACATCCACATGCCTCTTTGGTAAGAAAGTTTCAATAAAGTTCCCCTGGCAATTGTTTCAACAATGCTTGTTTGTGGTGTTGATGCCCTATAGAACGTCTGTTGGAGTCATCGCCTCAAGTCATGTCGTTTGTTAGGGCCAATTCCTTCCACATTGTTCTATATCGACTCCAGATCTCATGCAAGGGTATCCGTTGGCAATTTTGCTTAGAGCTAGAAATCTCAATTCCGAAGAGCCGCACCATATACTGACTTGGAGAGAAAGAACTTGGCAATAATTTGTCCGCCAATTTCATCCCTGTGTGATAGAATGATTTGGTAACCTTTCTAACCGTACCAACGCTTGCACCCCGAGAAAACGGGAAAAGCTCAACTCAAACATCACCTCTAACACTTTGTTGTTTGCTGACTACCCAGCAAGTATCTACGAACCCCTTCAGTGGCTTGTATGCATTTTTGGTCAGAGGCGCCGTAAGATATCCTCTTTGCTCGAGGCAAGTCAACATGACATTTGTGATATGAAAGTTTCCCCGCCCTGGATTCGGGTGAACGGGCACTTTGGCGTTTACCTTGATTAGGAAGAATCTTGGGACCGCTCTTGGCAAGTGGCGGATGGATGGTTCTGGAATAGGATTTTTCATGTAGCATTTAGGCAATTGCATTTCGAACCTCGCCGTGGTATTGAGTCCGGAAAGCTCTTCTTGCTCAACATCTTCAACCTTCCTCCCCCGCCAAGGCATTGCAAGAGGTGCATTTCCATTTGAGCCTGTGTACCTGATGGATCCAACACAAAACAAAATTAGTAAAAAAGAAGGAAGAGAAGCCAAAAACACAAAACAGGCTACACAAATAGTCAACACCGTAGCTCACCGGCAACGGCGCAAAAAGTAATTAGGTCACAACGGACTCAAACCTTAGGAAGAGTGGGCGGTAAATACTTTTACCCAACAGTGGTATTGGGGTCAATTCCACAGGGAGCTAGAAAGGGAGTTGATATTTGTTTAGCCTAGAATTGCGTTTTTGCTTCTAATTGATCTTCTATTCATTTTTGGTTTTGTGATTATCAACTACAATTTTAACAACTACTAATTATAACTAAATTATGCGAAGAGATTTAATCTAGATTGTATGCAAGATAGAGAAAGGCACTAAGGTATGGAATTTACCTAGGTGGTAACTAAAACGGGTAGAGATTCCTAATACGAGAATGATGAATTATGGGGCTTATGATATAACCGTTGCACGATAGCACTCACTCTCACATCTCTCGGTAGAAAGGAGTGATTTTGCCCAATTGACTCCCTCGAGAACCAATTGGGTAGGCTAACAAACCAAGCACTTAGGGTTCAAGTTGGGTAATTCACTCTCTCGAGGGTCTTACCCGTTAATTGGGACTACCATTCTCATGGGTCCATCCCAATTCCTTGTTGGGTTAACTTTGGATCGTCATAGACACTCTTTCTCAAGAAGAGTCAGACTCACTAAGCTAGACTTAGTTGCAACACAAATCCTAGTTAAAAACATAAAATCAACCCAAATTATCAAACACCCAACATCATTCAAGCACTAAACAATCACACCATTAATTTACCCACACTAGGGTTGAGCCACAACCCTAGCTAATGGGTTTAGCTAGCCATAATAGCAACAAAATTAAAGAAGAAGTAGATAAAATCAAATAATATTACTAGGAAGTAATCTACACGAATCCACGTTAAAACAAGATTAAATGCCAAAATAGGCTAAAACTTGAATCTCACGAGTGCTGCTGCTATCTAATTCTAAAACTTGACCTAGAAATAATAAAATATTCTATTATACTATGCCAGAAAAATCGGACAAAAATACCCTGCGGGCTGGCGCGGACCGCGCATAAATGCAGCGCGGCCGCGTAGGGTTCTTGGCCTTCGATTCATTCACTTCTGGAACTGGGACGCGGACCGCACAAAGAAGTAGCGCGGCCGCACAGGCTAATGCGCGGACCGCACAACACTGAAGCACGACCGCATAGACACCAGCGCTGACCGCGTAGAAATGAGCGCTGACCGCGCTTGGAGACTCCTGAAATGGGTGCTCTCTGAATCTCCTAGCGCGGCCGCGCAACAAATCAGTGCGGTCTGCGCTAGGTCCTCCTGTCCCTACTTCAATTATTTTTGATACTTGAGCAGGTTTCACTCCGTTTCGAGTTGATTCTTGACTTTCGTCATCTTGTCGCTCAAACCTGCAATCAAGCGCACTTTGTAAGCATTCTGGGTCGATTTCATGACAATTCATACATAAGGCATAGGCAAGTATGGGCATAAAACGTGTTAAAATCACAGTTATCAACTGTTACTCTGGATTTACTATTAATACGGTTATCTCCCCACAGCATGCTTCCCCTCCCATATTGTTTACTTGTCTTGTATTTCGATTCCGCTGTATGTATATAACTACACAGTTTTATGTGGTGGTCCAGTCTAGCCTCGCCACTACTTCGCCGGGGTTAGGCTAGACACTTACCAGCATATGGGGTCGGTTGTGCTGATACTACACTCTTTGCTATTTTTCACAGGTCTAGGTTTCGAGCAGCAGTAGCAGTAGTGTGAGAGCAGGCTTCATTTCAGCGAGAGCCGAGGTAGCCTTGTAGGCGTCTGCAGGCCCGGCGTCTCCTCTATCCTTTATTTTTATCTGTTATCTCATTGTAATCGAGACAAACAACTTATATTCTCTTTCGGACGTTTTGTAATGTAGTATTCATAGCAGTTCGTGAGTACAGTGACACCAGTCTTGGGTAGAGATTTTGTTGAAGTTTTTGCGTTTTAATCTAGTTTTATAAAATGTTAAGACTTCCGCTTATTCTTGAATTTCGTTGCTTTTGTATTATTTGATTGCCGTAAATTGTTAACATGGATTAGGTCATTAATGGACAAGTACATAAATTTGGCTTGCCTAGCTCTTATTAGTAGGCGCCATCATGACTCCCGAGGGTGGGAAATCCGGGTCGTGACACGGTTCCTGATGATTTTCCCCATTTCCCGCTTCTGCGGTTACTGAGCCGCATCTGCGGCGCCGCACCTGCGGAACCTAAACCACAGGTGCGGTTATGACAGAAAACCAGCAACTGCTGCAGCTCTTAACTCTAAAATTTCCTCCGTCAACCACCCGAAATCATCCCGAGGCCCCCGGGACCTCAACCAAAGGCACCAACAAGTCTAATACCACTATCCAAACTCTTACCAATCTTTAAAACACCTAAAATAACATCGAAACCTCAAATTAACCATGGATTCAAGCCTAAGAACTCCAAATTTCTCAAAATACGCTTTCGATCAAAAAGTTTATCAAACCTCGTCCGAATGACCTGAAATTTTGCACACACGTCACATTCAACACTACGGAGCTACTCCAATTTCCGGAATTCCATTCCGACCCTCGGATCAAAATCTCACTATCGAACCAGAAACTTCAAAAATTCATCCTTCGGCATTTTAAGCCTAAATTAGCTACGGACCTCCAAAACACAATCCGAACACACCCCTAAGCCCGAAATCACCCAACGGAGTTAACGGAACCATCGGATTTCCATTCCGAGGCCGTCTTCACACTGCTCCCACTATGGTCAAATATCCAAGACTTAAGCTCTCATTTAGGGACTAAGTGTCCCAAAACTCTCTGAAATTCCAACCGAACATCTCGGCAAATTCAAAATAGCAGAAATAAACACGGGGAAAGCAGAAAATAGGGGATCGGGGCGTGAATTCTAAAAACGACCAGCCGGGTCGTTACAGATGAAGGGTGGGGATTAAAAGGGACAACAACGGGGTCGTTTAGTGTAGTGTGGGAACGTGGCCTGTTTGGGAGATTGGGCTTGGGGTTTGGCCATTTGGGCCACTTAATCAAATGTGCTCTTAGCCCAGTTTTCAATAAAGACTAACCTCTTCCTTTCCGTTCTTTAATTTTCGCAATGTCAGCCACTTTAAACTCAAATAGCACTTAGAACTCAAATTGCAAAATTGACCCTTTACTACTTTATCTATTAATTGACTAATTAATTACCTTAACAATATGAACTAATAAAAGAAAATTAAATCAAAAACTAAAAATGTAAAATGACTAGGGTATTTTTTTGTGATTTTCATTTATCAATTTAATATGTGATTAAATCCTAAAAATGCAATTAAAATCTAAAATGTTATGCTATGAAGATTTAGACATTTTATGGTATTTTCTATGATTTTAAGATATTTAACATGCACAAGAAAATGCAAGAAGCATAAAACAATTAAAAAGGAATTCCTAAAATTCTATGAAATCAAAAACAATTAGAAAGATTTATTTTTTGTGGATTTTATAGGAGTATTTTCATCGGGGGAAAATTATATGCTCACAGCTGCCCATCTTTGCTCGGGAACATGAAGAGTTTTCGAGCAAAGCTAAAGTGAGGAATTGTGAGCAATTTTTGCCCGTTTATACTCCATGGGAAGCGTTTTGAAAAAGGTTGACCGAACCTTGCTTCGGAGGTTGCCTACATATCCTTGGCTATAAAGGAATCATGTCTAGGGGTATGCATTCGATTTATCGATTCGATTTTGACCCTTATCGATAATTACTTATCGATTATCGATTTTTACATATGCTTATCGTTATCGTTTCAATAAGGTTTCGATTTTTTCGATTTTGATTTATCGATTTTTGGGGGTTATCGAGTACACCAATAAGAAAATTTGCGGGATTCCACAGAAAGTATATCGCTATAAACACGCCTAACTAATATGGACAAAAAGAAGCTAAAATAAGACAAACACCGTTTATAACATAAAAATTGTGTCAACAAGCACATGCAACGAAACTAAAGTAAGGGATCAGATTTATGCCGCCAACACTCCAACGGTATAAAAAAAATTACATCATCACGGCTAATTCTGTTTTCCATTAATTTGAGCTTCATTCCCTTGAGCTTTAAATATGATCATTCCTTAAATGTGGTAGAGGAAATAATAGGGTTAGAGACTTAGGTTAAATGAAAGGGCATTATAGAATAAGGTTAAAAAAAAGAATTTTTTTTTGTCTTTTTAGTATATCTTATCGATTTATCGAATAAACCGATAACCGAAGAGGACAAAATCGAAATCGAAATCGATAACTCGATAAGAAAAATTTCAAAATCGAAATCGATAAATTGATAAACCGATATCGATAAACCGATAATAAATAATCGATTTGATTTATCGATAAACCGATTCGAATGCACACCCCTAATCATGTCAGTGTAGTTCTGAAAGTTTTGGTAGCTGGTACTACTGGGAAGCTATGATTTCACTGTTGTTGCTGCTGTTAATGCTTGCTGAACTCCTTATTACACCAAAATCAAAATGAAAAGAAACTAAACAAACCTATCAGCTATGAGTTACAAGATTCCCGTCTATAAGTCTTCTGAAACTTGATTTGAGTCTTGACCGGCTCTTCATGCGGACTCTGATTTGAATCTTGATGCTTGCAGCTGCGGGTGCTAGTTCATTCTTCTATGGCTTCTTTGATCAAAACGGGACATGCAATGCTCGTGACTTCAGTCATGCCTTGAGTAGTCTATATCTTTTCATCTGCTTCTGCATTTTGGATTCACTTCTTTTCTTTTCTTTTTTTTTATTTTGGATTGATACTTCTTCTTTTGGTCATCTCGAACCCTGTGCCTCGAGGTCAAACCTGCTCAGATACCAAAACAAACGAACGAACAAAATTTTTCTGCCCCAGATTTTACTAGGAAAATTTCGTAAGTTATTTGTAACAAAACACTATACTACTTCATTATTGAAAGCAAATAAAAGGTCGGGTGTGAGCCCCGTAAAAATTTTTGGCTCAAAACCTAGTATCTTGTGGTGTCGGCTCCGTAAATGCCATTATGCGGTCAAGAATGCGGTCACGGATCTGGTATGCGGACCGCATTCCTACCGCATAGTGAAGCTGTGGTTTGGTTAAACTTGAGGTCAAGATGCGGTCCAAAATGCGACCGCATAATTGATATGCGGACCGCATTTCTACCGCAGAGTGGAATAGAAGAGTTGTCAAAATTAATGTTAAAAATGCGGTCTATTATGCGATCGCATAACCAATATGCGGACCACATAATCGTCGCATAAGTTCCTCAAGGATCTGTGAAGGTCAGTTCTGCGATGCA
This sequence comes from Nicotiana attenuata, assembly GCF_001879085.1. Lineage (NCBI taxonomy): Eukaryota > Viridiplantae > Streptophyta > Magnoliopsida > Solanales > Solanaceae > Nicotiana > Nicotiana attenuata. Next base: position 30,464,822 of record NC_031993.1, read on the forward strand.
CAATGCGACCGCATAACAGGAATGCGGACCGCATTCCTGTCGCAGACCCAAATAGAATGATCAAAGTTTTGGGGGCAATTCTGCGGTCCAATCTGCGGACCGCATTTCAGTTTTGCGATCGCAGAATGCGACCGCAGATCTTGCTCGGGCTTCTATTTTCTAAATGTTATACCCGACCCCCTTTTTAATAAAACACCCCCAGCCCCTCATTTTTAACGATCTTCTGCACAAAATAAGAGAGATGAAGAGAGGGTCTTGAGAGAGAAAGTCATCTTCTCCAAAATTTGATTCTTCAAAACCATCCGGGCCGGGAAATTTCAAGCTTATCTTCATCCCCCTTTTCTTGCAGGTAACATCCCTAACCCTTTTCACTGAATTTCTGGTTTAAACTAGGGGGGGGGGAGTCTCATGCATTGGTCTTTGAAAATAGTGGTTGAACTCATACATGCATGTCATTCTATAACCTAAAACCTAGTGAGAGTAATTGGGTAGGAGTAAAAGATGGTGCAAAGATGGGTTGGTAACCTAAATAAGTTTGAGTAGAAATTGTGAACTTCTTTTCTAAGTCATACGCGTTAACTTGTGCACTAGATTGACGTTGCTAGACCATTTGGTGAACTGGAAATAGAAGTTAAAAGGGAACTCGGCTCCAGGTATGTATGGATAACTTTGAACTTGTAAAATCGCCTTGTTTGGGTGTTTGAGTGCTTGGTATGTGATTTCTACGTGATTTGTTTGTGAAATTGCTGTGATTGGTATGGTTGAGTGATTGTGGTTGTGCCTTCGCTATATTGATGCAAGTAATTAGAAACAAACCAAGTTTGCGATTGTGAATGTACTATGTGGTAAGAACTGTGAAACAAGTAATGGAAGGAAATGGGAATTGATGTGATCGGAATGACCGTGGTAGTAACATATGTGGTTTGTCGTGGGAAATTATCGTTGCGACCTATTAATGCATATGAGTAGTGGAATACATGGAAATGGTATTGATGGATATGGAAGTTCATGTAATTGTTGTTGTTGTTCCTTGAGGGTCATTATTGTTGTTTCTTGAGGATTGTTGTTGTTAATCTTTGTAAATTGTTGTTGTTGTTGTTCCTTGAGGGTCATTGTTGTTGTTTCTTGAGGATTGTTGTTGTTATTCTTTGTGAATTGTTGTTGTTGTTGTTGTTGTGTTGTTTGTGAATTGTGATTGTTCGGTGGGATCGGGTTGCGCGCCGCAACACGAAGAAATAAGGTGTGGGTTGTGGTGATAAGGGTGGCCGAGGTAATAGGGGTGGCCGATGTAATAAGGTTGGATAGCGATCGAAATCGCTATTGAAATGAACTATGAACAAATTGTGAAATTATTGATGTGGAAATATGGAAGGGGAAACAGGAGAGATTGTAAACTTGTTGAATTGCTCTTTCTTTGTGGATTTGATTGTTATTTCCATTACAATTACATGCTTGTTTATTGAGGAGAGATTGTATACCTGTTGGCTTAATTGTTCCCTCCTTGTGGATTTGATTGTCACTTTTATTACTGCTACTTACTTGCTTATGGTTCGAGTTTACTTGGAGCAAAGTTTGTTCATACATACCAGTACAATTCAAATGTACTGACGTCCCTTTTGCCGGGGGCGCTACATTCGTGTTATGATTGTAGGTGGATCCGTAGCAGGTACTCCAGTCCACCGATCGTAGCTCCCCTTCGTCCTCCATCAGCTCTTTGGTGAGCCCCTTTCCTCTCGGGGCCCTGCGTGGCTCAGGCCGCTTGTTTTCGGAGTTTTATTTTTGATTTTGTGTAAGGTATAGCCGGAGCCTTGTTACCGGCAAATACTATATTATCTTGTTGTACTTTTAGAGGCTCCGTAGACAGTAGATGTGGGTTAGAAACTTGTGTAGATCCGTGTTTTCATACATTGGTAACGAGTTGGTGATTTCATTACTATTATGTAAGTATGTATGTGTTTTGTAAATTAAAAAGTATTCTTAATTAATGATTTGGCAAATTCTTGGAATAATTGAGTAAGGAAAACGTGGGGTAACATGTGGGTTAGGAAAGGCATCCAGGTTCGCTTGGCTGGGGCTACCCGATCGGGCGCCGGTCATGTCCCTCGAATTTGGGGCGTGACATCGGGATTGGTGTACCCTTGGGAAAACAAATATTAGGGAGCGGAGACTCTATATCTAAAAATGAAAGCAACTAGGGAGTGGAGACCCTATGTTGGAAAAGCGACTAGGGAGTGGAAACCCTATGTCTAAAATAAAATAAACTAGGGAGTGGAGACCCTATGTTGGAAAAGAGAATAGGGAGTGGAGACCCGATGTTAGAAAAGAGACTAGGGAGTGGAGGCCCTATGTCAAAAATAAAGATCTACTAGGGAGTGGAGACCCTATGTTGGAAAAGAGACTAGGGAGTGGAGACCCTATGTCTAACATAAACATCAACTAGGGAATGGAGACCCTATGTCTAACATAAACATCAACTAGGGAATGGAGACCCTATGTTGGAAAAGAGACTAGGGAGTGGAGACCCTATGTTTAAAATAAAATCAACTAGGGAGTGGAGACCCTATTTTGAAAAAGCAGACTGGGGAGTGGAGACCCTATGTCTAAAATAACCTCAACTAGGGAGTGGAGGCCCTATGTTGTAAAGAGACTAGGGAGTGGAGACCCTATGTCTAAAACAAATCAACCAGGGAGTGGAGACCCTATGTTGGAAAAAATACAGCTAGGGATTGGAGACCCTATACTACCATGATTTGGAACTTTATTTCTTTTCTTTTTCTTTTATTAAGAGAATGAGTAAAATGTTGGAAAGAAATTGGAGAAGACTTCCCTTTTTGGGGTTATTGCTGCTGCAGGGCTACTTTAGTCTCCGCGCAGTTTCTTTTGGCTGCACCTGCTTTTTGCAAGGTGCTTTGAATTGAACCTGTTTTCCTGTTTTCAAACAAAGAACAAGTTGTCAGTTTGAAATGGTGGTTGGTTTTGCGGCCTTGAGTGTTTCAATCACTTGATCTTGTCCGGCTTATTTGATGACGCTTTCAACTGCAACTGGTTGTTTCCCAGAGACCGACTTCAATTCCGGCCTCGAGAACCTTTGGCCTTTCCAAAATTTTATCATGACGGTTAGCCGCGTGGGACTTAACCCTTTTCAACTTTATTTTGCCTTTGTAGGCATTCGACTTTGATTTTCTTCTTTCAAGAGTTATTAATTTCGAAATATCGGCCATCATGGCCAATCGGAGTCGACTCAATGCACCTGTCGAGGCTGGGTGCCTTCTTGAATATTAGCGTGTATCAGACAAAAGCCCTGTAAAATCAATCTTGCCATCCCTTCTTCGCCTCAATTTTGGAACAGAGTTAGACCGAAAGGGATTCAAAGAAAAACAGACAATGGAATGGATAATGAATTAGACAAGAGGTGTCTTTTTCGGGGAAAGGAAAGAACTTATCTGGAGTACACGTGGACTTCAATGAACATGACATGCCTTTTGGACTGGATGCCTGATTTGTGTAAACCGTTCGACTCTCAGAAATTCATCACAACTTTACCTCGAAATTGAGAAACCTTGCCTAGGACTGTGTCGATGCTAGTGATTGTGAGGATCCTATTTTCAATCAGTGGTGCCCTTTGGGGGTTTTCACCAATTGACCTCTCTTATTTATCTTCTTACCATCGCCTTATAGTGCTCTTCGCGAGTTTTCACTAACAAAACTCTCTCATTTTCAATTTCTCTGCTTACTATTGCCATACGGTGCCCGTGAGGGTTTTCACCAACAAGACTCTCTCATCTCATTTCTCTCATTTTGGTCGTCTCAGATCCATGTAGTCGTATCCTCCCATTCTTGAACATTCTCATTGATTGATCGGAAGGACTTTGACAAGGATTCGGGTAAAAAGGATTTGGATTGAATTATAACTCTAGAACCTTTCGATCGAAACCATCGCCGAATCATTATAACTTCTGCCCCAGTTTCAACTTTTGGGGGAAATTAGATTTTTATTTTGGTGTAACTGAACCCTAGAGAGAGACTGCTTATGTGTCCTTTCGGAATCAAGTCGAATGTAGTTAAAGCAACTTTTTGATTTTTGTTTTGTTTTTCTTTTCTTTTGTTTTGTTTTATCTTTCTTTTTTCATTTTTTTCATTTCTTCTTCTGATTTTCAATAACACCTTCAGGTTCCAAAGAGGGTAATCAAAGAAAAAGGGAACCGGCTCAAAGGGTTTGCAAGGATTGGTTTTGATTTTTGTTTTGTTTTTCTTTTGTTTTGTTTTGTTTTCTCTTTCTTTTTCCATTTTTTTTCATTTCTTCTTCTTTTTTTTTTCAATAACACTTTCAGGTTCCAAAGAAGGTAATCAAAGAAAAGGGGAACCGGCTCAAAGGGTTTGCAAGGATTGGTAGTGTTTGAATAGCATGAATGAAAGCCTTCGTTATCCCAATCAGATAGCACTAAAGCTGCGTAAAAGGGTCAAACATAATACCTTTTGACCGCATCTACATTTATAGCTGCTTCGGGGTCATTTCCTTTGATGTCTCCCAAATACAGCACTCCCTTCGGCAACACTCTTCTTATAATATACGGAACTTTCCAATTTGGAGCAAATTTTCCTTTTGCTTCTTTATGATGCGGGAGAATACGTCTCAGAACGAGTTGCCCCACTTCGAATTTCCTGGTCCGCACTTTCTTGTTGTAGGCACGGGCCATTCTTTGTTGGTACAACTGCCCGTGGAAAACTGCGGCCATCCACTTTTCTTCAATCATAGTCAGTTGTTCCAACAGGGTTTTGACCCATTCCTCATCCTCAATCTCGGCTTCGACAATGATCCAAATAGAGGGGATCTCAAGTTTTGCAGGTATTACGGCTTCAGTGCCATAAACCAATAAGTAGGGCGTGGCCCCAACTGATGTCCGCACGGTTGTGCGATATCCCAATAATGCAAAAGGCAGCTTTTCATGCCATTGTCTAGAACTTTGAATCATTTTCCTAAGGATCTTCTTGATATTCTTGTTTGCAGCTTTAACGACGCCATTAGCTTTGGGCCGGTAAGGGGTAGAATTACGATGCATAATTTTAAATTGTTTGCATACCTCTCTCATCAAGTGGTTGTGATTTGCTGCATTATCCGTAATGATAGTTTTAAGAATACCAAAATGACAAATAATGTTGGAATGCACAAAGTCCACTACTGCTTTCTTAGTGATGGCTTTGAAAGTGACAGCTTCTACCTACTTTGTGAAATAATCAATGGCAACCAGAATGAATATGTGCCTATTTGAAGCTTTCGGCTCAATCGGCCTAATAACATCCATACCCCAGGCAACAAACGGCCGAGGTGCTGACATAGGATGCAACTCTAAAGGCGGTGCATGAATCAAGTCACCGTGTATTTGACACTGATGGCACTTCCGGACAAAACTGAAGCAATCCTTTTCCATGGTCATCCAGTAATAACCTGCCCGAAGGATTTTATTTGCAAGGACATATCCATTCATGTGAGGCCCACATACTCCCGAATGCACTTCGTTCATGATCTTTTTAGCTTCTCGGGCATCAACGCACCTCAAAAGATTCAAATCTGGAGTTCTTTTGTACAAGACCTCTCCGCTCAAAAAGAAACTGCTGGGAAGCCTTCTGATAGTTCTCTTTTGATCTCCACTAGCCTGCTCGGTATATTCCTTTGTTTTCAAAAACCTTTTGATATCATGATACCATGGCTGAACATATGGTTATATTTTAATTGCATTACAATAACCATGCCTTTCTCGAATTTGGATCTCCAGCGGGTCAATATAGACATTGCTGGATACGGCAGCATTGGAGCCAAAGTAGCTAGTGCGTCAGCTAGCTCATTGTGGTATCGAGGAATATAGCTGAACTCGACATACTTGAACCGTTTGCTAAGATCTTCCATACGTTGCCTGTATGGGATGAGTTTGATGTCTTGAGTTTCCCATTAACCTTGGGCTTGCCGAATGGTTAAGTCAGAATCCCCCATGATTAACAATTCCTCTACATCCAGATCAACTGCCATGTTCACGCCCATAATGCAGGCTTCATACTCAGTGGTGTTGTTTGTACAGAAGAAACAAAGCCGGGCCTTGGCTGGATAGTGCTGACCAGTGGGTGATATCAAAATTGCACCAATCCCGACCCCTTTTGCATTTACAGCTCCATCAAAGAACATTTTCCAAGCATTGGTGTCCTCTGGAATTACTTCAACTGAATTTACTTCCTCATATGGGAAATAAGTGCTCAGGGGTTGGTATTCATCATCAACCGGGTTCTCGGCTAGATGATCAGCCAAGGCTTGGGCGTTCATTGCCGTGCGGGTTACATAAAAAATGTCAAACTCAGTGAGCAGGATTTGCCATTTTGCTAGCCTTCCCGTGGGCATTGGTTTTTGGAATATGTACTTCAGAAGATCCATCCTTGTTATGAGATATGTGGTGTAGGGCAACAGATAATGTTTGAGCTTCTGGGCGACCCAAGTTAGGGCGCAACAAGTTCTTTCCAACAATGTGTACTTGGCTTCATAACTGGTGAACTTCTTGCTCAGGCAGTATATGGATTGCTCTCTCTTCCCGGTCACATCATGTTGCCCGAGGACACAGCCGAAAGAATTTTCTAAGACCGTCACATACAAGAACAAAGGTCTTCCCGACTTAGGCGGAACCAACACGGGCGGATTTTACAGATATTCTTTGATTTTATCAAAAGCTTGTTGACACCCATCTGTCCATCTGTTTGCCGCGTCTTTCCTTAACAGTTTGAATATGGGCTCACAAGTGGTGGTGAATGGAGCGATGAATCTGCTGATGTAATTCAATCTTCCTAGTAGACTCATGACCACTTTCTTGGTTCTCGGAGGTGGCAAATCCCGAATGGACTTTATCTTTGTTGGATCTAACTCGATGCCCCTCTGGCCGACTATAAATCCGAGGAATTTCCTAGATGGAACTCCAAATGCACATTTAGCTGGGTTCAATCATACTTGTGCAGACGCTCAAAGAACTTTCTCAAATTCCGCACATGGTCTTCCTACGTTCTAATTTAATGATCACATCATCCATATACACCTCAATTTCCTGGTGTATCATGTCATGGAAGATGGCAGTCATAGCTCTCATGTAGGTCGCCTCGTCATTTTTCAAACCAAAATGCACGACCCTGTAACAGTAAGTGCCCCAAGGTATGGTGAAAGCCGTCTTTTCTGCATTTTCTTCATCCATCAGAACCTGGTGATATCCGGCATAGCAATCTACAAAATACTGTATCTCATGTTTGGCACAGTTATCAACAAGAATGTGGATGTTTGGCAATGGAAAGTTGTCCTTGGGGCTTGCCTTTTTCAAATCCCGATAATCAACACACACTCGGGTTTTGCCCGTCTTTTTTCGGCACTAGGACCACATTAGCCAACCATGTGGTGTATCAGACCACTTGGATCACACCAGCTTTCAATTGTTTGGTGACTTCTTCTTTTATCTTATCACTGATGTCCGTTTTAAACTTTCTCTCCTTTGTTGGATGGGTGGATAACCGGGATAAGTTGGCAATTTATATACCACCAAATCAACGCTCAGCCCTGGCATATCATTATAGGACCATGCAAACACGTCTTTGAATTCAAACAAAAGTTGGACCAATGCATCTGTAGTTCTTTCATCGGCGTGAATGCTTATCATGGTTTCCCGGACCTCTTCTGGACTGCCCAAAGTAATTGGCTCGGTTTAATTTAAATTTGGCTTAGGCTTATTCTCAAATTGTTCCAATTCTCGATTTATTTCCTTAAAGCCTCATCTTCATCATATTTTGGTTCTTGATTCATTATTTCACAGTTAATAGCGTTTTAGGATCTGGGCATGAAGTCCGCAAGCATGTCATGTTATTTAAGTCCGCATTATTAGAACTGAAAAGAAAAAGATACGAAAAATAGCAAAATAAGAATAAAGAAAAAGAAGACATCCATTGACGATGAAATATTGATGTCATTTCATTGAATTGAAGATATGAGGGTTTACATTGAAATCAAAAGACAATAAGTAAAAACATTCGAGTTACACCCTGAAATAACTCGTAATTAGAAGAGATGGCAAGACTAGACTACCGGGACTCCCGTCTGACAGGGAATGGGGTAGTTTTCCAATTTTGAAGCTTGGCATCGGGTCCCTTGTACAACACCTTGGCATTGCTTGTGCCCTCCCCGGGCTGGACCATGTGAGACTCATACAGCATTTGTTTTATAGCTTCACAAATATCATCAATCTCTTCGGCCGTGAAGGCCTTCTCTTCTTCTTCTTCTTCCGCATATTTGGGTTTGACAAATGAACGGGCGAGATGTGGAATGGGCTGGGGAAGGACCCACCCATTTTCCTTGCGCTCGTCACCCCATTTTCTGTCGGCATCTGTAGCTTGGAAACCTGCGCCGAAGAACTTCTCATTGACGATTAAGTGATGCGCTCTATGATGCCTTGTAGAGATACCCTGAGCCCCTTTCCAGACTGAGGGAATGGGCCCCTTCTTCGCATTTGTCGGCGGCCATAATTTCGAAGGCTTGGTATACAATGTTCTCGCTTCCTTCCCTAGCTTCGAGACACGGGACTGAAGGGTCCCTGTAAATGGAATGTTCACCCTCCCCATGGACAAAAATTTCTTGGTTTTCATGTTCAAACTTGACCATTTGGTAGAGAGTGGAGGGCACAGCTCCTGCAACATGAATCCATGGTCTTCCTAGGAGAAAATTATATGAGGTATCCATGTCCAGAACCTGGAAAGTCACTTCGAAGTCCATGGGGCCAATGGTCAAAATCAAATCGATTTCCCCTATTGTATCTCGCTTGTCACCATCAAAAGCCCGCATACAGACATTGTTTGGTTGGATTCTTTCTGTTCCAATCTCTATCCTTTGGAGAATTGAGAGAGGGCAAATATCTACCCCGGAACCACCATCTAGCACGACTCTCTTTACATAATAGCCCTCATATTTGACGGTCAGGTGAAGGGCTTTGTTGTGGGCGGCTCCCTCTGGGGGGGAAATCATCGCGGCTGAAAGAAATCCTATTGACCTCGAAGAATCGTTCAGCCATTGTTTCCAATTGTTCAACTGTAGTGTCAACCGGGACATATGCCTCATTAAATGTTTTCAAGAGTACCTTCTGATGTTCATTCGACCTCAACAGTTGAGATAAAAGCGAGACTTGGGAAGGAGTCTTACGGTGTTGGTCAACTATGGCATATTCTGACGTTTTCATTCTTTTGAAAAACTCTTCTGCTTCCTTAGCGCTCACAGGCTTCTTGGGTGGAAATCGTTTATCCTTGTTCAGTTTTGATTTCTTTAGCTCTTCTGGATTGTGGTACTTCCCATATTGATTCGTTTCGTTCACCTCTCCCATGATCTCTTTCTCCTTGTAAGTAACTACTGTTTTGTTGTAATTCTAGGGGACTGCTGTGGGGTCTCTCATAGGGCTCTGTGGTGCGCGGCTGATAACCACGGGCTCAGTCAGCCTTGGTGGAATTACCAGGCCCCGTGCCACATAAGTCCCTTGTGGCACATACAACTTCGGCACATTCAACGTGGCTTTCCTCTGCTCGACTCTTTTGGGAGTGTTCAAAGTGAGCTGTTCTTTTCTTGGGGCCTTAGGAACATGGAGAAAGGTTTTTTTAGCATACGCTGTCCCAATCTTGGTTTCTACAACTTGAGGACTTGGAATGATTTTCTTCTCAGTTTTGATTTGTTTCACCGCCGCTTTGGGTCTTGCTTCTGGATTACGATGGTGATGATGGCTTTCAAGGCTGGATTAAATTCCTTGTCATCACAAATCATTCCAATGACTAGCCCGTTGGTGTGAGCTGATAATGGATTGTTATTCTCATTAGGGACTTCCTCGTCCCTCAGCACCACTCATTTTTGTTCTATCAAATTTTCAACTGCCCTCTTCAGGGTTCAACAGTCCTCCGTATCATGACCCTCTGCTCCCGAATGGTAGGCACACCTGGTACCGGGCCAGTATGACGAGGATTCAGGATTTTGCCAGTTTGGGGGTACAGGTTGCAATATACCCATCTGGATTAGCTTCGAAAACAGGCTGGAGTAGGATTCACCATTAGGGGTGAAGTTGTTTCTCCTAGGAGGCTCGCGAGGGCATGAATTATGTTGGTAGGTGTTTTGCGGTGAACGGGGGGGTTATATGGAGCTTGGTGAGGATGGTTATTTCTAGGAGGTGGAGCTCGGGCTTGGTTGTAGTGCTGTTGTGGCTGTGCATAGGGTCGAGCATTCATCACTGCATAATGAGGCGGTGCCAGATCATAAGCTGCATCTTGGTGGGGATAGTAGTGTTGCGGGGTTCTGGGCGTCATGTAGGAGTGATCATATGATCGACGGGGCCCTCTTGAACCTGAAGCCATTATGGCTCCTTCCTCCATCTTCTTTCGATTGGCCAAACCCCCTAAGCCGTTCTGGATGGCTTGGGAGGTGGCTCTCAAAGCAGATTAACTTAATATTCTATCAGTTTTCAGACTGTTTTCTACCATTTCTCTAATTTTTATTGCCTCTGCAAAAGGTTTGCCCATGGCGGACATCATATTCTGAAAGTAATCGGCCTCTTGGGCCTGTAAGAATACCGTAACCATCTCGGTTTCATCCATGGGAGGCTTTACTCTGGCAGCCTACTCCCGCCATTTAATAGCATATTCACGGAAGCTCTCAGTGGTTTTCTTCTTCAAATTAGACAGGGAATTCCTGTCCGGAGCTATGTCAATATTATATTAAAACTGTCTGACGAAATCGAGGGCCAAATCGTACCATATGTGCCAGTGGGAGATTTCCTGGTCCATGTACCACTTTAAATCGTTTCTAGTCAAGCTTTCACCGAGATAAGCCATCAATAATTCTTCTTTTCCACCAGTACCCCTCAGCTGGTTACAGTATCATTTTAGATGAGCGATCGAGTCCCTGTGCCCGTACTTTTCAAATTTTGGCGTTTTGAAGCCAGCAGGCAAGTGAACATGGGGAAACATACACATGTCGGAGTATGAGACACTATTTTGGCCACTTAGGCCTTGCATGCTTTTCAAGCTTTGTTCTAGGCTTCTCATCTTCCGAGCTTTCTTCCTGCTCGGGGTTTCTCACTGCTTTCCTGTTCCATTGGAGACTCATATTGCGGGTGCTGAGGGTAAGAGTTTTGGGTAACATGAGTTGTGTCTAGCTAAAATTGCGGGCCTTGAAAAGTGAATGTTGAAGGCTTGAAGCATGGCCTAGGCACTGTTGGCTGTGCCGTAGTAGAGACTGGTGGTGCGGTGAATAATGTAGAAGGTACCCTTGAAAATGGTGCCTGGGGGCAGATCTCAGAAGGCATACCGGTAAAGTTGGCTGATATAGTGGGGTACCCAAATGGGACGAATGGGTTGGTCACAAGGATGGGGACGTTGGTGGTTCCACCCGTCCTGGGAGCAATTCAGGAAATTCGGGGATTGTACTGGGTGGTTCTTTGCCGTTGGACCAGGCGTCCCACATCTCCGACATGCGGACACGTAGCCTCCTATTTTCTTCAGTGGCTGCTGATTCTGGCTGTGGAATAGCCAATACCGGGCTATCCTCAAGATCGATAGTTGGTAGATGACTTTCAGAGTCCATAGGAACACTGCCTTTGGACCATGTGAAGTAAGGATGGGAAGCCAGATTACCAACAAAACCAACCACCTAAACAGGACCTGTCTTATTTTGCACACACAACAACCTTGTCAGTTTGAGACCTTTAACATATAGGGAATCGCATATTGGGGATGCAATGCACCTGAACAGTTAAACGTTTTCTAAATGTTTTTGCAACGGCTGTGTGTTTCATCCCAGCTTTTACTATCTCTTTTCTCAAATTTCAAATCCTGATTTCTTTTTCCTTCTCTTTTGCTATTTTTCGCTCTTTTATTTTTCACTCTTTTCTTTCTTTTTCACTCAATTTTTCTCTTTTCTTTCTTTTTTTTTTTGGTTTATTTTTTCGCCCAAATTGTCTATGGCTATGATCGAATTCGATGGGGATTGCCTACGTATCATGATGCTGCATGAATCAGACCATTACGTTGTTCAGGGAACAAATGTTGAATAAAAGAAAAGAAATTTTTTGGGTTTTTCAATATTTCATTAATAAACAACTTTCTGGGTTTTTCTATTACAAAGACTCGAAAATACTGATGACTAAAAAAAACGTACAGACTCAAAACAGAACAACAGACAGACTTGAAAAAGACGAACAAACTCGAGGAAAAGTAGAATACAGACTCAGAGCCAAAAAAGTCAAGAATACATAAGAGCCTCCAATGCTACTCTGGGGGCCCGCGGGACTTCAGTCGGTCTCGATGCGGGCCTACGTTCAATCTCTTCTTGAAGGTACTCTAAATCAGCCATCACCTGACGAACAAAGGTCATCACAGAAGCAAAAAACATAGATTTGGTCATGTCTTCACACTCATGGCATTTCATTGCAACATAATCAGCTATTTCTTTGATTCTCATTCTAATCAGCTATTTGCACACGGGCCTCCAACACCTGTGTGGCCGTGTTGTCTTGGTCTTGCAACTTTTGCATGCTCTCTTCTAACCGATAGTTCAAGGCATAGCAGTGTTCTCTTTCTGTTTTGAAGTCTTTTGTTTACTGGACCATTTCATTTTCGAAATTAGTGAGCTTTTCCCTTAAGATCGTGACCCCTCTATCATTCTTTTTCTTTAACCGCTGAGCAAACCTTGTCCGTTCTTCTGCACCTTTTGCCAACTTTGCCCGAGCTTTCACCAATTCTTCCTCAGCCTTTGTTAGATTTAACCCATAATCATGCGCTTTTCACCTCAGATTGCTTATGAGTCTTTCATCTTTTTCGCTTCTTACCGGGGTTTCAGCGGTTATTTTAATTTTTCGTATCTGATCTCGGAGGACTTCGTTTTTCCGGGCCAACCTTTTCTTTTCTCCTTCATCCTCGGCAGCTTGCAAACTACTATCAAATTTGAGGTTTCTGATTTGATCTTCTAGCTTGCCTATGGTAGTCCGATATTCCTTCTCCTTAGCTAACCAAACCCACTGTTCTTATGCTTCATCGGTGAATTGTTGGACATGGGGCCTTTTGGCAAGCTGTTCTAGCTCTTGATCTACCCAAACTCTCTTACCATACCATGACAGGTAGTTAGATTCTACTTCACCCGAGGACAAATCCCGCACTTGAGTCTGTGGCTCCAGAAACCTATATTGGTGCCAAATCTGGCGAACCTTTTCTTTTGGGAATGCGGCCTTTGGGCATAGTTCAATAACCCGTGGACTCAGATCTTCATCGTGAGGGACTGTTTGATACCTTCCCAATTGGCGTAGGACCTGATGCGGAGCATATGGCTGAATACTTCGAAGACCCATCAATAAGAGAAAGCACACACCGGTGGACATGTAAATAACCTCATTGAGCGGGAGCCAACTGAAAGTCCACTCAATTTGCTTTGCGGTTAAAGAACCCAAATACGCGAACCATGCTTTAGTACCCTCCGGCAACTCATAGTTGTTTACTCGATTTCCAATATTCTTCTATGCAATTGAGTCCGGTCAATCCGTAGTTCATGTACCTCGGGCGATGACAGAGATGTTCCACAAGTCCACATTTGCAAAAGCAGGTTGCAACCCTCAAAGAACTTTTCACCAGCTCGACAGGCGGTTAAAGCTCGATAGATTTCTACGAGAATCATCGGTTTAAGAGTACCGTTGGCCTTTTTGACCATAAAGTCAGCCGTTCCTACGAGTCCTAGTTCTATATGTCTGTCACTCCTTTGGCATATCAGAGTTCCTAAGAATGCAACTACGAAGGCTAAACCTCTGCGTACTTCCCACTTGTTTTTCTTTCCCTGATGACTCAAACCGATGTCCGGAACCTCAAATCCACGGGGGCCCCCATACCGGCTTTATAAGAAGTGGAATGTGCAGAATCCTCTGGCCAAATTTTCATCTTTAACCTGCCAATTAATGCTCAGAAGGTCCAAAAACTTATGAGGGGTTAGAGTTCTTGGTGCTACTAGATATTGGTGCTTGAGATTCCCGTCAAGACTAAAGTAACCTGCCATCTCCTCTAGCGTAGGGGTCAATTCAAAGTTAAAGAAATGGAAATCATTGTATGTCGGGTCCCAAAACGGTATCAAAACTTCAACTATATCAACCATGGGTTTAATCTTCAGAAGATTGGTGAGCCCACCTAAAGCTTTAGTCACAGAACGCTTGCTGACCTCCCCCAAGTCGTTCCACCACATGTGGAGTCTTAGTGGAATCTCATCTACGACTCGAAAAGGTATATTCTCAACGGTGCTCATTCTGCACATTTTTAAATTAGGGTGACTAGTCAAAACATGTGAATTTTATTTAAACACTGATTATGAATAGACTATTTATTGCAAAATCTAACTTAAAACAAATCATGGCTACTTTTGCAAATACGGCCCTTCAGCACTTCAGAAGAGAAGATCTTAGGGTTGTGCCTACTAAGTGACCTAAAATTGGAAAGAGGGCCCAAGGCGTTATTCTTGCAAAAACGGCCTTCCGGCGCCCGTCGGGACATTTTTGGCTATTTTGGACAAAAACGGCATCACCCGACTTTATTTATGACAAAATGGCAGCATTTTAATATTTTGGCTATTTTTGCAAAAACAAGGCTGAACCTGATGAAGGTTGCCTACGTATCTCATGTCCGATGAGAATCAAACCCGCGTAGTTCAGTAAGTTTTGACGCAATAGGAAAATATGACTTATTTTGAAATGATTTTTCTTTCCCTTCTTTTTTTTCAAAATTTCGACAGAGTTTCGGGATATTTTGGATACCGGGATTTTTAGAAACGGGTAATTTTCTCTCTCCTACCTCATTCTTGGTTGTTCTTGATTTGTTTTCCCTATTCTAGAAGTCGGTCAACATGCAAGCTGAAGCAAATAAACGTACAAGTAGCACGTAAAATGCATCAGGATGGTCTTTTAATTATTTGAGTACACCTATCCTAGATGGACCCAACCCCTGTGTTGAGTCCCTAAAGTCAAACGCACGTGATGCAAACAAATGTACCTACTAGGGATCCGGCATGAGGCTATGTCATTCTAAGTTTAAAACCTGGGTGTATTGTTCTAGACCTAGCTTACCCGAGCGGATAACTCGAGCCGGGAGGGGGGGGGGGGCAGCGTATCGGGAATACAGAAGCTTCACCAGCTTTGCAACTTGTCCGAACCTCGTTCTAAAATTAGGATATGACTTTAATAGAAAAGAAGCCTCGCGAAGCGCACACTTCCTCGAAGATTCAGAAGACTTAGAGAGAAGAGGGTTTCGTAACAGTTTCGTAACAGTTTATATACAGTTCAATCAATATCAAAGCGGTAAGAAGCGGCATTTAGCACATTAGGCCCAAACACGTAAAAAAATCAGATATTAAATGAAAGACAAGTATAACAGTTATTCTAAACTCGAATTCTGAACCCTGAATCAGAGATTCTGAGTTCATTCCCCAGCAGAGTCGCCAGAGTTGTCACACCTCCTTTTTCCAAAGGAATCAGGAGTTTTTTCCAATTAAAGTAACATTAATTGAAGTGAGATTATTTATTTGTTTTAGAGTCGCCACTTGGAATAATTAATGTGGTGTCCCAAGTCACCGGTTATTTAAAATCCCAAATCGAGGAAATTTGACTCTGTTTAAAGTCCACAAAACCAGAAGACCGGTTAAGAAATTCTGTTAACCCGGGAGAAGGTGTTAGGAATTTCCGAGTTCCGTGGTTTTAGCACGGTCGTTCAACTATTTACAATTGGCCTAATTATCTGATTTATTACATGTTTAAAACCTATTGTGCATTTTTACTTTTTAATCGCTTTTAGTATTTGTGGAATTGGTTTGAACAAGTGGCGATATCGTGCACTCGTTTGTTTTTGTACACATTGTGAATCGAGCCACGTGAAACGCACCCGCAATTTACAACACATTAATTTTTATTATTATTTGAAGTTAGAGTCGAGTCACGTGAAACACACACTCGAATTGGGATTTACGTATCGTGACTATGCCATGGGAACCATCCCCATAGTCACGATGATTTATTAACGCGCCTAAAGCAAACTATGATGTTTAAAATTATTTAAACTAATTTGAGATGATTATGAAAAGGCAAGTATTATGAAAATTATTTTTTGTGGAGTAAGTGTAAGATTCAACAGTGAAGGTCTGAAGGTGATCATAATTAATTAACTAAGACTGAATTGGTGCAAGAACATTCAAAAGAGATATTTATTTGTGGCCAGATTACAAGATGACTAACTAATGAGTTTGTTGCTATCAGATATTAAATGGGGCAAGCAATTGAGGGCATGATAACGATTAATGAACCAGTAAATTTAGAGTCCTTTGGACTCTTAAATTAGAATAACATATTGGGCTATAGCCCAAATTAACTCAATTTCGGTCTTTTACTGAGGTCTCTTTTGATCTCTAATTACTATGTATGGAATGAAATAAATGCTTAAAACATTCACTGTCACAACCCAAATCCTTAAAAGGTCGTGATGGCGCCGGACACTACTGTCAGGCAAGCCAACACCAATAATTAGTAAATTCTCATTTTCATATTTCTGAAATCATAAATTTCCTTTAATTAAATAATAAATGATGAACTTCACAGAGTAAATAATAATGTTTTTCGGAAATTTCAATACTGAATAATCTCATAATCATCCCAGAACCCGGTGTCACAAGTGCATGAGCATTTACTAGGGAATAAAATAAAATACAATAACCGCCCGGAATACAAATTTGGACAGAAAGGAAACTACCAATACTCTGGAGGAGACTCTGCTGGCTGCGGATCGCACATAAGATGCAGCTCGCCTCAAGTCCCTGTATCAACCACGCCGCTGCGTCCACAAGGCCACGAAATGTATATATATGCCTATACAACAAAATGTACATCAAGTGTAGTATGGGTACGAAAACAACGCATACCCAGTAAGTATCCAGTCTAACCTCGAAGAAGTAGTGACGAGAGACCGACTTCGACACTTATGAGACATATGTGCGACGTGGTTACACATAGAGTTTCTTAAGCTATTATAAAATTCCTCAATTCTTTTTGAAATTTCGAAGTTCAAATGAAATGTTTAAATCTTAAATTCTTCAAATTAAATTCTTTCAAGGAAATTATTACTCAACCCCAATCTTGTTCCTTCTCAGGCAACCCACAAACATAAATCGACAACAATATAACAAGGCATGATGTAGACCTAGACTACCCGGACATAGGCATAGCTAGTAACTACGTACGGACTCTCGTCACCTTGGACGTACGTAGTCCCCCACAATTAAAAGCACATATTAATTTATTTTACCTATGGGGTTAGTTCCCTCTTACAAGGTTAGAAAAGAAACTTACCTCGCTCCGAAGTTCCATAATTGGCTCCATCGCCACTCTAACACCTCAAACCGATGCCCAACGCTCCAAACTAGTCAAACAATGTGCAAACCAATGAAAATATACTCTAATACTCATAACAATTCAATTTACAATCATTCCCAACTCCGCTCGGAAAGTCGATGAAATCACCCTCGGGCCCACGTGCCCGGATTCCGAAATTTTTCGAAGATAAACATTACCCATAACATTACGAAATCAAATATACAATTTATTCCTAATTTCATGTCCAATTTCATGGTCAAAATCTAAAAATACCAATTTCTAGGTTTTCTACCAAAATCCACAATTTCTACTAATTTCCATATTTAAATCTTCATACAAATCATGTATTTAACTTATAACAAGTGGGAATCACTTACCTTGAGTTGCTTGATGAGAATCTCCCCTTGAAGCTCTCCAAAATCGCCCAAACCAAATGAAAATGGGAGAAAAATGGACCAAATACCCGTTTTAAAGAAACCTCACTGCCTAGCGATCTTCGCACCTGCGGTCACTTGACTGCTTCTGCGGTCCCCCATCAGGCCGCCAAACTCCGCATCTACGGCCCCAATGGTGCTTCTGCGCCTTCGCTTCTGCGATCCCACGTGCGCAGGAGCGGTCCCGCTTCTGCGGAACTCGACCGCATCTGCAGTCCCAGCCTTTCCTCGCCAAAGCTGCTTCTGCGACCCTCATGGCCACTTTTGCGGCTTCACACCTGCGGCCCAAACCTTGCAGGTGCGGTTACACCAGAAGGCAGCTGCTCCAGCCTTTCTTCCAAGTCCAAACTCGACCCATTCACTATCCGGATTCCACCCGAGGCCCTCGGGACCTCAACCAATCATACCAACACATCCCAAAACATATTACGAACTTAATCGAGCCTCCAAATCACATCAAGCAACGCTAAAACCATGAATCGCGACCCAATTCAAGCTTAATGAACTTTAGAACTTCAAACTTCAACATTCGATGCCGAAACCTATCGAATCACGTCCGATTGACCTCAAATTTTGCACACAAGTCATATTTGATATTAAGGACCTACTCCAACTTCCAGAATCAGAATCCGACCCCAATATCAAGGAGTCCACTTCCGGTCAAACCTCTAAAAAACCTTCCAATCTCTAACTTTCGTAAAATGACCCCGAAATGACCTACGGACCTCCAAATCCACATCCGGACATACGCCCAAGTCCAAAATCATCATACGAACCTGTTGGAACCTTCAAATCCCAATTTCGAGGTCGTTTACTCAAAAAATTCAATCTTAGTCAATTCTTCCAACTTAAGGCTTCCGAAATGAGGATTTTCTTTCCAAATCAACTCCGATCTCCCCGAAATCCAATTTCGACCACGCGTACAAGTCATAATACCTAAAATGAAGCTGCTTATGGCCTCAAACTCCCGAACAACGTGCTACACTCCAAAATGACTGATCGGGTCGTTACATTCACAATACTAATTTGAAACAAATATTCGGAATTAAAAAAAATGAGCTACCAATACAAAGAGAAACTCAAATTACAACTAAATGGCCTTTCAATTAAATTAAAACTATAATAAGAATAAAATTACATAATCCTAGTGATTGAGTTCACTGCACTAGATGAATTGCTATACAACTACAAACTAACAATTATATTGACGTGAAGTGCTATGGTCCTATTCCGGCCTCGCCTGGGCTAATTAGCTTAATCAGCAGGGATCCCCAATATTTGTTCACTTCGTTACTGCCCAATTTGGGCTTGAAATCTATCTAGTGATGAATTTGATCAACTAGTGATCAAATCCAATGACTGACTAGCTTTGGCCTCCACCTGCTAATATCAAATCAAAGCTACACCATTAATTTCATGAACCAATGCTCAAATGAAGAAATAATATTGTTTCAATCATATACTTAATGCTTTAAAAGAATCCAGGCCATGACCGAAACAATAGTGCTGAAACACTTTACACCATTAACTCAAACAAAGGTAATCAAGGCATAAAACACTTTAACAGAAACAGTGACAAACTATCCTTAATCATGTGAATCAGACTTGCACATTCTTAAACACATAAGAACACACAATGATTTCTACATAACAATATGCAATTGCAATTCCATTAAGTATTTCATTACTTCAAAAACAAGACTACATCATTCGGAGATCAAAATCGTACCTCAGTTAGCAGCAAGACAAAAGAGATAGAAAATAAATCTATGAACTTGCAAAAAAGAAATAGCTAAACAAGAGATTCTGCCACAGCTTGATGGAGGATCGAAACACAACACTTAGCAGCAGTAAATCCCCAGAAGAAAACCTCAATTTCAATCCAAAATTAACTTGAACAAAATCAGGAAGAACTTCTAAATTGTAATTTCTCAAATCTGGAATTCAAGTGGAATCCCATTATTTGTTTTCCGCTTTTGCTTTCAGAAAATATGAAAAGAAATATGCAGGAGTAAGTGTTTTTTGAGAGGAAAATTTGAGTGAAAAATCTGTCCCTTTTTGTGAGATGATAAGAGGTCTTATATAGAGAGAAAAATCTGTCATGTGCTCAAAAGAATGAGGGAATAATTTTCAGAAGGTAGTCCCTATATTTCAGGAAAAAGAGCATCTCTTTAAAACTGAATTGGACAGCTGTTAGACAGATGTCCATTTAGATATTTTTCCATATTTTTTTTTCACCCCCTAACTTCTGTATTTCCTCTTTTTTACCCCAAATCTGACCTAAGTTCTCTTGTTTTTTGCATTATTGTCCCTTCTAGAAACTTCTTGAATGACTAAGCAAGATTTTCTATTTTTTTCCATGCCTTTTAACCCCTCAAACTTCTGTTATTTACTCTTTTCACCCCAAAATCTGACTTAATTCATTTATGTTATTGCACTTTAACCCTTATCTGGCAGCTTCTTGTATTATTACCCTAGATTCCCTGATTTCTCAAATTCCTTTTGACTCCTTTAACTTCTATTAATTACAAGAAAAATCCAAACAGAGTAGCCACATGCCAAAATATCAACAATTAAATAAAAAAATCCTAATTCAACGGTGTGACTACTAAATCATGATTAATTGACCTACAACTAACTATCATGCTGTTAAATTAGCATTATATACATGCAAACGTATAATCAGAAATAATATGTCAATGCCTAATTAAAATAAACTTAAAAGAAAGAAGAAATGCCAATCAGACAAGGATCAATTGGAGTTTAATATAGAGACACAATAATCTAAAATGAAAAGAAAAAGGTCACGAAACTACCAGTTGAGGCCAAACAGATGCTGGTCCGGAGAAGAATCAGTAGTCGGCTAACTCTGATGTCTTCGATACGAGCAAAAAGTAACCTCAATCGATTTTTCCTGTTAAGAACAATCAATTAAGATAAGTTTCAGCTTGAATCGGTCTTGAAGTCTTTGAAAACTTGAAAGGCCAAGGCTAGGGTTTCTTGGTTTTTTCGGATCAATTCAAAGAATTTGGTGGAGTTCTTGGAGAAATGGGTGGTAGATTTGGATTGAGGATGAGGGGAGGAGTATAGGGTATGAATTTAGGGTTGTTTGGTGAAGTAGCCGCTGGCAGAGGATTATTGGGGTGTAGTGGCAGCCAGGATTAGGAAGTTGAGGGAGATGAAGAGAATGGGGGAAGATGAGCTGTCTCTAAGGGTTTGGAGGGGAGGGGGGTTGTTTGACAGTTACAAGGGGGAGGGGGATTCAATTCACAACCGTAGGATCAAAGGAGATGACGGGTGAGGATTAAAAGGGACAAAAACGGGATCGTTTAGTGTAGTGTGGGAACAGGGCCGGTTTGGGAGATTGGGCTCGGGGTTTGGCCATTTGGGCCAATTAATCAAATGTTCTCTTAGCCCAGTTTTCAATAAAGACTAACCTCTTCCTTTCCCTTCTTTAATTTTTGCAATGTTAGCCACTTTAAACTCAAATAGCTCTTAGAATTCAAATTAAAATTAATCTTTTTACTACTTTATCTATTAATTAACTAATTAATTACCTTAACAATATGAACTAATAAAAGAAAATTAAACCAAAAACTAATAATGTAAAATGACTAGGGTATTTTTTATTGTGATTTTCATTTATCAATTATGTAATTAATATATGATTAAATCCTAAAATATACAATTAAAATCTAAAATTCTATGCAATGAAGAATGGACATTTTTATGGTATTTTCTATGATTTTAAGATATTTAATATGCACAAGAATTCAACTACAAAGCATAAAACAATTAAAAAGGAATCCTAAAATTCTATGAAATCAAAAACAATTAGAAATATTTATTTTTTGTGGATTTTGTAGGAGTATTTTCATCGGGCAAAAATTAGTGCTCACAACTACCATTGTAACGACCCGACCGGTCGTTTCGATAACCCTGTTCCCCCATTTCCTGCTTCTTTTGTATTCTTCAACTGTATTTTGACTTACCGGATTAGTTGGTTCGGGTCCGGAGTGGTTTTGAAGTAAATTGAGACACTTAGTCTCTTTTGTGAAGGCTTAAGTCGGGAAAAGTTGACCAGGTGTTGACTTATGTGTAAACAACCTCGAATTTGAATTTTTATGGTTCTGTTAAGCTCCGTTAGGTAATTTTGGACTTAGGAAAGCGTTCGGAATGTGATTTGGTGGTCCGTGGTAGGATTAGGCATGAATTAGCGAAAGTTGGAATTGATTTGGTGCCGGGCACTCAGCCCATTTCTATTTCACCGTATCGTATGGCACCGACGGAGTTAAATGAATTGAATGAGCAGCTTTAGGAACTCCTTGATAAGGGGTTTATTCGGCCTAGTGTGTCACCTTGGGGTGCACCAATTCTATTTGTGAAGAAGAAGGATGGCACTATGAGAATGTGCATTGATTACAGGCAGTTGAACAAAGTCACAATCAAGAACAAGTATCCTTTGCCTCGTATTGATGATTTATTTGACCAGCTTCAGGGAGCGAGGGTGTTCTCTAAGATTGATCCCAGGTCAGGGTATCACCAGTTGAAGATCATGGACTCGGACATTCGTAAGACAGCTTTCAGGACCCGATATGGTCATTATGAGTTCCTTGTGATGTCTTTTGGGCTGACCAATGCCCCAACAGCGTTCATACATTTGATGAACAGCGTGTTTCGGCCTTATCTCGACTCGTTTGTTATTGTATTCATTATTGATATCCTGGTGTAGTCTCGTAGCCAGGAGGAGCACGCCGAGCATTTGAGAGTTGTATTGCACCGGTTGAGGGAGGAGAAGCTTTATGCTAAGTTCTCCAAGTGTGAGTTTTGGCTCAGTTCAGTGGCGTTCTTGGGGCACGTGGTGTCCAGTGAGGGTATTCAGGTTGTTCTGAAGAAGATGGAGGCGGTCCAGAGTTGGCCCAGACCGTCCTCAGCCACAGAGATTCGTAGCTTTCTTGGTTTGGCGGGTTATTATCGTCAGTTCGTTCAGGGATTTTCATCTATTGTATCACCCTTGACCAAATTGACCCAATAGGGTGCTCCTTTCAGGTGGTCGGATGAGTGTGTGGCGAGCTTTCAGAATCTCAAGACCACCTTGACCACAGCTCCAGTGTTAGTTCTGCCATCAACTTCAGGTTCTTATACAGTATATTGTGATGCTTCTCGGGTCGGCATTGGGTGTGTGTTGATGGAGGGTAGAGTGATTGCTTATGCTTCTCATCAGTTGAAGCCCCATGAGAAGAACTACCCTGTTCATGATTTGGAGTTGGCTGCCATTGTTCACGCGTTGAAGATTTGGAGGCACCATCTCTATGGTGTATCTTGTGAGGTGTTTACTGATCATCGTAGCCTCCAGCACTTGTTCAAATAGAAGGATCTCAATTTGAGGCAGCGGAGATGGTTGGAGCTGCTAAAGGACTATGATATTACTATTTTGTACCATCCGGGAAAGACCAATGTAGTGGCCGATGCCATGAGTAGAAAGGCAATGAGTATGGGTAGTCTTGCATTCCTTCCTGTTGGTGAGAGACCTCTTGCAGTTGATGTTCATGCCTTGGCCAATCGATTTGTGAGATTGGATATTTTGGAGCCCAGTCGGGTCCTAGCTTGTGTGGTTTCTTGATCTTCCTTATGTGATCGCATCAGAAAGTGCCAGTATGATGATCCCCATTTGCTTGTCCTCAAGGACAACGTTCTGCATGATGATGCCAGAGATGTGACTATTGGTGGTGATGGGGTATTGCGAATGTAGGGCCGGATATGTGTGCCCAATATAGATGGACTTTGGGAGTTGATTCTAGAGGAGGCCCACAGCTCGCGGTATTCCATCCATCCAGGTGCCGCGAAGATGTACCAGGATTTGAGACAACACTATTGGTGGTGGAGGATGAAGAAAGATATAGTGGGGTTTGTAGCTCGGTGTCTCAATTGTCAGCAGGTGAAATATGAGCATCAGAGACCGGGTGGCTTGTTTCAACAGATAGAGATTCCAGAGTGGAAGTGGGAGCGGATCACCATGGATTTCGTAGTTGGACTCCCACAGACTTTGAGAAAGTTCGATGCACTTTGGATGATTGTGGATCGGCTGATCAAGTCTGTATTCTTTAGAGCGGTTGGCTGAGACTTACATCAGAGAGATTGTTCGCCATCATGGAGTGCCAGTTTCCATCATTTCAGACAGAGACACGCAGTTTACTCGCAGTTTTGGAGAGCCGTGTAGCGTGAGTTGGGCAGTCAGGTTGAGTTGAGTATAGCATTTCACCCTCAGATGGGCGGGCAGTCCGAGTGCACTATTCATATTGGAGGACATGTTACGCGCTTGTGTCATTGATTTTGGGGGTTCGGGGGACCAGTTTCTACCGCTCGTAGAGTTTGCTTACAACAACAGTTATCAGTCGAGTATTCAGATGGCTCCGTGTGAGGCTTTATTTGGGAGACAGTGTAGATCCCCAGTACGTTGGTTTGCTCCAGGCGAGGCTAGGTTTTGGGTACAAACTTAGTACAGGATGCTTTGGACAAGGTGAAAGTGATTCAGGAGCGACTTCGTACAGCACAGTCAAGACAAAAGAGTTATGCTGACAGAAAGGTTCGTGATGTATCTTATATGGTTGGGGAGAAGGTTCTACTGAAGGTTTCACCCATGAAAGGTGCTATAAGATTTGGGAAGAAGGGCAAGTTGAGCCCTCGGTTCATTGGGCCTTTTGAGGTGCTTCGGAGGATTGGGGAGGTGGCTTATGAGCTTGCTTTGCCACCTAGATTGTTGGGTGTGCATCCAGTATTTCATGTTTCTATGCTCCGGAAGTACATCGGCTTCCCGTCTCATGTTTTGGATTTCAGCACAGTTTAGTTAGATGGTGATTTGACTTATGATATGGAGCCAGTGGCTATTTTGGAACGGCAGGTCCGAAATTGAGACCAAAGGATATAGCTTCAATGAAAGTGCAGTGGAGAGGTCAGCCCATGGAGGAGGCTACTTGGGAGACCAATAGGGAGATGCGAAGTGGATATCCACACCTATTTGAGACTTCAGGTATGTTTTTAGACCCGTTCGAGGACGAACGTTTGTTTAAGAGGGGGAGGATGTAACGACCCGGCTGGTCGTTTCGAGAGTTATAGCCCCGTTCCCCCATTTCCTACTTCTTTTGTGTTCTTCAGCTGTATTTTGACTTACCGGGTTAGTTGGTTCGGATCCGGAGTGGTTTTGGAGTAAATTGAGATACTTAGTCTTTTTTGTGAAGGTTTAAGTTGGGAAAGTTGACCGGATGTTGACTTATGTGTAAATGACCTCGGATTTGAATTTTGATGGTTCCGTTAGCTCCATCAGGTGATTTTGGACTTAGGAGAGCGTCCAGAATGTGATTTGGAGGTCCGTGGTAGGATTAGGCATGAATTGGCGAAAGTTGGAATTTTGGGGATTTTGGCCGGCAATGGAAATTTTGATATCGGGGTCGGAATGGAATTTCGGAAGTTGGAGTAGGTTCGTAGTTTCATTTCTGACTTGTGTGCAAAATTTGGGGTCATTCGGACGTGATTTGGTAGGTTTAGGCGTCGTTTGTGATATTTGAAAGTTTAGAAGTTCTTAGGCTTGAATCCGAGGGTAATTTGGTGTTTTAATGTTGTTTTGAGTGATTTGTAGTCTCGACTAAGTTTGTATGGGGTTATATGACTTTTTGGTAAGTTTGATAGAGGTCCTGAGGGCCTCGGGTTGATTTCGGGTGATTGATGGAACAAGTTTGGAATTGGATGATTTGTTGAAGTTGAACTCAGCTATCATAACCGCACCTGCGGAGTGGGAACCGCAGGTGCGAGCCCGCAGAAGCGGAGAAAGAGCCACAGATGCGGCCAAGGCTGAGGTGGGCTGGAGCCGCAGGTGCGAAGGATTGGTCGCATATGCGAGCCCGCAAGTGCGATACCTGGGGCACAGATGCGGAAGAAGGGAGAATGGCCAGTTCCGCAGAAGCGGAAGGACGTGCGCAGGTGCGCGCCTGCAGGTGCAGAACTTGGAGCACAGGTGCGATTTTGAGGATTTAAGTGGTTTTCGCAAGTGCGAATAAATGACAGCAGGTGCGGTTTCGTAGGAGCGGATATATGGCCGCAGGTGCGGAAGACCTGGGCAGAAAGTATAAATAGCACACTTCGCGAATTTTGGTTCATTTCCACCATTTTCAAGTCAATTTTTGGAGCTTTTGGAGTGATTTTTGAAGGGAGATCCAAGGGGTTTTCAATGAGGTAAGGTTCTTGAGCTCTAATACTCCTATCTATGGTGTTTTTCCGTTGTTTTATCAATTAATTAGTGGAAATTAGGGGTGAAAATGAGGGGTTAGGGCTTGGGATTTTGGAGAGTTTGATTTGAGGATTTGAGGGACCAAATGGAGTCGGATTGTCACGACCCAAAATCCATTAAGGGTCGTGATAGCGCCGGACACCGCTGTCAGGCAAGCCAACCAAATACTTATTTAAACTCCAATTTTAACAATTTTGAAAACCAAGATTTTCCTTTAAATTCCATAAGTAAAAAGATAACTGTTTCAATTCAAATTACATACTAGCAATCAATACAACAATATTTAAAAACCATCCCAGAACCCGGTGTCACAAGTGCATGAGCATCTACTGATAAGGAAATAAAATACAATACAACATCCGTCCGGAATACAATGGACAGAAAGAAAATACAATTTACTGGAAGGGACTTTACCAGCTGCGGGCCGCCTCGAAAAATGCAACTCACCTAGTCCCCGAATCATCCGTGCTGCTATGCCCAGTGGGCTGCTAGAAATAAATATACCTGTGCAACAAAAATGCACAGAAGTGTAGTATGAGTACGTAAACAACGTGTACTCAATGAGTATCCCGTCTAATCTCGAAGAAGTAGAGACGAGATGGTCAACTTCGACACTTACTAGAGGTCAATTGACAATATACTAAAAATGTGAGGAAATCATGGATTTATATAGCAGTCCTAATTCACGAAGCCAGAAAACAGGTAAACACCTTCAACAAATAATCAAGGATTTTCAAGGTTTACTCTTTATTATCTTATAAATTTATATCAAGCCACGAAGGGCACATTTCACATTTAAAATTCTCAAGAAACAATATAACATGCGCAAATCACATCGAGGCGATGGCCCGATCCAACAGAAATAAACTGTGCACTTGCCGAGGGTCGACGGCGCGCCTATAGATGCATCTATTTAATCTGCCGAGGCGTTCGGCCCGTTCCATAAATAAACACATACCCTGCTCGCGAATCATGCATGCGACGCAGGTACACATAGAGATACATGCTCAATTAGTCAATTAAGGACTTATCGGGAATATTTATCCAAATAAAACAATTTCTCTTTTTAACAATTCAGGAAAAATGATGTTTAATCACCTTTTTAAATTCATTTACTAATCCAAGGTGATTTAAGCAATTCAAGCTATCACTAGGTTCATAAATAATCCAAGTATAACATGCTTTTGGGCCCTAACTACCCGGACAATGGCATAATAGTAGCTACGCACGGACTCTCGTCACCTCGTGCGTACGTAGCCCCCGCAAATAGGAGCACATAATCAATTATTTCACCTATGGGAACAATTCCCTCTTACAAGGTTAGAAAGGAGACTCACCTCGCTCCGAAGATCCATAACCGGCATTCCACGCCCTTCCGAAGACTCTAATTGATGCACCACGCTCCAAAACTAGCCAACGGTTACGCAAATCCATTAATATATGCTCAAATATTCGTTACAATCTAATTAATAGAAATTCCTAACTCCGATCGAAAGGTTGACCAAACCGCCCTCAGGCCCACGTGCCCGGAATTCAAAAAATTTCGAAGATAAAGATTACCCATGACCTTAGGAACTCAAATATATAATTCTCACTAAATTCCATACTCAAAATCGTGGTTAAATTCCAAGAATAAAATTTCTAGGTCTTCCTACCAAAACCCCCAAATTTCAACCAATTTCATGCTCAAATCCTTACATAATTGATGTATTTAACTTAAAATGGATGGGGATATATTACCTTGATGTTGATGACGGAAATCCCTCTTGAAGCTCCCAAAAATCGCCCAAGCCATGAAAAATATGAGAGAAATGAACTCAACCCCGATTTAAAATAACCTTCTGCCTCCAGGTATTTCCGCTTCTGCGGAAGAAATTCCGCTTCCGCGGTCCCGCTTTTGCGGACCATCAGCCGCTTCTGCGGCTTCTACTAGGCCGCCCATTTTCGCTTCTGCGCTCCCCTTCCCGCAGATGCGGTCCCGCTTCTGTGGAACCTTGACCGCATCTGCGGTCCACGAGCCCCTGGCAAAATCCGCTTCTGCGATGCCTCTACCGCAGGTGCGGTTCCGCATCTGCGGAAATATGACCGCATCTGCGGTCCTTCCTCTTCTAGCCCAAAACCGCTTCTGCGGTTGAATTGCCGCATCTGCGGTACCACTTCTGCGGTCCTAGAACCGCAGATGCGGTTATGACAGAAGCAGCAAACCTCAGCCTTCCAAAAATCTCATTTTCGATCCGTTAACCACCCGGAATCCACCCGAGGCCCCCGGGACCCCAACCAAACATACCAACCAATCCCAAAACACATTACGGACTCGCCCGAGGCCTCAAATCACATCAAACAATGCTAAAATCATGAATCGACCTCCAATCCAAACTCAATGAACTTCAAAAATTCAAACTTCTATTTTCGATGTTTAAACCTACAAATCACGTCCGATTGACCTCAAATTTTGCATACAAGTCATATTCGACATTACGGACCTACTCCAACTTTTGGAATTGGATTCCGACCCCGATATCAAAAATTCCACCTCCGGTCAAACTTCTCAAAAACCTTCAAATTTCTATCTTTAGCCAAATGGCTCCAAAATGACCTACGGACCTCCGAATTCACTTCCGATCGCGCTCCCAACTCCAGAATCACCATTCGGAACTATTCACAGACTCGGAATCCCAAACGGACATCGATAGCACTAAAATGCACTTCAAGCCAAACTTATGAAATTCTTCAAAAAATGCTAACTTCCACAATAGGCGCCATAATGCTCCCGGGTTATCCGAAACCCGAACCGGGCATACGCCCAAGTCCGAAATCATCATTCGAACTTGCTGGAACCTTCAGATCCCGATTCCGAGGTCGTTTACTCAATAATCTAATCCTAGTTCATTCTTTCAACTTTAAGCTTTCAAAATGAGAATTCTCCTGCCAATGCAACTCTGGACTTCCCAAAATTCAATTCCGACCACACGTACAAGTCATAATACCTGAAATGAAGCTGCTCACAGACTCAGGCTGCTGAACGGAGTGCTAGAGCTCAAAACGACCGGTCGGGTTGTTACACGGATTTTGATAAATTTCGTATGTATGGACTCGTGAGTGAATGGGATTTCTTGTTTTGTGACTTTTGTCGGATTTTGAGACGTGGTCCCAGGGGCCGGGTTTGAGCAAATTTCGGTATTTGAGTCCAATTAAGTAATTTTTCTTGTGGAATATTGTTCCTTGGCCGATATTGATTGCATTGTATTGCTTTTGGCTAGATTCGGGACATTTGGAGGCCGATTCGAGAGGCAAGGGCGTCGCAGAGTAGGATTTTGTCTTGGTTCTGAGGGTTCGAAACCCCGAACTATGTATTATGTGATTAGTATTGAGGTGACCCACATGCCAAGTGACGGGTGTGCGGGCGTGCACCGTGAGAATCGGGACCTGATTCGTCCCATGGCACCGTTTAGTGACTCTTTCTTGCTGATATTCGTATTTTCACCATGTGATTAAGTAACAACAACAACAACAATGACCTAGTTTATTCCCACAAGTGGGGTCTGGGAAGGGTAGTGTGTACGCAGACCTTACCCCTACCCCGAAGGGTAGAGAGGCTGTCTCCGATAGACCCTCGGCTCAAGAATACAAAAATATAAAAAGAGAAAATATATCAGTACCATCAATAAAAAAAACCATGGAAATAATAAAGACATCACAAGAACCAGTGAATAAATAGAAAGCAGAAATAATAACCAGTAAATAACGGAAGAGTAGTGAAAAGACAACACTTACCACTAGAAGTCTAAGACTAAATCCTATCAGCCTAGCCTCACACTGATTAAGTAAATGAACTGTAAATCATGCTAGATATCATGTTAGGGCTTTGCGCTGATACTATTGGGACCCCTAGTGGTCGTTTCTTGTTGTCATCTCACTTGTTTCATTGATATTCTGTACTCACTCTTATTCATGCATTTCATATCATGTCTCAGTCTTAGTTATTATTTATTGGCACATCATATCATTGTTCCAGGCTAGTTTTCATTGCATTATGAGCCCGTGTGTGAGACTTGAGAGTGGTGACTAAGTGAGGCTGAGAGCCTGATTATGAGTGACAGTTATGGGATCGGGCTTCACGCCACAGCGGTTATGTTGATGATTATGATAGCGTTTGGGCTGTAGGAGCCCCTCCGGAGTATGTAACACACCCCCAGTGAGCGCATATGATATTATTGAGGGATGAATTTCCTGGACATGGATTTGTCCGAAGTATTGATATCTGGAGATGGATTTCTCTACAGGGTTGGATTTTTCGGTACCGAGTGACTTATAGTCAGCATTGAGTATGTTCCGGTATGTTCCGGGATGGATTTCCCTGGGCCGGATGGCCATATGCGGTACCGAGTGGTTGAGTATGTATATATATACCTGGAGATGGATTTCTCCTCAGGGTTAGAATACTCTTTTTTCTCGATACTGGTTGACTTGCAATCAGTGTTGTATATGTTCCGGGATGGATTTCCCTGGGCCGGATGGCCATATGCAATACCGAGTGGTTGAGAACTTGAGAGCGGGAGCACATGGTGCATTTCATACATTCTGTGCATTGGCATGTAGAATTTAGTTGAGCTTTATATCTCACATGGTACAGATCTGTATTTATTTTACTGTTTGAGCTGTATACTTGTATTGATAGCATGCCTACTTTTCCTGCATAGTTTATTTCTATTACATGTTGAGGTTAAGTTCGTCACTACCTATCAGTCCATAGTTTGGACTTGTTACTTACTGAGTTGGTGTACTCACATTACCCCCTGCACCTTGTGTGCAGATCCATGTATCTCTGGCTACGGTAGCGGTTGTTGATTTACTCAGTAGCGGATCATCGGAGATAGCAAGGTAGCTGCTCGCAGTCCTGCTTTTCCTTTTTCTTTATCTTTTCTTTAGTGTATTTTGGTTATTCTCAGACTATGTTAGTCTTACTATTTTCAGAACAGTTTATAGTAGTTGCTCATGACTTAGTGACACCTCGATATCGGGCTATCTTTTCTGCATTTTCTTATTTTGAGTTTAACTCTTTTATGAAATTTCTATTATGAAAAAGCTTTGACTTAATTTTTATGAAATGTTGAAGTGTTTTTAAGAAGTGTCGGCTTGCCTAGCACCACGATAGGCACCACGACATGTTAGAGTTTGGGTCATGACAACCGTAATAACTGAATAGTAGCTATAGGAGGTAATTATGTATATGGTAGCTATAGGAAGTTAATAACCACTAAACAGTAGTGGTTTATGAAAATTTCTCAATAACAATCTAGGCAATGAGGTGATAGATCCTTTTCATCTTTAGATTAATTGAATTTTGATATTGAAACAGTGATGCAATGTTAGTCGACGACAAGAGTACAAACATAGAATAGTGCCCATAAGTTAATGATCATATAAAAGTAAACAAAGACATGAACAATTACCCTAAAATAGGTTATTCTTGAAATAAATTTCACTTAGTGACACCAAACAAAAATCAACAGATGATTTTTCAGAGCTAAATCCAATTTCGCTATTGCATTATGCAAATATTGCAAACCAACAGGATTTTTCCCACTCCATTTGAAACCACTATCATGGCGAGTGGAAGCATGGTTGTTATACCTTTTTAGAGACATTTCAATTGTTTCCACAAGAACAACATTTACTTGGGGCGATTTGCACAAATAACATACTTGTGTGCCACCATTGATTTTTTTTTTTTTAACTCTGGTAACAAAAGTTTTGAGAGAAAAACTCAACGCCAAAATTTTAAAGCACGCTGGGCATATGTTTTGACACAAAATCCTGACTATCATCGGAATCCTTTAGCTTTGTAGCTGAAAAATATGATGATCGTCAGAATTCATAGTACTTTAAAGTTTTGAGGTTCCTCTGGAGCATGCTTAAAATTCTGACACGGGTCTATTTTCTGAAAACGTTCTTAACGTGGTCAAAAAGACATATTATTTGGGGGGAGGAGGACAAGGGATTTTTACCTTCCTATACTATATATGAAACTTTATTACGCTCCCTAATCAAATTTTAACTTAATTACATGAGCATATACAATTTACCTATTATATACAAAATAGTTTTAAATGAGTATCCCTTTATATTAAGAATTGAATAGGGAATCCTCATCCCTATGCTCTCTCTCTCTCTCTCTCTCTCTCTCTCTCTCTCTCTCTCTCTCTCTCTCTCTCCGTCTCTCTCTCTCTCTTTCTCTCCCCCACGGTTCTTTCCCCAATTTTCTTCCTTCGTTTTTCTCTGCTTTTCATCCTTTTTTTCAGGGAATTCATCACTGAATTTCAATTGTTGCAATATAGAGTTTTAACTTAGCAATTTCTTTTTCATGTTGCACAATTGGTGTTCGAATTGAAATTGTCAATCAAAAATTTTTGAAGGTATTTGAATCTCTACCATTGACAACAATTAAAAAGCTCCGAAGCTTTGAATTCGAATTTGGGTTTTCAAAAACTATTGTTTGTTTGCATTTGATGTTGTTGCAAACAATTGAAAATATGGAGTTTATATCTCAATTTTGAGGGTGTTTGGTGAAGATTAGACTTGATTTTGGCTGAATTTCAGATTGAAACACGAATAAGAAGAAGAAGACATGACATACAATATATGTACGAAATTGTATTAAAGTTATATTATAGTTGTATGTAAATTGTATTCTGTTGTACTTATATATTTTTTATTTGAATATTGTATGAAAGTTGAAAAATAGTTGTATAATGTATGAATCATTGCATGGAATTTGTATTTAAGTTATAAATACTATCTTTTTATATAAAGTTGTTGATATGTATCAAAATTGTATTAAGAAAGGAATTTTTGATTGAAATTTTTGAGAGGAAGACGAACACACCGCATACAAAATATATACAAAAGACATATTGTATAAAATTTGCATGAAAATTGTATTTAAGTTGTATGATGTTGTAGTTGCATTTAACCGGGTAAAAATGATATATGAAAGTTGTAGATAAGTTATAAGAAAGTTGTATACTATATAATTGTCGTATAAAATATGTTTTTAGTTTATATTCTAGTATTAGTACCCGCGCGGATGCGCGGACACTAATCATGTCAAATATTTAAGTTATTAGGATTGTATGTAAATAATCTTAAAATTTACACTTTCTCAGTACATATAGATAATCATTGGATATTAACTACATGAAAAAATTAACCATTTCTTCTATTTTTTTTTTTTGATACCATTCTTGCCGATGTCATTGGATCCTAAAAATAGTCAGGAAGCAAAATAATAACTCATATTTATGGAAAAACAATCAAATGTTGAGACAATGAATGACTCTTTGGATAAGACTTAACTCTTTTACTACTACTTGAACTCTTATATGGTGTGTTGATATCTCTTAAGAAATATTTCTTTCATAAAATTTCAGTTTCTAAAACATTATTTTAGTAATTATTTTTATAATAATGTAATGGAAAATATTATTCTTAATTCAAAACTCATTTTAGTTGGCTATCTAAAAACATAAAAAATTCCTTAGCTAGTGAATTTTTTTACTCCATTTTGATATTTGACATTAACCATGTTAAATATCTGAGTTATTTGAATTATATGAAAATAACCTTAACATTTAAACCTTCTAAATAATTATAGATAATCGTCAGATATTAATTAAGAACACTATATGAGAAAAGACTAATATTTTCTCAATTCTCATAGTGATAATTTTATTTTTGCACTATTCTCATATGTGTCATTGGAACCTAAAAATAGCCACAAAGTGAAATAATAACTCATATTTATGGCAAAGCACAAAGGTTGAAACGATATAAAC
>NC_031993.1:30498958-30507798 GCF_001879085.1 Nicotiana attenuata
CTTTAAAAAATTTTAAGTGTACTTTTCGTTTCGGGACCGTTTAATTTTTACTTTTACAAGTTAGTAGTACCTACCTTAACGTTTTAAG
The DNA here is from genome assembly GCF_001879085.1 of Nicotiana attenuata. NCBI lineage: Eukaryota > Viridiplantae > Streptophyta > Magnoliopsida > Solanales > Solanaceae > Nicotiana > Nicotiana attenuata. Next base: position 30,499,047 of record NC_031993.1, read on the forward strand.
TTTACTCGATATCTACTACGACCAGTATTAGTTAATTTTAATACCTATATATACAAAAAAAATTATTCTTTGAATCATTAAATGTTAAATTAGTTGATTATTATTGTTAAAAAACATTGCATATATTGTCTTAAAATTGTCAAGCAGTTTATTTTTCGACACCATACTTGGCTTAACCTCAATGCAAACTACTCAAATTGCATTCCAATTCAAATTCGAATACCATATCAGCTTGTTAGTAATAGTTATTTTTTAAAAACGACACATAATGTGTAGTACTTATTAAGAACACAACGATTTCAATTTAAGACTCACGGGCATGCTTGACACCAACGTATAGATACTCTTCACCATGCCTATACGTCGTACTCATCAAATAACACATATCAAATAGGACTCGACTCCTAATCCCTCAAGCTAAGGTTAGACCAAACACTTACCTTGATGCCTCGAACACAATTCAAGCCTCAACTATCGCTTTACCTCTTGATTCCACCACCAATTCGCTCGTATCTAGCCACAAGTTGCTTAATTATATCAATAAATGCTAAATGAATCAATTTTAATGCATGGAAATAAGTTCTCTAAAGTTTTTCCCAAAAAGTCAAAAATCGACCCCGGGCCCACATGGTCAAAACCCGAGGTTCGAACCAAAATCCGATTACCCATTCACCCACGAACTCAAATATATAATTTGTTTTGAAATCGGGCCTCAAATCGAGGTCCAAATCCCCAAAATTTGAAAAACCTAGGTTCTACCCAAAACGCCCAATTTCCCCCATGAAAACCTTTGATTTTGAGTTGAAATCATGTGAAAAGATGTTAAAGATTGAAGAAAACGAGTTATAAATAACTTACAATCGATTTGGAGATGAAATTTTCTTAAGAAAATCTCCGAAGAGAGTTTATGTTTTGAGAAGATATGAAAAATGGCTGAAAATGCGTCTAAGTCCCAATTAGCTGGTCTCTGATGTCGCAATTGCGACGGGGGTTCGCAATTGCGAACCCCTTCAGGACCTGCTATCTTTGCAATTGCTTGCGAACCCCTTCAGGACCTGCTATCTTCGCAATTGCGAAGAATGTCGCAATTGCAACCCTGGGAAGAATTCACTAACTTCGCATTTGCGAGAAAATAGTCGCATTTGCGACTCTGGCCCCTTTCGCATTTGCGATAAAATGGTCGCATTTGCGATCCAGGCCAGCCCAGGCCATCTTCGCATTTGCGAGCTCGCATTTGCGAGCCAGGCTTCGCAAATGCGAAGCCTGCAACATACCAGCAAATTCCTAAGTGCAAATTTCACTCCGTGGCCTATCCAAAACTTACCCGAGCCCTCAGGGCTCCAAACCAAACATGCACACCAATCTAAAAACATCATACGGACTTGCTCGTGCATTCAAATCACCGAAATAACATCAACAACTAAGAATTTAGCATCAAAATCATGAAATCACTTAAGAACATCAAATTTTCCAATTTTCTCAAATAAGGTCCGATTCACGTCATTTCAAGTCCTTTTCTTACCAAATTTTACAGGCTCGACTTAAATCACATATAAGACCTGTACTGGGCTTCGGAACCAAAATACGGGCCTGATACCATCAAATTTCAAACCCATTTCATTCATAAAAACTCATATATTTTCAGAAAATAATTTTCTTTAAAAAATTCATTTCTCGGGCTTGGGACCTCGGAATTCGATTTCGGGCATACACCCAAGTCCCATATTTTCCTACGGACCCTCCAGGATCGTCAAATCACGGGTCCTGGTCCGTTTACCCAAAATGTTGACCAAAGTCAACTTAAATTCATTTTAAAAGCAAAAATTATTATTATTCACAGATTTTCACATAATGGCTTTTCGGATACGCGCCCGGACTGCGTACGCAAATCGAGGTGAGACAAGAAGGAGGTTTTAAGGCCTCGGAACACTGAATTTATTTCTCATACAAGTGATGACCTTTTGGGTCATCACAATTGGTGTACCCAATAGCGCAACACTCGATATTATAAAACTCGTATCTGGTAGGTCTTGCAATTATTCATTAGCTCTCTCGACTTCGTTGGTGCCATATGATATAGTTTACGTGTCAGGTGTCAAATCAACACCGAAGTCTATTTCTCATATTGGAGGTAGTCCTGGTAAATCCTTAGGAATACATTAAAGAATCTTTCACTATGATACTTTTATTTTTTTCAAACTAAGTTTCACACATCTCGGATCTCTTTATGGAAGTTACGAGACCCTAACCACTCTTATTCAATAATTGCAGAGCCTTCCTAAATGATATAACCCCGACTATCATTGGGATATGACTCTTTTTTTTTCTTTTTTTTCTTTTTTTACAATTAGGTTTGCTAGATAAGTCAATCTAACTACCTTCGCATGGTAATGAAAGGTAATGTAATAAGATAATAACCAATCACACCGATAAGCACGTCAAAATTAACAAGGTCAAGTACAATTTGGTTAGATAGGGTATCCTCTCTCTCAACTTGAATAATAATAAGCTTAATACAAAGTTTCAACTGCACGAGATTCTTCCATAAATATAGTAACTATTAAAGGATCTCATAATATTCTCAAGATGTTATTTATCTAAATCTTCATCCCATATAAGAAAAATAAATTCATAATCGAGATTTCCTAGTCACCTTCTTAAATGAATTCTTAGTTGCATGACAATCACATCCAGTTCTTAAAAAAAAATTCTAGCAAGTTCAACTTCCACATAATAGGCTAGAGTCTTCGTATGTGAAAATATTGCCTTGTTTAAATGGTTAACCAACCATTATACAAGCTTCTAAACCTAAGGCATCACGTACCTAGTCTGCTGATAGAGTCTCGTGTCACATGCCAGTACATCCATCGTCTGAATTGATTTCTTAAGTGCCTATCAGGTTTGCGCTTTCGATTATCGAGAAGGAAACGAATCATTAAAAGTTTACTAAACTTATTCTAAGTCATTTGTGTCACTCCTAACCGCGTCTCTAACAATATGGTTTCATTCCATATATTCGTCATATACTCCTGTTGATAAATTGCAAGATCAATAGCCTCTCGCTGGAATATTATAGAACTCATAATAAAAACCTCTGAGGATCCTCTACATTAACAGAAAATGGTAAACTTAGTGGCTTCAATTTTAGGAACTCTATTAGAGAAAACATATTGGTTAACGACTTAGTCTAAATGCATGAGGCTTCTAGAGTGCTTTGTTGTTGCCCATTCTTCTCTTGTCTATCCAATATATCCATCGAGACATCAATATACCCAGCATGGAGGTATGTACTTTTGTAATGGCACTTTCCTGGTGCTATAGTGGTGAACTCGTACTAAATTTCAAGAATAGACTCTATCACACATCTTAGCGGCGAGACTCTCATTGTGAAAAAAAACCAGGACTTTCATTGGCCTTGTCTACTACTTCTGTCACTTTTCGTTGTTAGGAGGCAGTTGCCTATCTAGTGGTAACATTTGATATCTTTGAACCTCTAGCCAAATTCTATTATCGGGTGATTGATCTGAGTAATACAGGAAAAGGATAACGATGACAGATTCAGTTATTTGACCCTAATCCCCACACACGTACGGATAAATAAGAAAGAAAGACAAGACACATCCTATCACGCCCTCGCAGAATCACGATTATGGGAATGGCCGGCTACATAACCATAATTGAGATTCCACTATCGATGTGTGCTCCGTTAATCATAGGAATAACCTAGGGCTCTGATACTACTTTGTCACGACCCAATTTAGGATCATGACCGGATCTTAGGAGCAAGTGCCCCTAAGTAAGCCTAATAAATATTTTACAGAAAATCGGGCAGAGTTTCCCCTATTTTTAAAAAAATCCAAAAAGTCTACCTGTCTCAAAATCAACAACAGAAATAACCAATATCAACCCAACAAAACGCAATCCTCCTCAGTCCATCATTTTCAACATTATAATACTAAAACCATATCCAAAGTACGGGAAGAAAGTCTTTAATGATATGAGAATACTCACGGGACTAATAAAAATGACTACCGGAGCGACTCTAAGAGTTTTCAAAAGAAAAGTACGAAAGGAAGCAAATAACTTCTTGCCCACGCGAAGCAATGCGGGGCTCACCAGAATATGTCAACTCGTGCGCTGTAGTTATCGAAATCGTCACTAGCGTCACCTGCGGTTTTTAAAAAAAAAGTTGCGGGGCGTGAGTCGCTAGCTCAGTGAGTAACACTTAACCACAACCTTTTATAATGGAGACAAGTCAGAAAACATGCTTGTATAATAATAATAAAATATCATGAAAAATGCCTTTTTCAGAATCGGTAACAATAATCAGTCTTGCCTCTTTTTATGTAAGTAGGAATCAATTAACAATTCGGTAATAAACTCTATAAATATTTTCATATCAAATCTTATGTTTGGGAGGTTTCTAAGAAAGGATCATGTAATCTGTATCACTGTAAAGAACCCTTTCGTAAAAGGAGTCAAATATAACTGTAGGTCCCGACTCGAGGGAAAACTGTAACTGTATGCTAGTTCTACCTTCCCACTGGCGAGGGCTATAGCTGTAATCGGTAATCTGTAAATACAAGGTGCACCAGGTCTAACGAACCTGCCGTAAGCTACGGGATCCTTCAACAATGCAGGCAAAATACCGACCAAAGTTGGTCGGTTCATTGTTCATTAACCGACCAACTTTGGTTGGTAATATGCAATTTTTTTATTATTTACCGACCAAAGCTGGTCGGTTTTTTTGGATTTAATTTTGGTATAAAATACCTATTTTGGTAGCTACACCACCTGCCAGCATACCAATACCCCCAATTCACCTCATAAAACCCCTAATTCACCCCAAATCCATCCACATATCCAACAACAACAACAACAACAACAACACAACAACAACCAAATATCCAACAACAATAACCAAACATCCAATAAATACTTTAAAACTAACAAATTAAAGTTCAATTGAACATAACAATCCAAAACCAAGTTAAAACTAATTACAACAAGTTCAAAAATGTTCAATCTAATTCAAAACTGGTTTTATTTGTCTGGTTCAAAGTGTATAAAAGTATTGGTCAAGGGATGTTATGTACAACATCATCATCACCATCTGATGAACTTTCATCTATAAGACAGTATAGAGAACGGTCTTGTGGAGGACGGGAGGAACGATCACGGGCAGGACGGGAGAAACGATCACGTGGAGGTTTTCCTGTACTTATACAAATAAAACAAGAACAAATTAATTTATTCTACAATTATAAATTAATTAAATCTTTTTTAGTTAATTCAAGATAATTATTTTTTCCTAATTACACCAAAAATTAAATTATATTAATATAATTAATTATAAAATTAAAAGTTCAAATCATATCCTACAGTTTAAACTAAAAGTTCAATTTATATCCTAAAAAGTTCAATTCATATCCAAAAGGTTCAATTTATATCCTAAAAGTTCAATTCATATCCAAAAGGTTCAATTTATATCTTATAAGTCCAATTCATATCCAAAAAGTTCAATTCATATCCTAAAAGTTCAATTCACAAAAACAAATCCTAAAAACTAAATATTCGAAGATATCCTTATCTTGTAATCTATGTATTTGAATTGAGAAAAAAAATATTTGAAATGGATGAGATTAACTTTCAAATTTTTTATACTCAACAAAGATGAAACATAAGAAGAAATTTGTTGTCATCTTTTATTTCTCGTTTTTAGATCTTTCTAACATTTTTTTTCAATATTTATTTTCTTTTATCTTATTTTTTATGTCATTATTTCTTTTATTACAAAAAATTAATTTATTTCACTATAAAAGGATGAGTTTTAATAAAAATTGTCTACATATGAACTTTAATTATATTTTTAGTCTTTGGTTGAAATTATTTCATATTTTTCTTTTGGCTTTATCTAATCAGCCTAAATAGGTGCTCACCCGACCATTTAAATTAAAAAATTGAATGATGTGTAATTTATATATTATCCATATATAATATGTGTATAATCGTGTGTTTTCGGTATATCATCTATTTATATTAGCTATAAAAAGTAAACAATAAATATGGCCGGAAATTATATAAATATTTCATAAGATTTTGATTTTTTGAGTTTATCCATGATATAACTTCTATTATAATAATTTTAAAACTCTCTACTAAAGTTCAAAAATATCTTATCTTTGAATTAAAAAAAGTAAAGAGTTTTTTCGAAATAATCTGTTTACATTTTTAAAAAAAAATATTTCATGTCATACCAATTTTTTCTTTATATATACTCCTTGTTACACTTAGAAGTCGCTATAGAAACTATCAATTAGAAACCAATTTATCTCTTGTTGAGTTTGAAAAAAAAAACCTTTCACATAATCTAATGATTCAAAACTAATATTCTTCAACGAAAAATAATTATACTTTTGCAATATTGGCTTGACTATAGCAAAATGAAGCGGTTTCAGCTTATACCCTTCAATTCCTTGAATGTGCTAAATTTAAATTAATGATAGCAATTGTATAGCCAAAGTTTTGTTATTTGTTTGATGTTCATTTATGCAAATTGACTCTTCAAATAAATATTCTTTAAGAAGAAAAAAAAAATAACTTTTTTTTAATATTGATTGATTTTGTGATGTTTCTTTCTCCAACATGTATGTTTACTTTATTATATATGTAAGTAAACTTTTATTTGATTTTGTAAACTCTTTTTTTGTTATTTAGATAAACATAGACACCCTATATATTACATTTATTTTAAAAGAATTTTAGTTTATTCAAATCTAGCTACAGTGTTTCAAAGAACTATACTTATAGGATTTAAATGTGAAAGAGTTTTATAGTTATATGAATAGTTTTTTTTTTTTGCTAGAGGCGAAGTAGTATTTAAATAATTATAAAAAATAACAAAAGTTCCTAACATGATTTCATATAATCATTAACCGAATTAAGTATGATAACATGATAAAAAAAGATAAATTTTATTTTTAATTTAAATTCGAATTTTACAACTTTATCTATAAATTTAAAATTATCTTTTAATTCAAATTTCGTGTATATATATATACAACTAAAATAGTCAATTATAAAATAAAGTTACCATATACTATTGACATTTATTAGCTTACCACTTGGCTTAACCATAATGTCAATTATATATGGTAACTTTCTTGCTTTAATATATATATATAGATTGTTATAGGATGTATCAAATTTGTATCAAAATTAAATATTCCGACATTCAGAATTCCTCTTGATAATTAAACTAAAGAATTTAATTAGTCAAATAAATTAAATTATTAGTCCAAATAAATATTACACGAGAAATCTAGTAAGCGGGATCAAGAAGAAAATTCTTTTTTCTCCAAGAATTTATATTCTTTGTTAGCACAGAGGATATGATTAATATTGTGGACAAATTAAAGTTTTCTATTTGGAATAGAAAATAAAATTATATCTCTTGGTTGAAGTATATATGTGAAATATATTTAGCACTCACAATTAATATTAATATATGTAGTAGTTGTATATAAGATATTAGTAAATACTTAAACCAATTTGAAATTGGATAGTTGTAATTTACAACTTGTAAAGTAAAGAACGTGTAAGTTAATCCAATCTTGAATTGGATTGTCGTGAAAATATGTCCATAAGGACGTTCGGCATTCGGCAGAATCTTTTCGCTAAGAATGAGATTCAATGTTTCCGATTTTTCTTTAGAGAGAAAGTGATTCTTAAATAATACTTTCTGTTATAAAACAATAAATAAAGAAGAAGAGTATTGCAGAGAAAAGTAGAGAGAGAATTCTTATTAATATGAGATTAATTACAATGGAATAGAACCCTCTATTTATAGGGAGAGGGTGACTTAGTCACCAAGTAATAAACCCTAGAATCTCTCTAAATATAGACATTCACCATAAATAAAATTCTATTTATAATACTCCCCCTTGAATGTCTATTCAACAGATAATGTGCCTCGTTAAAACCTTAACTACAATAAAACCCAGTGGGGAAAAAAATTCTAGAGAAGGAAAAAAAATACACATATCTAACAATACGCCTTTTGGTTGCCTCGTTAAAAACCTTGCAAGGAAACCCAGTGGGACAAAACCTTGTAAGGGAAAAAGAGTACAACGCGTATTAACTCCCCCTCATGAGAGCATCACTTCACATCCTTAAGCATTTGCATTCCGATCTTGTGCACCATCTTCAAAAGATCTTTAGTAGAGATTTGATGAACAAATCAGCCATATTAACTTGAATGAATATATTGTACCTTGAAATCATCATTCTTGATAGAGATGAATTGTCTTCATATGATCTTGTTGGAATCGTTAGTTCAATATCTTCACATAGAGGTGAAAACTCTTGCAATCATATTATCATGCATATAGTTATAGCAAGATAAATTTGTGCACAAATTGCATTGAGGATGTAGTACTTCATGACCATGAATTCTATATGCTTTAAGCAATTTAAATCCTTCAGGGATTGTTAAGTTATATAAGCCATATAATAGACTTTAGATGCATATCAAGTTTTCATGTCATGCTAGACATATAAGATACCGAAAACTGATTGCACATACCATTGACTTGTACTTTCAAGTGTTTGAACTACATGTTCAAAACTACATGGCTTTCATATGAAACCAATTCTATTTGAATTGTTTCTTCAGACTTAAGATCCTCATATATATATTTAGCGCTATCATAGATGTCGTCGACAAACATTTTATATCAGTTTCAATATTTTT
>NC_031993.1:30507808-30509429 GCF_001879085.1 Nicotiana attenuata
ACTATGTTATTCAATCCGATGTTTGGTCTATGGATTTTCCCACATATGGTTTGTTCAGCTCAACGTTTTAAGTTTGAACAGAGAAAGGAAAGATCTACCTTCCATGCTAACTTGCATTCCCATTCCTATATAAGTAATTACTTATATTAAGAGAAACATTAATTATGTAAATTTAAAATTCGTTCACTACATTCCTAACTGTTAACTAAAATAATAAAAGTAAGAAGAGTAATTGCAAGAGAAAAGTAGACGGAGAGAATTCTTATTGATTTGGGATGAGTTACAATGGAACAGAACCCTCTATTTATAGGGAGAAGGGTGACTTAGCCTACCAAGTAATAAACCCTAGAATCTCTCTAAATATAGACATTCACCATAAATAAAATTCTATTTATAATACTCCCCCTTGAATGTCTATTCAACAGATAATGTGCCTCGTTAAAACCTTAACTACAATAAAACCCAGTGGGAAAAAAATTCTAGAGAAGGAAAAAAAATACACATATCTAACAATACGCCTTTTGGTTGCCTCGTTAAAAACCTTGCAAGGAAACCCAGTGGGACAAAACCTTGTAAGGGAAAAAGAGTACAACGCGTATTAACTCCCCCTCATGAGAGCATCACTTCACATCCTTAAGCATTTGCATTCCGATCTTGTGCACCATCTTCAAAAGATCTTTAGTAGAGATTTGATGAACAAATCAGCCATATTAACTTGAATGAATATATTGTACCTTGAAATCATCATTCTTGATAGAGATGAATTGTCTTCATATGATCTTGTTGGAATCGTTAGTTCAATATCTTCACATAGAGGTGAAAACTCTTGCAATCATATTATCATGCATATAGTTATAGCAAGATAAATTTGTGCACAAATTGCATTGAGGATGTAGTACTTCATGACCATGAATTCTATATGCTTTAAGCAATTTAAATCCTTCAGGGATTGTTAAGTTATATAAGCCATATAATAGACTTTAGATGCATATCAAGTTTTCATGTCATGCTAGACATATAAGATACCGAAAACTGATTGCACATACCATTGACTTGTACTTTCAAGTGTTTGAACTACATGTTCAAAACTACATGGCTTTCATATGAAACCAATTCTATTTGAATTGTTTCTTCAGACTTAAGATCCTCATATATATATTTAGCGCTATCATAGATGTCGTCGACAAACATTTTATATCAGTTTCAATATTTTTTCATAAAGACATAACATAGAAATCTCTTCATTCATATTTTCAGGTACCTGAATCTCTCTTGAGATTTTATGAAGTGTTATGTCATGTGATCTTCTAGATCACTTGGCTCCTTTATTATGATCATTTTGATCATTTGCTCATCTTCTTTATCAAGAAGTTTATTTGAAACCGATTTGTCTATATGCTTTAAGCGTACTATAGACTTTGTCCTTCTAGGACTTATTCTAATAGGAGCATTTGCAGTGAGAATATAGTTACTTTCTTTGGGTCAGCAAATGCGTCTGGCATGCTTTGCAATAAATTGCACATGAATTATCCTTTTATGAACTTCAAGTTCATATTATTTTATTCGGGGATCTAGATGTATAAATGATAATTCATTCCATGTAACTTTTTCTCAACTGTTT
>NC_031993.1:30509454-30520840 GCF_001879085.1 Nicotiana attenuata
CAATACCAATACCTCCCCACCGATAATCCACCTCATTAAACCTAATTCACCCCAATTCACGTCCAATATCAACAACAAACAACAACCAAACAACAAACAACAACAACAATATCCAACACAATTAACCAAACATCCAATAATACTTTTAAAAACTAACAAATTAAAAGTTCAATTAACATAACAATCCAAAACAAGTTTAAAACTAATTACAACAAGTTCAAAAAATGTTCAATCTAAATTCAAAACTGTTTTATTTGTCTGGTTCAAAAGTGTATAAAAGTATTGGTCAAGGGATGTTATGTACAAACATCATCATCACCATCTGATAACTTTCATCTATAAGACAGTATAGAGAACGGTTTGTGGAACGGAGAGGAACGATCACGGCAGGACGGGAAAACGATCACGTGGAGGTTTCCTGTACTATACAAATAAAACAAAACAAAATTAATTATTCTACAATTATAAATTAATTAAATCTTTTTTAGTTAATTCAAGATAATATTTTTCCAATTACAACCAAAAATTAAATTATATTATATAATTAATTATAAAATAAAAGTTCACAATCATATCCTACAGTTTTAAACTAAAAGTTCAATTTATATCCTAAAAAGTTCAATTCATATCCACAAAGGTTCAATTTATATCCTAAAAGTTCAATTCATATCCAAAAGGTTCAAATTTATATCTTATAAGTCCAATTCATATCCAAAAAGTTCAATTCATATCCTAAAGTTCAATTCACAAAACAAATCCTAAAAACTAAATATTCAGAAAACTTATTTGTAATCTATGTATTTGAATAGAAAAAAAATATTTGAAATGGATGAGATTAACTTTCAAATTTTTTATACTCAAAAAATGAGAAAGCATAAAGAAGAAATTTGTTGTCATCTTTTATTTCTCGTTTTAATTTTCTAAACATTTTTTTTCAAATATTATTTTCTTTTATCTTATTTATTATGTCATTATTTCTTTTATTACAAAAAATTAATTTATTTCACTATAAAAGGGATGAGTTTTTAATAAAAATGTCTACATATGAACTTAATATATTTTTTAGTCTTTGGTTGAAATTATTCATATTTTTCTTTTGGCTTTATCTAATCAGCCTAAATAAGGTGTTCACGCCGACATTTAAATTAAAAATTGAAAGATGTTAATTTATATATTTATCCATATATTAATATGTGTATAATCGTGTGTTTTCGGTATATCATCTATTTATATTAGCTATAAAAAGTTAAAACAATAAATATGGCCGGAAATTATATAATATTTCATAAGATTTTGATTTTTTGAGATTTATCCATGATATAACTTCTATATATAATTTTAAAACTCTCTATAAAGTCAAAAATATCTTATCTTTGAATTAAAAAAAGTAAAGAGTTTTTCGAAATAATCTGTTTACATATTTTTAAAAAAAAAATATTTCTGTCATACCAATTTTTTCTTTATATATACTCCTTGTTACAATTAAAAGTCGCTATAGAAACTATCAATTAGAACCCATTTCTCTCTTGTTGAGTTTGAAAAAAAAAAAACCTTTCACATAATCTAATGATTCAAAACTAATATTCTTCAAACGAAAAATAAATTTAATCTTTTGCAATATTGGCTTGACTATAGCAAAATGAAGCGGTTTCAGCTTATACCCTTCAATTCCTTGAATGTGCTAATATTAAATTAAATGATAGCAATTGTATAGCCAAAGTTTTTGTTTTGTTTGATGTTCATTTATGCAAATTGACTCTTCAAATAAATATTCTTTAAGAAGAAAAAAAAATAACTTTTTTTTAATAAGTTGATTGATTTTGTGATGTTTCCTTTCTCCAACATGTATGTTTACTTATATATATGTAAGTAAACTTATTAGATCTTGTAAACTTTTTTTTTATTTAGATAAACATAGACACCCTATATATTACATTTATTTTAAAAGAATTTTAGTTTATTCAAATCTAGCGTACAGTGTTTCAAAAACTATACTTATAGGATTTAAATGTGAAAGATTTATTTATTAATGAATAGTTTTTTTTTTTTGCTAGAGGCGAAGTAGTATTTAAATAATTATAAAAAATAACAAAAGTTCCTAACATGATTTCATATAATCATTAACCGAATTAAGTATGATAACATGATAAAAAAAGATAAATTTTATTTTTAATTTAAATTCGAATTTTACAACTTTATCTATAAATTTAAAATTATCTCTTTAATTCAAATTTCTTGTATATATATATACAACTAAAATAGTCAATTATAAAATAAAGTTACCATATACTATTTGACATTTATTAGCTTACCACTTGGCTTAACCATAATGTCAATTATATATGAACTTTCTTGCTTTAATATTATATATATAGATTGTTATAGATGTATCAAATTTGTATCAAAATTAAATATTCCGACAATTCAGAATTCCTCTTGATAATTAAACTAAAGAATTTAATTAGTCAATAAATTAAATTATTTTAGTCCAAATAAATATTACACGAGAAATCTAGTAAGTCAGCGGATCAAAAAATTCTTTTTTCAAAGAATTTATATTCTTTGTTAGCACAGAGGATATGATTAATATTGTGGACAAATTAAAGTTTCTATTTGGAATAGAAAATAAATTATATCTCTTGGTTGAAGTATATAGGTGAAATATATTTAGCACTCACAAATTAATATTAATATATGTTAGTAGTATTAGATAGAATCTAGTAAATACTTAAACCAATTTGAAAATTGATAGTTGACATTTAAACTTGTAAAGAAAGAACGTGTAAGAATCCAATCTTGAATTGGATTGTCGTGAAAATATGTTCCATAAGGACTTCGGCATTCGGCAGAATCTTTTCGCTAAGAATGAGATTCAATGTTTCCGATTTTTCTTTAGAGAAAAGTGATTCTTAAATAATACTTTCTGTTATAAAACAATAAATAAAGAAGAAGAGTATTGCAGAGAAAAGTAGAGAGAGAATTCTTATTAATATGAGATAATTACAATGGAATAGAACACCTCTATTTATAGGAGAGGGTGCTTATTCACCAAGTAATAAACCCTAAATCTCTCCTAAATATAGACATTCACCATAAATAAAATTCTATTTATAATACTCCCCCTTGAATGTCTATTCAACAGATATGTGCTCCGATAAAACCTTAACTACAATAAAACCCAGTGGGAAAAAAAGTCTAGAGAAGAAGAAAAAAATACACATATCTAACAATACGCCTTTTGGTTGCCTCGTTAAAAACCTTGCAAGGAAACCCAGTGGACAAAACCTTGTAAGGGAAAAAAGAGTATACAACGCGTATTAACTCCCCCTCATGAGAGCATCACTTCACATCCTTAAGCATTTGCATTCCAATCTTGTGCACCATCTTCAAAAGATCTTTAGTAGAGATTTGATGAACAAATCAGCCATATTAAACTTGAATGAATATATATGTACCTTGAAATCATCATCTTGATAGAGATGAATTGTCTTCATATGATCTGTTGGAATCGTTAGTTCAATATCTTCACATAGAGGTGAAAACTCTTGCAATCATATTATCATGCATATAGTTATAGCAAGATAAATTTGTGCACAAATTGCATTGAGGATGTAGTACTTCATGACCATGATAATTCATATTGCTTTAAGCAATTTAAATCTTCAGGGATTGTTAAGTTATATAAGCCATATAATAGACTTTAGATGCATATCAAGTTTTCATGTCATGCCTATAGACATATAAGATATCGAAAACTGATTGCACATACCATTGACTTGTACTTCAATGTGTTTGAACTACATGTTCAAAAACTACATGGCTTTCATATGAAACCAATTCTATTTGAATTGTTTCTTCAGACTTAAATCCTCATATATATATTTAGCGCTATCATAGATGTCGTCGACAACATATATATCAGTTTCAATAATTTTTTCATAAAGACATAACATAGAAATCTCTTCATTCATATTTTCAGGTACCTGAATCTCTCTTGAGATTTTATGAAGTGTTATGTCAATGTGATCTTCTAGATCACTTGGCTCCTTTATTATGATCATTTTGATCATTTGCTCATCTTCTTTATCAAGAAGTTTATTTGAAACCGATTTGTCTATATGCTTTAAGCGTACTATAGACTTTGTCCTTCTAGGACTTATTCTAATAGGAGCATTTGCAGTGAGAATATAGTTACTTTCTTTGGGTCAGCAAATGCGTCTGGCATGCTTTGCAATAAATTGCACATGAATTATCCTTTTATGAACTTCAAGTTCATATTATTTTATTCGGGGATCTAGATGTATAAATGATAATTCATTCCATGTAACTTTTTCTCAACTGTTTATCATGTCTCCCCCTCATGTTAGAAAAACTAACTTGGTACCTCAACTTTGAGAACCCATCTTTGTGTGTTATGGTGTTAATCAAAATATACATCGCACATCAATAATAATACAATGGAATTATTTGGTTTCTGACCCTGAACCACTTGTGAAGGGAGAAAATAATATACTTTGGTATATAACGTATATCAAACTGATATAGATAACTGTGTTCTCATAAGCAATTGTTTAGCTATTAAGTAGAGGCGCTTAATAAATCATTTTGCTAAACCAACTGTGATGTAAACCAACTTATCAAGATGAACTTCTTGAATAAAAAATCTAGAAATTATGCTCTATATTAAATTATTGAGCAAGTTACCTCGCAAACTGTCACGACCCAATTCCCAACCTGGTCGTAATGGCGCCTCTCGTGAAGACAAGGCCAGCCAACTAACCCAAATCCTTTCATTAACAATTATCAAACATAAATAAATAGAAGATACAACTTAATGGCATTTAAAATTTGTTAATTTCTACCCGACCGAGGTGTCACAAGTCACGAGCATCTAAAGAAACCTGAACACAACTACATGGCCAATAATAATATATAAAGAAAAATTCTGGAAAATCAAAAGACAATATCCGGTGCCGCGAACGCTGGCGGTCACCTTGCTCAGCTATAGTAGCCCTACCTTCAATCAGCTAATAACCCGCTACCGGGTGAACAATACCTGCAACTGCACGCGAGGTGCAGAGAGTAAAGTGAGTACTTCCAACTCAGTGGTAATAAGAGTAAATAACTGAGAGGCAAGAAATCACGATAGAGCACTCCATCACGCTATATAGGACAGTACAACTCTCTCAGAAAAACAATGAAACCGTGAAAATCCTTTAGAAAATATCTGACTCAGTTTAAAACCTCTTTTGAAAACATCTTTTTCCAACAATCAAGCAAATGAATGCGTAATCAGATAGTGCAAGTCCGCACATAAGTCAGCCCCTCGGGCACAGCACTCCACAAACAATTAACACCAGGGCGTCTGGTAAGCAGTACAAGAAGTAGCATGGATGCCAATGATATGAGAGTGCTGAATGTCATGACACGTAGTACAAACAGGAACCAACGCATGAATGCAATGCAATGCATATGACCGCTGCGACGCGCAGCCCGATCCATTTGGGTACCCGCGCTCACTGTGGGGGTTCAGACTCCGGAGGGGCTCCTACAGCCCAAGCGCAATATCATCATAGTATCGCTGCGGCGTGCAGTCCGATCCATCCTCAGTCCAGAACATGCAAATGAGCCACTAGGGCAATGTCAAGTAATAGCTTTTAACTCAAAACATCAGAAAATGCAATTTAAGTCTTTAAACTTTAACAATATGACTGCACATTTCAAAACAGGGTTTAACTCATGACTGAAATCATTTAATATGCTAAGTGTCATGAAAACAGTGATAATAATCCCTAAAGGATTCAAATAATCGGCACGAAGCCCAAAACATGGCAATCAGCCCAAATCACGACAGCATCAAGTAGGTTTTAGTCAATTAAGCAGTAAAATCAACAACTGGGACGGACCAAGTCACCATCCCCAACGGTGCTCTACCCCACGCTCGTACCTGGCGTGCAAGTCACCACAATACAGCACTATGATGTGCAAATCCGGGGTTTCAAACCCTCAGGATATCATTTACAAATATTACTCACCTCGAACCGGCGAAATCTCTAGCCCGCGACGCCTTTGCCCCTCCAGTCGGCCTCCACGTGCGTCGAGTCTAACCAAAATCAGAGCGAATACATCACGCTATGCCAAGGGAATAATACCCAATCGAAAATAATCAAAATATAGCAAAAATCTCGAAACTAGCAAAACCCGAGCCCCGGGTCCACTTCTCGAAAAATTACAAAACTCACATCACCGGATTCCTCGTCTCGCCACGAGTCCGTACATATCAAATTTACCAAAATCGGAGTCCAAATGCTCCCTCAAATCCCAATTTAAATTCTCAAAATTCCAAGCCCTAGTTCATCAATTTTAGGCTTAATTCCATGAATTTCTAGGTGGATTTCACAATATAATCGAGTTTTAAGACCAAGATTCTTACCTCAAGTCGATTCCTCTTGAATCCCTCTTTCATCTCCTCCAAAAATCTCCAAAAACGAGCAACTATGGGTGTAAAATGACCCCAAAATCGCGACTGACGTGTTTTAAAATATTCTGCCCAGGTATTTACTCTTCGCGATCGCGGAAAATGTTTCGCGATCGCGGAGAACAATTTTTCCAGCCCAAAATTTACTCTTCGCGATCGCGGTCAATGCTTCGCGATCGCGATGAACAGTTCCCAGCTCTTCCGGACAGCCTCGAGTATAACGGTCATAACTTTTTGCACACAACTCCAAATTACAAATGGTTTGATGTTCTGAAAACTAGACATATAGAGCTATAATTTCATATATTTCTCATTTCCTGACTCCTTATACATTGCGAGATATAAGCTTTCAAAGTCAACCCTGTGTATCAGAGACCTTCCCGGGCAGCCTATAGTGTAACCACCATAAATTTTTGTACACAACTTCAAATTCCAATTAATTTACATTTCTGAAAACTAGACACAAAGGGCTACAATTTTTGTTTTTGGATCATCTCCAAATTCCTTATAGATTGTGAGATATAAGCTTCCGAAGTGGGATCAACGCAACAGGATATTTCTTCTCCGCGATCTCGAACGGCTTTCCGCGATCGCGATTCATTGGCACATTTCTCACATTTTACTCACCGCGATCGCGACCAATTCCCCGCGATCGCATAGAACACTGCTGTAGCCAAAAACCAGCAGTTAGAAATGGCCTAGAAATGGTCCGAAACCACCCCGAAACTCACCCGAGGCCCCCGGGACCCCAACCAAAAGCACGTACATGTCTTAAAACATTATCCAAACTTGTTCCAATCATCAAAACACATCTAACAACACTAAAATCATCAATTCTCATCGGATTCAAGCCTAAGTTCTTTAAAAACTTTCGAAATACGGATTCGATCAAAAACCAACCAAACGGCGTCCGAATGACTTGAAATTTTGCACACACGTCACAAATCACATATCAAAGCTACAGCAACTCTCGGAATTCCATTCCGACCCTCAGATCAAAATCTCACCTATCAATCGGAATCCGCCAAAATACTAACTTCGCCAATTCAATCCTAATTCTACACCGGACCTCCAAAATCAATTCCGATCTCACTCCTAAGTCACAAATCATCCCCCGAAGCTAACCAAATCACCGGAAATCACATCCGAGCCCTATAACTCATAAGTCAACATCCGGTTGACTTTTCCAACTTAAGCCTTCCTTAAAGAGACTAAGTGTCTCATTTCTTATCAAAGCCAATCTAAATCAACTCTCACACACCACATACCGATAACGAAACATGAGGAAGCATAAAATGGGGGAAACAGAGCAGTAACACATGAGACGACGGGTCGGGTCGTCACACAAAAACCAGGTTGCGGGTCAATAATAATTGTACATGTAACCATCTCATAGATGCATCTTATGTGGTATACATGGCAGGTGAATGAGCCCATATTCACCTTTGATATTTCCAGCATTCATGGGATTCAATCCCAATTTTAATTGGTATATTAATTAATGAGAACAAGCAACATAATAGAATTCGTAAAGAACTTTCTAGTTCTTTAATATTTACCCATGTGAATTCTCTTTTATTTTTGCACATCATACTTAAATTGATATGGGTAAACCAATTATGCCAACTGAATAGATAAACTTCAGATTTACACCATGACATGTGCAATTATCAATAAACTCCAAGTTTATTATGATATGGGTTTTTATATCAATAAACTTCCTTTTACTGTGGCATTCTTTTGTTTGTGTAGTACAAACTGGAGAATAAAGCGGGTAGCTTTTCACATACATATTACCTCGCTACAAGTTGTAGTAATAGAAGATATTAAATCTTTCCTTTATATATAGTCTCAATATAATCAACCGCTTTCGCGTATACTTTGGAAACTGAATAAGTTTCTTTGAGACTTACTACAACACAATACCTTATTGGTAATTATTTTGTTTCTCCAAAATAGTATAATTGGCTCTTGCAGAGTTCTCAATTAATTTTGTAGTACCACATATTCATCAACATCCATATGGTGAATATCTCTTTTAAAGAGAAAGTTATACCATTATGGTTATGGTCAGTTATGTGCACGATATGTTTCTTGCATTACCATTGTCTTTTAATAATCACAATGCCAAAATATTTTGGCGTACAATAAGTACGTGACCAATGACCATTTATGCCATAATAATGACATTATTTTCTTATTTCCTCTCAAACCTCCTTCTAGAGGTGAGCGTGGTATATTCACTACCACTAGCACGTTCATATTCCTCCAAGAATGAATATGTATTCATAAATCAGATGTTGTCACATTCACAACATGAATGGACCATATCTATATGTACTTTACAAAATCTCATGTCACATATTTTTCACAGAGTGAAAGATTATTTTGAGAATCCTTATTGTTCTCATTATCACAATGATGACGATTATAATTTCGTCTATTGCCACGTCCACATCCATTGATACCTTCATGGTAATAATTTTGTCTTCTTTCAGACATATCACATATTGCTATCACATTCTCTTAAGGGAATGAGAATGGAGCAAATTCAATGGGACGGGTATTCAATTCTTTGCCCACAATCATGGCAAGGGATAACTATTTTACCACTTTTGGTGGTTATAATTTCTTACTAACTCCATTAGAGTTATAATCAAAATTTATTGTCTTTGCTCGTATTTAAAATCAAATTATAGAATGTCAAGAATCTAAAAGAGAAAAATAAAGTAAAATACTTACATTAAATCCAGAATTTAATCATGAAGGAAGTTCATGGAACAATTGACAACCATTATGCTCCATCCCAAAACTTCTACTCAATTGGTTAGAGTCTCGTGCTGATAACGTGTTATAAAACAATAAATAAAGAAGAAGAGTATTGCAGAGAAAAGTAGAGAGAGAGAATTCTTATTAGTATGGGATTAATTACAATGGAATAGAACACTCTATTTATAGGGAGACGGTGACTTAGTCACCAAGTAATAAACCCTAGAATCTCTCTAAATATAGACATTCACCATAAATATAATTCTATTTATAACACTTTCCTCTTTTTCATTTTACATAAATACTATAGTTAAGGCACTATGGGAAAGAGGAGAGGAGAAAAAAGAAAAAAAGAAAAATGGTGTAATTGAATCCTCTAATTTAAGGCACTAATAATGAATTATATATGGAGAGAGGCGGTAGAGAACAGGAAAAAAAGGAGATGAGAGAAAAAAGAAAAAAGGTGTAACTAAATCCCCTAATTTAAGGCACTAATAATGGATTGTATATAATTTGTAAGTAATCCTTATTTAGGACGGGAAGTATTCAAAATTAGGACAATTTTGATAAATAAGTTTCAAATATTGTATAGGAAGGAAAAATCCCAGAAAAAAACAAAATTGGCATCCTATAACAACACATAACAGGAATTAGCAATTTTTTAGCCTTATATTAGGTTTGGCGAAGATAGCCCCAAACAATTAGCGTTATATAGCCATATCTTAAAAAAAACTACTTTCTTTTATATTCTCTCTTAAAAAAACTACACGCTTATTTTGGCTTCCCTCCCCCTTTCTCTCCTTGTATATCTTCTTCTATATCTTCTCTTTTGCTCTCATAGTTTAGCAAAAATTCTTGCAAATTATGCAAAAAAATAAATCAGTGTGATGAAAAGGTAAGGTTGATCTCACATCAGAGAAAATCAGAGGCAAAAACTAAGAAAGAAAAAATATGTTTCAACTTATTTTTCTTCTCTCTTCCTTTTGTTTTGGTTGGATTGAATGAGTGGGTGTGGTTGAAATTGGTTGAAAATACCTAAACGAGGCTATATACAAAATTTGAGCAAGATTAGTAGTGGTTTAGACTGGTTTCAGGTAAAACATCAGACCTAGAAATCAAACTACAACATGTGTATATCACGTTGTATATCGTGTACATTAGTGTATATCACACACAAGTTTTTAAGGACGTCTGTGTATATCACTTTGTATATCGTGTATACAACATAATTTTTTTATTGGAAGCCCGTGTATATCACATTGTATCATATATATAACACAAATTTTCATGTATATACACAGATACACATAATATACATGGGATATCACTAATGTACATAGAGATATACACGGGTTACAATAAGGGATACACATGTGTAGTCGTCTTGAACTTGAATTTTCAATCTGAAATATGTTATACAAAGAAGGAAAAAAAAATTTTAATAATTTTTTTTGATATACACATTATTATTATGTTATACACTGTGATATACAAATAATATAATTATTAATTATTGATCAAAAAAGGAAAATAATTTTTTGATATAGCATGTTTAAGCAAGTTCTAAAATATAAAAAGGCAGAATAGCCTCGTAGGCACTTGTACTTGTTAGCGTTTGTCATTCCGGTCCCTATAGTCAAAGAAGATTCATCCAGACACTTATAGTTGTTCAAAGCCAATATTTTAAACCTCTCTCACCTCGCGTGTTCTTCAAATCATTGACATGGATGACACATCAGTGGCCACGTCAAATTTTTTGTTACACATCATTATTAATTTATTTTTCACATTATTTTAAAATTGTTCATTTTTTTTTTCTTTTATTCCACCATTTACTCCATCTTCCTCCTCCCTCACCATTTTTATTCTCCATTCACAAATCTTAAAATTCTCCTAACCATCATTGTGTGCGATTCCTCTTCGACCATCCTTCACCTACAAAGCTTCTTCACAGCCAACATTCCACCATAGCATCACCAATCAACCACCAAAAGCTAAACCGGCCATCAATAATGACCACCCGAAAGACCAACATGACCCAAAACTTTTTAAAATTTCACTATAAGAAAACTAGAAAATAGGTTTCACCGGCGATCTTCTTTCACTATTTTTATTTCTTTTCTTTGCAAAGGCTATCTT
>NC_031993.1:30520926-30566979 GCF_001879085.1 Nicotiana attenuata
TTTTTTACGCTCACGCTCCTTATATGCGTGAAATACACGATTTTGTCCAGTTCAGCGATTAAGTTGCCACATAGACTTGGTCAATGGTCATAGGGGTTTAAAATATTACTTTTGAACGAGTAGAGGTGTCTAGATGAAACTTCATCAAGTTTGGGGACCGGGATGACAAAGTGGCACAAATATAAGTGTCATTTAGACTATTCTACCATATAAAAACAATAAATATAATTGTGGGAGTAAATAATATTTTGGTATACAAAGAAAATTAATTTTTAGATATACACAAAGAAGAAAAATAAACTTTATGATATCTATTTGATATACACATGTCCGATGTGCTATACACTGTGATATAAAAATACTATAATATTTTTATATTGTGATACACATTGATATAAAGGCAGCAATAACTATATATATAATTTTATATTACTGATATACAAAGAATAATATTATTTATATACAAAGAATGAAAATAAATTTTTAATATACATGTTGATCTAGACAAAGAAGAATAAAAAAGTTGTAATATACATATTATTATTGTGAAATACATTTATTGATTATTTGATGCCAATATCTATAACTAGGTCTATTTTCTGGCAATTATATAGGTATGTTGTTATACCATGCCAAAACCCCAAAAAACAATATAAGACAAATTGCAAAGAGAAGCTCGGGAATTGCTCTGAGTTATGGGCTGCTCTAATTCATCAACGTAGGCCTCATTAGAACTAGCCCAATATTGTGCTCTTAAGCATAAATTCCAGAAGATTCGACGTCCCTAGCCCAGCCCACTTTAAAAGGGTACAAAATTAGGGTTTCAGGATCACTTAGGCTTATATAAGCCCATGCGGTAGCTTAGTCATAGTATAGTAGTTGTTACATAGCATTCCCTTCAGTTTGATCCTTTCTCCTCTTCTATGTGCTCCTATTTGTCATTGCAATCCCTTTGATTAGATTTGTGTTGTTTCTTCTTCTAATTTTCTTAGAGTTGAAATCAGATGATGAGAAAATAACTGCAACAATATGATGGTAAATTCCATGATTCTTAGTATTTAAGTCTCTGATGATTTCTCAATATTTTTCTGAAACGGATTCCCTTTTATTGCTTTATATTAATTTCTGAATTTTCTATTTTTGCTCATAGTATTTGGGAGAAGTGATGAACAAATTTGGTCCGTGTTTCTGATTGCACAGTGACAGATAAATCCATTATTTTACTCTCCTGATCTCCCACTAATTCCTAATTTTTCATGTCACAATTACGTTTCCCTTTGTCTGTAAGGCTGTGTACATCCTACCCTCCCTAGACCTCACTTGTGGGATTACACTGGGCTGTTGTTGTTGTTTAATTATGTTTCCTTTTGTTTTTTGGGGCGGAGATCTATGCAGATTTTTGAAAAGCAGTAGCTCAATGATTAGATGCCTTATGGGCAATATACGCTATTCCGATTTAAAGCATGAAGATTGAATTTTTTCTAGTATGAGAGCTATTTGTATTTTTTTAAAGCTTTTGTGGAATTGTTATTTTATGTGTGTTTTGGTTATTTCGCGATTTCTGCCGTGATGAATTCATGAAAATTTCACATGTCAGACTTCAGAGAGAAATCTATGAGAAGAGATTCATGTATCCTGAGCAGAATGCACTTTATATTCAACCTTTGGTGCCTTGTTTCCAAATTAATTAGTATTGCCTAACTTAGTTTCAGTTCAAAACTTATCTCTAATGTTTGGTCGTGTGTAACTTGATTGCTGTGACTGGATGTGTTTTCTTTTGGTTAAACGCTGTGACTGTATGTGTTAGAGGCTGTCAGTTTGTACTAATGATTATGATTAAGTGTTTTATGAAATTTCAGATTGAACGTTCGTATTGAAATATAATAAAAATTTGACAGTGAAAACTGCTTTCTTTTAAAATGTTAGTAGCATCAAATATATTACTACTTCTATAATTAATCAAATAGCAGCGTCCATGCCGTCATTTTGGCTATCAAAGCACAACCACCAGAGGCTTTAGGCCTTTGAAAAGGAAAAGGGAGAAAAGTAAAAGAAAACTGATTCCTCTTTCAGAACCTCAAACTACGAATTCTTAGCCAACCAAATATTATAGTAATCAGTTCATTGAATAATTCAAGAACTATTTCAAAAAGCTAGTTGCTCAAGACGTTCTATTGTATATCTCAAAGTGTAATTAATAGTAATAACTTGACTCAAAATATAATCTATAACTGTAATATTTTGGGGCGTTAGTCTTTGAGTCCGAAACTTAAATGATAATTTTTTGTACAAAAAGTACTTTTTTAATGTTTTAAAAAAAAGGTACATTAATGGGTATGTCGCAGTTTTATATTGCACGAATTTTTTGCCGTTAAGGCATTTCGTAGTATAAAACTGCGAAATATTAAAAAAATAATTTTTTATGACATTTCGTAGTACAGTACATTGAAAAATTGTACACCCTAAGGTCGGACTTGTCTTATTTATAGGCGCTTCAATTTTATAAAAATTCATTCAACACTTAGACTTTAAACATACGATTATTTTCTCTTCTCCTTATCAATCAATTTTTACTATGTCTGAAGTGCCAAAAATAAGGGTTTCACTGTATTGGGGGGGGGGGGGGGGATGAGATTGTGGTGGAGAATAACTCTGTGAGGTATAGCTCACCTCCATAGTGTCATGTTAAATTGCCGCTTGTACGATGCATTGGTATCGGTGCTACGTAAAAAAATGAGTGAGCGGAGGCGTTCGGTTAGCCTTAGGTAGATTTCCTTATTCAGTGACTCCGCAGGGGTTTGCTTATTATTCTGAGTTTAACATCGAGGATGATGAAACTCTTAGAGATTTTTTGCGGATTCCGGATGAATACAGGGAATTTATTGTAATAAAATTATTGGAAATGTACGTCAAGGTGGAAGACGTTCTTAGTAATGAGGGTGTGCATAGCAGGGATAACCCCCAGTCATCGGGTGGTTATTCTGGAGCAGCGTTTGCCGGACAGATTGGAGATGAAAGAGCTTGCCTTGATTTAAACTTGTCACCACAGGCGAATGAGCAGCCAGAAAATAATGTTTCCACTTTATATAATCAACAAGAAGACTGGTAAACTTCAATTTTACTACGTTTTAGCGATTTTTTTTTCATGTTTTAATTGGATTTGTATTAACACTCATATTTTTTATAGGGGGTACCGTCCGGATTTGAATTTTACAAGTTATGACCTCGCCCTTAGTTGGAATCTGCGTAGGTTTGGAGTATTGGACCATGATGGTCCATCTGGGAGTTATCACCAACCTGAAAATATCCATCATGAAACGTCAAGACAATACGATTTGTAAGTAAAGTGATATAGCGATATCTAAAGTATTTTTCCTGAGTATTGGGTAACTTAGGTTTTTGTTCGTTTTGTGCAGTGAAAATGAGCTTCTTGAAGCTCCTGGCCTCACACAGTTGCCCATAGACGACGTTTTTACTCGTGATTTGGCAGATGCGCAGAGTCAGGAGGATGATAGTGATTATGACAACAATGCGGATGAGTCTGGGGATGACACCCTTCCATGATGAGGGTGATGATGAGGAGGAGGAAATGAATGTTGAACCTGAGCTGACTAGGGAGCATGTTCCTCCACCTCCCGCTAGACCAAGAGTGTATGAGTCCCACGTGCCATTTCATGAGCGAAATATTCCCTACCTTGATAATTTGCCAAGCATGCCTAACGTTGATGCCCTAACAAGGGATGATGATGAATTACGGTCAGTGATGTGGGATGAATCTAGACCAGCTGTTCTTACAAAGGGCATGTATTTCCCCGATAAAGCTCGCCTAGTTAGGGCTGTAAAAATCTACAGTATAAGGGAGTGTCGTGAGATGACGGTAAGTGAGTCAACTACGGAGAAATACAAGGCTGTATGCCGTAGGTGGTTTATGGGTTGTCACTGGATGCTGCGTGCCACAAAGAAGAAATCAGGTTTGTGAAAAGTGGGTAAATTTATTAGCGAGCACAGATGTGAAATGGACACATTCAATGAGAATCACTTCAACTTGGATGTGGACTTGATTTCCCTTGTCTTGATTCCATTTTTGGAAGTGTCCATTAGGTTCAAGATTAAAGAGTGTATTACAGCCGTCCACCAGGAGTATGGTTGTACTATAACCAAAAGAAAGGCATATCTCGGTCGCAAACGTGCCTTTGAACTTATTTATGGCGACCGGGATAAGTCTTTTTCAAATCTGCCCAGGTACATGGCCGCACTGCAACACTTTAACCCCGGGACTATTGTTGAATGGAGGCATGAGCGGAGTCCGGACAGACCGGAATATATATTCAACTATGTATTTTGGTCATTTAAACCAGCAATTGATGGTTTTGTGCATTGCCGTCCTGTAATTTCCATAGACGGTACTCATGTCTATGGAAAGTATGATATTAAGCTTTTGAATTGCAATTGCTGTAGATGCCAACGGACAAATATTTTCACTAGCTTTTGCCATTTGTGCCAACGAAAGTGAAGAGACGTGGACGCAGTTCTTGAACCACTTGAAGCAGCACGTTGTCAAACAGCGTTCAGGTATTTGTCTAATATCTGATCGGCATGGTGGTATTTTAAGTTCTGTACGTCACTTGCCTAAATGGCAGGAACCATATGCATACCACCGTTACTGTGTGAGGCACCTGAAGGCCAATTTCCAGAAGAAATTTCCTGACAAGGCGTTGCATGACTTAATGTGGATGGCTGTAACTGAGCACCAACTGTGTAAATTCACGAGGCGCATGGAAGTGATCCGGCAGATAGAACCACGAGCCTATACTTGGTTGATGCAACATGACCCTCAAATGTGGACATTGCATGCTGATGGCGGCAGACGATGGGGAGCCCTCACTACAAACGTGCCGGAGTCATTCAACGGCTTGTTGAAGTCTGCCCGTGGACTGCCTGTCACTGCCATGGTCCGCATGACTTTCAAACAGAGTGCAGAGAGGTTTGTTGAAAGGCATGCAGCTGCATCGTCATTGATGGACAGGGGTGTTGAATTTATGCCAATACCCATGACAAGATTTGAAAGGTACAGGAGGCGGGCACAGTGACATTCATTTCTTCAGTATGATCATGAACGGGGTATTTTTGAAGTTAAGACCGCTATCAACGGACACCGTGGGAATAATCTACAGACGGTGAATGAAAATAGAAGGTTATGTTCATGTGGGAAATGGACCATCTACCACATGCCGTGCCCACATGCATTGAAGTGCTTTCAACAAGTTGGATATGGGGCAACAAACTACATTGATAGGCAATACAGTGTTGCAGCATACGTAGACACGTATAGTGGGAAGTTGTATCCATTAGGTGCTGATCATTATTGGCCGCCGGAACCTTTTAAGTTGGTATGTAACAAGGACTATTTGCGCAAGCTGAAAGTGCAAAAGAGAACGCGTATACGGAACCAAATGGATGTTGGTGAGTCCGTTTATGCGCGTAAATGTGGCATATGCTCTCAAACTGGACATGACCGTCGTAAGTGTCCTTCAGGTGGTGGGCGTGGCGGTGGTAATCCTGGTGCAAGTTCGTCCAATGTACCCAACTATCAAGCATACCCCTAGTCCTTTATTTTGAAAAAGCTGAGAAGCATGTGAAAACCCTGTTTCGTGTCAGGGTCATTTAATATGTTATTCGTAGTATAATACTACGTTTTGTGGATTTGACATGTCCTACTGAAAAAGCTGAGAAGCACGTGGAAACTCTGTTTTAAGTCATTGAAATTTACTATGTAATTCGCAGTATTATACTACGTTTTTGTTTGAAATCTTGACTATAAATAACGGTTGTATGGTACTTATATTCTTCGCATAACAATAACCAAAGTTTCTCTATAAGAAATGTTTGCACAAATCTTGACTCTAATGAATGATAAAGCCACGCGACTGCCACCCCGGTCACCCTGCGATCTCGAACCAGTCAACTGCGCCATCATGTCCGCCAACTGTGCACGTGTCATCCCTCTCCAGTGGTGGGGCAGTGCGAAGGTGCGCCCCTCTACGCGCAGTCCATATAAAACCTGGACATCCTGCAGCGTGATAGTAGCCTCTCCAGTGGGCAAGTGAAATGTATGCGTCTCCGATCGCCACCGCTCTACCAAGGACGTGATGAGCGACCAATCAAGCTGCATCCGTCCAAGCTGAAAAATGGTATATAATCCCGAAGTCTGGAGGATCTCTACTACGCGCGGATGGAAACGATGCTCCGCAATAAACTCCCACAAATCATCAGGCCTCCTAGGGCGGAGAGGCTGCATCGCTAGCTGTCCCTCCCAAACATAGGATGACCTATGGTCGCCCTGCAGCACTAGTAGCTGATCCTCGGCAGGTCCAGGATGCGCAGGCGGAGGAAACGCCATGTCGTCTACTATAATTTAAACAAAATTAATTGTTTGTGTTAGTGTAATAAATTAAATTAAGTATGATTTTTGAAATTGGAGATAATAGTTATGTATGGGTTCCAGGCTTGATTTTTGACGCCCGGTGCCACCGAATAATTCTTAATTATTATAAGTCTCAATTTCAACATTTTTAGATTTTTATTAACTTAATAAATTAAATTAAGTATGATTTTTGAAATTGGAGATAATAGTTATGTATGGGTTCCAGGCTTGATTTTTGACGCCCGGTACCACCGAATAATTCTTAATTATTATAAGTCTCAATTTCTACGCTAAAAGGCTCTACATTTTACTACGCTAAAAGGCTCTACATTTTACTTCGCTAAAAGGCTCTATATTTTACTTCGCTAAAAGACACTATATTTTACTACGCTATAAGGCTATACAATATGAACATAACATCAACAATACAAATAAACAAAATAAATAATATTATTTAACACAAACAATCAAGTAGCATTTTTGGTCACAAACATAACATAAATTCGGATATCAAATAAATCAAACCGGGTATATAAAAGAAACAAAATTAAACACTAACATAACAAAAATTCACATGAAAACATACTAAACAATACAAATGCATGACTATATGAGTTTCGGCATAAACTAAATTGAAATACCTCGATGTAAATATTATTGAAATCGAATTTTTGCACCCGAAACACGCAATCCAAAACTTCTTTTGTGTGTGGGACCTACACTTCTTGCTCTTTATGGGACGGATGGGGCCGAAATTATTTTTTTTTAAATTGTAGCCGGGGTGGGGGACCAGAAAGTTTGAGTTATATTTTTTAATGGAGATCGTTTTCTGTGGGAAGAAGACGACCCGTTTTTATATTAGGGCAATTCGTAGTTCAGTACGACGAATTGTAATTCGCAGTACTGTACTACGAAATGTCATTAAATTTTTTTTTTTTTAAAACTGCGAAATGCCTTAACGGCAAAAAATCCGTTAAGCCAATTCGCAGTATAAAACTGCAAAATACCCATTAATGTACCTTTTTTTTAAATATTAAAAAAGTATTTTTTGTACAAAAAATTATCATTTAAGTTTCGGACTCGTTAGTCATCCATCTATAGTTGTACATAAAATAAAAGAGAAATTATGGCAGTCCACTGAATCCCACCTTTTAAGGAATTAAATTATCTCTAACTCCAACTTGATTTTAAGGAATTGAAATTATACCTTTGTACCAAAAAGTCCAAATACCTTGTAAATCTCTATGAAGTCCTTCATAATTTTTTTCTTCTATTTCATCTATGTAATCAAAAGAAAAATAAAGTTAGGTTAAAATATTTTAATTTGGGATATAATATCTAAACTAATTAGAATATGCTATTTAAACCAATACATCACAATAGTCTAATAAAAAATATAATATTCAAATCAAATAACTATAATATTCTAATTTGGAATATAATATTCAAATTGTACATACCACAATATTCTACCTTGGAATACAATATTCAAAATAAATGTGCGATAATATTCTAATTTAAATATAGTATGCTAATTAAATATACCAAAATATTCTAATTTGATATACAATATTCAAACCAGATATCCCGAATTAAAATAGTTTAACGACGAATTTATATTTGGTTTGAATATTGTATTCCAAATTAGAATATTATAGTATGTTCGGTTTGAATACTATATTCCAAATAAGGATATTATGGTATATGTAGTTTGATGTTGTTCTCCAAATAAGAGTATTATAGTATTTGAATAATGTATTACAAATTAAAATATTATGGTGTATTTAGTTTGAATAATATGTTTTAAATTAGAATACTGTGATATACTTGATTTCGATGTTATACTTGTCGTTAGGATATTGTGATATTTCGATTTGAATTGTATTTTAAATTAGAATATTGTGGTATGTTTAGAATGTATGTGGAGATTTTAAGCTATAGAGTATACAATATCAGAGATGAAGTTCTGATGGAAAATAGGAGTATGATTTAATTAGGAGAGATGTGAATCTCAAAATTCACTGAGGACATTTTTCAATAATTAAGCCTACATTTAAGGGATATTATCCGCTAACTAATAGTGGTTGTTACACGCATAAGATCTCTATCAAGATATGCGATGTAATTTCTTTATGGGTATGCAGTGTTACTTTCATAGTTAAGCATAGCGAATAAAGAGATATTGTCACGACCCAATTTAGGATCATGACCCGCTCTTAGGAGCAAGTGCCCCTAAGTAAGCCTAATCAATATTTTACAGAAAATCGGGCAGAGTTTTCCCTATTTTTCAGAAAATCCAAAAAATCTACCTATCTCAAAATCAACAACAGAAATAACTAATATAAACCCAACAAAACGCAGTCATCCTCAATCACCATTTTCAACATTATAATACTAAGACCATATCCAAAGTACGGGAAGAAAGTCTTTAATGATATGAGAATACTCACGGGACTAATAAAAATGACTGCCGGAGCGACTCTAAGAGTTTTCAAAAGAAAAGTAAATAACTTCTTGCCCACGCGAAGCAATGCGGGGCTCACCAGAATATGTCAACTCGTGCGCTATAGTTATCGAAATCCTCACCAGCGTCACATGCGGTTTCTAAATTAAAAAAAAGTAGCGGGGAGTGAGTCGCTAGCTCAGTGAGTAACACTTAACCACAACCCTTTTTAATGGGGACAAGTAAGAAAACATGCTTGTATAATAATCGTAAATATCATGAAAAATGCCTTTTTCAGAACCGATAACAATAATCAGTCTTGCCTCTTTTCATGTAAGTAGGAATCAATTAACAATTCGGTAATAAACTCTATAAGCATTTTCATATCAAATCTTATGTTTGGGAGGTTTCCAAGAAACGATCATGTAATCTGTATCACTGTGTGAACCCCTTTCGTAAAAGAAGTCAAATATAACTGTAGGTCCCGACTCGAGGAAAAACTGTGACTGTATGCTAGTTCTACCTTCTCACTAGCGAGGGCTATAACTGTAATCGGTAATCTGTAAATACAAGGTGCACCAGGTCTAACGAACCCGCCGTAAACTACGGGATCCTTCAAGGTCTCCTCTCATTTATACTTTTCTTTATAAATAGTAAATATTCACATGAAAGCATTTTCAAAATAGTACCTGGCATTTTAATTCTTATCAAATCATGTAATCCAATTTCGGAAACGGTAATAATATCTCAAGTTACAGTAAATCATGTCTAATAACAATGAGAACATTTTAAATTACTTTGAACATCTCAAGTAAACTATTCAGTACCATATCAAGTAAAGGACTTGTCCCACATGCAATTTCAAATATTTTGTAACACATTATATTTTCGAAATCATATATAAACCATGCAGGTTATGAAAATACAAATTGTGGAAGGGTTACTACTCACTGTACTCGTGCCGAAATACCAACTGTTTCACCTCGAGCAATTCCTACAACTTTCTCCAATTAATCTATATTCACATAATATTGATCTTGTGTCAATTGCCTCGTTAGGCTAATTCATAACTAATTTAGAAAACCCAATCCTCCAAGTTTCATATTCTACCATCAATTCGTCGAATTATATTTACCCATGCCATGAGTACTCCAACTAGTCTATAATCTATCAATTCCAACTTATTTGTACAATTTGTTCTTTAAATTTTTCTTCCACACCAGATTATGCCAATTATTTGTATAAGCCTAAACCATAGAGGATTACAGTCGACAATACTTCTTTTAGTACCTAATGAATTTACATACACCTCGATAATAAACTTAAGCAACTGTAAGTAAGAAAGTTTACCCTTTGAATTGAAAAATATCTTAGACAAATTGTCTTTGCTTCTGCGTTTCACGCGAGAAGCTTTCGGCACGAAAATACTTGATGAGTCTTTCTTCTATCCTTTACGTCTCAATGCCAGTGAATATCCCCATCTTTTAAACTTCAGTATTTCAATTTTTGGTGTATTTGGGATTTTTGTATAGCTTTGGTTGTGGCATAAGCTCTTGTGCGGTAGAAGTTCTTTGTCACGATCCCAGTTCGCCCTCCGTGAACTATCGCGACGATACCTAGTCTCTACAACTAGGTAAGCCTAACAAATGCGAAAAAAAAAAACAATTGCGGAAAAGAAAGTAATTAAAAACCGAGATAACAAAGTTAAACAATGTTCAGATGCCGCCTGGCATATAACAGTACAAGAATCTCAATTTAACACTCTCGAAATTCGGAACCCCATGAATCACAAGCTAAAAGATTACTTAATAAGCTCTAACTCCAGAAATGTCTACCAATGAGGGAAATACAGAAAAGGTTATACTAGTACTGAGAATAGAAAGGGACTCTTCGGTCTGCGGACACGGCAGATATACCTCGGAGTCTCTACAAAGCGCCTTGCCTCAAGCGTGATAAGACTAAGTGGAAGTACCTAGATCTGCACATGAAAAACATGCACAGGAAGGGCATGAGTACACCACAGCGGTACTCAGTAAGTGCCAAGCCTAACCTCGGTCGGGTAGTGACGAGAAAGGTCAGGGCCCTATTGAGGCTAAAGGAAATACAAGATATAACAGTGTAAAATAAAAGAGTATACTTAAGTGCAACAGTAAGAAGTAACACAGAATAGAAGAACAACAATAACTTAAACAGATACAAAATAGTCACGGAAACAAATACAGCTCAACACAGAGATAATAACCGGGGAAATCCCAGGATACCGTCCTATAGTCCCAAATATAAATATCCAGTGGATCTTCCAGGATACCGTCCCGTAGTCCAACTCATAGTGCGCGGGGATCTACCGGAATCCCGATCCGTAGTCCCAAATGTAAATACTCAGTACTGGGGGAATCTACTGGGTGCAGTCCTATAGTTCCAATATAAAAGTGGAGGGGGATCTCCCAGAATACAATTCCGTAGTCCCAAAGTAAACATACATGGGGATCTCCCGGGATACCGTCCTGTAGTCCCAAAGTAAACACACAGCAACAACATGAAGAATACACAATTCAATTCAACTTCCATACCAAGGTAAACAGGTAGCATGTTGCACATAATTCAAATAAGGCAGTGGAACAAATAAGCAATTAAGTCAATTAGGCATGCTTCCCTAAGCTAACAACATGCTTAAATTGCAAGTAGTATAAACAGGAAAAGAAATACAATTCTAAGTACTTAATGAAAACCGGATTTTTCAACAATTAGCACAAGTACGTACTTGTCACCTCACGTACAAGGCATTCAAACATCAATAATACGAAATTCTAAGGGGAGTTTCCCCCACACAAGGTTAGACAAGCCACTTACCTCGAACCGGCTCAAAATCAACCCGAAACCACGTTCTTGCCACGAGTACCTGACTCTAAATGGCCTGAATCTATTCAATTCAATTGCATAATGTAAATAACACTTCAAGTAACTGATTCTACAAATAAATTCTAAGCTAATACGTGAAATTAGGTAAAATAACCAAAACGCCCTCCAGGCCCACGTCTCGAAATCGGGTAAAATTTACATTTCCATAATCCTCATACTCTCACGAGTCTAACCATACCAAAATTATCCAAATCCAATGTCAAATTCCCAATCAAAACTCGAAATTTAGGTCTAAGAACTTTCTCCAAATTTCCCCAATTTTTATCTCAAATCCGAAATTAAATGATAAAACTAACAATAGATTAATGTAATACAACTAGAAAGGGATAAGGAATTGTTACCCACTGATTTCCTCTTCAAAAATTTCTCAAAATCGCCCTCTCCCGAGCTCCCAATCAATATTTCAAATTTTTGGATTAAACCCTCGTTCTGCCCTTTTTCTGACCAGGGATTTCGCACCTGCGGTCCAATTTACGCATCTGCGAGACCGCTTCTGCGTTCAAAGGACCTCTTCTGCGATTTCCACTTAAATTCCTTTGGGTCTTCTACCGCACCTGCACTCACGCAGGTGCGCTCAAATTACCGCACCTGCGGAAACTGTCCTTCCCTCACGTGGCCATATCTGCGGTCTCTCAGCCGCTTCTGCGACGCCGCACCTGCGGTCCCCAAGCCGCAGGTGCAATTATGACAGCAGACTCAGCAGCTTCAACTGCAATTTCCCAACTCCAAACTTCCCGTTAACCATCCGAAACCACCCCGAGGCCCCCGGGACCTCAACCAAAAGCACGAACAAGTCATATACCACTATCCAAACTTATACCAATCCTTAAAACACCTAAAACAACATCGAAACATCAAGTTAACCATGGATTCAAGCCTAGAACTTCAAAAACTCTCAATTTACGCATTCGATCAAAAAGTCTATCAACCCTCGTCCGAATGACCTGAAATTTTGCACACACGTCACATTCAACACTACGGAGCTACTCCAACTCCCGAAATTCCATTCCGGCCCCGATATGAAAATCTCACTATCAAACCGGAAACTTCAAAAATTCAACTTTCGGCATTTCAACCTAAATGAGCTACGGACCTCCAAAACACAATCGAACATGCTCCTAAACTCGAAATTACCCAACAAAGCTAACAGAACCAACAGAATCCCATTTCGAGGCCGTCTTCACACTGTTTCAACTACGATCCAAATTCCAAAACTTAATCTCTCATTTAGGGATTAAGTGTCCCAACACTCTCCGAAACTCCAAATAAATCCTCCTGGAAACTCACAACAGCAGAAACAAACACGGGGAATGCAGTTAATAGGGGATCGGGGCGTTAATTCTTAAAATGACTGACCGGGTTATTACATCCTCCCACACTTAAACATTCGTTCGTCCTCGAACGAGCATAGAGACATACCTGAAGTAGTGAAAAGATGAGGGTAACGGTTGCGCATATCCTGCTCGGTCTCCTAAGTCGCCTCCTCGACCGGCTGGCCCCGCCACTGAACCTTCACTGATGGAATGTTCTTTGACCTCAGCTTTCAAACCTGCATGTCCAATATTGCCGCTGGCTCCTCAACATAAGATAGATCCTTGTCCAACTGAACTGAGCTGAAATCCAACATGTGCGACGGATCACCATGATACCTCTGGAGCATCGAAACATGAAATATCGTGAACTCCTGCCAAGCCGGGAGGTAAGACAAGCTCATAGGCAACCTCCCTAACACGCCTCAGTATCTCAAAAGGGCCAATAAACCTCGGACTCAACTTCCCTTTCTTCCCAAATCTCGTAACGCCCTTCATAGGCGAAACCCGAAGCAGATTCCGCTCTCCGACCATGTAGGAAACATCACGAACCTTCCGGTCCGCGTAACTCTTCTGTCTGGACTGGGCTGTGCGAAGTCTATCCTGAATCACCTTAACCTTCTCCAAAGCATCCTATACCAAGTCTATGCCAATAATCTAGCCTCACCTGGCTCGAACCAACCCACCGGAGATCTACACCGCCTACCATATAAAGCCTCATACGGTGCCATCTGAATGCTGGACTGATAACTGTTGTTGTAGGCAAACTCCGCCAATGGCAAGAACTGATCCCAAGACTCTCCAAACTCAATCACACACGCACAGAGCATATCCTCAAGAATCTGAATAGTGTGCTCGGACTGTCCGTCCGTCTGAGGGTGAAATGCTGTACTCAACTCCACCCGAGTACCTAACTCATGCTGTACGGCCCTCCAGAACCGCGATGTGAACTGAGTACCTCTATCTGAAATGATGGAAATTGGAATACCATGCAGACGAACAATCTCCCGGATATAAATCTCCTCCAACCGCTCTGAAGAATAGGTAGTACTCACAGGAATGAAATGCACGGACATGGTCAGCCGATCCACAATCACCCAAATGGCATCGAACTTCCTCAAAGTCTGTGGGAGCCCAACTACGAAGTCCATGGTGATCCGCTCCCACTTCCACTCCGGAATCTCTATCTGTTGAAGCAATCCACCCGTACTCTGGTGCTCATACTTCACCTGCTGACAATTAAGGCACCGAGCTAAAAACCCAACTATATCTTTCTTCATCCGCCTCCACCACTAGTGCTGTCTCAAATCCTGGTACATCTTTGCGGCACCCGGATGGATGGAGTACCGCGAACTGTGGGCCTCCTATAGAATCAACTCTCGAAGCCCATCAACATTGGGTACACAAACTCGACCCTGCATCCTCAATACCCCGTCATCACCAATGGTCACATCTCTGGCATCGCTACGCAAAACCTTGTCCTTGAGGACAAGCAAATGAGGGTCATCAAACTGACACTCCTGGATACGATCAAATAAGGAAGACCGAGAGACCACGCAAGCTAGAACCCGACTAGGCTCCGAAAGATCCAATCTCACCAATTGGCTGGCTAAGGCCTGAACATCCATCGCCATGGGCCTCTCTGCTGCTGGTAGATAAGCTAAACTCCCCAAACTCTCTGCCCGGCGGCTCAAGGCATCGGCCACCACATCGGCCTTGCCCGGGTGATACTAAATAGTGATATCATAGTCCTTCAGCAGCTATAGCCACCTCCTCTGGTGCAAATTAAGGTCCTTCTGCTTGAACAGATGCTGCAAACTCCGGCAATCAGTATAAATCTCACAAGGCACACCGTACAAATAATGATGCCAGATCTTCAAGGCGTGAACAATGGCAGCTAACTCGAGATCATGGACAGGATAATTCTTCTCATGTACCTTCAACCGTCTGGACGCGTAAGCAATCACCGTACCGTCCTGCATCAATACCGCTCCAAGGCCAACCCTCGAGGCATCACAATATATAGTATAAGACCCCGAACCGATAGGCAATATCAAAACTGGGGTCGTAGTCAAAGCTGTCTTGAGCTTCTGAAAGCTCCCCTCACACTCTTCCGTCCTCTGGAACGGAGCACCCTTCTGGGTCAGCCTGGTCATAGGTGCTGCAATAGATGAAAACCCCTGAACAAATCGACGGTAATAACCCGCCAAGCCAAGAAAATTGCAGATCTCTGTAGCTGAGGATGGTCTGGGCCAACTCTACACTGCTTCCACTTTCTTTAGATCCACCTTTATCCCCTCACTAGATACCGCGTGACCCAAGAATGTCATGGAATCCAACCAGAACTCACATTTCGAGAACTTAGCATATAATTTCTTCTCCCTCAAAGTCTGGAGCACTGTCCTCAGGTGCTGCTCATGATCTTCCCGACTCCGGGAATATACCAGAATGTCATCAATAAAGATAATAAAGAATGAGTCAAGATATGGACAGAATACACTATGCATCAAATGCATGAAGGCTGCTGGGGCATTAGTCAGCCCAAATGACATAACAAGGAACTCGTAATGACCATACCGAGTCCTGAAGGTAGTCTTCGGGATATCTGGCTCCCGAATCTTCAACTGATGATAGCCTGAACGCAAGTCAATCTTAGAAAACACACAAGCACCCTGTAACTGATCAAATAGGTCATCAATACGAGGCAAAAGATAATGGTTCTTCACTGTAACCTTGTTCAACTGGCGATAATCAATACACATACGCGTAGAACCATCCTTCTTCTTCACAAATAAGACAGGAGCACCCCATGGTGATACACTGGGCTGAATGAAACCCTTATCAAGCAATTCCTGTAACTGCTCCTTCAACTCCTTCAACTCAGGAGGAGCCATACGGTACGGAGGAATAGTAATGGGCTGAGTGCCCAGAAACAGATCAATGCCAAAATCAATATCTCTATCGGGAGGCATGCCCAGAGGATCAGTTGGAAACACATCAGAGAAATCCCGTACTATTGGGATTGAG
Organism: Nicotiana attenuata; assembly: GCF_001879085.1. NCBI lineage: Eukaryota > Viridiplantae > Streptophyta > Magnoliopsida > Solanales > Solanaceae > Nicotiana > Nicotiana attenuata. The sequence continues at coordinate 30,537,050 of NC_031993.1, forward strand.
TCAACTGTAGGTGTATCAATACTAACATCTCTCACATAAGCTAGATACGCGTCAAACCCCTTCTCAATCATACACTGAGCCTTAAGGAATTAAATAACTCTACTGGAAGTATGATCTAAGGTACACCTCCACTCTACTCGCGGTACACCTGGCATAGCCAGCGTCACGGTTTTCGCGTGACAATCAAGAATGGCATAATGGGGCGACAACCAGTCTATGCCCAAAATAACATCAAAGTCTACCATGCTGAGCAATAACAAATTGGCTCTGGTCTCAAAACCACTAAGAGCAATCAAACACGACCGATAAACACGGTCCATAACAAGAGAATCTCCAACAGGAGTAGAAATATAAACAAGAGAACTCAAAGAATCCCGAGATACTCCTAAATACGGGGCAAAATATGAGGACACATAGGAATAAGTGGAGCCTGGATCGAATAGAACCGATACATCTCTATGATAGAGCAGGATAGTACCTGTGATGACAGAATCGGAGGCGACAACCTCAGTACATGCGGGAAGGGCATAGTATCTGGCCTGGCCTCCCCCTCGAGGGTGACCTCTACCTCCCCGACCTCCACCTCTAGCTGGCTGAGCAGGTGGGGTAAGAACTGGTGCTGCGATCATAGCCTGAGAACTCTGCGGGGCATGTTGTGGCTGAGAAGTCTGTGGAGGTGCACCCTTCCTAAGTCTGGGGCAATCCCTCACCATATGGCGTGTGTCACCACATAAAAACAAGCTCTGGGAGGATGTGGCGGCTGTGACTGGCTCGGGCTAGGTCTGTTGGACTGACCACTGGAAGCACCCCGTGCAGGAGGCGCATTAGATATTGGTGGCGCATAATAAGGCTCCTGAGGTCTGGGAGGAGCTGGAATACCACTGGCTGCTTGAAGAGCTGAATGAACAGGGTGACTCATATAACCCCTACCATGACGACCTGCAGCTGGGGCACGGACACCAGAATAATGGCCCGACTCTCGAGACCTTTTGGCTTCCCTCTTCTCTCTATCCCTAGCATGCATACCCTCAATTCTCCTAGCAATGCTCACCACCTGCTGATAAGAAATATCCATCTCCAAATCACGAGCAATGCTAGACCTGATGCTGGGAATAAGCCCCTCAATAAACCGACGAACCTTCTCGCGAACAATAGAAACCAAAGCTGGTGCATGTCTAGCCAAGTCGGTGAAACAGACAGCATACTCTGAGACAGTCATAATACCCTGGTGCAAACGCTCAAACTCTGCGTGCCAAGCGTCCCTGAGACTCTGGGAACATACTCTCTCGTGAACATATCTGAAAACTGAGCCCAAGTCAGGGAAGCTGCCTCATTCGGACTGTCTAACTCATAGGCACGCCACCACTGACAGGTGGCTCCTCGAAGCTGGAAGGTAGTGAAGGAAACCCCGCTCGATCCTGATATACCCATGGTACGGAGGATACGGTAGCACTCCTCTAGAAATCCAAGAGCATCCTCTGAGGCTAGTCCGCTGAATGTAGGAGGCTGATACTTCTTGAACCTCTCAAGCCTCTTTTGCTCCTCCTCTGAAGCAGGGGCGGATTCAGTTCAACAGCTACGGGTTCCCGTGAACCCAATAGTTTTTATCTAGAACTTGTATTTGTATTGAAAAATTCATTAAATGTATAAGAATAGTTAGCTTGGAACCCAATCCGTTCTTTCAGCTAGTATTGTATATCAATTCGAGATTTTTGTACGAACCCATAAACCTAAAATCCTGCATCCGCCTTTGCTCTGAAGCTACTGCCCTCTCCTCGGGCTGGGCTGGGGCTACCGGCTGTACAGGAATAATCTTTGGGACCTGATCAACATGCACTCGCTGCTAAGGACTGCGGGCGGCGGGAGTCTGTGCTCCTCCCCTGGACTGGGACGTAGCTGCAGCAAGGGGAAGCAACCCTGCCTGAGCTAGAGTGGTGTACATAGTCATATACTGTGCCAGAGTCTCCTGAAGTGCTGGAGTAGTAGTAGCAGATGTATCGGGTCTCTGGAATCCGGCTGGAGCTACTGGTGGCACCTCGGTGGCAGCTCGCGCGGGTGCTCAGGCTGCACCATGAGCGCGTCCTCGGCCTCTACCCCGGCCCCGGCCTCTGACGGCTCCAGTAGGGGGCATGGGTGCCTGATCATCTCGGGTAGCACGTGTCCTCACCATCTGTGAGAGAATAGGAGACAGAAGTTTAGATTTGTGATATCAAAATCTCGCACGACAAGGAAATCAAATGAAGTGGAAATTTTTTCCTAACAGTTACATAGCCTCTCGTAGATAAGTACAAACGTCTCCGTACCGATCCGCGAGACTCTAATAAACCGATAGGTGATTCATGACTCCTATGAACCTAGAGCTCTAATACCAACTTGTCACGACCCTATTTCGCCCTCCGTGAACTGTCGCGATGGCACCTAGCCTCTACAACTAGGTAAGCCTAACAAATGCGGAAAAAGAAACAATTGCGGAAAAGAAAGTAATTAAAAACCAAGATAACAAAGTTAAACAATGTTCAGATGCCGCCTGGCATATAACAGTACAAGAATCTCAATCTAACACTCCCAAAATCTGGAACCCCATGAATCACAAGCTAAAAGATTACATAATAAGCTCTAACTCCAGAAATGCCTACCAACGAGGGAAAAAAAGGCTATACTAGTACTGAGAATAGTAAGGGACTCTTCGGTCTGCGGACGCGGCGGATATACCTCAGAATCTCTACAAAGCGCCTTGCCTTAAGCGTGATAAGACTGAGTGGAAGTACCTGGATCTGCACATGAAAAACATGCGCAGGAAGGGCATGGGTACACCACAGTGGTACTCAGTAAGTGCCAAGCCTAACCTCGGTCGGGTAGTGACGAGGAAGGTCAGGGCCCTATTGAGGCTAAAGGAAATACAAGATATAACAGTGTAAAATAAAACAGTATATTAAAGTGCAACAGTAAGAAGTAACACAAAATAGAAGAAGAACAACAACTTAAATATAAACAAAATAATCACAGAAATAAATACAGCTCAACGTATAGATAACAACCGGGGATCTCCCAGGATACCGTCCTGTAGTCCCAAATATAAATATCCAGTGGATCTTCCGGGATACCGTCCCGTAGTCCAACTCATAGTGCGCGGGGATCCACCGGAATCCCGATCCGTAGTCCCAAATGTAATTACTCAGTACTGGGGGAATCTACCGGGTGCAGTCCTGTAGTTCCAATATAAAAGTGCAGGGGGATCTCCCAGAATACAATTCCGTATTCCCAAAGCAACCATACAGGGGGATCTCCCGGGATACCGTCCCGTAGTCCTAAAGTAAACACACAGCAACAACACGAATAATACACAATTCGATTCAACTTCCATACCAAGGTAAAACAGGTATTTCTAACCTAGCATGTTGCACATGATTCAAATAAGGCAGTGGAGCAAATAAGCAATTAAGTCAATTAGGCATGCTTCCCTAAACTAACAACATGCTTAAATTGCAAGTAGTATAAACAGGAAAAGAAATACAATTCTAAGTACTTAATGAAAATCGGATTTTTCAACAATTAGCACAAGTATGCACTCGTCACCTTACGTACAAGGCATTCAAACATCAATAATACCAAATCCTAAGGGGAGTTTCCCCCACACAAAATTAGACAAGCCACCTACCTCGAACCGGCTCAAAATCAACCCGAAACCACGTTCTTGCCACGAGTTCTTGACTCCAAATGGCCCGAATCTATTCAATTCAATTGCATAATGTAAATAACACTTCAAGTAACTGATTCTACAAATAAATTCTAAGCTAATACGCGAAATTAGGTAAAATGACCAAAATGCCCTCCGGGCCCACGTCTCGGAATCCTCATACTCTCACGAGTCTAACCATACCAAAATTATCCAAATCCAATGTCAAATTCCCAATCAAAACTCAAAATTTAGGTCTAAGAACTTTCTCCAAATTTCCCCAATTTTTATCTCAAATCCGAAATTAAGTGATAAAACTAACAATAGATTAATGGAATACAACTAGAAAGGGATAAGGAATTGTTACCCACTGATTTTCTCTTAAAAAATCTCTCAAAATCGCCCTCTCCCGAGCTCCCAATCAATTTTTCTAACTTTTGGATTAAACCCTCGTTCTACCCCTTTTTCTGACGAGGGATTTCGCATCTGCGGTCCAATTTATGCATCTGCGGTCAAAGGACCGCTTCTGCGATTTCCACTTAAATTCCCTTGGGCCGCACCTGCGCTTCTTCTACCGCACCTGCGCTCACGCAGGTGCGCTCAAATTACCGCACCTGCGGAAACTGGCCTTCCCTCACGTGGCCACATCTGCGGTCTCTCGGCCGCTTCTGCGGCGCCGCACCTGCGGTCCCCAAGCCACAGGTGCGATTCTGACAGCAGACTCAGCAGCTTCAGCTGCAATTTCCCAACTCCAAACTTCCGGTTAACCATCCGAAACCACCCCGAGGCCCCCGGGACCTCAACCAAAAGCACGAACAAGTCATATACCACTATCCAAACTTATACCAATCCTTAAAACACCTAAAACAACATCAAAACATCAAATTAACCATGGATTCAAGCCTAGAACTTCAAAAACTCTCAATTTACGCTTTCAATCAAAAAGTCTATCAACCCTCGTCCGAATGACCTGAAAATTTGCACACACGTCACATTAACACTACGGAGCTACTCCAACTCCCGGAATTCCGTTCCGGCCCCGATATCAAAATTTCACTATCGAACCGAAAACTTCAAAAATTCAACTTTCGGCATTTCAAGCATAAATGAGCTACGGACCTTCAAAACACAATCCGAACATGCTCCTAAACTCGAAATCACCCAACGGAGCTAACGGAACCAACAGAATCCCATTCCGAGGCCGTCTTCACACTGTTCCGACTACGGTCCAAATTCTAAAACTTAAACTCTCATTTAGGGACTAAGTGTCCCAACACTCTCTGAAACTCCAAATAAATCCTCCCAGCAACTCACAACAACAGAGAAAAATACGGGGAATGTAATTAATAGGTGATCGGGGCATTAATTCTTAAAATGACCGGCTGGGCGTTACATTCTTATACTCTTGTATAATTGGGGTTTTCTTTTGTTTCTTTTTTATTCATAATCTCTTGCCCCTTAATTTCTCGCCAGATCCTCATGGGCTTTTTAGCCCATTGACTTCTATCCGCTTTCTTTTTTTCTTTATCTAATTACTTAAATACCTATTATTAAATATGGGGTATTGCATTCTCTCCACCATAAGAAATTCGGTCCCCGAATTTAAAATAAGTGGTGTACCTGTAGACTAAGGTATGTGAAAATACTTTACTATCATATCATCTTCTGATTCCCAAATAACTTCTTCAACAATAGGATTTTCCCACAAGACTTTTTCACGGACACAATTTCTTTTGATCGTAACTTTCTTATTTGTCTGTCAACAATACCGATTGACTCTTCGTCATAAGTTAACTTCTTATCAAGTTGTGTAATTGGTGTTTCACGCACATGAGAGGAGTCCAATATACTCTTTTTGTTTTTTATAGAATAAAGACATAGAATACTAGATATATAACAACTCATGAATAAGTACTGAACGGTAAGCGATGACTCCCGTCCCTTCAAGTATCTCTTATAATCTTATAAACCTTGGATTCATATTTCCTCTTTTTCCAAATTGCACCACACCTTTCACAAAAGAGACTCATATGATCACTTGGTCTCTAATTGTAAATTCTAAATCTAATTTTCTCGTCTGTACAACAGTTTTTTCTGCTTTGTGATGTAAGTAATATCGGTCTGGTTGACTGGACCTTATCAATAGCTTCTTATACTACTAATTCTGAACCTAACACTTTAGAATCATCATTTTTAATCATCTAATAAGGAAGCGACATCGTCACAACGTTTCATACAATGCCATCTTAATACTCTAACTGAAAGCTATTGTTGTAGGTAAATTTAGGTTAACGTTGGGAATCATCCCAACTACCCCCAAAAGCAAATATTCAAGCTCTCAACATGTCCTCCTAAATTTGTATAGTATGTTGAGACTGCCCATCTGTTAGTAGAGGAAATGCAGTACAAAGATCTACTCGTGTACTCAATAATTCTTGAAAAGATTTCCAAAAATGTGAAGTAAATTGTGATCCTCTTTAAAAAATGATGGACAATAAAATACTATGGAGTCAGACAAATTTCAATTCATGTATATCTGTGCATATATCACCTCACTATAGAAGTATTGACAAGTAAGAAGTATTCTTTCTATGAAAGCCTATTTAAAATTTCCCACTTATAATTAAAACTTCTTATTGTTTGAGGCAGTTCCGTCGTAAAATTCACTATAATTATATTCCATTTCCACTTTGAAATCTCGAGTTGTGGTGGTGGTCCTGCAAGTCGCAAATGGTTGCCCTAACATGGCCAACAAGTCAAATAGTTAGAAACAAGTTAAGAAAAATAGAAATTGGTTCTTTCTTTTCTCACAATTACAATTTTCTTCTAGGCAATAGTACATCTTATTGGACCCTGAATGTATAGTGTATCAAGAGTTGTGAGCTCCTCACGAATAACTCGTCGTAACCCATCTACGTCTAGTACACGTGATCAATCACCTAGTCAAAGAATACCATCACTATCAATAATCATATCCTTGCTTTCACTACCCAGGACCTCATCACGTTACATAGTCGCTCATCATTATATATATTGAGTGGCCTTTATATACTCTACTAGTGAAGACTTGGCTTTAACACTAGCCAGCAATGTCTCTGAATTTTCCATACTAAAGTTGATATTGGTACCTCTAGTTTATGCATATCTTTAGCCAAAAGTCTCCAACTATATGTCCAAACTATCTATAGATTTTCTGCTTAATGCATTAGCCACAACATTCGTTTTCCCAGAATGATACAAAATATAATAATCTTAGTCCTTGAGAAGTTCAATTTATCTACACTATAGAAGATTCAAATCTCTCTGCTAAGTTTACTTCAAGCTATTATAGTCAGTATAAATCTCGCAAAATTTGTCGTATGAGTAGTGTCTCTAGATCCTTAGAGCAAATACCATTGCGGCCATCTCCAAACCATAAGTAGAGTAGTTTTGTCTATTTTTTAATAGTTGTGTTAAAGCATAAGATATCCCAATCATTCTACATGATAACACATCCTAATAGACTTTTGAAGCGTTACATAATATCGTGAATCCACTATAACTTGATGGTAAATCTTATACCGATAGTAGTCAAACATGTCTTGAGCTTCTAAAAGTTCTACTCACATTTCTTCGTCCATTGAAACTTTGAATTATCTTTTTTTCTTTTTCTATGTTGACTTGGTAAATAGAGCCACAACTATGGAGAAATTCTACGGTAAATAGCTTGTAGTAGCCTACCTAGCCCAAGAAGTTGTGAATCTCCATATAAGTAGTTGATGATTTCCACTTCTGAACTGCTTCTCCTATTAGAATCTACCGTAATACCATCCTTAGTTACAATATTCCCGAGGAATGCCACGGAGTCTAGCCAAAATTCATGCTTCGAGAACTTGGTAAACAACTGATTTTCCTCCAACGTCTTTAATTAATACATTTTTCAAGTGATCCTCACGTTATTCCTAGCTGCGAGAGAATATACCAGAATATCGTAAGTAAAAACTAAGATTTTTTTTCTTTCCAGAAATAACTTGAACACCATATCCATTACATAAGTTGTGGCCAATCCAAAAAGTATCCTAAGTAACTCCTAATGTATGTATCGGGTTTTAGAGGAGGACATCGAAATATCTTCCTATTTTATTCTAAGTTGGTGATAACCGGACTAAAGATCAATGGCTCCTTATAATTGATCAAAAAAGTTATCAATAGTAGATAATGGGTATTTATTGTGTATTGTTATCTCATTTAATTATTTATAGTTGATGCACATTCTTAAGGACTTATCCCCCTATTTTTTTCAAACAATATTGGTGTCACGACCTGGATTTTCCATCCTCGGGAGTCGTGATGACGCCTACTAGTGAAAGTTAGGCAAGCCAACCAATTGAACTATTTACCTTGTTTCCATTATTAATCCGATAACAATTAAGAACCAACAATTTAATAACAACAGAATTTAATAAGCGGAAGACTGAATTGCAAAGTTTTAATAATATTACCAATACCAATCCATAACAAATCTACCCAAGACTGGTGTCACAACTTCACAGATTGTCTAGGAATACTACAAATAAAAGTCTGAAACAAATAATACAACACTGTCTCTGGAAATACATGAAAGAAACAGGAATAAAGATAGAAGGAGACGCCAAGGTCTGCAGACGCCTGCAGGACTACCTCGAGTCGCCTGATGAAAAAGAAACAACAATCTCACTGCGGTCCGTAAGCAAAAGCACAGGGATCTGCACAAAAGAGTGGAGAGTGTAGTATCAGCACAACCGACCCCATGTGCTGGTAAGTGCCTAGCCTAACCTCGGCGAAGTAGTGACGAGGCTAGGACCAGACTACCAAATAAACCTGTGCAGTTAAATCATATATATAGCAAATAATAATAAAGGAAAACTAGCAGATTAAGATGGGAAGGGGACATGCTGTGGGGGGTATCCTTTACCAACAGTAACTCAGGAGGAAGCATAACAAAAATTTAAAATTCGCAGCAGAAGGAACAAGGGAACAGTAACAAATCAATTTCCACTTTTATTCTTTATTGTTGCAGTGCGAAACCTGATCCAAATCATAAGACACTGTTGCAGCGTGCAACCCGATCCAAATCATATGTCACTGTTGCGGCGTGCAACCCGATCCATAAAATTATTGTGGCGTGCAACCCAATCCATATAATATTGTTGCAGCGTGCAACCCGATCCATATAATATTGCTACGGCGTGCAACCCGATCCATATAATATTGTTGCGGCGTGCAACCCGATCCCAATATACAATTCAACACCAATCACAAAGAATCCCGACAAGGGAGCAATAAAGGAACAACAATATCCCGGCAAGGGAATCGACATTAAGAAGTAAATACGCCCCGGCGAGGGATTCAGCTATAACCAAACTGTTCCAACATTTAACTTCACAAAAGAGACCTCAGCTAGAAGCAATACTCAACCATAAGCAATTTCCACGAGAATAATCATAATTCTTGCCCAACACAGATAATCAACAACTTAGGCATTTGTAGTACTTATTAAGAACACAACGATTTCAATTTAAGACTCACGGGCATGCTTGACACCAACATATAGATACTCGTCACCATGCCTATACGTCGTACTCATCAAATAACACATAGCAAATAGGACTGACTCCTAATCCCTCAAGCTAAGGTTAGACCAAACACTTACCTCGATGCCTCGAACACAATTCAAGTCTCAACTATTGCTTTACCTCTTGATTCCACCACCAATTCGCTCGTATCTAGCCACAAGTTACTTAATTATATCAATAAATGCTAAATGAATCAATTCTAATGCATGGAAATAAGTTCTCTAAAGTTTTTCCCAAAAAGTTAAAAATTGACCCCGGGCCCACATGGTCAAAACCCGAGGTTCGAATCAAAATCCGATTACCCATTCACCCAAGAACTCAAATATATAATTTGTTTTGAAATCGGACCTCAAATCGAGGTCCAAATCCCCAAAACTTGAAAAACCTAGGTTCTACCCAAAACACCCAATTTCCCCCATGAAAACCTTTGATTTTGAGTTGAAATCATGTGAAAAGATGTTAAAGATTGAAGAAAATGAGTTAGAAATGACTTACAATCGATTTGGAGAAGAAATTTTCTTTGGAAAATCGCCCAAAAGAGTTTATGTTTTGAGAAGATATGAAAAATGGCTGAAAATGCGTCTAAGTCCCAATTAGCTGGTTTCTGATGTCGCAATTGCGACTGGGGTTCGCAATTGTGAACCCCTTCAGAACCTGCTATCTTCGCAATTGTGAAGAATATGTCGCAATTGCGACCCCGGGAAGAATTCACTAACTTCGCATTTGCGAGAAAACAGTCGCATTTGCGACTCTGGCCCCTTTCGCATTTGCGATAAAATGGTCGCATTTGCGATCCAGGCCAGCCCAGGCCATCTTCGCATTTGCGATGGACTACTCGCATTTGGCTGCTCGTATTTGCGAGTCAGGCTTCGCAAATGCGAAGCCTGCAACATACCAGCAAATTCCTAAGTGCAAATTTCACTCCGTGGTCTATACAAAACTCACCTGAGCCCTCGGGGCTCCAAACCAAACATGCACACCAACCTAAAAATATCATACGGACTGCTCGCGCATTCCAATCATCGAAATAACATCAACAACTATGAATTTAGCATCAAAACCATGAAATCACTTAAGAACATCAAATTTTCCAATTTTCTCAAATAAGGTCCGATTCACGTCATTTCAAGTCCGTTTCTTACCAAATTTTACAGGCTCAACTTAAATCACATATAAGAACTGTACCGGGCACCGGAACCAAAATACGGGCCCGATACCATCAAATTTTAAACACATTTCATTTCCAGAAACTCATATATTTTCCAGAAAATAATTTTCTTTAAAAAAATTCATTTCTCGAGCTTGGGACCTCGGAATTCGATTCCGGGCATACGCCCAAGTCCCATATTTTCCTACGGACCCTCCGGAACCGTCAAATCACAAGTCCGGGTCTGTTTACCCAAAATGTTGACCAAAGTCAACCTAAATTCATTTTTGAAAGCAAAAATTATTTTTATTCATAGATTTTCACATAATGGCTTTTCGGATATCCGCTCGGACTGCGCACGCAAATCGAGGTAAGACAAAAAGGAGGTTTTAAGGCCTCGGAACACTGAATTTATTTCTAAAACAAGTGATGACCTTTTGGGTCACCACATCCTCCACCTCTAAAACAACCGTTCGTCCTCGAACGGACATGAGAAAGAAGTACCTGAGTAGGAGAAAAGATGGGGATAACGGCTCCGCATATCGGACTCGGACTCCCAGGTCGATGCCTCAGCAGGCTGACCTCTCCACTGGACACGAACAGAAGGGAAACTCTTCAATCTCAACTGACGAACCTGCCGATCTAGAATAGCTCCCGGCTCCTCCTCATAGGACAGATCCTTGTCCAACTGGATAGTGCTGAAATCTAACACGTGGGATGGATCACCGTGATACTTCTGAAGCATGGACACATGAAACACTTGATGCATGGCTGATAAACTTGGCGGCAACGCAAGCCAGTAAGCCACCTCCCCCACTCGATCAAGAATCTCAAACGGGCCAATGAACCTAGGGCTAAGCTTTCCCCTCTTCCCAAATCTCATCACGCCCTTCATAGGCGACACCCGAAGCAATACCCGCTCACCGACCATGAATGCCAAATCACGAACCTTACGGTCGGCATAACTCTTTTGCCTGGACTGAGCTGTACGAAGCCTATCCTGAATGATCCTGACCTTGTCCAAAGCATCCTGCACTAGATCCGTACCCAACAACCGAGCCTCTCCCGGCTCAAACCATCCAACCGCCGACCGATACCGCCTACCATACAAAGCCTCATAAGGAGACATCTGGATACTCGACTGGTAGCTGTTGTTGTAGGCAAACTCCGCTAAAGGCAAAAACTGATCCCACGAGCCTCCAAAGTCAATAACACAAGCCCGGAGCATATCCTCCAAAATCTAAATAGTGCGCTCGGACTACCCGTCTGTCTGAGGGTGAAACGCTATGCTCAACTCCACCCGTGTGCCCAACTCACGTTGAACTTCTCTCCAGAAATGTGTGGTAAACTGCGTACCTCGGTCCGAAATGATAGACATGGGCACACCATGAAGACGAACAATCTCCCGGATATAGATTTCAGCTAACCTCTCGGAAGAATAAGAGACTGCCACAGGAATGAATGTGCTGAATTGGTTAGCCTATCAACAATAACCCACACTGCATCGAACTTCCTCTGAGTCCATGGGAGTCCAACAAAAAAGTCCATAGTGATATGCTCCCACTTCCACTCAGGAATCTCGATCTTCTGGAACAGACCACCAGGTCTCTGATGCTCGTACTTAACCTGCTGACAATTTAAACACCGAGCCACATATGCAACAATGTCCTTCTTCATTCTCCTCCACCAATAATGCTGCCACAAATCCTGATACATCTTGGCGGCGCCCGGATGAATAGAGTACCGGGAACTATGGGTCTCATCTAAAATCAACTCCTAGAGCCCATCCACATTAGGCACACAAACTCAACCATGCAGCCTCAAAACTCCATCATCTCCTAATGTGACCTGCTTGGCACCTCCGTGCTGCACCGTGTCTCTAAGGACACACAAATGAGGATCATCATACTGCCGATCTCGGATTCTCTCCAGTAAAGAAGAATGAGCAACTGTGCAAGCTAATACACGGCTGGGCTCAGAAACATCCAACCTTACGAACTGATTGGCCAAAGCCTAAACATCCAAAGCAAGCGGTCTCTCACCGACCGGTATATACGCAAGACTGCCCATACTGGCTGACTTCCTACTCAAAGCATCGGCCACCACATTGGCTTTTCCCAGATGATATAAGATGGTGACATCATAGTCTTTTAACAGCTCCAACCACCTTCTCTGCCTCAAATTTAACTCCTTCTGCTTGAACAAGTATTGTAAACCCTTGTGGTCCGTGAACACCTCACATGCCATGCCATACAGATAATGTCTCCAAATCTTCAGCGCGTGAACAATGGCTGCTAACTCCAAATCATGGATTGGATAGTTCTTCTCATGAATCTTCAACTGACGCGAAGCATATGCAATGACCTTGCTATCCTGCATCAACACCGCACCAAGCCCAATAAACTGTATATGGCCCTGAACCTGTGGGAAAAACCAACACTGGAACCGTAGTCAAATCTGTCTTGAGCTTCTGAAAGCTCGCCTCACACTCGTCCGACCACCTAAACTGGGCACCCTTCTGGGTCAACCTGGTCATCGGGGCTGCAATATATGAAAACCCCTCCACAAATCGATGATAATAGCCTGCCAAACCCAAGAAACTCCGGATCTCTGTAGCTGATGTGGGTCGAGGCCAGTTCTTGACTGCCTCTATCTTCTTCGGATCCACCTGAATACGTTTTGCTGAAACCACATGACCCAAGAAAGCAACTGATCTCAACCAGAATTCACACTTCAAAAACTTAGCATACAACTGACTATCTCTCAGAGTCTAAAGAACCACTCTCAGATGCTGCTCATGCTCCTCCCGGCTGCGGGAATAAATCAAAATATCGTCAATGAAGACTATCACGAACAAATCCAAGTAAGGCCTAAACACTCGGTTCATCAAATCCATGAAAGCTGCTGGGGCATTTGTCAATCCGAATGACATCACCAAGAACTTATAATGCATGTACCGAGTGCGGAAAGCTGTCTTAGGGACATCGGATGTCCTAATCCTCAACTGATGGTAGCCCGATCTCAAGTCGATCTTAAAAAACACTTGGTCACCCTGAAGCTGGTCGAACAAATCATTAATCCTCGGCAATGGTTACTTATTCTTGATTGTGACTTTGTTCAATTGCTGGTCGCCCGATTGTTGTTCCAATTCGGTGATTAATTTATGTGACCAGCGAGGTATTTTTTTACTGATTTCTTTTATTCCAATCGATTTTTTTTCAGATGTTGTCCCATTAGGATCAATTGCATTGAATACAAATTTTACAAATTTCGTTCTTTTTTATGAATTCACTCTTCCCTGTTCTTGGTGGTAATCTATACACATTCTCATCGACCCGTCCTTCTTCTTGACAAACAACACCGGCGCACCCCATGGCGAGACACTGGGCCTAATGAAGCCCTTATCAAGCAAGTCTTGCAACTGCTCCTTCAACTCCTTCAACTCAGGCGGGGCCATACGATATGTCGGAATAGAAATGGGCTGAGTGCCCGGGGCCAAATCAATGTAAAAGTCAATATCCCTGTCGGGTATGCTACCCAACAGGTCTGAAGGAAATACCTTAGGAAACTCACGAACTACAAGCACAGGATCAATAGAGGGGACCTCAGCACTAGAATCACGAACATATGCCAAATAAGCCAAACACACATTCTCGACCATACGCCGAGCCTTCATATATGAGATAACTCTACGGGTAGAATGACCAGTAGTCCCTCTCCACTTAAGACGAGGTAGACCCGTAAGGCTAAGATCACAGTCTTGGCATGACAATCAAAGATAGCGTGGTGAGGTAATAACCAGTCCATCCTCACTATGACATCAAAATCAACCATGTCCAACAGTAATAAGTCTACTCGGGTCTCAAGACCCCCAATCACAACCATGCAAGAATGATGAACACGATCTACCACAATAGAATCACCCACCGTGGTGGACACATAAATAGGAGCACTCAAAGAATCACTTGGCATGACTAGATACGGCGCGAAATAAGATGACACATAAGAGTATGTAGACCCTGGATCAAATAGCACTAAAGCACCCCTACTACAAACCAGAACCGTACCTGTGATAACTACATCGGAAGCCTCAGCCTCAGGCCTGGCTAGAAGAGCATAACATCGGGGCTGGGCCCCACCACCTGGACTACATCTCTAGGACGGCCTGCTGCTTGCTAGCCTCCACCTCTAGTGGCCTGAGCTCCACCTCTAACACCTATACCTCCACCTCTAGCACCTCTAGCTGGCTGGGCGGGCTGTGGAACACTCGGTTCCTGAACCATGGCACGGGAACCCTGCTGCTGCGACTGAATACCCACTGATCTCGGGCAAGCCCTCCGGATATGACCATACTCACCGCACTCATAGCATCCACCTGTGTGCTGCGACTGAGGAAACTGAGACTGACCCTGGCGGGCCAGCTGACCATGAGAATAGCTCTGAATAGGAGGTGCTCTGATAGGAGCTGGCAGTGCACTGTAGGACTGCTAATCAGAATACTGTGTATGAGAACCACGACCACCTGAAGCACCGTGAGAAACCTAAAGTGTTGACTGAAAAGGCCTAGGAGGATGGCCTCTACCATATGAATCCCTACCTCCAGACGAGGCGCCACTAAATCTGCCTGAATGACGAGGCCTCTTGTCAGACCCCTGACCACCTCCCTACGATAAAACCATCTCAACTCTCCTGGCCACATTGGCCGCCTCTTGGAAAGAAATCTCACTCCCCCCCTCCTTAGCCATCTGAAGTCGAATAGGCTGAATGATCCCCTCAATGAACCTCCTGACTCTCTCTCTCTCAGTGGGTAGTATAAGTAGAGCATGACGAGCCAAATCAATAAACCTGGTCTCGTACTGAGTAACAGTCATGGAACCCAGCTGAGACGCTCAAACTGCCTCCGATAGATCTCTCTCTGAGTGACGGGAATAAACTTCTCCAAGAATAGCTGTGAAAACTGATCCCAAGTCAGAGCTGGTGACCCAACTGGTCTTAGCTAAAAATAATCTCTCCACCAAGTCTTGGCGGATCCAGATAAGCAAAAAGTAGAAAAGTCGACCCCATTGGTCTCCACTATCCCCAAGTTCCTGAGAACCTCATGACAGCTGTCTAAATAATCCTGGGGATCCTCAGAAGATGCACCACTGAAAGTGGTAGTGAAGAGCTTGGTGAACCTGTCCAATCTCCACAAGGCATCGACAGACATAGCCGCTCCATCGCCGGTTTGGGCTGCCACACCCGGCTGAACCGCTCCAGCTGGCTGAGCTGCTGGAGTCTGAAACTGGGGATCCACTTGCTCCGGAGTGCGAGTAGCAGGAGTCTGGTCTCCTCCTCCAGCCTGAGAGACGGCTGGTGCTACAAGAAGCAAGCCTGCCCGGGTGACACTCTCCATAAGGCCCAGTAGACGGACCAGAGCATCCTAGAGTAGTGGGGTAGCAATGAACCCCTACGGGACCTGAGCTGGGCCCACCAGAACTGCCTGGGCCAGAACCTCCTCGTCAAACTCAACCTGAGGCTCCGCCATTTGTGCTGCTACTCCGGGCGGAGCTCTGCCCCTACCTCGGCCTCTAGCACGGCCTCGCCCTCGCCCTCTGCCCCTCGTGGGAGCTGCTGCTGGGGGCCCAGGCTGCTGATCAACGGATGAGTAAGCGCATGTTCTCGGCATCTGTGAAAGAATAGAGTAGAAATTCAATTAGCATTGAGAAACCAAACCGCACGACAGGAAAGAATAGATGTAAAGTTTTTTCCTAACTCTGTAGCCTCTGGGGATAAATACAGGCGTCTCCGTACCGATCCCTCAGACTCTACTAAGGTTGTCTGTGAATTGTGAGACCTATGTAACCTAGGGCTCTGATACCAACTTTTCACGACCTGGATTTTCCACCCTCGGGAGTCATGATGGCGCCTACTAGTGAAAGCTAGGCAAGACATCCAATTGAACTATTTACCTTGTTTCCATTTTTAATCTGATAACAATTAAGAACTAACAATTTAATAACAACAGAATTTAATAAGCGGAAGACTGAATTGCAAAGTTTAAATAATACTACCAATACCAATCCATAACAAATCTACCCAAGACTGGTGTCACAACTTCACAGACTGTCTAGGAATACTACAAATAAAGGTCTGAAATAAATAATACAACACTGTCTCTAGAAATACATGAAAGAAACAGGAATAAAGATAGAAGGAGACGCCAAGGCATGCGGACGCCTGCAGGACTACCTCGGTTCGCCTGATGAACAAGAAACAACAATCTCATTGCGGTCCGTAAGCTAAAGCACCGAGATCTACACAAAAGAGTGCAAAGTGTAGTATCAGCACAACCGACCCCATGTGCTGGTAACTGCCTAGCCTAACCTCGGCGAAGTAGTGACGAGGCTAGGACCAGACTACCAAATAAACCTGTGCAGTTAAATCATATATATAGCAAATAATAATAAAGGAAATCTAGCAGTTTAAGATGGGAAGGGGACATGCTATGCGGGGTATCCTTTACCAACAGTAACTCAGGAGAAAGCATAAGAACAATTTAAAATTCGCAGCAGAAGGAACAAGGGAACAGTAACAAATCAATATCCACTTTTATTCTTTATTGTTGCGGCGCGCAACCCGATCCAAATCATAAGACACTGTTGCGGCGTGCAACCCAATCCATATCATATTTCACTGTTGCGGCGTGCAACCCGATCCATAAAATATTGTTGTGGCGTGCAACCCGATCCATATAATATTGTTGCGGCATGCAACCCGATCCATATAATATTGTTGCGGCGTGCAACCCGATCCATATAATATTGTTGCGGCGTGCAACCCGATCCCAATATACAATTAAACACCAATCACAAAGAATCACGACAAGGGAGCAATAACGGAACAACAATATCCCGGTAAGGGAATCGACAGTAAGAAGTAAATACGTCCCGGCAAGGGATTCAGCTATAACCAAACTTGTTCCAACATTTAACTTCACAAAAGAGACCTCAACTAGAACCAATACTCAACCATAAGCAATTTCCACGAGAATAACCATAATTCTTGCCCAACACAGATAATCAACAACTTAGGCATCCTAAAAACTAGATTCAATTCAAAGTTAATAATTCAATTCTAACTAAACTATTCAAGACAAAATAAACTCAAACATTCAATTTGTAACGACCCGACCGGTCATTATGAGCTCTAGCGCATCGTTCAGTAGCCTGAGGCCACGAGCAGCTTCATTTCAGGTATTATGACTTGTACGCGTGGTCAGAATTGAATTTCGGGAAGTTCAGAGTTGATTTGGAAAGGGAATCCTCACTTCGGAAGCTTAAAGTTGAAAGAATTAACTAAGATCAAATTTTTGAGTAAACGACCTCGGAATCAAGATCTGAAGGTTCCACCAGGTTCGAATGATGATTTCAGACTTGGGCGTATGCCCGGTTCGGGTTTTGGATAACCCGGGAGCGTTTTGGCGCCTATTGTGGAAGTTAGCAATTTGGAAGAAATTTCATAAGTTTGGCTTGAAGTACATTTCAGTGTTATCAATGTCCGTTTGGTAGTCTGAGTCTGTGAATAGCTCCGTATGGTGATTCTGGAGTTGGGAGCGCGATCGGAAGTGAATTCGGAGGTCCGTAGGTCATTTTGGAGTCATTTGGCTAAAGATAGAAAATTGAAGGTTTTTGAGAAGTTTGACCGGAAGTGGACTTTTTGATATCGTGGTCGGAATCCGATTCCGGAAGTTGGAGTAGGTCCGTAATGTCAAATGTGACTTGTGTGCAAAATTTAGGGTCAATCGGACGTGATTTGATAGGTTTAAACATCGAAAGTAGAAGTTTGAAAATTTAAAGTTCATAAAGCTTGGATTGGAGGTTGATTCATGATTTTAGCGTTGTTTGGTATGATTTGAGGCCTCGAGCAGGTCCGTGTTATGTTATGGAGTGGGTTGGTGTGATTGGACGGGGTTCCGGGGGCCTCGGGTGTGTTTCGGGTTGTATCGCGCTCTTATTTGATGTTTCAACGTCGTTTCTTTGGACATAAAGGGGTGCCATATTAAGCAAATGAGCTCCAAATTAAGTTTTTATTGAGCCATTAGATCCGTATCGTAATTTCGGAGCCAAAGCAAAAAGAATCGTCGAATTTGGACATCGTATGAGGGAGTTATGCTCATTTCCGTGTCGAGAAAAGTGCTGGTTGCTGTCATAACCGCAGATGCGGTATCGCAGATGCGGTCAAATTTCCGCAGATGCGGAAATTGCTGGAGGCAGAGAGGTTTCTTTAAAAATTGAAGTTTGGCTCATTTTCACTTCATTTCTTCCATGGGAGCCAATTTTGGGCAACTTTGGAGTGCCATTTTCATCACCAAGCATGAGGTAAGTGATCTCTACTAGTTTTAAGTATATACAAGGTTTATATATGGATTTAGACATAAAAAATTGTAGAAACTTGGGGTTTGAGGGAAAACCTAGAAAACTAGTATTCTTGGATTTTGACCACGATTTTGGGTATGGAATTTAGAGAAAATCATATACTTGAGTTCGTGAGGCTATGGGTAAACTTTATCTTCGAAAAATTTCGGATTCCGGGCACGTGGGCCCGAGGGCGTTATTGTCAACTTTTTGATTGGGGTTAGGAATTGTTATAAATTGGATTATAATGAGTTTAGCATATATTAATGGATTTACATAATTATTGGCCAGTTTTGGAGCGTTGTGCATCGATTCGAGTCTTCGGAAAGGCGTGGAATGCCGGTTATGGACCTTCGAAGCGAGGTGAGTCTCCTTTCTAACCTTGTAAGAGGGAATTGTCCCCATAGGCGAATTAATAGGTTATGTGCTCCTATTTGTGGGGGCTACGCACGCACGAGGTGACGAGAGTCCGTGCGTAGCTACTATTATGCTATTGTCCGTGTAGTATAGGACCCAAAAGCATGCTATACTTGGATTAACTGTAACTTATTGACAGCTCGAATTGCTTAAACCACATCGAATTAATGAATAAATTTCAAAAAGGATTAAACTTCTTTTTAAACTTCTTTTCTTAAATTGTTAAAAGAGAAAGTGGCTTTTATTTGAATAAATATTCCCCGATAAATTCTTAATTGGCTATCTGAGCATGTATTTCTATGTGTACCTGCGTCGCATGCATGATTCGCGAGCAGGGTGATTGTTTTATTTATGTTGACCACGTCGCATGGATAGTTCGCGAGCGGGGGAATAGATGCATCTATGGTTCACGCTGTTCGACCCTCAGCAGTGCACAATTTACATTTCTGTTGGAGCGGGCCGTCGACCTCGTCATGATTTGCGCATGCTTGTATTGCTTGCCTTGAAACTTAATGAAGTTGTTGCTGCCTCTTTCTAGCTTAAGAATATACGCATAAATGATGAAAAAGAATGATTTCCTATAAAAGAAAGAATTGCTTATTTGCTTCAACCCATTGAATTATAATCATGTTTAAACAAATTTACGAATTAATATATTATGGATATACCATCATTGGACCATTAGTAAGTGTCGAAGTCGACTATCTCGTCTCTACTTCTTCGAGTTTAGACGGGATACTTACTGCGTACACGTTGTTTATGTACTCATACTACACTTCTGTGCATTTTTGTTGCACAGGTATATGTAACTCTAGTGGTCTACTGTGCGTAGCAGCACGGATGATTCTGGGACTAGGTGAGTGCAGTATTCGAGGCGGCCCGCAGCTAGTATAGTCCCTTCTAGTATATTGTGTTTACTTCCTGTCCACTGTATTCCGGACGGATGTTGTATTTTATTTTCCTTCTCAGTAGATTCTCATGCACTTGTGATACCGGGTTCTGGGATGGTTTTAAAATATTTTTTTATTAATTGCTTATCATTTAGTTTGAATTGAAGCGGTTATCTTTTCATTTATAAAATTGAAGGAAAATCCTAGTTTCCAAGATTGTTAAAATGAGAACTTCATCAAGTAATTTGGTTGGCTTGCCTGACAGCAGTGTCCGGCGCCACCACGACCCTTAGTGGATTTTGGTGACAACATGGTATCAGAGCACTAGGTTCCTAGGGTCTCACGAGTCATGAGCAAGTCTAGTAGAGTCTCGCGGATCAGTACGAAGACGTCTGTACTTATCCTCGGGAGGCTGCAGGACTGTTAGGAGTACTTCCCTTCTTGATTCCTTATCGTGCGACTTGATCCTTGGGGGCGTATGCCTTTAATTCATTCCTACTCATTCTTACGCGACGTAAGCCGCTTGTTATAAATCGAGAATTGAAGAATTGTAATGGTAATACAGATGTGATATGGGATGTTTCTCCCGGTATAGCTGATCGGATTATTATCGTGGCTTTGTAGCAGGATATCTTATTGGTTCAGCCCAGTAGCGATACCTCTGAGGGCTCTGAGGCTAGACACAAGTTGCCATGATGCTTATGAACTATTGTTCCGCAGTATTGATATGATGGTAGGACATTTGCCTACGTGTCGGCGCAGTAAATAACTTGAAGGGAGGTTTACTCAGTGCATAATCTAGAGAATCAGTTTTTTTATTCCCGGCAGGGGAAAGGCAATCGAACTAAGAATGGTCAGATATGGGCTGGCGGAGTAATGAGACTTGGTATTTGCAAGCGTGGTGGAGCTTTCTTCTATGATGGGTTGTCGTTGTCCTAATTGAACGTACCAAGTTCGCCGGTGTTATGATCTTCTGCAATTCGCCTTTGGGGCAAACTATTGTGAGATAGTATCGAAAATGCGGCAATCAGATATCGCAGGGTGCGGTAGTTCAGGGTTGAATCAGTGTTTCTAATGTCGACGGTACGAGAAAGATGATCTTCCGAAAGGTGTAAAGTTAGCAGCAATTGTGGGTTCAAGTGCCACGAAGATAGATTTTTTATTTAAGACAACGGTTGAGCAGTAAAGGATGAGGAAAAGCATGTGGGGAGTGTCAGGCGGTGGCTAAAATTTCTAGAAGGCCAAGTATAAGAGGCAAAGGTCGAGTAGTCGATTAAAGGGACGAGTTCTGCCAAAGTGGGAGAATGGCGGAGTTGCATATGAGTATTAGGGTAGGATGACTATGCGCCTTAAGGAGAGTCTGGGATGACTTGCAAATTTTAGTAATTTGGTGATTGAGATCTACGGATTTAATTTGGAGTATGACTATTATGCGGCAGGAGATTTGATATAACGGGAAGGAGCTGCTTGAATGAAGAAGGATACAACATAACCTTGAATTAGAAGAATGTTGTCGCACATTCAATTGACGTCCACGAGGGGTGAATGGACTCGTGCAGCTGGAGAGAGAGCGCAGACTCAGGATGGGTTATTGATGTCGTAGTGATTGTACCTCGTGCAGCAATGTTGGAAGATGTGGGGGAGTGATTTCCACAGGTGGGTTATTCCTGTGAGCAGTTTAGCGGTCGCGTGGTTGGCAAGGCTTCTGCGAAGAATTCTATTGGTTGTACAACGAAGGGATCGGTCGTGCGAATGTTATTGATGATTCAGAGTATAAAAATGGGGTTTCTACAGTAAGATATCAGGAATTTCGGCCATTGATTGTGCAAGGTTATGTCAATAGGAGATTAAGAATCCTGGTAAATTCCAGAGTTGTGTAATAGTGGCTTCGAGCTAAGTGGGAGAGTCCCACCGCCTACGATCGGGTTGCATGGTTAACTACTTGCGAGGTTTCTAGTTATTAGCATATTGATGGGTTATCTCAGCTACGGGAAGAGAACATGGGTGGTAATTTGAGCAAAGGAATTATTAAAGGTGGGCTATGGTTGGCCTTATTGGCCCATGTTCAGACTCGGGGAAGGATTCAGGATTGTGCTTTGTAAAGATGCGAGTTCCAAGGGAATGATTCTGCCAGGTGCTTCACCAATGGGGTATTCAGGTGCTAGAAGATTTATGGAATTGATTATATTCGGGGCCAAGTCAGAGCGGGTGGCTCTCAACAACGGTCCTAGTGAATTCAAAGATAAAGTGTGATGCCTAATGATTTTGAGCCTATAGGTATGGTTAAGAATCAAGCTTGATAGCAGCCTATGAGAAGAGGCACAGAATGTTCTATGATGTTTTGACTTGCGATGTAGCAAGTGGGAGGTACGAAATGGTTCGTGGGATTTGAGACAACATGGTCTCGTGATTCAGGGTCGCTCGGGACGAGTGCGGATGGAGTGTGTTAAGTGTTGAATGGAGTTATCATTATTTCTACGGCAATCGAGAATTAAATTGGAAGAAGGTAGTCTAATTAGCCATAGTTGAATTGGCATATTGGTGGTAGTAATCAGTTCCTTCAGCAAATTATGCAAGTGATTTGTAGCGATACGTGCGAGTCCTGTCGGCCGCCGTAATTGATGCTATTCAGGAATATTCTACTGTTGTGGCCTGTTATATGGAGGTGGATCCCGGAAGGGCTATGGTGGTTTAGACCACTACTTAGAGATTTGCATATTCTACGGTCATGAGAATTCACCTGTGTGTTGCTATGGTCCTCCTAATGTGAGTTAAGTGTAAAGTTTTATATGATGAAGTGTTAATCTAACAGTGGTTCCGAAGCTATGATGAAAAATGAGTTTTATCGTATATTGGCATGTTGGGTGTAGTGAGTAGTATGGAATTTGAAGTGAAGACCAAGGTAGCAGTTCGGTGTCGACAAGGATGTCACGAGCTCGGATGAGCAGGAAAGAAGTTTCGATGTTTAAGGTAAGTTGGTATTGCCTTCAGCGTCACCTGAGATCGGTGTTTTGTAAAAAAAAAGGGCTTTGCATCCTGGTTAATGATTCTTGATCACTTTTCAGCGTTAGTGCGGCCGGTGGTTTGGAGATACGACCCAGTTATTTGTTATGGTAGGTGGTGGGAGTGTGTCCCACAGGAAGATTGTATAAGTGTAGCAGGTAGTCACTGGACTGATTAAAGACTTAAACCAAGTATGAAGGTTGTGATGATATCGTTGATTTGAGAATAGATGCCTGGAGGGCACTCAGTTTATTGGGCTGTGGACTGCGGAGGATTTCTCCTGTTGTGATAGTTGTTCTTGTGTTTTATGAGAAAAGGGAAGTTAGTATGGACCTTTGAAGGGTCTTTAGCCTAGTTCAATGCGATCAGAATCGGCTTGAGGTCGGTGGGTAGATTTAAATGTGAATATGGGCTCTATATCAGGCCAAACGTGTTCATTCAGTAATGCGCTCCTTATGGAGGAGTAGTCAGGGTGTTACCTCGTTGTCAGATATTTCATGTAATGATACATTGCGCCGTGTGAGTTGTGAGACGGCTTGGTATATTTCTTGTGTGTTGAGGTTCCGCGTAGAAATGATGTTATATGAGCAAAATGGCTCTTGAGATTCAGATTGTATATCGCACCTTAGTTGTGCTGGAGTTTGTAACTTATGGCACTATATGTCTCCCCAGGGATGGTATTATGCACCTAGCGTGCTTGTGACCGATATTCGGCATTTTATTGAAATGAGCAATCTAGCTCGGTGTGTATCTCCTTATGTGAGTTTTATAGGTGGATCGGGTGGCACGCCGCCATGGTTATGTTGTTTGGATCGGGTTGCGCGCCGCAACAGGGTGATGCGGAGTACAGTTCCCCGTATCTGTTTTTATGTGTTTTGTTTCCTATCTTTATGAGGAAAGCTCATATTAGCTGTGTGCCCGCGTCGCATGTATGATTCGCGAGCGGGGTGTTTGTTTAATTATGTCGACCGCGTCGCATGTATGATTCGCGAGCGGGGTAATTGGATTCCTTCTCAAGGTTTGCTTTCCTTTATATCGCGTTAGATATGGTAGCATATTGGCACATTGTAGCATCATATGAGACTTTTGATTATGTTCGGGGTGGCTTACTGCCTGAGCAGTTCGTACTGGGTGAGACGAGATCATTGAATTCGAAATCAGTGTAATCTGAGTATATGAAGTATATTAAGGAACTAAGACCATTATTCGGTTCAGAATGAGGTGAGGGTTCTTGTCAGGAGTATAGACCCAATGATTTGTTGATTCGGCAATTGGTTATGAAATTCTACGCCTATCTTCCGTCGTGGCGGTATTGTAAGAGTTGGAACAAGACCTATGTATGTCATGCGGTGCAATGGGAGCGTCAGATTCGTGGAATTTCGATTAAATTGATCAGAGAATGTTATTGTGGTCCTATGAAAAAAATGGTGCGAGGGGTAAATTCAGCTAAGGTATGCAGTCGTGTTTTGGTGCTGCGTGTAGATGTTGATATGGTGAGCATATGTTGGAACAAGCCTGGCAGAGAATTCCGGATGTTGGAATTGGGCTCTAAGGCTTATTTGCTTGAATAAAAGGAAATATCTTCAGAATTGATCGAGCTAATGTGCTCAACTGAGTTGTGGTAGCACGGGAAGGTGCAGGAGGTGTTAAACAGTGATTTCAGACTACTTCAGCGTAGTTTTCAGCATGTTCGAGGACGAACGTATGTTTAAGTGGCAGAGAATGTAACGACCCGACCGGTCGTTTTGAGCTCTAGCGCGTCGTTCAGCAGCCTGAGGCCATGAGCAGCTTCATTTCAGGTATTATGACTTGTACGCGTGGTCAGAATTGAATTTCGGGAAGTTCAGAGTTGATTTGGAAAGGGAATCCTCACTTCGGAAGCTTAAAGTTGAAAGAATTAACTAAGATCAGATTTTTGAGTAAACGACCTCGGAATCAAGATCTGAAGGTTCCAGCAGGTTCGTATGATGATTTCGGACTTGGGCGTATGCCCGGTTCGGGTTTTGGATAACCCGGGAGCGTTTTGGCGCCTATTGTGGAAGTTAGCAATTTGGAAGAAATTTCATAAGTTTGGCTTGAAGTGCATTTCAGTGTTATCGATGTCCGTTTGGGATTCCGAGTCTGTGAATAGCTCCGTATGGTGATTCTGGAGTTGGGAGCGCGATCGGAAGTGAATTCGGAGGTCCGTAGGTCATTTTGGAGTCATTTGGCTAAAGATAGAAAATTGAAGGTTTTTGAGAAGTTTGACCGGAAGTGGACTTTTTGATATCGGGGTCGGAATCCGATTCCGGAAGTTGGAGTAGGTCCGTAATGTCAAATGTGACTTGTGTGCAAAATTTGGGGTCAATCGGACGTGATTTGATAGGTTTAAACATCGAAAGTAGAAGTTTGAAATTCTAAAGTTCATAAAGCTTGGATTGGAGGTTGATTCATGATTTTAGCATTGTTTGGTATGATTTGAGGCCTCGAGCAGGTCCGTGTTATGTTATGGAGTGGGTTGGTGTGATTGGACGAGGGCCCGGGGGCCTCGGGTGTGGTTCGGGTTGTATCGCGCTCTTATTTGATATTTCAACATCGTTTCTTTGGACATAAAGGGGTATCATATTAAGCAAATGAGCTCCAAATTAAGTTTTTATTCAAACCATAATATCCGTATTGTAATTATGGAGCCATAGCAAAAAGAATCGTCGAATTTGGACATCGTATGAGGGAGTTATGCTCATTTTTGTGTCGGGAAAAAGTGCTGGTTGCTGTCATAACCGCAGATGCGGTCATTTTTCCGCAGATGCGGGACCGCAGATGCGGTCATTTTTCTGCAGATGCGGAAACTGCTGGAGGTAGTGGGGTTCTTTTAAAAATCGAAGTTTGGCTCATTTTCACTTCATTTCTTCCATGGGAGCCGATTTTGGAGCAACTTTGGAGTGCCATTTTCATCACCAAGCATGAGGTAAGTGATCTCTACTAGTTTTGAGTATATACAAGGTTTATATATGGATTTAGACATGGAAAATTATAGAAAACTTGGGGTTTGAGGGAAAACCTAGAAAACTAGTATTCTTGGATTTAAACCACGATTTTGGGTATGGAATTTAGAGAAAATCGTATATTTGAGTTCGTGAGGCTATGGGTAAACTTTATCTTCGAAAAATTTCGGATTCCGGGCACGTGGGCCCGAGGGCGTTTTTGTCAACTTTTCGATCGGGGTTAGGAATTTTTATAGATTGGATTATAATGAGTACCTTAGCATATATTAATGGGTTTACATAATTATTGACTAGTTTTGGAGCGTTGTGCATCGATTCGAGTCTTCGGAAGGGCGTGGAATGCCGGTTATGGATCTTCGGAGCGAGGTGAGTCTCCTTTCTAACTTTGTAAGAGGGAATTGTCCCCATTGGTGAGTTAATTGGTTATGTGCTCCTATTTGTGGGGGCTACGTACGCACGAGGTGACGAGAGTCCGTGCGTAGCTACTATTATGCTATTGTCCGGGTAGTCTAGGACCCAAAAGCATGCTATACTTGGATTAGTTGTAAACTTATTGACAGCTCGAATTTCCTAAGCCACATCGAATTAATAAATAAATTTACTTCTTTTCTTAAATTGTTAAAAGAGAAAGTGACTTTTATTTGAATAAATATTCCCTGATAAATTCTTAATTGGCTATCTGAGCATGTATTTCTATGTGTACCTGTGTCGCATGTATGGTTCGCGAGTAGGGTAATTGTTTATTTTATGTTGACCGTGTCGCATGGATAGTTCGCGAGCGGGGTAATAGAAGCATCTATGGTTCGCGCCGTTCGACCCTCGGCAGTGCACAATTTATTTTCTTTTGGAGTGGACCGTACGCCTCGGAATGATTTGCGCATGCTTGTATTGCTACCTTGAACTTATAAAAGTTGATATTACCTCTTCATGGCTTGAGAACATTTGGATAAATAATGAAAAGGAATTTTGGAAATTTCCTTTAAAAGAAAATAATTGTTCACTTGTTTCCTTCTATTGGATTAAAATCATGTTTATAGAAATCCGCGATTTAATATTTTATTGACATCACATTATTGGACCCTTAGTAAGTGTCGAAGTCGACCATCTCGTCTCTACTTCTTCGAGATTAGGCGGGATACTTACTGAGTACACGTTGTTCATGTATTCATACTACACTTCTGTGCATTTTTGTCGCACAAGTATATGTAACTCTAGTGGTCTACTGGGCGTAGCAGCACGGATGATTCTAGGACTAGGTGAGTGCAGTATTCGAGGCGGCCCGCAGCTAGTATAGTCCCTTCCAGTATATTGTGTTTACTTCCTGTCCACTGTATTCCGGACGGATGTTGTATTTTATTTTCCTTCTCAGCAGATGCCCATGCACTTGTGACACCGGGTTCTGGGATGGTTTTAAAATATTTTTGTATTAATTGCTTATCATTTAGTTTGAATTGAAGCGGTTATCTTTTCATTTATAAAATTGAAGGAAAATCCTAGTTTCCAAGATTGTTAAAATGAGAACTTCATCAAGTAATTTGGTTGGCTTGCCTGACAGTAGTGTCCGGCGCCACCACGACCCTTAGTGGATTTTGGGTCGTGACAACATGGTATCAGAGCAAGTCTAGTAGAGTCTCGCGGATCGGTACGGAGACGTCTGTACTTATCCTCAGGAGGCTGCAGGACTGTTAGGAGTACTTCCCTTCTTGATTACTTATCGTGCGACTTGATCCTTGGGGGCGTATGCCTTTAATTCATTCCTACTCAATCTTACGCGATGCAAACCGCTTGTTACAAATCGAGAATTGAAGAACTGTAATGGTAATACAGATGTGATACGGGATGTTTTTCTCGGTATAGCTGATCGAATTATTATCGTCGCTTTGTAGCAGGATATCTTATTGTTTCAGCCCACTAGCGGTACCTCTGAGGGCTCTGAGGCTAGGCACAAGTTGCCATGATGCTTATGAACTATTGTTCTGCAGTATTGATATGATGGTAGGACATTTGCCTATGTGTCGGGGCGGTAAATGACTTGAAGGGAGGTTTACTCAGTGCATAATCTAGAGAATCAGTTTTTTTTATATTCCCGGCAGGGGAAAGGCAATCGGACTAAGAATGGTCAGATGTGGGCTAGCGGAGTAATGAGACTTGGTATTTGCAAGCGTGGTGGAGCTTTCTTCTATGATGGGGTGTCGTTGTCCTAATTGAACGTACCAAGTTCGCCGGTGTTATGCTCTTCTGCAATTCGCCTTTGGGGCAAGCTATTGTGAGATAGTATCGAAAATGCGGTTGTTAAATATCGCAGGGTGCGGTAGTTCAGGGTTGAATCAGTGTTTCTAATGTCGACGGTATGAGAAAGATGATCTTCTGAAAGGTGTAAAGTTAGCAGCAATTGTGGGTTCAAGTGCCGCGAAGATAGATTTTTATTTAAGACAGCAGCTGAGCAGTAAAGATGAGGAAAAGCATGTGGGGAGTGTCAGGCGGTGGCTAAAATTTCTAGAAGGCCTAGTATAAGAAGCAAAGGTTGAGTAGTCGATTAAAGGGACGAGTTCTGCCAAAGTGGGAGAGTGGCGGAGTTGCATATGGGCATTGGGGTAGGATGACTATGCGCCTTAAGGAGAGTCTGGGATGATTTGCGAATTTTAGTAATTTGGTGATTGAGGTCTACGGATTTAATTTGGAGTATGGGCTATTATGCGGCAGGAGATTTGATATAACGGGAAGGAGCTGCTTGAATGAAGAAGGATACAACATAACCTTGAATTGGAAGAATGTTGCCGCACATTTAATTGATGTCCACGAGGGGTAAATGGACTCGTGCAGCTGGAGAGAGAGCTCGGACTCAGGATGGGTTATTGATATCGTAGTGATTGTACCCCGTGCAGCAACGTTGGAAGATGTCGGGGAGTGAT
This sequence comes from Nicotiana attenuata, assembly GCF_001879085.1. Lineage (NCBI taxonomy): Eukaryota > Viridiplantae > Streptophyta > Magnoliopsida > Solanales > Solanaceae > Nicotiana > Nicotiana attenuata. The sequence continues at coordinate 30,566,066 of NC_031993.1, forward strand.
TTCCACAGGTGGGTTATTCCCGTGAGCAGTTCAGCGGTTGCGTGGTTGGCAAGGCTTCTGCGAAGAATTCTATTGGTTGTACAGCGAAGGGATCGGTCGTGCGAATGTTGTTGATGATTCAGACTATAAAAGGGGGTTTCTACAGTAAGATATCGGGAATTTCGGTGGTTGATTGCGCAAGGTTATGTCAATAGGAGATTAAGAATCCTGGTAAATTCCAGAGTTGTGTAATAGTGGCTTCGAGCTAAGTGGGAGAGTCCCACCGCCTATGATGGGGTTGCATGGTTAATTACTTGCGGGGTTTCTGATTTTTAGCATATTGATGGGTTATCTCAGCTACGGGAAGAGAACATGGGTGGTAATTTGAGCAAAGGAATTATTAAAGGTGGGCTATCGTTGGCCTTATTGACCCATGTTCAGACTTGGGGAAGGATTCAGGATTGTGCTTTGTAAAGATGCGGGTTCCAAGGGAATGATTCTGCCAGGTGCTTCACCAATGGGGTATTCATGTGCTAGAAGATCTATGGAATTGATTATATTCGGGGCCAAGTCAGAGCGGGTGGCTCTCAACAACGGTCCTAGTGAATTCAAAGATAAAGTGTGATGCCTAATGATTTCGAGCCTATAGGTACGGTTAAGAATCAAGCTTGATAGCAGCCTATGAGAAGAGGCATAGAATGTTCTATGATGTTTTGACTTGCGATGTAGCAAGTGGGAAGTACGAAATGGTTCGTGGGATTTGAGACAACATTGTCTCGTGATTCAGGGTCGCTCGGGACGAGTGCGGATGGAGTGTGTTAAGTGTTGAATGGAGTTATCATTATTTCTATGGCAATCGAGAATTAAATTGGAAGAAGGTAGTCTAATTAGCCATAGTTGAATTGGCATATTGGTGGTGGTAATCAGTTCCTTCA
>NC_031993.1:30570138-30588202 GCF_001879085.1 Nicotiana attenuata
GAGTGTTTTGGGACACTTAGTCCCTAAATGAGAGCTTAAGAGTTGAAAAATGGTCCGTAATCGGGACAGTGTGAAGACGACCTCGGAATGGAAATCCGATGGTTCCGTTAGCTCCGTTAGGTGATTTCGGGGTTGGGAGCGTGTTCGAAATGTATTTTGGAGGCTCATAGCTCATTTAGGCTTGAAATGCCGAAGTTTGAATTTTTGAAGTTTCCGGTTCGATAGTGAGTTTTTGATCCGAGGGTCGGATTGAAATTTCGGAAGTTGTAGTAGCTCCGTCATGTCATTTGGGATGTGTGTGCAAAATTTCAGGTCATTCGGGCGAGGTTTGGTTAGGTTTTTGATCGAAAGTGTGTTTTGTTGGAATTTGAAATTCTTAGGCTTGAATCTTTGATTTAATCGGACTTCCGGTGTTGTTTTAGGTGTTTTAAGGATTGGTACAAGTTCGAATAAGGTATTAGGTGGTATTGGTGCTTTTGGTTGAGGTTTCGAGGGGCCTCGGGATGATTTCGGGTGGTTAATGGAGAAATTTCTAAGTAATTGCTGCAGCTGGTATTTTTTTTTCTGGTATTTTCGCTTCTGCGGCTTGGGAACCGCATAAGCGGAGCCGCAGAAGCGGCCTTGGACGTCGCATAAGCGGCTTGTGCCCCCTTCCTCAGAAGCCGCAGAAGCGGTGCCACTTCCGCAGAAGCGGAGCCGCAGAAGCGGCCCAGCTATCGCAGATGCGGTCCTGTCCCTTTTGATAAAAACCGCAGAAGCGGTTGGCTTTCCGCTTAAGTGGGACCGCAGAAGGGGTCCCTTGTCCGCAGAAGCGGAAATGACTGTTCAGAAATATCAATTTCGAGGGTTTAATTTCATAAGTTTGAAAATCGATTGAGAGCTCGGGAGAAGGCGATTTTGAGTGGGTTTTGAAGAGAAAATCATTGGGTAACGTTTCCTTGATCCCTTTTCATTATATTTCATCATCATATAGTTAAATCTACCATTAGAATTCGAATTCAAGGTCAAAATTGGGAAAAATTGGAAGAAACTTCATAGACCTAATTATTGAGTTTTGAGTGGGCAATTGACCTCCGATTTGGGAGATTTTTATATGGTTAGACTCGTGAGGGTGCGAGGGTTCGAAAAATGTGAAAATTATTCGATTCCGAGACGTTGGCCTAAGGGGCATTTTGGTCATTTTACCTATTTTTGCGCCCTAGCTGTAAATTTATTAGCGGAATCAGTTGTTTGCAATATTATTTACGATATGTAACTGAACTGAATAGATTTGGGCCATTTGGAGTCGGATACTCGTGGCAAAGGCGTGGTTTCCATTGATATTGAGCCGGTTCGAGGTAAGTGGCTTATCTAACCTTGTGTGGGGGACTTTTCCCCTTAGGATTGTTTTCTTGATATTTGAGTGCCTTGTACGTGAGGTGACGAGCGCGTACTTGAGCCGATTGATGAAAATCCGGTTTTCACTTAAGTTGTTGATATTTAGCTTTCTTTACTACTTGCCTTATCCTACTTGAAATCATACTTGTGCAAGATTTGGAAAGCATGTTTAGCTGACTTAACTGCCTAATTGCTTAAGTTGTTTGACTGTACTACGTGAAGCATGCTAGGCTAATTCTATCTGTTGCTCTGTCTTTCGTGCTTTATTCCTTGGTTTGTTTTTGGCTGTGGTTGCGCATTTACATTGGGACTACGGATGTGGGATTCCGGTAGCTCCCCCCCTTGGTTGTTTACTTTGGGACTACGGGTTCGATTCCTGGTAGATCCCCCTGCACTTTTACTTTGGGACTGCGGGTTAGATTCCCGATAGATCCCCCTGCATTTTGATGGTTGGGACTACGGGACGGTATCCCGGAAGATCCTTCGGTTTGGTATACGAGTTGGACTACCGGACGGTATCCCGGGAGATCCACTGGACAGTTGAAGAAAGGGCTACAGGACGGTATCCTGGGAGACCCTCATTGTTATCATTGGTATTGAGTTGTATTTACTCTGTGTTTGCTCTGTCCTTTTGTGGTTGTTATTGTCTCGTTGACCTACCTTATTTCACTGCTGTATTTATTATTTCTGTCAGATTATCATACTGTTAATTATTGTTATTACTATATTTTGTCTCAGTACGACCCTGACCTTCCTCGTCACTACCCAACCGAGGTTAGGCTTGGCACTTACTGAGTACCGCTGTGGTGTACTCATGCCCTTCCTGCATGTTTTTCATGTGCAGATCATCCAGGTATCTCTACTCAGGCGCACTATCAGTGAGGCAGGTGGACTACGGAGACTTCGAGGTAGATCTGCTGCGTCCGCAGACCGATGAGTCTCCCTCTTACTCTATCTCTAGTACTTAGTTTTTCTTTTTCCGGTTGTTAGATATTCTGGAGTTTGAGCCTTTACTTTTTGCTTCTGTAGCTTGTGTTGCCCGTGAGTTTCCGGGTTTTGGGGATTGTTTGAAACTCGTGATATTTAGTTGTACATGCCGAGCGGCATTCAGTACAGTTTCTTTTAGTATTTAATTTGATTTCTCCTATTTTTCCGCAATTATTATATTTCCGCAATATTAGGCTTACCTGGTCGTGGGGACTAGGTGCCGTCATGACATGTTCATAGTCGGTGAACTAGGGTCTTGACAAGTTGGTATCAGAGCTCTAGGTTCATAGGAGTCACGGAACACATGCCGGTTTATTAGAGTCTCGCTGATCGGTACAGAGACGTCTGTACTTATCTACGAGGGGCTATGTAACTGTTTAGGAAAAATCTTCATTTCATTTGAATTCCTTGTCGTGCGATATTTTGACATCAATTCTAAACTTCTGACTTCCATTCTCTCACAGATGGTGAGGACACGTACCACTCGAGATTATCAGGCACCCGCGCCCTCTACTGCAGCCGTCAGAGGCTGGGGCCAGGGGAGAGGTCGAGGACGCGCACGTGGTGCAGCCAGAGCACCTGCGCGAGCTGCCGCCGAGGTACCACCAGCAGATCCAGCCGGAGCCCAGGCACCTGGCACACCTACTACTGCCACTACTACTCCAGCGCTCCAGGATACTTTGGCTCAGTTCATGAGCATGTACACCACCTTGGCTCAGGCGGGGTTGCTTCCCCTTGCTGCAGCCACATCTCAGGCCGGGGGAGGAGCACAGACTCCCGCCGTCCGCACTCCTGAGCAGCGAGTGCAGGTTGAGCAGGCTCCCGAGATTATTCCGGCNAGTTGTACATGCCGAGCGGCATTCAGTACAGTTTCTTTTAGTATTTAATTTGATTTCTCCTATTTTTCCGCAATTATTATATTTCCGCAATATTAGGCTTACCTGGTCGTGGGGACTAGGTGCCGTCATGACATGTTCATAGTCGGTGAACTAGGGTCGTGACACAGCGGCAGCGGCAACAACGCGGCGACGACGGCAGCTGGGCGGTGGCGACGCGGGGTGGGGAATGGGATTTGTGTGAGGAAAATAGAGAAGGAGAGGGGAAGGTATTGAGTGTGGAGTACGGAAAATTTGGAGAAGAAAGGTAAGAGAAACGGGGGGAAATGCGGTATTTCAAATCTAATTTCAGAATTACCGACCAAAGTCGGTCGGTAATTTTGGTCGGTACATTAAGTGTTGACCGTTTGACCAAAAATCGACCAACTTTGGTCTTTTTTTTTTAAAAAAAAAACTAAATTGTTTTCTTTTTTGTGTTTTTTTCTTAAAATATTATAAACTCTAAAAAAAATATTATAAACTATAAGCATTTATTTTATTTAACTACGCAATTAATTTAAATAATTATAAACTATAAGCGTATCTTTATAAATAATTATATTAACTAGTTACACTTAGTAAATTATGATAGCATCTATCTAAGTAAATTTTCTAAGTTATAATTAAGTATATGAGTAATTTCTCACTCACACACACATACACTATATTGTAATTGATGCTAATAACTTCTTTTTTCATTCGTTCATCACTAATAATGCATGACATAGATTAATCGATATAGGTCGAGACGTTTTGTTTTTACTATTAACCGATATAGGTCAAACGTTTTGTTTTTAGTATTTATCGATGCATCTAAGTAAGTTATAAGTCGATGAATCAATTTACAAATAGATATATTTGATGATAAATTATATATACTAATTAGATTATTGCTTCTTCACAAGTCTATCCCTAAAAGAACCCGACCCTGTGGTCCTAGCGCTTCGTGTTCTTATATATATACGGCTATACCTATAAACACACACACACACACACACACACTTCATTGTAATACTTTAACTATATATATAGCTTGTTATAGTATATGATAGTGCATTCATCATTTGTATTACAAAATAAAGTGTTAACGGATTACATTTTTATTATTTAGATAGTAAATATAAAGTGATCCTAAAGTTTGACCAATGTTGAGCTAATAACCGGCCAACTTTGGTCGGTTATTTTCCAGGAAATAAAATATACCGACCAAAGTTGGTCGGTAATTTTAAATATAAATTCTTTAAATTTTATAAAACATTTTAAATAATAATATAATTATTAAAATTTAAAAAATTGGGTCCACATTACCGGCCAAAATTGGTCGGTAATCAAAAAGTTTCTTTGACTAAGCAAGTCTGACCAGCTCGGTCAACTTGTTGACCAATTTACCGACCAACTTTGGTCGGTATTTATTTTAAAAAAAAATGTAAAATATTTTTTTCCTGTTTCTGTCCATGCTGGATGTTTTTGGTCGCTTTTTTTGACCGACCAACGTTGGTCGGTACGGATTGATCGGTTTTTAGCGGATTTCTTGTCACGACCCAAATTCCACTAAGGGTCATGATGGCGCCGGACACCACTGTCAGGCAAGCCAACACAAAGAAGTTAATTAAATTCCCATTTTAGTATTTATTGAAATCATTTCTTTTATACATTAAACAATAAACAATGAATTTCGCTGAAATAAGATGATGTCTTTAACAAACTAAATATTGAATAATCTCTTAATCATCCCAGAACCCGGTGTCACAAGTGCATGAGCTATTTCTAGGAAATCAAATGAAATACAATAACTGTCCGGAATACAGATTTGGACAGAAGGTAAATACTATACACTGAAAGAGACTGTGCCGGCTGCGGGTCGCCTCTAGAGATGCAGCTCACCTAAGTCTCTGTATCATCCATGCTGCTATGCCCATTAGGACGCTACAGGTACATGTGCTTGTGCAACAAAAATGCACAGCAAGTGTAGCATGAGTACAAAAAAATAACGTGTACTCAGTAAGTGTCCCGTCTAATCTCGAAGAAGTAGAGACGAGAGGTCGACTTCAACACTTACTAGTGGTCCAATAATAATGTATCAATAATGTAGTAAGACGAGGATTTTCATAAAAATGGTTGTAACTCAACAACATGAGGCAAGTAAATAATTTCTTTCGTCTATAGGAAATTCCCAAATTTATTTTCATTATTTTTTATATATTTATCTCAGGCCAGGTAGAACAAATATCAACATCAATAAATTATAAGGCAAACAATATAAGCATGCGCAAATCATGCCGAGGTCATAAGCCCTGATCCAACAACATTTAAATTGTGCATTGCCAGAGGGTCGAATGGTGCGAACCATAGATGCATCTATTTAATCTACCGAGGCATTCGACCCGTTCCACAATAAATAAACACATTCAAGCAGTCAACCAAGAATTCATCAGGGAGCAATTATTCAGGAAAAGGCAAGTTTCTCTATTAAAAGTCAAGAAATGATGTCTAGCCTTTTAGACATTTATTTATACATTCAATATGTGTTTAAGCATTTTTAAATTAACAACAAGGTTGCAAAAGCGTGCTTTTGGGCCCTAGAATACCCAGACTTAGTCATAATAGTAGCTACACACGGACTCTCTTCACCTCGTGTGTACGTAGACCCCACAAATAGGAGCACATAACCAATTAACTCACCTATGGGGACAGTACCCTCTTACAAGATTAGAAAGGAGACTCACCTCGCTCCGAAGTTCCATAACCGGCATTTCACGCCCTTTCGAAGACTCAAATTGATGCACAACGTTCCAAAACTAGCCAATAATTATGTAAACCCATTAATACATGTTCAATTACTCATAATAATCCAATTTATAACAATTTCTAACCCCGAGCGAAAAGTTGACAAAAACGCCCTCGGGCCCATGTGCCCGGATTTTCGAAGATAAAGTATGCCCATAACCTCACGAACTCAAATATATAATTTACTCTCAATTTCATGTCCAAAACCGCGGTCAAAATCCGAAATACCAATTTTCTAGGTTTTCCCTCAAACCCCAAGTTTCTACCAATTTTCATGCTAAAATCTATCAAAACTAGCATAAACCACTTACCTCAAGCTTGGTGGTGAAAATGGCACTCCCAAGTTGCTCCAAATCGGCTCCCATGGAGGAAAAATGGTGAAAATGAGCCAAACCCTCGGTTTTCAAAGAACACACTGCCCAGCCCGCTTCTCGCACCTGCGGTGCATAGACCGCTCCTGCGGCGCATGTGCCGCTTTTGCGGTCCCAGGCTTAGGTCCAACAATCTGCTTCTGTGGTCTCCTCAGCGCAGATGCGCACCCGCATCTGCGGATAAAGTTCCGCACCTGCGGTCACTGTCCTTCTTCGCCCAAGCCGCAATTGCGACCCCATGGCCGCGTCTGCGGCTCCGCACCTGCGTCCAATACCTCGCAGGTGCGGTTACACCACATATCAGCTGCCTCAATTCTTCCTCAAATTCCAAAATTGATCCGTTAACCATACGGAACCCACCCGAGGTCCTCGGGACCCCAACCAATCATACCAAGCAGTCGCAAAACATAATGCGGACCTGCTCTAGGCCTCAAATCACATCAAACAACGCTGAAATCACGAATCACACCCCAATTCGAGCTTTATGAACTTTAGAACTTCAAACTTCTACATTCGATGTCGAAACCTATCAAATCACGTCCGATTGACCTCAAATTTTTCACATAAGTCATATTCGACATTACGGACCTACTCCAACTTCCAGAATCGGAATACGACCCCGATATCAAAAAGTCCACTTCCGGTCAAACTTCCCAAAAACCTCCAAATTTCTATCTTTAGCCAAATGACTCCAAAATGACCTACGGACCTCCAAATCCAATTCCAATCGCGCCCCCAATGCCGGAATCACCAGACAGAGCCATTCCCAGACTCGGAATCCCAATCGGACATCGATAACACTGAAATGCACTTCAACCCAAACTTGTGGAATTCTTCCAAAATGCTAACTTCCACAATAGGCGCCGAAACGCTCTCGGGTCACCCAAAACCCGATCCGGACATACGCTCAAGTCCAAATTCATCATACGAACCTGCTGGAACCTTCAAATTCCGATTCCGAGGTCGTTTACTCAAAAATCCAATCCTTGTCAATTCCTCCAACTTAAAGCTTCTGAAATGAGAATTTTCTTTCCAAATCAATTCCGAACTTCCCGAAATTTAATTCCGACCATGCGTGCAAGTCGTAATGCCTGAAGTGAAGCTGTTCATGGCCTCAAACCGCTGAATGACGCGCTAGAGCTCAAAACGACCGGTCGAGTCATTACATTCTCTCCCACTTAAACATACGTTCGTCCTCGGACGTGCTGAGAACTGCACTGGAGCTGTCCGAAATCACTGTTTAACACCTTCAGCACCTACCCGTGCTACCACAACTCAGTTTAGCACATTAACTTGATCAAATCTGAAGATATTCTCTTTTATTCAAACAAATAAGCTTAGAACCCAGTTCCAACACCCGAAATTCTCTGCCAGGCCTGCTTTCGACCTACGAATACCATAACAATCACTACACGATGTACCAGAACATGACTGCATACCTTTGTCGAATTCTCACCATGCACCACATCATTCGCGGACGATAATAACCTTCTCTGATCATAATAACCGACATTTCCCGAATCTGATGCTCACAATGTACCTCATGATATATGTAAATCTTGTCCCAACTTTTGCGATACCGCCATGACAGAAGAGAAGTGTAGAAATTCATAACCATCTGCCGAGTCAACCAAATCATTGAGTCCATACCCCTGACAAGAATCATTACCTCATTCTGGACCAAATAATGGTGTTTGCTCCTTAATATACTTAATATCATCCGATTGCACTGATCCTAGATCCAATAACCTTGTCTCACCCAGTACAAACTGCTCAGGCAACAAGCCACCCCAGTCGTGACCAAAAGTCTCATATGCTGCCACGATGTGCCAATAGGCTACCAGTTCGAAGTGATACATAAAGAAAACGAACTCTGGAAGGGTCTATCCAACCCTAAGAAAAAAATGAGAAACAAAACACACAATTTAGAATATAGAAAACTGTACTCAACATCATACTGTTGCGGCGTGCAACCCGATCCAAACATAGAACTCACACAAGGAGATACACACCGAGCTAAATTGCTCATTATTACTAAACACCGAATATCGGCCATAAGCACGCTAAGTGCATAATACCATCCTTGGGGAGACAGATAGCTCCATAAGATACAAAACTCAAGCACAACTGAGGTGCTATATATAATCCGAATCACAAGAGCCATCCTGCTTACATAACACTATTGCTACGCAGAACCTCACTACATAAGAAATTTATCAAGCCGTTTCGCAACTCACACGTCCAAATATAGCATTACATGAGATAGCCAACGACAAAATAACATCCAACGTTTGAATACTCCTTCATAAGGAGCACTATGCTGAACTGAACACATCGGCCTGGTATAGAGCCCATACTCATATTTAAATCCACCCACCGACCTTAAGCCGATTCTGATCGCACCGTACTAGGCAAATAACCTTTCAAGGGTCCATAAATACCCCTTCTTCCTATAACTCACAAGAACAACCATCATAACCGGAGTAGACCTCCACAGTCCACCACCCAATAACCGAGTGCCCTTCAGGCATAATTCTCGAATTAGTGATACTATCACCATCTTCACACTAGGTTTAAATTTCCAATCAATCAAGTGACTTCATGTCACACTCATACAATCTCCTCGTAAGACACGCTCCCACGACCTTCCGCACTAGATAGCCAGTTTGCACATCCATACCACTGGTCACACCAACGCTATAAAGCAATTCAAGATTCTATAACCAGGACGCAAAGCCTCTTTCACAAATACTGACCTTAAGTGACGCTGAAGATAATACCAGCTTGCCCTAAACATTCAAATCCCTTTTCCTGCTCATCCGAGCTCGTGACATCCTTGCCAACACCGAACTGCAACCTTGGTTCCTCACTTTCAATTTTTTCATACTGCTCACTGCACCCAACATGCCAATATGCGACAATATAAGAATTTCATCATAATTCCTGAACCATTAATAGGGTATACACTTCATCATACAGAAACTTTTCACTTAACTCATTCCAAGGGAACCATAACAGCACACGAGTACTTCTCATAACCGCAGAACATTCAAATCCTCAAGTAGTGGTCTAAACAACCATAACCCTTCCGGGATTTGTCTACACATAACAGGCCATAATACGTGAATACTTCCAAATATAATCAATTACGGCGGCCATCGAGCCTCGCACGCACCGCCACCACTATGCCGATTCAACCATGGCTAACCAATCTAACTTCTTCAAATTCATCCTTAACTTGCCTTATAGATAATATTAGCTCCATTCCTTACATTACCAACCTAAATCCACGCTCACCTTGAGTGACTCTATTCCATGAGACCGAATTATCTGCAAACCTACGAACCGTTTCATACCCTCCTTGCACGCACATTCGCATCTTCAACTGATACACCCATTCTGATAATTCCTCCCGATGTTACACTGCAAGTCGAAGACATCATAGATCATTCCAAGCCTCTTATCATAATCTGCTACAAAAGCTTGATTCTTAACCATACCGTGGGCTTGAATCCTTAGGCACCGCATTTTTAACTTTTGAATCCACAAGGACCGTCATTGAGAGTCACCCACTCTGGTCTCAAATAATCAACTCCAAGGCTCCGCTGGCACATGAACACCCATCTCAATGAAGTACCCGACTGAATCACTTCTCTTGTGAATCTCCTCTGTACGAAACGCAAATCCTGAGTCTTCACAAAGCCTAAACATGAGCCAATCAGGCCAACTATAGCACACCTTTACCAACTCCTTGGCTCCAATTACAACTTATGTTCTTTTCCTTTAGCCGAAATAACTTACCGATACGTCGATAATCCGAAACTTACAAGGAGTTAATCATACAACCCAATCGTAGGCGGTGGGACTCTCCCACTTAGCTTGAAACCACCAATACACCACTCTGGAACCCAACAAGATTCTTTCTTCATTATTGACATGATCTAGCACAACCAACCCACCAAATTCTTCGAAATCTTTCTGTAAAACCCTTTATGAATACTCTGAATCATTAACCACATTCACATGACCGATCTCTTTACCGTATAGCTAGTAGAATCCTTCACCGAAGCTTCGCCAACCACACGACCGCTGATCTGCTCACAGGAGACAACCCCAACTGTGGAAACTACGCGTCAACATCTTCCAACGTCGCTGCACGGGTACAATCACTACGACATCAATAACCCATCCTGAGTCCGTACTCATTCACCAATTGTACTAGTCCATTCACTTCTTATGGACATCAACTAAATGTGCGATAATATCTTCCAATTCGATGTCATGTTGTACCCTTCTTCATATCAAGCAACTCCTTCCTGTCGTATCAAATCTCTCGCCGTATAATAGCCGATATTTCAATTCCGTAAACCCAGTCACTGTCCACTCTGAACCCCAATTCACTCTAGACTTTTTTTCCGGGTGTGTGGTCACCCTACCACAGAACCCATTCGCTACTCTGCCACTCTCCCATTTTGGCCAAACCCCTCTTCTTTAAGCAACTACTCGACTTTCGCTTCTTACACCTGGGCTTCTAACATTTTTAACCACCGTATGAAACTTCCCACATGTCCTTCCTCATCCTTTGCTGCTCAGCTGACGCCTCAGATCAAAACCTATCTCGGTAGCACTTGAACCGACAAACCGCTATTAACTTTAAACCTTTCCGAAGATCATCTTTCCCGAGCCGTTGACATTATAAACACAGATTCAATCCTGAACCACCGCACCCCGCGATCTCTGACAGCCGCTTCTTCAATACTGTCTCACAATATCCTGCTCTAAAGGCGAATTGTAGGAGATCATAACACCGGCGAACTTAGTACATTCAACAAGGACAACGGCATCATCACAAATGAAAATTCCACCACGCTCGCAAATACCAAGTCTCGTTACTCCATCAACCCAAATCTGAACATTCTTAGTCCGATTGCCTTTCCTCCGCCGGAAATAAAATACCGAATCTCTGAATCATGCACTGAGTAAACCTCTCTTCAAGTCATTCACTGTCCCGACACGTAAGCAAGCATCCTACCATCATATCAATACTGCGCGACAACCGTTCATAAGCATCATGGCAACTTGTGCCTAGCCTCAGAGCTCTCCAAAGTACAGCCACTAAGCTAAAATGACAGAATATTCTTCCACAAGGCGAGGACAATAGCTCAAACAACCACGCAGGGAGAAACATCCCGCACCACATTCGTAGTACTATTACAATTACTCACTCGCCGATTCATGACCAATGCTTCGCGCCACATAAGATTGAATGGAAAGGAAATGAAGGCATAAGCCTCAAAGGGAATCAAATCTCATGATTAGGAATCAAGAAGGGAAGTGCTCCTAACAGCCCTGTAGCCGTTCGAAGATAAGTACAGACGTCTCCGTACCGATCCGCGAGACTCTACTAGAAATGCTCATGACTCGTGAGACCTAAGGGAACCTAGTGCTCTGATACCATGTTGTCACGACCCAAATTCCACTAAGGATCGTAATGGCGCCGGACACCACTGTCAGGCAAGCCAACACCAAGAATTTAATTAAATTCCCATTTTAGTATTTATTGAAATTATTTCTTTTATACATTAAACAATAAATAATGAATTTCATTGAAATATGATGATGTCTTTAACAAACTAAAATAATCCCATAATCATCCCAGAAATCGGTGTCACAAGTGCATGAGCTATTTCTAGGAAATCAAATTAAGTACAATAACTGTTCGGAATACTGATTTGGACAGAAGGTAAATACTATACACTGTAAGAGACTATGCCGGATGCCGGTCGCCTCGAGAGATACAGCTCACCTAAGTCTCTGTATCATCCATGCTGCTATGCCCATTAGGACGCTATAGGTACATGTGCCTGTGCAACAAAAATGCACAACAAGTGTAGCATGAGTACAAAAAAACAACGTGTACTCAGTAAGTATCCCGTCTAATCTCGAAGAAGTAGAGACGAGAGGTCGACTTCGACACTTACTAGTGGTCCGATAATAATGTATCAATAGTGTAGTAAGACGAGGATTTTCATAAAAATGGTTGTAACTCAACAACATGAGGCAAGTAAATAATTTCTTTCGTCTATAGGAAATACCCAAATTCATTTTCATCATTTTTTATACATTTATCTCAGGCCAGGGAGAACAAATATCAACATCAATAAATTATAAGACAAGCAATACAAGCATGCGCAAATCATGCCGAGGTCGTACGGTCCGATCCAACAACATTTAAACTGTGCACTGCCAGAGGGTAGAATGGCGCGAACCATAGATGCATCTATTTAATCTACCGAGGCGTTCGGCCCGTTCCACAATAAATAAACACATTCAAGTAGTCAACCAAGAATTCATCAGGGAGCAATTATTCAGGAAAAGGCAAGTTTCTCTATTAAAAGTCAAGAAATGATGCCTAGCCTTTTAGTCATTTATTTATACATTCAGTATGTGTTTAAGCATTTTTAAATTGACAACAAGGTTGCGAATGTTACAAGTAAAGCATGTTTTTGGGCCCTAGACTACCCGGACTTAATCATAATAGTAGCTACGCACGGACTCTCGTCACCTCATGCGTATGTAGCCCCCACAAATAGGAGCACATAACCAATTAACTCGCCTATGGGGATAATTTCCTCTTACAAGGTTAGAAAGGAGACTCACCTCACTCCGAAGTTCCATAACCGGCATTCCACGCCCTTCCGAAGACTCAAAATGATGCACAACGTTCCAAAACTAGCCAATAATTATGTAAACCCATTAATAGATGTTCAATTACTCATAATAATCCAATTTATAACAATTTATAATCCCGATCGAAAAGTTCACAAAAATTCCCTCGGGCCCACGTGTCCGGATTCCGAAAATTTTCGAAGATAAAGTTTGCCCATAACCTCACGAACTCAAATATATAATTTACTCTCAATTTCATGTCTAAAATCGTGGTCAAAATCCGAAAATGCCAATTTTCTAGGTTTTCCCTCAAACCTCAAGTTTCTACCAATTTTCATGCTAAAATCTATACATAATCAATGTATTTAACACAAAACTAGCATAAACCACTTACCTCAAGCTTGGTGGTGAAAATGGCACTCCCAAGTTGCTCCAAATCGGCTCCCATGGAGGAAAAATGGTGAAAATGAGCCAAACCCTCGCTTTTAAAAGAACACACTGCCCAGCCCGCTTCTCGCACCTGCGGTGCATAGACCGCTCCTGCGGCCCCGCTTCTGTGGCGCATGTGCCGCTTCTGCGGTCCCAAGCTCAGGTCCAACAATCGTCTTCTGCGGGTAAAGTTCCGCACCTACGGTCACTGTCCTTCTTCGCCCAAACCGCAATTGCGACCCCATGGCCGCTTCTGCGGCTCCGCACCTGCGGCCAAAACCTTGCAGGTGCATTTACACCAGATATCAGCTGCCTCAATTCTTCCTCAAAATCCAAAATTAATCCGTTAACCATCCGGAAGCCACCCGAGGCCCTCGGGACCCCAACCAATCATGCCAACCTGTCCCAAAACATAATGCGGACCTGCTCGAGGCCTCAACTCTCATCAAACAACGTCGAAATCACGAATCACACCCCGTTTCGAGCTTTATGAACTTTAGAACTTCAAACTTCTACATTCGATGTCGAAACCTATCAAATCACGTCCGATTGACCTTAAGTTTTGCACACAAGTCATATTCGACATTACGGACCTACTCCAACTTCCGGAATCGGAATACGACCCTGATATCAAAAAGTCCACTTCCGGTCAAACTTCTCAAAAACCTCCAAATTTTTATCTTTAGCCAAATGACTCCAAAATGACCTACGGACCTCCAAATCCATTTCCGATCGCGCCCCCAATGCCGGAGTCACCATACCGAGCCATTCCCAGACTCGGAATCCCAAACGGACATCGATAACACTGAAATGCACTTCAACCCAAACTTGTGGAATTCTTCCAAAATGCTAACTTCCAGAATAGGCGCCGAAACGCTTCCGGGTCAACCAAAACCTGATCTGGACCTACGCCCAAGTCCAAATTCATCATACGAACTTGCTGGAACCTTCAAATTCCGATTCTGAGGTCGTTTACTAAAAAATCCAATCCTTGTCAATTCCTCCAACTTAAAGCTTCCAAAATGAGAATTTTCTTTCCAAATCAATTCCGAACTTCTCGAAATTAAATTTCGACCATGCGTGGAATTCGTAATGCCTGAAGTGAACCTGTTCATGGCCTCAAACCACCGAACGACGCACTAGAGCTCAAAACGACCGGTCGGGTCGCGACATTTCTAGTAGTGTTAAGTAATAGTTGGGCAATGTTGTTGTCCCTAAAGAAGCCAAAGTGATTTTAGTAGTATATTTTCATAAGTTAGATGGCCATTTAAGTAATTAACTTCTTTGTTATGGTATACATTTACCATGCATATTGATCACGAGATAGATTCTTGTTGCTTATAATCTTCTTTTACTCTCTACGTGCATTATTGAGTAATGCTAAGGCGAATTTAGAATTTAAAATATAAGTGAATTAAAGAATGAGTGGGATCTTATTATCTTATTGTGCATTGTTCAAGTAGAAAGCAATACGTTTTGTTGAACCACGCTAAATCCGTCTATGATAATGAGTACCATTAGTTCTACTTCATGAGCGCTAACTTTGATGATTGCTTATATACAGCCAATCCCACAGATGAACATTAGCAATCTTCAAGATGTCCACAATTGATCATAGTTAAGTGCCGAATTTGATACAATCTAGATAGCCATCGAGTATTTTGAATTCTAATCGGAAGCTACTTTCATAACGAGGTGGCTAGATGTGAAATTTGGTCAACAATTGAATACTACATTATATTTGGTGGCTATACTTGTAATGCTTAGCTCCCTAATATAAATAGCCGTTAAGGCTCTTATTTTAGACTTAGCTTATTTTGATATTGAGATTATGAACTCGTTGAGTGAGTGTTATGGATGAATTCTATTGTTGATTGGAAGCCTTAGTTTAAGATGGCTTTTATGAGGATTTTTCAAGTGTTCTTCAATTTCGCTAATTAGTTCTTTGCTAAATTCTAGTATCTTTTAACCTTTTTTTATTTGCATTCTTGTTAGTTTGCTTCCGTGTTCGTATCAGAATTGGACTGAAATCTTTTGGCTCAACTTTAAAGATTTTGAGCCTACCGTTTCAATTTGCAACCAGGTTATTCCTAACCAACAAACTTATGGAGTACTAAATGTTGAGGTTTTAATCTAAATTAGGCTTAAAAGAGGTTGAATGGAAAATGGAGGGAAAACGAAATATTTGAGTTTCATTTGAGATTTCCTCCTTGACAAAGGGACATTGTCCCATATTGGAAGAGAAAAAGGTTTTTGATGGGTATATATATAGTTGCACTTCTTCTAGCTCTTAAAGAGTTAAGAAGAAGGCAAGCCTCGCGCCGTCGCTTGCTTGGCTCGGCTTCGGCTTCGGCTTCGGATTTGGTCAAATGATTGATTGAATTAATTTTTTGGACCAAATTTATTTGTTAATAGCAAATATTAACAGAAATCCAATGGAATATTAGTATTAAATCCAACGGAAATATTAAACGTTTTATTTTCGTTATCCGTTTTCAGTTTTTCGATTTTGTAACTGAAAATTAACCTCCCTCTTTAATTCCCGTTTTATTGTTGCATAAATAGCCAATTTATGTTATGACCGTTTTACATAAACAGCCACTCTGAAGAGTTGCACCTCTTCAGTTTTGAGCTCCACATTGGCTATAAATACAAGTCTATTCTCTCAGATTTTCCGTACGATTTTCTGAGTTCTCCTCCGTTCTTCTGCATTGTTTTATCTTCAAAGAAAGCAATTGTAAGTGTGATTTGCTACCGAACTTTGTGTTTGCTAAAACACTGGGGTTTGAAGTACCACTACACCAGTGTGTAATTCGTTCTATCCAGGAGGAAATAATCCACAACCTTGGGTACTAGGAGGGGGTTAAATTCCTTAAGGAAACACTGTGAATTCAGTGGGCTCGGATTAACTTCTGTTTCATTTATATTTCTGTTTATATGTTATTTTATTTTCTTCTGAATTATTTTACAAATACAGTTTACTAACAAGCTTAAGGAATTTACTTTCTGTAATTGTGTTATATTCACTGTTTTGGAGATTAAAACCTTTGTGATTTTCTACTCCGTTGGAGATTAAAATCTACGTGATTTCAACATTTGTTTGTGTCATTCTTTTATAGAAATGAATAATGATAACGGGAACCAGGCTGTTCCGATGGTGACTGCCAATGCATCGACAAGCCAAACACTGGCGCTGGCACCGACGGAAAAAACCAGAAATTTTGCGGGATTGATTTCAAGCGGTGGCAGCAGAAGATGTTCTTCTACTTGACTACTTTAAGTCTAAAGAAGTTCATTAAGGAAGATGTTCCTGTTCTGCCCGATGAAACTCCAGAGAATGAACGATTTCTTGTGATTGAGGCGTGGAAGCATTCTTATTTTCTGTGCAAGAATTATATTCTTAGCGGACTGGAGGACGATGTGTATAACGTCTACAGTGGTGTGGAGACGTCAAAAGAATTGTGGATTGCGCTTGAAAAGAAATACAAAACTGAAGATGCCGGGTTGAAGAAATTTGTTGCCGCTAAATTCTTGGACCTCAAAATGGTAGATAGCAAGTCTGTTATTACCCAAGTCCAGAAATTGCAAGTGATTGTTCACGATCTCCTTGCTGAAGGTATAAATCGAATTAATACTGATGTTGAAAGTAGTAATTTTAGTATTTGTACTAACAGAATTTTCATTGAAGGTCTTGTCATCAATGAAACATTCCAAGTAGCAGCGATGATTGAGAAGTTGACTCCTTTGTGGAAGGACTTTAAAAACTGCTTGAAACACAAACGCAAGGAGATGTCCCATGAAGATCTTGAGAATCGAAGAGGACAACAAAGCTGCTAAAAAGAGAGGTCGTGTAAACTCAACAATAATGGGAGCAAACATTGTTAAGGATACTTCTCAAAATAAGAGAAAGAGGAAGCATGTTTCTGGACCGAAAAGCAACCCAAGCAAGAAGCAGTTCAACGGAAATTGCTACAACTGCGGGAAAGCTGGACACAAATCTACAGATTATCGTGCTCCGAAGAAAGACAAGAAGAAGGGTCAAGCAAACGTGGTTGAAAAGCACAAAGTTGTTGATGACTTGTGTGCTATGCTTTCTGAATGCAACCTGGTGGGAAATCCTAAGGAGTGGTAGATTGATTCTGGAGCCACTCGCCATGTTTGTGCTGTTAGGGAAACGTTTGCTACATATGCTCCTGTTGGACCCGAAGAGACGCTTTCTATGGGAAATGCTGCAACGGCCAAAATTGAAGGATGTGGGAAGATATTTCTGAAAATGACTTCTGGCAAGGTAGTGACTTTGAACAACGTCCTTGATGTTCCCGAGATTAGGAAGAACTTAATCTCTGTTGGACTTCTTGTTAAGAACGGTTTTAAGTGTGTCTTTGTATCCGATAAGGTTGTAATAAGTAAGAATGAAATGTTTGTAGGAAAAGGTTACCTCACTGAGGGCCTTTTCAAGCTGAATGTAATGGTTGTTGAGAAGAATAATAAAATTTCAACTTCGTCTTACTTACTTGAGTCAAATGAATTATGGCATATACGTTTGGGTCATGTCAATTATAAAACCTT
>NC_031993.1:30589520-30625640 GCF_001879085.1 Nicotiana attenuata
TTTAAAGTTGCAAAGACTCCAATTGACGTGAATCTTGCATTAGCAAAGAACAAAGGCCAAAGCATATCACAATTGGATTATGCTCGTGTGTTGGGATGCTTAATGTATATCATGAATTGTACACGACCAGATATAGCTTGTGCTATAAGTAAATTGAGTCGATACACGAGCAATCCAGGTCAATCTCATTGGATGGCAATGAAATGAGTTTTGGGATATTTAGAACATACCCAGGGCTTTGCTTTGCACTACAGTAAATATCCTGCGGTGATTGAGGGATACTGTGATGCAAATTGGATCACCGGTTCAGCTGATTCGAAGTCCACAAGTGGACATGTATTCACTATTGGTGGAGGAGCGATATCTTGGAAGTCGTCCAAACAAACTTGTATTGCCCGCTCTACAATGGAGGCTGAGTTCATAGCCTTAGATAAAGCCGGTGAAGAAGCTAAATGGCTTCGGGATTTCTTGAAAGACATTCTATTTTAGCCCAAACAGTTGGTACCAATATCATACATTGCGATAGTTAAGCGGCTACTGGAAGGGCTGGGAGCATTATGTATAACGGTAAATCTCGTCATATACGACGAAGACATAAAATCGTTAGGCAATTACTCTCTAGAGGAATTATCACGATTGACTATGTAAAGTCAAGCGATAATGTGTCGGATTCACTTACAAAAGGCCTAACTAGAGAGGTAGTTGAGAAATCATCGAGGGAATAGGACTATGGCCGAGAACAAGTCATTGTGGCGGTAACTCTACCTAGAAGAATGGAGATCCCAAGATCTAGGTTCAAGGAGATCAAACAAAGTCATTAATGACGGTTCAACATTGTCAACTAAAATTTTGGTCCATTCTCGTGATGAGGCAATGTTAAGTACCAAGGATAAAGCATTAAGGCTTTTTAATGATTTCTAAATTTGATACGGGGTACATCAAATAGTGTATCTATGGGATGACACGTTTAGGAATCACCTATGTAAGTGTGAAGTGTTAGCCGCTTCAAGGAGAATTTTGTAAGGCCAGTTCTCTACGCACTTATGAAACCAGGCGGTGTTCATGCCTGAAAGGAACACAACAATGAGAACCAAAGACGGTTAAGGGTTGGTTGTGTTACTTATGGTTGTTTAGGTATACACTAAAGTTCGACGGTTCAAAGATATCAAATCTACCGATTGACCGAGTATATCCGACATAAGTTCACTACGGAAAGTTCAAAGGGGAACCTACTTATCCAGATGCAATTAATCCTTGCTTGCAAATCACACAGTTTTTCATGCATATTTCTGTGATATAGCCTCTCCATTCATGTGGGGGATTGTTGAGGTTTTAAGCTAAATTAGGCTTAAAAGAGGTTGAATGGGAAATGGAGGGAAAATGAAATATTTGAGTTTCATTTGAGATTCCCTCCTTGACAAAGGGACATTTTCCCATATTGGAAGAGGAAAACATTTTTGATGGGTATATATATAGTTGCACTTCTTCTAGCTCTTAAAGAGTTAAGAAGAAGGCAAGCCTCGCGGCGTCGCTCGCTCGGCTCGGCTTCGGCTTCGGCTTCGGATTTGGTCAAATGATCGATTGATTATTTTTTTGGACCAAATTTATTTGTCAATAGCAAATATTAACAAAAATCCAACGGAATATTTATATTAAATCCAACGGAAATATTAAACGTTTTATTTCCGTTATCCATTTTCAGTTTTTCGGTTTTGTAACTGAAAATTAACCTTCCTCTTCAATTCCCGGTTTATTGTTGCATAAATAACCATTTATGTTATGGCATTTATGTTATGACCATTTTACATAAACATCCATTCTGAAGAGTTGCACCTCTTGAGTTTTGAGCTCAACATTGGCTATAAATACAAGTCCATTCTCTCAGATTTTCCATACGATTTTCTGAGTTCTCCTCCTTTCTTCTGCATTGTTTTATCTTCAAAGAAAGCAACAGTAAGTGTGATTTGCTACCGAACTTTGTGTTTGCTGAAACACTGGGGTTTGAAGTACCAGTACACCAGTGTGTAATTCGTTCTATCCTGGGAGGAAATAATCCACAACCTTGGGTACTAGGAGGGGGTTAAATTCCTTACGGAAACTCTGTGAATTCAGTGGGCTCGGATTAACTTCTGTTTCATTTATATTTTTGTTGAAACACTGTGAATTCAGTGGGTTCGGATTAACTTCTGTTTCGTAATATTTCTATTTATATGTTATTTTATTTTCTCCAGAATTATTTTACAAATACAGTTTACTAACACTAAATAGAATGTAGCTTGAAGGCCAAAATGCTTCCATAGTTTCATTTATCAATACGTAGAAGTTCCCACTTCCCAGCAAAATGGTTTTCATCAAGTCATGTTGTTTTTCTTTTATAACCTCAAAATATATGCTTGATAATATTTGACTATGTTATTTGAGCTAGTTTTTTGCACAATTTCTTGCAGACAAATGCTATTACAATGATGACACAACATATCTTATAGGAACAGTTTGTATATTTCAATATACATCCGCTTTCATGAAAGGAGGAGACAGATGCATCTTCTTTTTATTTTTTTTTCTTTTTATAAATCATAACATGGACAAGACAAGAATCAAAACGTAGGATATACACAAAAGAACTATAGGCGGACATTTTGGCATCAGAAAATCATTGATTCTCCGGTTAATGAAATGAAAAGCTCCCATAAATTAGGATGATATATCAACTTATTTGTTTATATGTGCTCAGTAAAAGCACAAGAGAATGCTTTAGGAAGCTGTGGGAAATTCGGAGCAGATTGAACCCTCCTATGAATCAAATGAGTCTCCATAATATCAATTTCCCACAAAGTAGATTTCTTCCTATGGGGAACATCATGGGTGACAAGGTTTCTCCATGGGGGTATTCCTCCAAAGGGTCTCAGGAAATGGCCATATCGCGTCTTTAGGCGAATTTGATATAACGATCCATCTTGTTCAGCCTCCCATTCTGTTGCAGAACACAATTTTTTGGGCAGAGTCTGAATGACCTTTCTTGTTCTACTGACCTGTTGAAACATAATATAATTAAGTCTTTAAAAATTATGGTCTTTATAACAGATGAAATGGTATGGTAGCCAACTTAATTTTTTGAATCTTGAATACCTTAGGAAGAAATGGAACATTTGAAGCAGTCAAGTACTTGCCATAACAACTCTTAAGGCGTAGGTAATGTTGGTTATCAACAACTTCCACAGACCAAAGTGCATTTACTGATGAACCATCACGGCTTTGGCGTACAGATTTCTCATCTTTGCTTGCTATCAAGTATTTGCCATTGTGCGTCTTGAGACGAATGATTTTTGCCTTCTCCAACAAGTGTACCATCTAATTACAAGATCGAAAAGGAGGTTCAATTCTCTCAAGCCAAAAGGACAATTCTTGAAAAGAGCTTAGGCAAAAAACAAAAAAATTTTTTTTTTTTTTTTACAATCTATGATGATGGCAAATGGTGACGTTCAAAAAACCCTTGTATAGGCATGCATGCAAGAATTGATCTAAAGATGGATGTGCACAAAAATTAAGAAAGGGTCTTTTGAAGTAAAGCAAATCAAAGAATCAAAACTCTTTAAGTACCACTTCAAATGAAATTGAAAAATACCTTTTGGTTGTTGTGATGTTTCCTCTTTTGTTTCATGCCTGTCTTTATTGTGTGGCCCAGATACATTGGAGGAGAGGATTTCGGAAGTGGGCTATGTATAACTTTTAAGCTTGGTTCAATACGTGTGGGGGGAGAATTTCAATATTCTAAGCCGTATATTGTAATTTAGGATTTTAATCAATTATACATACTCATACATTGAAAAATTTACTAATTGGTACGTAATAGTATATTTGATCCTGTGTTTTAAAAGGCGTGGGCATAAGGCGAGGCGTTTTGCATATGCCTCAGCGAGGCGTAAGCCCCATAGATATTTAATTTTTAATATTTTATAAAATAATATAATTATAGTAAATATTTATAAACAGGTAAAATAGCATAAAATTGAAAAAAACTATAAATATGTGAAAAATATATATATAGATGTGCTCCATCCCCACAAAAACTAGTCAAAACAATCTATTATACACTACCTAGAAGCACAAGTAACTTGAGTCGAAAAGAATAAAGTTTTCTACATGGAGGAACAAAAAGTATGACTAACCTGCAATTTGAACTTTGAACTTGGTGTTATGTAGAAGAATGAAGTTCTCTTTGTATTTGTAAAAATAAATAAATTGAATATTCGTTGCTTTTGGGAGATATTAGCAGACTAGCAGACAAGATAAAGAATTGAAAAATACCATGAATTAGGGCTTCAATTAATAAAAAAGGTCTTGACTTTTAAATTTAATATATTTCCGTTCCTTTTTAAAACTTTTGAGTAATTACCAAGCTGAATTTTGAGAATTTGGGTATTATATGAAGGACTTATTCAACATATTTTGCTTTAATTTGAAAAAGTCTCTGGGGCTTACGCCTCACTAAAAAAAAATGCGCCTCAAACGCCCGGGCATACGCCCCGAACGCTCGAGCGTTTGCCCCGAATTGCATGGCGTACGCCTCTTGAGACTTTCACCCCATACTATCGCCTCGGGGTATTTTTGGTGCGCCTCCCCCCAGGGCTCGCCCCTAAAACGCCTTTTAAAACACTGATTTGATCGATGCTGGACGAGGTCAGGGATCTCTAGGTGATACTAGTAGTATTGACCTGTGCATAACCTGGTCTTCCATTATTAAAAGTGTTTACCCGTAAAATGGTACAATTGAATTTATACGTGGTTTATAGACAAGTGAATCGATTTGATTCAAAAATAATTGATGAAATATACAGAAATGTAAGACAACCTTGGAATTGAAATAAAACAGCAGATATCTTAGTCTCTGGCGCAGAGCTACCGGAGGCAGTAAAAATAATATAAATAAGCAAGAAAGTAAGATGTTGTTGAGCTTTTGATAGAACGTAGTGTATGCTTGTAAGAAAATTCGTCCCTTTATAATGATGGTAGAGCTCACTATTTATAGTTACACCTAGGGAACAAGGTCCTAGGATCAAGCCCCCTCTTCAATGAATATTATGAGGGCCATTGAAGATTGTTCAACAACGGGCAATGAATGCCATATTCTCTGTAACGGGCCATGCACTTAATGCTACAGAATATTATTCATTGAATGTTAGCGGGTGTCAAACATTTATTATGTCTTTATGAATATTATTCTCTCCGATGAAAAGCGAGATCATTGCCTCCGGGCCCGTTTCTCTTCTGTCTTCGGCTCCACGTGTCGTTTTCTCATGCGATCACTAAATATGAACATATTTTACCTCGTACAGATAGTCCCCCTGCTTTCCAGGGTATAACTCTGTGTCAACGGGAAGTGATAGAGATACCTTTTTTGTTGGGAAATTCTGTGACCCCCTTCCAAAAAGTTTCTAACAGTCGATCTCCGCATTTAATGCCCTGAACGCGCGTCATCCCACGATTTAGCATCATTTTTCCTGGTTATCGAGGTAATTATGGCCACGATTTTAGCCACATATTCTTTTACTTATACGCATCAAACTTTTTTCATTTACATTTCATAGTTCTCCAAACTTTCTCAAACTCTCTTTACTCAACTCGCACTTTGTCTTCAACTTTTCTTTAACTTTCTTCTTTAGAGAAACCCTTTCTTCCTTTCTGATAAAAATGGCTTCTTCTTCCAGAAACCCTAGCTCCTCAAAAAACAGAGGTAAAGATGATGATGCTACTCCTCCTACGATGAGCACCAATCCCAAGAAGCCTTATCACAACAAAAGACTTCGAAGAGAAGTATCCTTCCGCTAACCCTCGTACGTGGGCCGTTGGTGTGTAACCTTCTTCCATTCGTCCTTCCAGCATTCCTGCTGTGAAGGAAGACTGCCATTGCCATGATTTAGATATTATCGCTCCTGATCTGGCAGAGCGGATAACCTTACCCAAGAAGGTTTTTACTTAATTTTATACGTATCACTTCACTTTGGGGCCGTTCTCTTTGAGTAGGGAGTTTGACTCTGTTGTTGTGGAGCTTTGCGTCTGTTACCAGGTGTGCCTGGCACAAGTAAGTCCTTCTGTGTGGAGGACAATTGCTTGTCTTCGGCGTCTATTCCAGGAGACGGGAGAGGAGCTAACCCTAGCTTGACTAATGAACCTTTACTCCCTCAAGATTTTTCGCGGGAGAATGATAAATTTCAGCAAACGTGGCCACCATGCTCTATTAGCCAAAATGAATGATGATAATGACCGTGGGTGGATGGAAGGGTTCGTTGCGGTTGCCACCAGGGACATCATTTCGGCCACGGCTGCATCCTTTCCGAAATTGTGGAACCGCACTCGTAAGTTCATTGTTTGCCTCTTCTTTTAGTTAAAGACTATCCAATGCTGTTACTAATTCCTATTCTTTCATTTGTTCCAGCAACTCGGTGGGTTCCATTGAGGGTCGAAGGCTTGGACCAGTGGGTCTAGAAGATTCTGGATGTCGCTACGTTGGAGACCTGTACGTGGAAAGAACTGAACCTTAAATATAGGTGTAAGGCCAAAAATCATGTTAAGTTAGCTTCATCTTGTTTTTACCTTTCGTATAGAGGAGTTGACTAACCCTTCTCTTATGTTGAATTCAGGTAACAAGCTATTACCCGAATAGGTGCCTCCGAGCCTGATTATGGTGCAAGTGCTTCTTCTCGGAGTCCTCGGCCGGAGAACAAGCAACCAAAAAAAATACGTTCCTCCACGACCGGGGAAAAAATAAAAAGGCAAAGAGTGCCACGCCTGAGCCATGTTCGTATGCTGTGGTGAAGAGTGCTGCATTCGTGCCGGCCATAGTCACCATTGTGATTAACGATGATGGAGAAACCAGTGAGGTGGGGGCTTCTCTACATAGAAGACGACGACCTTCCTTAGCTTAACTGGATGCTCAATTTGTTGAGTTAGATACACCAACCGAGGACAATGCCTTGATGCTCCGGGGGGAGTATGATATGGTGGAAAATGCTAACTCCCGTTTCTGAATCCCAATCGTCGTGCCCGGTATCTTGAGGCTGAGTACCGGGTCCCTTCCGTTTTCAGTTATGAGAAACCAACAACCAGCATTGCGTTCGCCACAGCCGCTTCTCAGCCTACAATGCCATCAGCTTCATCTCCTTCTTCGCCTACTCCGCCTTCGCCACCAGCAACTGCTACATCATCTCTACCGGCTGCAATTGTCCGAGATGAGGATGTCCCTATTTCCTAGTCCCCAGTTTATGGGAATTTGGGGCAAAATTATGTTGTCCCCTCCGAAAATCCCTAAAGGAGGAGGAATGTTACCCTCTCAATCTCAAATAGATGCCATCTGTTATCCCGGGCGGTGGAGCTTGCTAACTGTCTTAAGCCTTTGGCTTCAGAAAAAGATAGAGATAAGATACAGACTCTCTCGGAAGAGTGTTTATTGAACAACTCCACGCACAACGCAACAACGGTATATTCTTTATTTTATCTGTTGTTTCTTCTATCTTTGTTATGGTAGGATTTGAATTTGCAATTTTGTTTTGTAGGCCAACTTTCTTGCTTCTGAGGGCCTTCAAAGGTTGATTCGGGATAAGGAGAATCTTACCTCTGTCACGACCCAAACCCCCGCACTGGTCGTGATGGCGCCTCTCGTGAAGACGAGGCCAGCCAACTAACCCAACTCGTCTTTTCAAAAGTAGTTAAACATAATTAAATTGCTTAAATATGACTTAATAGTATTAATTAGCGGAAATACACCCCAACACAGCCCTAATCGGGGTGTCACAAGTCACGAGCATCTACAAGAATGTAATTACATTTACAAGTCTAGAAATACACTGAACAGGAATAATGAATAACAATAGAAAGGAACGATGCTGCGAACGCTGGCAGTCACCTCGCTAAACTACTACAGCTCTGCCTCCAAATAGCCAATACCCGCTACCGGGTGAACAAATACTTGCAACTGCACACGAGGTGCAGGGAGTAAAGTGAGTACTCCAACTCAGTGAGTAATAAAGGTAAATAACAACTGAGCAGTAAGAAATCACATAAAGCAACCAACCTGCTGTATAGAAGCAGGGTACAATCCTTTGAGAAAACAGTGAAGCTGTGAAATCTTTAGAAATATATTGGCTCAGTTTAAATCTCTTTAAAAAAGATCTTTTCAACAGTTACGAAACGATTTCAAAATAGTTAGTGCTGATAAGCACAGAAAAATCCGCCCCTCGGGCACAAATACTGCAGTATAACAGGTAAAAAGGCAAGTAAATATGCAAGATGAGCACATAAAAGTTTGCCCCTCGGCAATATCTCAAAACAGTACCAACCCCTCGGGCTCACTCTCAGAAACACTCTCAGCCCCTCGGGCTCTCTCTCTCAGATCACTCTCAGAACAGTATCATATAGTAACCTCTGCGGCGTGCAGCCCGATCCACATATCTCGCTGCGGCGTGCAGCCCGATCCATATGGGTACCCGCGCTCACTGTGGGTGTGCAGACTCCGGAGGGGCCCCTTACGGCCCAAGCGCAATATCAAGCCACCTCGTGGCATATAACATAAGGCCTGAAAGCCTTCTCACATCACACTCGAGGCCTGAAAGCCTCCTCACATAAGAGGCCTGAAAGCCTCCTCACATAACACTCGAGGCCTGAAAGCTTCCTCACATAGCACTCGAGGCCTGAAAGCCTCCTCACAATACACTCGAGGCCTGAAAGCCTCCTTACAATACACTCGAGGCCTGAAAGCCTCCTCACATCACGCTCAAGGCCTGAAAGCCTCACTCAGTGCAGAAACATCATAAGCCCTTCGGGCATCAATAAGATAGTAGTGCTCAGCCCAAACAACAGTGGAAATATCATTTAAGTCTCAAAGTTCAGTTAAAGCGGCTGAGTTTGTAAAACAGTATAATCAACATGACTGAGTTCAAGTAGTATATCAAAATAGCGAGGAAACAGTGATAAAAATCCCCGAAGGGTTCAGATAATTGGCGCGAAGCCCAAATATGGCAAGCAACCCAAATCATGATAATAACAAATAAGTTTCAGTCAAATACGCAGTAAAATCAACAATCGGGACGGATCAAGTCACAATCCCCAACGGTGCTCTACCCCACGCTCGCTATCCGACGTGCAAGTCACCTCAATATAGCACTATGATGTGCAAATCCGGGGTTTCAAACCCTCAGGATATCATTTACAATCATTACTCACCTCGAACCGGTGAAATCTCTAGCTCACGACGCCTTTGCCCCTCAAATCGGCCTCCACGCGCGTCGAATCTATCCAAAATCAGAGCGAATACATCACAATAGGCTAAGGGGACATAACCCAATCGAAAAGAATCGAAAAACATTGAAAATCATGAAAGTTGCAAAACCCGAGCCCCGGGCCCACTTCTTGAAAATCAGAAAATTTAACATCATCGGATTTCTTATCTCGCCACGAGTCCATACATATCAAGAACTCCCAAATCCGAGTCCAAATGACCCAGCAAAATCCCATTTGAAATACCAAATTCCAAGCCCTAGCTTTTCCTCCTTTTTATGAATTTCCACAAATTTCTATGTTAATTCTACCATTAAATCATGTAATAAGGTCAAGGAACTCACCTCCAATCACACCTAGTCGAATCCCCTTCCATTTCTGCCCAAAAGCTCTCAAGGTCGATCAAAAATGGTGGAAATAGCCCTTAGCTCGCGGAACAAAATGAGCTTTTAAAACCCTTCTCTGAACAGTCATTTTCGCATCTGCGGTTGCTTTACTGCATTTGCGACTACCGCTTCTGCGGTTCTTCCTCCGCTTCTGCGGATCTTTATTAAGCCAAGACCACTTTTGCGGCCAAATATCGCTCCTGCGGACACCGCTTATGCGGTCAATCACCCGCTTCTGCGGAACCTCCCTCACACACACGGACCGCTTCTGCGCTCAATAGCCGCACCTGCGTAGACCGCACCTGCGGGAACCATCCGCTTCTGCGGAATTTCTCCAAAAGGCCAACACTCGCATCTGCGCCCCTAGTCTTCGCATCTGCGGAACCGCATCTGCGGCCCCTTTTCCGCAGATGCGGAAATATCTGATATCAGCAAATCTTCAGAAATCACCAAGTCCAAAATCATCCCGATGGCCATCCGAATCCACCCCGAGGCCCCCGGGACCTCAACCAGAAGTACCAACACATCTTAAAATCTTATTCAAACTTGCTCCAATCATCAAAACACCTCAACTAACACCAAAATCATCAAATTACATCGAATTCAAGCCTAAGTTCTTTAAAAACTTCCGAAACATGCATTTGATCAAAAACCCAACCAAACGACGTCCGAATGACCTGAAACTTTACACACACATCCCAAATCACTTAACGAAGCTATAGCAACTCTCGAAATTCCATTCCGACCCTCGGGTCAAAATCTCACCTATCAACCGGAATTCGCCAAAATACTAACTTCGCCAATTCAAGCCTAATTCTACACCGGACCTCCAAAATCACTTCCGATCACACTCCTAAGTCACAAATCATATAACGAAGCTAACCAAATCATAAAAACTCCGATCCGAGCTCATATACAAATAAGTCAACTCTCGGTCAACCCTTTCAAATTCAAAGCTTTCAACTGAAACTTTTTCTTTCAAATTCATCCCAAATTTTCCTGAAAACCAAAACCAACGATCTACATTCGTCATAATACATAACACGGGGCAAGTCATGCCTGAGAACTGGTGATCAAAGTGTAAAAGCTCAAAATGACCGGTCGGGTCGTTACAACCTCTAAATGGGATCAACTTTTGGCCGTGCGGATCAGAATGTTGCTCACCTCCCAGAGCTGGAAGCACGAGCTGCTGAGGCGGTCAAATTGGAGGCTCGGCTGCAGAAAAATGAGCGAGAAGTGGTAACCATTAGCCAGGAGGTTGCCCCGTTTAGGGCTCAATTGAAGAATGTAAGGACAAATGGGTTGAAGTCCATTATGCCGTTCTTGCTGCATCCGATTGAGAGGCCACCTCCGCTGAAAGGTTGAGAAATGTGGGAGTAGCCTTAAACTCCAAAACTGAAGAAGTTACTACTGTCGAGGTGAAGTATTCCTGGTTGGAGGAGAAGCATAAAAAGACCTTCGAGCATAATAGAGTTTTCAGCTCCACTGTCCGCGACCTTGATGTCAGTCCTCGAGCCGCCAGATCCACACGGGATAACCTTTTTGCTGAGCTTAGCCAGCTTAAAGAAGAACTTCAGAGCCGAATGGCTTCCCTCATTATTGAAAAATATTTGCTATGTACAGCATGAGGAGAAAAACCTAGGAAGAGGCCAAAATGGGTGTCATTGACTCTGATGCCGAAATTGCTAAGGCCCGGGACTGGAATCAACTGCAAAAAGGGGTTTTCCGATCCGGCCTGATGCTACTGATTCTTCTGGTTCTAGTTTTGATTTCTCTGGAACTGAAGAAGAACCGGAAGGTGATGATGCAGAATGCCAAAATGATGAAGGACAAGATATTGAACCGGCATCGGATCTACCCACCTTTCCTGGGGGCACAAATGCTTCTCTTCATTCTGGTCCCGGAGATGCAGCGTCCTAGTTTTTGATTTCTTTTCACACTTTTATACTTGTGCTGTTTGGCACATTTTATTGTAAATAGAAGTATCTTTTCGTTCAAGTTTCGTGAAGCTTTTCTCTTAGCACCCTTTTTGTTTAAGTATTCGTGCAAGTTTTGCTCTTTTGCGTCTGTTTTCGCATAAGTGTCTGCGCGAGTTTTGCTCTTTGCGTCTTTTTTTCATTTAAGTATTCCTGCAAGTTTTCCGTGCCGATATATGCGAGTCTTCGGGTATATTTTTCCCCGATAGTATTTGGATTCCGGGCATAAGTTCTTCCGAAATTAACCCTTTAACGTGAGGGTTCTATTTAGTATTCGGATTTCGGGCACAAATTCTTTCGAAATAAACCATTTAATGTGAGGGTTTTATAAGAGAGGCCCTCTTATGTTTACGGTGCTCTTAAAGAGGACGTCTTCTGTTCATTACGGCACTAGCATTTGAGGTGCTTGTTTAACTTTCAAATGATAAAATCAATTCATCGTTCAGAAAAGAAACAAGATAGAAATAAAATGACTTTACTTTATTCCTTCCATTTTCAAAAGTACATAAGCATTAGTTGTGCTAAAAAGAAATTGCCATTTCTTGTGGCTAACTTGTACAACTTGTTTATACGGGGCTGGTCGTACAATTCCCGATCCCGATGATACAATTGTGCTTTCGGGTTTCATATTCCGGTCGATGTGGCAATCAATTCATGCCACATCCTCGTATCATCCCCCCCCCCCCCCCACCAGAGTGTTCGAATGCAAAGAATACGAATTTGAACACTGGAAGTTTCACACCTTTGAGGACTCCACTAGTGAATTGCTAGATAATCTTCAGGAAGTCTTTGTAACTAGTGAGTGACAAATTGCTTGTGGTAAGTGTATCACAAGTTAGTTGAGTTGAAGTCTTTGTAACTAGTAAGTGACAAAGGGGCTTGTGGTAAGTGATCACAAGTTAGTTGAGTTGAAGTCTTTGTAATAGAGTCATTACAAAGTGGCTTGTAGTAGTGTGTTTACAAGTTAGTGAAGTTGAAAGCCTACAGGTGTAGGTCGTGGTTTTTGTCCCCTTGAGTTGGGATTTTTCCACGTAAAAATCCCGTGTCTCATTTACTTACTGCTTCATTAGTATTCTCAGTGGGAACTCATAGAGGACCAGGTACTCTATAGTTTGGTGGATTCATATAAACTAACAGTTTGTTATACTCAACTAACTTGTGATACACTTAACACAAGCCAGTTTATCACTCACTAGTTACAAAGACATTTAACTTATGACTAACTCTAGTCACAACAAAAACTCAGAAGGTTTATGATTTTGAGTTCCTAAAACAAAGCTTCTAAGAAAGCAGGATAGGAGTTACAATGAAGAACAAACAACAAGATTACAACTCAACTACGGACACACATAGACTAATTGTGGAACAGATCCTTAGTGGAGTTGTCTTCTTGTTCTTGACACACTTGTGACTTCAATGCTGGATCAGATCTTTTGTGCTTGAGAGAATATCACTAAATGCTCAAGTAAGTATATTGTTCCTTGCACCATGTTATTATACTTACAAAAGACATCCCAAGGATGATGTCATTTTAAGGTTGGTACACGCCTCTTCCCAATGGGAATTGACTGCTGCATTGTTGCGTGTACAGTTGCAGGCAGGTACTTTCTGTAGTTGCTTTCCAGCTGTATAGTTGACTTATACTTCTGTCAGAGAACATCCAGGGATCAGGTCCCTGTCTTGTTCCTCTTTTCTTTTTATTTGCAGCAGTTCACACTTGCTGGAGTTCAGGCTGGACTCCGTTCATTTGAAATGTGTACCAAGTGTGCAGGTTCCCTATCTGGTTCTTGACTGTAAGTTTGTTAGATCATCAAAACATAAGGCAAATACATTTAAAACCCATCAATTTACCCCTTTTTGATGAGACAAAATTAGGCGGTGATGACATTTATTTAGAGCGGAAATAACCAGATGAGGTAACAGGAACTTCACAAGTTCCCCCTGACTTTGATTCTTCCCTAATCAGATCTTCCATTTCAAACAAGTTCCATTGCCTTTATACTATGCAATCTTCCCCCTTTTGGCATCATTAAAAATACACAAGCAGGAAAATGGCATAAAGAAGTCTAACACAGCCAACTCATGCCACATATGTGCACACAACATGACAGAAAAGAGAAACCAAAGGAGAACAGCATTGTACAAGCAAAAAAGAATAGCTGTTTCATTCATATGAACAACGGACTAAGCAAAACAGGAGCAGTAACGGTAAAATCCAACATGCCATCAACAAAAAACAAATAAAAAGAAAAACAACAGCCACAAAACATCATAACAGAAGACAACTGGGCACTAAGAGGTATCTAAGGGGCACTAGAAGACGAAGGCTTGGAGAGAGAGGCAGCAAGGGTTTTGAGAACCAGGTCCCTACGGGCATTTGCAGATAGCTGTTCTTCAAGCAGTTTTGCGCGAAGCTCATCATTTTCCTTGGTCAAGCGGGCAACTTCTTCATGGGAGGAATTAACAGAACCAGGCCCCCCAACAGCTTGACTGAGCTGAGTTTCCAGTATGGCATTTTGAGCCCTCAACCTCCTGATCTCTTCGGTAGCAGCATTTTGAGAATTGATCAGTTGAGAAATGGTCGTGCTTCCACCAACCTTTTCGACACATTCACATTCTTCTAGAGTAGTTTTGGAGAACGTTTGCTTGCGGGTGCCCACTCTGGGATTATCCAAGGGAACCTTGTAGAACGTAAACACTCGAGTGAGGAGGAACCCATATGGAAGCCCGTGATTGCCACCTTTAAAGTTTGCCACCTTTTGCATATATTCTATCATGATTGCTGGCAGATTGATTGGGACAAACTCATCAAGAGCTTCCATTAAGACTAGATCAGACTTTGAAGCGATAGACCGCCTCTCGGCACGAGGTAGGAGCACCTTATTAACCAGCTCAAAGAGAAGCTGATACTCTGGAAGTAGTGCCTTCTTATGTACCCGTTCCCCCTGCTGAATAGCTTGCTCTTTCATAATAGCTCTCCTGAAGTTAGCTCCACAAGCACCCTTAACTGAGGACATCCCTTCACATGGAACTTGAAGAACTTTCCCAAAGCTGAAGAATCAAGCACAATGTCTATTCCATACAAGCACACAGATGTGGTCCCCCTCAATAGTGAAGAGAGATGCATAGAAGTTTTGTACCGCATCTTCTACACCTTAGGTACATCCTCTTGAAACAGATGCTCCCATTGCTGAAATTCCACAATCTCCAGGACTTGCCTCATACCTGCCATCTCTGAGATGGCTGGGTCAAACATACCACCCCACAAGACTTTCTGAGCTCTCAATTTCTCTTGCCAAAGACCACTGTCACTGGGTATGGTCCTTATAGAACCAGGTGCCCTTACAGTTTCTCGTTTTCATTTTTTGGACTCCTTAACAACCTTCCCTTTCTGGTTTACAACCCCCGCAGTATCTTCTTCAGACATAGCTTGCTCAACTACAACCTTCTTAGACTTACTGCTACCCTTTATGGATGTTCCACTTTGTTTTTCAATATCTTCACCGGAAGCTCCAACCACAGACTTCTGGATTTTTGTAGATCGTTTTACTAAGGAACTGGGTTCCTCTACAACATCTTCATCAACCCCAACCATTGGAATGCTTTTGTCAGACACAAATTCCCCCTGTTTCATCGGCTTCTTCTTGACTCGAAAGTCTCTTTCTGCTGCAACCTGGTAGTGAGTCGTTTGGAAGAGGATTCAGGAGTCTCTATTGGTTTGCGCATCTTAAAACGCGCGCTGAGAACCATATCATCTTCATCAACAGGGATCTCACTGGGTAGAGTGGATTCTAAGGGTTTAGGATAAACAAGAGGTTCCTGAGTTAATTTAACTAGAAGAGAATCAGTTTCTCCAACAGGTTTTTCTGAGACTGTTTCTTGGACTGGAGACTCGAAGAGTACCAAGGTTCTTTCATCGCCTAGGAATGGAGTTTCTTTCCCCTGAGACTCTGACACGAGGAAGGCTCCTTCCTTCTTCTTGTTGCTGGATATCTCTTTCGTATACATCTTCTCTTTGTTTCCCGGGCTTCATTCAAAAGACTTTCAACAGCGATAGCCATGATATTGTGTGCTGTTTCCTTTTCTGGTAACTCTGTGTGAGCCACTGAGTCCAAAATGGAAGAGTTCAGATACTGATTAGGATCATCCTCAAATACCTCTGACACGTGAGAGGTAACACTTCCTGAGTGTTCTTTGGTGAGATCAGAAGAAGGGGGAGACATGGGGTTTTCACCACATGGGAGAGAGACAGAGTTTGACGGAGAAGGAAAAACAATAGGAAATGAGGAGGAAACAGGTGTGGGTGCAGTAGTTTTGGGAATAGTGGAAGAGTGAATTTCTGGAGATGACTTTAAGGATGATATGGAAGTGGAAGTGGTATTGATGGTAGAGGAAGGAAGAGATTGTTCGATTGCCATTGTAGGAGGATTTGGTGGGGAATTCGAGTGAGAGAGAGGTTTAGAGAAGATCACAGAGATACAAAGGGGATGAAGGTTCAGGACAACTATGAGAGGGAGAGATTTATGGGAAGAAGGGCTAATGATGAGAAAAGAGAGAAACGGGTTCTGAAGGGTTTTGAAGCGGCGGTAGGTTTGTGGGAATACGTATCGTGCAGAGGAGGTGAAAGGATTTGAAAGACAAGACGTGACATGCAGACTCTAAAAAGTCGGATGATGTGCAGTTGAATTAATTTTGTTAATCCTTTTGAGAAAGCATGCGAAAAACAAACACATTACTACTAACTTGTGGTACAGGAACCTGATGCCTGAACGGTTTTTGCAAACGATTTTAGCAGCTCTTCTTTCGTAGTTCAGCATTGTACCTTTAGCTTCTATGATCGTCATGCGTGTTTACCTGCAAAGGTATCGATGTGAGTTAGGCTTGGCCAGAAAACACTTTAGCTAGTTTTACCTGAAGGTGATTTTCATAGCCAATTGATGATGTATCAGGTTCTTAATCAAGCTCCAATAGCCCCGGCTTCACCCTGTTTCTTTCAAAAATGTTCCCAGCTCAATCCTTTGGTTAAGATGTCTGCAATTTGATGTTTTTTTTACATTATTTCTAAGAGAAAGATATCTGACATCAATGTGTTTGGTTCTCTTGTGCTGGACCGGGTTCTTTGCCATGTTAAGAGCATCTGCTTCAACTGTTGAGAGAACCATTGGGTTGTGTTTCCTTGTACCCCATGAGATTAAGCATGATCCAATAGAATGAGCCATTCCAGATGTGCTCTTCTTGACCATCAGATAGCCTTGTTTCTTTCAAATTGATGCAGTTCCTCTTGCATTGTTGTAATCCAGTCAGCATCCTTCAAGGCTTCCTTGATATTCTTGAGTTCTATCTGGAATAGAAATATAGAGAGGACTAGGGAATTTCTGGATTTTTATCTTGTCTGAATCCAGCCTCAAGCGGGGTGATTATGTCATCAAGTGGATGAGAGCTTTTGCGTTTCCATTTGAGGACTGAAGTTTGATTGTAGAGGAACTGGGTAAATTAAGTGGATTTCTCTGCACTCCTTGTTCTGCTACTTGTGGAGTGCCTTGCGATGCATCTCCAACTCTTCCTTCAGCTTCAGTGGTAGTAATTGAAGTACCAGGTTCCTCTTGAGAAGTGGAAGAAGATGTTGCATTGTCTTCACCTGTCTCCTTCATCTGACTCATCATATCAGCCCTACCATTTGAAACATCAGATATTTCCCCAGGAACAAAAATGGCTCATTATTTTGATCATCACCGTTTCCTCCCTTGTTAGAGGAGGGTGTCTCGGTGAATAGCATATGAACACTTTCTTCCACACATTATGTCCTTTTGTTGTAGACTTTGTAGGTTTTGCTTTGAGAGAAATATCCCAGAAAGATTCCTTCATCATTTTTGCATCAAACTTCCCAAGCTGGTCCTTCCCGTTGTTGAGAGCATAGCATTTGCACCTAAAGGTTCTCAGATGAGTTATCTTTGATTTTCTTCCATTGCGCAGCTCATAAGGGGTTTTTTGTAGGAAGGACCTGATCATACACCTGTTCACCAAGTAGCAAGCAGTGTTTATTGCTTCTATCAGAGATTTTTCGCGATGCCACTGTCAATAAGCATTGTTTGTTCCATGTCTTCTAGAGTTCAGTTCTTCCCTTCACAAACATCATTTTGCTGTGGAGTCCTTGGTACTGAGAAGTTGTGAGTGATCCCATTTTCATTACAAAGCTCATCAAATTTGGCGTTGTCAAATTCTGTCCCGTGGTCAGATCTGATGCATGCTACCTTCAATTTCATCTTCACGTGGATCTTCTCGACAAAGACAAAAATACCTCGAAAGTCTCACCCTGTGTGGTAAGAACCAGTGACCAGGTGAATCTTGAATTTGGCAGACCACGAACCTGATCCTTCTAAATCAATTTATTCAGAGGTGAGAAGCTTTCATGCCCCAATCTTTTATGCCAAAGTTCTGCATCATCAACAACTACCTTCAAGCAGCTCATATCACCCGCTTGTAGAGATTCAATGTCAGCAACGTAGATGTTCTTGTATCTTTTGGCTATTAAGACCACTTTGCCAATTACCAGATTGGTAACTGTGCACACTTTTAATACGAACTCTACTTTGTTCCCTTTATCACAAGTTTGAGAAACACTCAAGGGACTGTACTTCAAGCCATCGACATAGTACACGTTCTCAATTGAGTGTGAAAGAGACTTTCCAACTTTTCCAACACCGAGAATGTACCCCTTTTTCATTTCCAAAGGATACATTCCCTTCCCTGCAGGGCTTTCAGTGAGAGAAAATCCATGGTGCTTCCAGTCATGTGCTTTTAGCATCCACTGTCCATGAACCATTGCAGTCCGTTTCCTCTCACTGTTCCCCGCACATATAAATTATGGGTTAGATTTAGGAACCCAAACTAGTTTGGGTCCCTTGTTATGAGTAAAGGAATGAATAAGAGCTTTTCTAGTCCATGCAGGCAATATTCGTTTCTTGCGAGTGGTCCCTGGTCCCTCTTTAGTAGTCACTTTTTCAGTAAACAATTTGTTTTCATGAACAGATTGCACCCTGGCCTGGCAATTTTCTTTGAAGTGCCCATTGTTCCCACAGTGGGTACAAAGCCAGTTATTAGGAACGGTGACGTACTTGCTGTGAGGGTTGTAAGGAGTTTTCTCCTTTTGAAACCCAATTCCCTGCCCGTTTCCACTATTGTTGAAGTACATGGCAGTGACAACATCTGAGGACCAGGTCCACTTGAGAGATTTCTCAAGATCAATTTTTACTATCTTCAATTCAACTTGAAGCTGCCTATTTTTCTCGAGTTCACCACATAGACTACTTTTAACATCATTTAATTCCTTTTCAAGCTTGATGTGTGACTCACTAGCTACTTTTTTTCCTTTCTCAATGCTTGCAGGCCTAAGTTCTTATTTGAGTCCCTCAATAGTTTCCTCTAGGTCAGTGATTATCACTAAAAAGTCATCTCTCTCTTGCTCAGTAGCTGCAATTTTCTATTCTAGAGTGTGTGTTTCATTGCTAAAGCTTTCTATGGTTTCCTTCAAAACAACAACCACTACCATCAAGTCATCTCTCCCATTTTCTACACTATTTATTTTTTCATTCAAAGCTTCCTTTTCTTTTTCAAGATTAGCTATGGTCTCATTTAGATCAACTACACATACCACAAGATCGTCTCTGGATTGTTCAGCATCTCCTAGCTCTATGGTCAAGATCTCCTTATCATTAATGAGGCTATAATATGCATCAATTAGAACATTTGCTAATGACCTTAATTTCTTAGAAGAGTAAGACTTCTGATTTCTCTGAACATCCCTAAAATTTACCTCATCATTTTCATCCTCTTCATCATCATCAGACTGAGCCATCAGCGCAAACAGTGAGTTATATTTCGTTGCTTCAGTTTCCACTGCCATCATGGAGCTGTTTTCTGCATTTGGTTCCCCTTTTGATTCACTGGTGGAGTCTCCCCAAGCAGCAAGAGCCTGCTTCACAACATTGTCAGCTACACTTTTTCGACTGAATCGTTTGTCAGGAACCGGATTCCTTTGTGCTGCTTTGTCAGAGTTTTGTTTGTATTGCTCCTGTTTTAGAAGTGGGCAGTCTTTGATGAAATGCCCTGGCTTTCCGCACTTGTGACAGAGATCATTGTTCCTTGCCTTACTTGAACTACCCCTTTTTGGTATAATACCATTTCTTCGAACCATCTTTTGTAACCTTTTAGTAAGATAGGCCATATCACTATCTTCTTCACGCGAGTCACTATTTTCAGCCTTGAGCACCAGGTTCTTTTCCTTCTTTAGCTCTCTCCTTTCACTGTCTTTCTTTCTTTTCATCTCGTATATCTTCAGATTTCCAATCAGCTCATCCATGGTTAGAGTTTGTAAATCTTTAGCTTTAGTGATGGCGTTCACCTTACTCTCCCAAGAGCCAGGTAGAACACTGAGAATCTTCCTTACAAGCTTGTTTCTGGAAATAACATCTCCTAGTGAATGAAGCTCATTTATGATGGATGTGAATCTTGTGTGCATATCTTGTATAAACTTATCGTCCTTCATCCTGAAGAGCTCATACTCAATGGTGAGCATGTCAATCTTGGACTGTTTAACCTGAGTAGTTCCTTCATGTGCGGTTTGTAATGCTTCCCATATTTCTTTGGCAGAATCACAAGCTGAGATTCTATTGTACTCATCAGGTCCTATACCACATACCAAGATTTTCTTGGCACGATAGTTCTTTTTTACGGCTTTTCTGTCAATATCATTGTACTCTTTTTTGTTTTTCGGCACCATTGGTCCAGTTTCTCCAAGCTTCTTCATAGGAACATGTGGATCATCACAAATGACGTCCCACAGTTCTGAGTCTTCTACCATTATAAAATCATGCATACGAGTCTTGCACCAGCCGTAGTACTGACCATTGAATCTAGGAGGTCTGTAGGTTGATTGTCCTTCCTCAAAGTTAGGTCGAGCAGCCATTGAGATCCTTTCTATGTGTTAACCTTTTAGAAATAACCTGCTATGATACCAATTGTTAGTTTATATGAGTCCACCAAACTATAGAGTACCTGGTCCTCTATGAGTTCCCACTGAGAATACTAATGAAGCAGTAAGTAAATGAGACACGGGATTTTTACGTGGAAAAGTCCCAACTCAAGGGGACAAAAACCATGACCTACACCTGTAGGCTTTCAACTTCACTAACTTGTAAACACACTATTACAAGCCACTTTGTAATGACTCTATTACAAAGACTTCAACTCAACTAACTTGTGATACACTTACCACAAGTCACTTTGTCACTTACTAGTTACAAAGACTTCAACTCAACTAACTTGTGATACACTTACCACAAGCCACTTTGTCACTCACTAGTTACAAAGGCTTCAACTCAACTAACTTGTGATACACTTACCACAAGCCACTTTGTCACTCACTAGTTACAAAGACTTTTAACTTATGACTAACTCTATATCTAGTCACAACACAAACTCAGAAGGTTTATGATTTTGAGTTTCCTAAAACAAAGCTTCTAAGAAAGCAGGATAGGAGTTACAATGAAAAACAAACAACAAGATTATAACTCAACTACAGACACACATAGACTCATTGTGGAACAGATCCTTAGTGGAGTTGTCTTCTTGTTCTTGACAAACTTGTGACTTCAATGCTGGATCAGATCTTTTGTGCTTGAGAGAATATCACTAAATGCTCAAGTAAGTATATTATGCCTTGCACCATATTGTTATACTTACCAAAGACATCCCAAGGATGTTGTCATTTTATGGTTGGTACACGCCTCTTCCCAATGGGAAGTGACTGTTGCACTATCTGCTGCACTGTCGCGTGTACAGTTACAGGCAGGTACTTTCTGCAGTTGCTTTCAGCTGTATAGTTGACTTATACTCCTGTCAGAGAACATCCAGGGATCAGGTCCTTGTCTTGTTCCTCTTTTCTCTTTATTTGCAGCAGTTCACACTTGCTGGAGTTCAGGATGGACTCCATTCATTTGAAATGTGTACCAAGTGTGCCAGGTTCCCTATCTGGTTCTTGACAATAAGTTTGTTAGATCATCAAAACATAAGGCAAAAACATTTAAAACCCATCACAAACTTCACTTCCCCTTAGAAATTTATTCTATCGAGCCAAAGATTATCTAACAATCCCCCAGTGGCTTGCACTTGTGAATGGTCGGGTAATCTCTGTTCGATAGCAAACTTAACTTCTCGGTAGGAACTTTGCTATTGAGCAAAAGACTATCTAACCGCTCTGTAGTGGTTCTTTGCTTGTGTGCCTTGTTAAAGGTCTTATTGATGTTGCTGAAGCTTCCTTCGTAGTATGCTTCCTGTTGCCGCCTCGTTAAAAACCTTGCTAGAAAAACCCAATAAGGATAAAACCCGGACGAAGAGAAAAATAGTGCAGCACATACTTTCAGTATAAGCGACGCTTATCAACAATAATATCTCTTGATGTGCGCCATATTGCAGTTGCTTGGAAACTTTTCTCCATCTTGATTTTCTAGCTCGTATGACCCTTTTCCGGTGACAGCTGAAACCCGGTAGGGGCCTTCCCACGTTGGACCCAGCTTCCCCGTATTAAGTTCCCGGATGTTCTGAGTTACTTTCCTTAAAACAAAGTCTCCTACTTCGAAATAACGAAGGTTGGCTCTTCGATTGTAGTATCTTTCTATTCTTTGCTTTTGGGCTGCCATCCGGATATGTGCCAAGTCCCTACGTTCATCGGGCATCTCTAAATTGACCAACATCGCTTCATTGTTTCTTTCTTTTTTTGCCTGGAAATATCTCAGGGTAGGCTCCCCTACTTCCACCGGGATCAAGGCTTCTTCTCCGTACACAAGAGAGAAGGGACTCCCTAGTGCTCGATTTGGCCATTGTTAGATACGCCCATAGTACTCCTGGCAGCTCTTCGGGCCATTTACCTTTAGCTGCTTCCAATCTCTTTTTGAGATTTTGTATAATCACTTTGTTCATTGATTCTGCTTGGCCGTTTGCGCTCGGATGATAGGGTGAAGATGTGATCCTCTTGATTTTCAAGTTTTCAAGGAGCTTTGTGATCTTTGCGCCTATAAATTGCAGCCCGTTGTCACAGGCTATCTCTTTTGGTATCCCAAATCTGCAAATTATGTTCTTCCATAAGAAATCTACCACTTCACGTTCGCCGATCTTCTGATAAGGACTTGCTTCAACCCACTTAGAAAAATAGTTAGTTAAAATCAAAAGAAATCTTACCTTACTAGGGGCCGGTGGCAGTGGTCCGGCGATATCCATTATCCACTTCACGAACGGCCATGGTGACAAAACTGAGTGCGATGGCTCTGCCGGTTGATATTCCAACGGTGCATAACGTTGACATTTATCACATTTTTAAGCATAAGATTTGGCGTCTTGTTCCATCCGGGGCCAATATTATCCTGCCCTGATTAATTTTAATACCAAGGGACCTACGCTTGAATGATTTCCACATATCCCTTCGTGGACTTCTTGCATACCATAATTAGCTTAAGAGGTTCCTATACATCAGGTAACAGGCCTTGGAAAGATCTTCTGTACAATTGACCCTCCTTGAAGCTATATTAAGTTGCTTTAGTTCGTAGTGTCCGAGATGCCTTAGGATCTTTAGGCAATTTCCCGTGCTCAAGATAGTCGATAATCTCGTTTCTCCAGTCCTAGACCAAATTAGTCGTGTTTACCTCGTAATAGCTATCTGCGTCCAACATTGACCGCATAAGCTGTACTATCGTACCGGAGTCCGATCCTTTCATTTCTGTGGACAATCCAAGGTTAGCTAGTGCATTTTCTTTTGCATTCGCTTCCCTTGGGATATGCGTAATTGACCACTCCTGGGACCGAGCAAGCAGAGCTTGGACCTTTATTACGTATTGTCGCATGCGTTCCTCTTTGGCTTCGAAGATCCCGTAAACCTAATTTACCATCAACTGAGAGTTGCATTTTATTTCTGTAACCTCGGAGTCTAGTCCCCTGGCCAATTCGATCCTTGCAATAAAAGATTCATACTTCGCTTTATTGTTAGTCAGAGGCACAGTTCTTATAGCCTGCGTTAGTGTTTCTCCCGAAGGTGTGGTTAACACTATGCCAAGCGCGGACCCTTTCATATTGGAAGCTCTGTCCATGAACAAGGTCCAAACTCCTAATTTTGATTCTGACACCATTACCGCTTCTTTGGTAGCCAGAGGTAAAAGTCCCGGACTGAAATCGACCACAAAGTCGGCCAAAACTTGCGACTTAATTACAGTCATGGGTTTATATTCTATGTCAAATTCGCTCATTTCCATGACCCACTTAGCCAGCCTACTTGAGAGTTCAGGTTTGTAATATTCCTCAGGGGAAAATTGGTCACCATAGCTATCGGGTGACATTGGAATAAGGCCTTAGCTTTCGAGCGGCGACTATGAGTCTAAGGCCAATTTTTCCAGATGTGGGTTGCGGTTTCTGCCCCCCGTCAAAATTTTATTTACATAATAAATAGGAGATTGCATACCTTCGTCCTCACAGACTAAAACAACACTTACCACCATCTCTGAGACCACTAAGTAGATCAGTAGTTGTTCACCTTCCTCCGATTTTGACAGTAACGGGGGACTTGACAAATACCTTTTCAGATCCTTGAAATCCTGCTGGCATTCCAGTGTCCACTCAAAGTTATTCTTCTTTTTGAGAAGTGTGAAAAAGTGATGGCATTTTTTCGAAGATCGGGAAATGAATCTTCTTAAAGCGGCCAATCTCCTTGTTAGCCTTTAAACCTCTTTTATGCTTGATAGCTGATCGGTATGTCTTCGATGACTTTGATTTTATCGGGATTAACCTCGATCCCCCTTTGCGACACGAGGAATCCCAGGAACTTACTGAAGCTGACCCCG
The DNA here is from genome assembly GCF_001879085.1 of Nicotiana attenuata. Taxonomy (NCBI): domain Eukaryota; kingdom Viridiplantae; phylum Streptophyta; class Magnoliopsida; order Solanales; family Solanaceae; genus Nicotiana; species Nicotiana attenuata. Next base: position 30,614,040 of record NC_031993.1, read on the forward strand.
AATGCACACTTCTCGGGGGTTAAGCTTCATGTTGTATTTCCTCAAGATGTCAAAGGCCTCTTGAAGGTTCAAAGACTTAATGTCACGACCCCAGTTCACCCTCCATGAAACATGTCGTGATGGCACCTAGTTCCTACAACTAGGTAAGCCTAACAGTGCGGAATAACAAATTAACATTTGTGGAATAATAAATTAAAACTGAACATACGGAAATAACAAGTGTATACAAGGCCACTCAGCCTATACAACTCGAAATATGCGGAAGTCTGCAACTAAATCCCGAAACCCGGAAACTCACGGGAAACACAGGCTAATAGAATGTAGTAAACTGCTCTACACCAGAATGTCTGAACAACATGAAAGGAAAGAAAAGGAACTATCTGCTAAAGCCGGAATAGAGTAGAGACTCCTGGTCTGCGAACGTAGCAGATATACCTCAAGTCTCAGCTAGGACTCTCCACCACGAGGATGATACGTCTGGGAGGAAGTACCTGGATCTGCACATGAAAAACATGCGCAGGAAGGGCATGAGTACACCACAGCGGTACTCAGTAAGTGCCAAGCCTAACCTCGGTTGGGTAGTGACGAGGAAGGTCAGGGCCCTACTGAGATAACATAATAAATAATGAGATAACAGAAATAGTTTAAATAAAGTCTACAGCGAGAATCTAAACCAGGTAAATAAGGAAGAACAGTAATAGAAAGCAAAGGTAACAATACACGGAAAACTTCCCTCACAAGGAATAGTAGCCGGGGGATCTCTTGGTATCCCGAGGATCTCTTGGTATCCTCATCATCAACACTGGGGATCTCTCGGTATCCCGAGGATCTCTTAGTATCCTCAATAAGTAAGTCGGGGATCTCTTAGTATCCCGAGGATCTCTTGGTATCCTCAATAAGTAAACCGGGGATCTCTTGGTATCCCAATATATATAGAAACACATGTGCCAGGGATCTCTTGGTATCCCACACCCTCAGTCCAGAATATCTCAAGTACAGAGGGATCTCCCGAGAAGCCGTCCCGTAGTCCCAAATTAAACACACAACAACAACGAATCCTAAATCTCGGAAAAATGCTAAAAATCAGGACACGAAGTAGTAAATTATAGCCTAACATGCTTCACAGAGTACAAATAGCACAGTTAAAGCAAATAAGCAGGTAAGCCAGCTAAACATGAGTCTCTAAGCTAGCACAGGTACAAACTTGCAGTTAAAATGAACAAGTAAACAAGAAAGCTCAATTTAAATACTTCAAGTAGAAACGGATTTACAACAATTAGCTCAAGTACGCGCTCGTCACCTCACGTACGGGGCATTCAAATATTCAAGATCATATCCTAAGGGAAAAAGGTCCCCCACACAAAGTTAGACAAGCCACTTACCTCGAACCGGTTCAATATCAACTTGAAATTACGCTCTTGCCACGAGTATCCGACTCCAAATGGCTCAAATCTATTCAATTCAATTACACATTGTAAATAACATCGCAAACACCTGGTTTTGCTAATAAATTCAAAGCTATGGCGTAAAATTAGGTGAAATGACCAAAATGCCCTCCAGGCCAACGCCCTGGAATCGAATAATTTTCGCATTTTCAGAACCCTCGTACTCTCACGAGTCTAACCATATAAAAATCTCCCAAATCGGAGGTCAATTGCCCACTCAAAACTCAATAATTAGGTCTATGAAGTTTCTTCCAATTTTTGATCCTAAATTCGAATTCCAATGGTGTATTTAACTATAAAATGATGAAATATAACAAGAAGGGACCAAAGAAACGTTACCCAGTGATCTTCACTTCAAATCCCACTCAAAATCGCCTTAAACCGAGCTCTCAATTGATTTTTGTAACTTATGAACTCAAACCCTCGAAATTTCTATTTCTGCCCAGGGATTTCCGCTTCTGCGGACAAGAGACCGCTTCTGCGGTCCCGCATATGCGGAAAAACAACCGCTTCTGCGGTTTTCACTTAATGGACCAGAGTCCGCTTCTGCGGACACATAACTCTCCTGCGGTTACGCTTCAGCGGAAAGGCGACCGCTTCTGCGGTTCCTGAGAGGGAGGGCAAATCTCGCTTCTGCGACGACCAAGGCCGCTTCTGCGGTTCCCAAGCCGCAGAAGCGGAAAGATACCAGAAGCAGCAGTGCTGCTATTTCTCAACTTCCAAAACTCTTCCGTTAACCACCCGAAATCATCCCGAGGCCCCCGGGACCTCAACCAAAAGTACCAATACCACCTAATACCTTATTCAAACTTGTACCAATCCTGAAAACACCTAAACAACGCCGGAAACCCGAATTAATCAAAGATTTAAGCCTAAGAACTTCAAATTCCAACCAAACACGTTTTCGATCAAAAACCTACCCGAACCTCGTCCGAATGACCTGAAATTTTGCACACACATCCCAAATGACATGACGGAACTACTGCAACTTCCGGAATTCCAATCCGACCCTCGGATCAAAAAACTCACTATCGGACCGGAAACTTCAAAAATTCAAACTTCGGCATTTCAAGCCTAAATGAGCTACGAGCCTCCAAAATACATTCCAAACACGCTCCCAACCCCGAAATCACCTAACGGAGCTAACTGAACCATCGGATTTCCATTCCGAGGTCGTCTTCACACTGTTCTGATTACGGACCATTTTTCAACTCTTAAGCTCTCATTTAGGGACTAAGTGTCCCAAAACTCTCCAAAACTCAACATCGAACGTCCCGGCAAACCAAAATAGCAGAAATGAACTTAGGGGAAACAGTTAATGGGCGATCGGGGCGAAATTTCCTAAAAACGACCGACCGGGTCGTTACACACAGTTGTATAGGAATAATTTTGGTATTGTCATAGAGCTTGTCACTTGTATTATGCTGGATTTTGGGCTACTGTATTCACACTGAGCTGTAGAGATTTCTCTTTATATATGTTGTTAAGTTTGAGATTTTTAAATTTTTGTTTCAGTCACTTATGCATGTTTGTTAGGCTTACCTAGTCTTAGATACTAGGTTCCATCACGTCATCCTACGAAGGGAAATTGGGGTTGTGATAGAAAAGGGTATATATTTAGGTAGTTGTTGAACAATGTCACTCCTAACATATGTGAGGAATCAGTGCGACAGGTTTAAAGGAGGGTTTAGGAATAACAAAGCCTTGATGTGGTTATAGTGAGCGGTAAGATAGTGCCACTTAGCATCGCTTAGGAGAAATGTCTAGTAAATTGTTGTAGTTGCTTGGGAGAGAATTATGCTCACGATCATTAGAGAATACTTAGTTTGAATTACAGGAGACGTAGCGGGAATTAATCTATTGTAAGGCCCCGAAAAATTTCGCTTAGTAAATTAGGATTTCGTGGTGCCACGTAGGTTGATTATAATATTTTATGTGTTATTAACATGGTGGCATCAATTGGACTTGGTACATAAGTGTACGAGTCTTATGGTAAGTAACTTGGGACCAGGGGAAAGGCCTAAGCCTAAGTCAAATTGGAAAATTTCATAATAGGCTAAGATTCCAAATGAGTTTGCACAAGTCTACACTTTGAACGAGCATATCTAAATATTTATAAAGTTTTATGTGAAGAACAACCTATCATATGAAAGGTATTCGAGTCTAGTTTCCAACGCTTCAAACCATTCGTCAATTGGACATTCCTACACAAAGTCATGATCAAATTACCAAAGGCTGGAAAAATGCGATCCTGTGTCGAATCTGCGATCGCAAATCTGTCGCATTTTTGACTCTGCGATCGCAGATCTGTCGCAGATTGAGGCAGTGTTGCCCAGTTTTGGGCGCCTATTTTGCGATGCATTCTGTGGCCCACGTTCTTGATTTACGGTCCATTCTGCGATCGCAGACCCGATTTTGGAGGCTTATTTTTCCTATTTTTATAACCCGACCCCATTTTAATATATAGTCTTTGGGGCTTCATTTAGGGTCATTTTCTACTGATTTTAGAGAGTTTTGAGAGCATATAGAGAGAGAAAGAGAGAGAGAAGGAGCCTAGGTTCATAATCACCCATCTCTTGCTCAAATCTTCAAGAATCAAAGAACCTAATCACATGTTCTTCATCTAAGAGGGTTATAAGAGTTTGGGGTATAAGATGGGTTATTGAGGTATGATTCTTGGGGGTAATAGTATTATGTATACATGCATTTACAAATTAGGTTTGTGGGAAGATTGTTGAACATAAATAAGTAAAGATTGGGTTGGGGAATGAAGGAAATCTTGTAAAAAAAAGATTTGAAATCAAGATGCACAACTAGTATTTGATAAAATCCTCAAATGAGCTGAAACTATGAATACCTTCCTAATTTTTGTTTAATTTTGTTATGTCTCAAAGTAGATTGGGATTGCTAGAATTTCCGGAACGTTGTAGTAACTTAAGGAAAGCTTAAACAAGGTATGTATGGCTAAAATCCCCTCTTCTTAGAAATTGAGCTTCCGTGGTGTCCATGTAAAATTGTAAGTCCGGAATTTGATTGACGTAGTATTTGTTATTTCAAAGGAATTGGTGTTGCAAGAATATATGTGAAAAGTGTGTCCCAAGATGTTCAATATGCTAATCTTGATAAATTGGTGATATGTGAAGAATGTGAACTATATGCTAAATTGCCTAGATTTCAAGTCAAGTTTAAATTGTGATTATTATGCCAAATCATGTAAATCTCTCTCTATGCTAACAACTTGAATTGCTCTTGTATGTGCCCATTATCTTAAATTGAAAGCTTGATGTTGAAAGTGAATGAGATATGGAATGTGAGTTGTGAAATGTGGTCTAGCGCCAAGTATAATGTGAAAATTATGGCCTTAAGTGCCTATGAGTTGATACATGTGAAACCAAAGATTGAAGTGAGATGATTAACGGAGAAATGGTAACGTCTCGGGGAGACGGCTTAGCCGATTGGGCCGTGATCGGACGCCATGTTATACACACATGGTGGTAATGTATTGATAATTGGAATTGGAAAGTGAGAATGAAATAATGGAAACGTCTCGGGGAGACGGCTTAGCCAATCGGGCCATGATCAGACTCCGCTCAAGAAAGCGGTGGTAATGTGAACGATGATGCAACAATATGGAATGCCCCAAACTAAAGTTATGGAAATTGTGTGAAAGCTATGTGATCTCTTATTTGTATTTGATGATGTGGTGATTGTATAAAAGCTTTGTTGATCCTTATGATTTTTTTATTCTTGTATGGCTGTTCTTTCTAATAAGATGGTGTTTAGTTATACATACTAGTGCTATTCGATGGCACTAACGTCCCTTTTGCCGGGGGCGCTACGTCTTTAAATGGATGTAGGTGTTTGTATAGCAGGCAGGGTTGGTCGCAGCTAGTGCCGCATCATCCTTTCGGCTGACTTGGTGAGCCCCACTTCGTTTCGGGGTCCTGTTTCATGTGTTTATCATATACTTTGTATTTGAGGTATAGACGAAGCCTTGTTACCGGCATTTCCATATTATATTACTCTTCAGTTGTGTTTAGAGGCTCCCTAGACAGGTTGTGGGCAGTGTCGGTTATTGGAATTAAGGTGGAAATATTGATGTTTGGCAAAGATTTATAAAACTCGTAATATTTTGATAATTATGATTTAAGCTGCTAATGGAAATGAAATGGAAGTTGTTAATGAAATACTTACTAAGTATGATTAATGGAGTCCATCTCCTATTTATTCATGAATTAGTTTGGGTAGAATGAAACCTAACAGGCTTGCTCAGTCGGGTTTACTCGGTTGAGCGCCGGTCGCGCTCCTCGATTTTTGGGGCGTGACAAACTTGGTATCAGAGCCTAAGGTTTTAAAGTGTCCTAGGATGTCTCGGAGCCGTGTCTAGTAGAGTCCTTCTTATCGGTGTGTAGTCGACCACATCTATAAGTTGGAGGCTATTCGGACATTTAGGAATTTCACCCTTCTTTGATACTCCAGATCGTGCAGTAGAGCTCAAGATAGGGAGATAATTTCCATTCTATGTCTTAATCTCAAGATGAGTAATCATGATTTTGGAAGCACTAAGGAGGGAATAACCCCACCATTGAATATGAGGGGATTGCCCAAGCACTTGTTAGGAGAATGTATTGAGGTGTGGAGGGATTGGTAGAACCTATCGCTGAGAGGGGAGTGTCCTTGTCCCTATTGATGTCACTGCACCACCAAATCCTATAGTATATCGGCATGGTACCAACGTACGTTAGGATGTGGAGTCGAGGGGCATCGATTCAGCTATTGCCCTATCAACCTAAGGTCACCAAGTAAGTCACTACTTAGCACAACCAACGTACTCTTGTTGTATATGTACATCCATATTGAAGAGTCCTCATAAACATGGCCTTAATAAGATGTGAGTCACAAAGACTTGTGTGTACCTACTCCTTGAAGGAGACATATTGTTCGTGAATCCACTCTATCACAAATTCTCTTATTTACATCCTCTTGTGGAATTAAGTTCTATAAATACGCCCTTGAATGGAGTTATAACTCTAGGATTAATACTTCCCACTTTCTTTCCTAAATTCTCAACAAGGGACTATTCCCGATGAATTCCTTACAGAAACTTTTTATTTATATGGACAACATCTACTCGCTTGTGCCTATACATGCACCGTCGTAAAGTTTTACCTATGTGGTGTCAAGTTCCATGTAAAGCATCCCAGTGTTGCGATCCTTCTCGAGTCACTCTTTTTCTCACTGGTGTATATGGCTTCTATGATTTGAATAGTAACTCTACCCTCTTGCGAGTATCATCATGAAACCTTTTCACTGTCTAGTAACATGAGAGCATACCCACCTCCTATCATATGTGTACATGTCAAATGAAGTGGTCGCTTGTCTGTATAGAATTTCTGAGAAATTTGAGATTTTTACGAATCTGTCACAGGAAGATCTTTTGTTTGCCCATCTCAGTATGACTTTCATGTCCACTAAGATCATTCCTCAGTAAGAAGCTCACTTTGTTCTTAGTATTGTGGTTGCCCGTGACGTGGTTGTGTATTGCAGTCTAGGAGTTGATATAGCANCTGCTCATTTGTGCCTATGCATGCACCGTCATAAATTTTACCTATGTGGTGTCAAGTTCCATGTAAAGAATCCCAGTGTTGTGATCCTTCTCGAGTCACTCTTTTACTCACTTGTGTATATGGCTTATATGGTTTGAACAATCACTCTACTCTCTTGCGAGTATCATCATGAAAGCATCTCAATGTCTAGTAACATGAGGACATACCTTAACATCTATCACATGAGTGCATGTCAATCGAAATGGTCACCGTGTGCATAAAGTCTCTCTGAAAATTGAGATCCTCACATCCCCGTCATAGGAAGATCTTGTGTCGCCATCTTAGTATAACGTTCGTGTCCACTTGGGACATCCCGCATTAAGTAGCTCACTATGTTCCTAGTATCATGGTTGCCCGTGGCGTGGTCGTGTATTGCAGTTGGGAGTTAATATAGCAAAAGCATGTACAGCTCATAAAAAAACGTTTATTTTCTCTTTACACCTCCACAATATGTGATAATTGTGTTCCTTAGTTAGTGAATTCATTGTGCTAGTTTCCGCATACTTGTTCGATAACCATGAGAGAACATATCCTTCTATGTGTCATTGTAACACTTTCTTTCTCGTAAGGACCCTTACTAGGCTCTCCGTCAAGACCAAGCGCACCTTTGGAGGTTATCGTAGCACAATGCCTGTTTCTCGTGTTTTCTGTCTTTCATTAGCATCTGGGTATTTCTCAAGTCAAAATCCATGGAGAAATCATTATGAACATCTGCAAACCTTCCATGATTATTTTATACTATCTCATTGGATTCCCATCTCACTTCAAGTTCATCAAGGATTGATAGCATGCCGCAATTGCTGAGATTGAATGATCTCCTTTCGATAATGGATTATCTACACATGTGCTAGTCCAACGATATGCTTATCAGTCTAACTCTCGCCTTTTGGTTTTAGGTTGACCAAGTAGCAATACACCTAGTAACACATTCGTATGCTAAAGCTTCTCTCTCAGTCAAGTCTTATAGCGCCTCCCAATTTGGCTGGTAATAGTTGGTTGTGTAGAAGTGTGCTGTAGTGCTTCCTTGTGAAGTAGAGTTGCTAACCATGATTGGATTTTTGAATTCTGGAGCTATACATCACGTGACTACATACAGAGATCTTCTTTAAAAAATGTAGCTTCTCGTAATCGCTTTATATTACCACCATTCTTAGTGGTTACAATGTAAAGGTTACTTCCATAAGGCTCTCTTACTTTCTTTTCATTTGTCTTGCATCATGTGTTTTTTACCCGTAATCTTCAATGCGATATTATCTCAACGTCTCGACTAGTTATCCAACTATGATCTGATTTAATTAACCTCACTTTTATGTACTCTACAAGCGCCTTGAGAGTAGGCAAATTTCTCCTTTTCTACAGACTTCTAATGTCTTCAACTCTATTTAAGCTTGTCAATTCCAAGCGGTGCTCTTAGTTGTGTTGTCTTAGTATTTATTTTCATCTGGTAACTCTCCTCGTGAATCTAATTTTATGCCTTATGGCCTCAAGGGTCGGGGTATGGCCCTTTTGTTAGAATAAAAAGATATTGCTCGCACTCCTTATGAGATGTTCTCCTAAACAATCATCTACCTGCTCTACTTGTCCATGTGACTAGATAACCTAGGTTACTTTTCCCCGATAAATGCATTAAGACGTCTCATTCTTTCAAACTTATCCATGTGGGCACTTTGAGGCCTTGTTCTATACCAACTCGTAATGGTTTTAAGTATTTTCTCGCCATTGTTAACGATTTTCTAGGGCTAAGTGGGCTTGTCTCATGGGTTCCAAATGTAATGATTTCCCCTAAGTTCAAGCTTATATTGCCATGATTTCAGACCAAAGAGTGTCCCCTTTTCAAAAGTCCTAAATGGGTCGGATTGCATGGGTTACGTGGCCTTCTGCTCACTCGACCTCTAGAATAATTGACTATGTCATTGTCATGTGAGGGGAGTTTTGCTACCCTTGGTATTCCACCTCCCTGGGTGGATAGGAGTGTCATTTGTCTTTCTCCCCGGAGCATCATGTTAACCATTAGAACCTCTCTAACCAATACATGATTTCGTCCCAATATTTAGATATCCTAGCTATGTGGTTTCACTGGTGAAAGGTTGGGATTAGATGCCTTCAGATTTTGGCATATATCATGAGCTATTGATTTGGAATATAAGTTATCGTACCTTTAGTAAAGGTTAGGTTGTTTGCAATATGATAATCTCATAGGTGTTCAACTTCTTTTCATCCTCATAGGCGTGTGGCATAGATTCCTTGTGTCAGTTAATGTTAAGAGTGTAATTCAACTTCATGTATTTTGAAACCCATATCGCATTCAAAGTGCCAGAGTATTCTCATTCTTGATAAATTGACTTTCCCTACACTCTAGGAGACGACTGGGTCACGTACATGAATATTCCTCCTTAATGATTCCTATTGCCAATGTACTAGTTACCCATACATTTCATTTGTCTAATAATTGATGTCGTCACAATGATTAACCATGTCAGTATTGCCAGTAGTAATCCTCGTGTCTATTAGCATATAACCTCATGAAATACTCTACTCAGCACATTAATGGGTTCCTGAATAATTCCGGCCGAATCTTGAACTCTGTTGTTCCTCATTGCATTAAATCCATTGGGTATTGAAGGTTCAAACAAGTCAAATAGGAAGCTTCACAGTGTGATCACATATATTCGATAGGTAATTTTTATGTTCAGTTCAGGATATCACATCTTAGTGTAATAGTTGAAGGTAATCAAAGGTTTAGTGTGGGTGTTCGCGTAGAGACTTAGAATTCAGGAGGGTGAACCGGTTATTCTCAAAATTTTCCCCTGTAGATGTTATGTGAATTGATGATGAAGGGTATGTAAGCGCATTTCCCATTAGGTTGCACAAGGGGTGTGATGTTTCCCCATAGTTGTTCCTCATGAATTTGTGTTTTCATATGTCTATGTCTAAGAAGGTAGATGGAGATCATTTGTGTATCACCCTGGTGTAAATTATTGAAGGTGAATGTTAAGGGATAGTTAGCTTATGCGAGGTATCTAATTGTCATCCTTGTTAGATAAGTTTGGAGGTTTGGGTTGTTTCCGTGAATGTGTTATGGAAAAGCCTATAAGTATAAGAGGCCACATTGAAGGCCGAGAGTATTGTGGAAATAAGGTATTTTCTCTTGATTGTATAGCAGTTGGTTTTGATTTGAAAAGTACCTTCTAGGTATTATGATTTAAAAATGTGCAGTCCATGTCCAGGTATCATCGTGATAATGTGGTGCTTGTAATGCGGAGGTTTATGTTATTGATATATACATTGTGGTGTTTTGTCGAGTTGTGGATGTGTTTTTAGGATGGTTTTGGTGGTTCTCTAGGTGGATAGGCCTAGTAACAAAGGAGACTCTGCCGAAATTTCTAAAAAATTTGGGATTTAGTCAAAATTTAGGGACTTGAGGTAGGTGAGAAAAGAGATATATTAAGTTAAGCGTTTAGGGTGGACTCTACTCCTCATTCGAGAACGAATGATCCTAATTGGGGGAGAATGTAAGGCCCCGGAAAATTTCGCTTAGTAAATTAGGATTTCGTGGTGCCACGTAGGCTGATTATAATATCTTATGTGCTATTAACATGGTGGGCATCAATTGGACTTGGTAAATAAGTGTACGAGTCTTATGGTAAGTAATTTGGGACCCAAGGAAAGGCCTAAGCCTAAGTCAAATTGGAAAATTTCATAATAGGCTAAGATACCAAATGAGTTTGCACAAGTCTACACTTTGAACGAGCATATCTAAATATGTATAAGGTTTTATGTGATGAACAACCTATCATATGAAAGGTATTCGAGTCTAGTTTCCAACGCTTCAAACCATTCGTCAATTGGACATTTCTACACAAAGTTATGATCAAATTACCAAAGGCTGGAAAAATGCGATCCTGTGTCGAATCTGCGATCACAAATCTGTCGCATTTTTGACTCTGCGATCGCAGATCTGTCGCAGATTGAGGCAGTGTTGCCCAATTTTGGGCGCCTATTTTGCGATGAATTCTGCGGCCCACATTCTTGATTTGCGGTCCATTCTGCGATCGCAGACCCGATTTCGGAGGCTTATTTTTCCTATTTTTATAACCCGACCCCATCTTAATATATAGTCTTTGGGGCTTCATTTGGGGTCATTTTCTACTGATTTTAGAGAGAATTGAGAGCATATAGAGAGAGAAAGAGAGAGAGAAGGAGCCTAGGTTCATAATCACCCATCTCTTGCTCAAATCTTCAAGAATCAAAGAACCTAATCACATGTTCTTCATCTAAGAGGTAAGGTTCTATATATTTGACTTTAATTTTGAGTTTGGGGTATAAGATGGGTTATTGAGGTATGATTCTTGGGGGTAATAGTATTATGTATACATGCATTTACAAATTAGGTTTGTGGGAAGATTGTTGAACATAAATAAGTAACGATTGGGTTGGGGAATGAAGGAAATCTTGTAAAAAAAACGATTTAGAAATCAAGATTGCACAACTAGTATTTAGATAAAACTCTCAAATGAGCTGAAACTATGAATACTTCCAATTTTGTTCAA
>NC_031993.1:30625652-30635775 GCF_001879085.1 Nicotiana attenuata
ATGAATACCTTCCTAATTTTTGTTCAATTTTGTTATGTCTCAAAGTATATTGGGATTGCTAGAATTTCCAGAATGTTGTAGTAACTTAAGGAAAGCTTAAACAAGGTATGTATGGCTAAAACCCCCTCTTCTTAGAAATTGAGCTTCCATGGTGTCCATGTAAAATTGTAAGTCCGGAATTTGATTGACGTAGTATTTGTTATTTCAAAGGAATTGGTGTTGCAAGAATATATGTGAAAAGTGTGTCCCAAGATGTTCAATATGCTAATCTTGATAAATTGGTGATATGTGAAGAATGTGAACTATATGCTAAATTGCCTAGATTTCAAGTCAAGTTTAAATTGTGATTATTATGCCAAATCATGTAAATCTCTCTCTATGCTAACAACTTGAATTGCTCTTGTATGTGCCCATTATCTTAAATTGAAAGCTTGATGTTGAAAGTGAATGAGATATGGAATGTGAGTTGTGAAATGTGGTCTAGCGCCAAGTATAATGTGAAAATTATGGCCTTAAGTGCCTATGAGTTGATACATGTGAAACCAAAGATTGAAGTGAGATGATTAACGGAGAAATGGTAACGTCTCGGGGAGACGGCTTAGCCGATTGGGCCGTGATCGGACGCCATGTTATACACACATGGTGGTAATGTATTGATAATTGGAATTGGAAAGTGAGAATGAAATAATGGAAACGTCTCGGGGAGACGGCTTAGCCAATCGGGCCATGATCAGACTCCGCTCAAGAAAGCGGTGGTAATGTGAACGATGATGCAACAATATGGAATGCCCCAAACTAAAGTTATGGAAATTGTGTGAAAGCTATGTGATCTCTTATTTGTATTTGATGATGTGGTGATTGTATAAAAGCTTTGTTGATCCTTATGATTTTTTTATTCTTGTATGGCTGTTCTTTCTAATAAGATGGTGTTTAGTTATACATACTAGTGCTATTCGATGGCACTAACGTCCCTTTTGCCGGGGGCGCTACGTCTTTAAATGGATGTAGGTGTTTGTATAGCAGGCAGGGTTGGTCGCAGCTAGTGCCGCATCATCCTTTCGGCTGACTTGGTGAGCCCCACTTCGTTTCGGGGTCCTGTTTCATGTGTTTATCATATACTTTGTATTTGAGGTATAGACGAAGCCTTGTTACCGGCATTTCCATATTATATTACTCTTCAGTTGTGTTTAGAGGCTCCCTAGACAGGTTGTGGGCAGTGTCGGTTATTGGAATTAAGGTGGAAATATTGATGTTTGGCAAAGATTTATAATATTTTTAATATTTTGATAATTATGATTTAAGCTGCTAATGGAAATTAAATGGGAGTTGTTAATGAAATACTTACTAAGTATGATTAATGGAGTCCATCTCCTATTTATTCATGAATTAGTTTGTGTAGAATGAAACCTAACAGGCTTGCTCAGTCGGATTTACTCGGTTGAGCGCCAGTCGCGCTCCTCGGTTTTTGGGGCGTGACATCTATTTTAGGCCTCCTTAACCTTTCTCCAACTTCATCACCGTTAGTTGATAATTTTACTACTTTCTAGTATTTGTTATTTAGTTAGTTGGAAATAAAGTGGGCGTGATCAAATTTTGGAGCCGTTGTGTCATGACCCAAGTTTGCCCTCCGTGACCATGTCGTGACGACACCTAGTCTCTACGACTAGGTAAGCCTAACAATTTGCGGAAGGAAAACAAAATGCGGAAAAACTAATAAAACTGAAGATAAACAATATAGAAGCGTTTAAGATGCCGCTCGGCATAAACCAATACAATATCTCAAAAACTGAACAACTCCCAAAACCCGAAAAACTCACGAATCACAAGCTATGGATACTCCATAGCGTTCTAACTCTGGAATGTATAAATCAAAAGAAATACAGAAGGTCTATAACTACAAGAGAGAATGGGGAGGGACTCCTCGGTCTGCGGACGCGGCAGATAAACCTCGAAGTCTCTGAAGAATCACCTCGCCTAAAGGATAGTAGGGTTGAGTCGAAGAACCTGGATCTGCACACGAATATATGTGCATGAAAGGGCATGAATACACCATGGCGGTACCCAGTAAGTGCCAAGCCTAACCTCGGTCAAGTAGTGACGAGGAAGGTCAGGGCCCTACCGGTCATATACATATACATAAGGAAAACGAAACAGTATGAAGTAACACAGTATAATAATAAGAATAACAACAATTACAACAGAGAGAGAGAGAATCACAGAAAGAATATAGCTCAACACAGAGATAGCAACCGAGGATCTAACAGGATACCGTCCTGCAGTCTCCAAATGTAAATATCTAGTGGATCTCCCGGGTGTCGTCCCGTAGTCCAACTCATAGTGCGCGGGGGATTCACTGGAATCCCGATCCATAGTCTCAAATGTAAATATCCAGTAATGGGGGAATCTACTGGGTGCAGTCCTATAGTTCTATATAACTGCACAGGGGGATCTACCGAAATATCAATCTGTAGTCCCAAATAAACAGGCAAGGGGGTGATCTACTGGGAAATCGCCCGTAGTCCCAAAATAAACACACAGCAACAACACGAAGAATATTCAATTCAATCCAATTTCATACCAAGGTAAACAGGTTTTTCTAACCTAGTATGCTGCACAGAATTCAGATAAAGCAGTTTGAGCAAGTAAAGCAACTGAATCATTTAGACATGCTTTCCTAAGCTAATAGTAGGCTTAAATTTCAAGTAGTGTAAACAGGGAAGAGATACACAATTATAGTTAGTTAATGAAAACCGGATTTTCAACAATTAGCACATGTACGCACTCGTCACCTTACGTACAAGGCATTTCATATATCATCAATACCAAATCCTAAGGGGAGTTCCCCCACACAAGGTTAGGCAAGCCACTTACCTCGAACCAGCTCAATCAACTCAATAACACGTTCTTGCCACAAGTACCCGACTCCAAATGGCCCAAATCTATTCAAAGTAATTGCATAATGTAAATATAACTACTAATTCAACTAATTAATTTGAAGCTAATACGCGAAATTAGGAAAATCGCCCAAAAGCCTCCCCGGGCCCACGTCTCGAAATCGGGTAAAATTTACAAATTCAGAATTCTCACACTCTCACGAGTTCATACATACCAAAATTATTCCAATCCAACATCAAAATCTTGATCAAAACCCCAAAATTAGGCCTAAGAACCTTTCCAAATTTTCCACCCCAAATTCGAATTTAAAGGATGGAATTAAGCATAGATTCGTGGAAATTAATCAAAGCCAAGTAAGAATTACTTACCCAAAACACCAGGTGAAAATCTCTCCAAAAATCGCCAATCCCCGAGCTCCCAAGTCAATTTCCAAGGTGTTGAGTTATAACCCTCGATTCTGCCCTTTTTCTGACCAGCGAATCCGCTTCTGCGGCCATGGGACCGCACCTGCGGTCCCGCTTCTGTGACAAACGGATCACACCTGTGACTTTTCATTAAAGTCCAGCTTCCACACCTGCGACCTCTTGTCCGCAGATGCGGTGCCGCTTGTACGGTAACTGGGCCACATCTGCGACCAACCCAAATCGCATCAGACCGCATCTGCGGTGCCGCACCTGCGGTCGCATACACGCATGTGCGGTTATGACAGGTTCAGCCAACTTCAGATTTCTCCTAAGTCCAATTCAACTTTCGTTAATCACCCGAAACTCACCCGAGGCCCTCGGGACCTCAACCAAACATGCCAACCAGTCCTAAAACATCATACAAACTTATTCCAATCCTCGAATCACATCAAACAACGCTAAAACCACAAATCACTCTCCAAAGCCTAAGGATTTCCAAGACTTCAAGTTTTCGCTTTCGATCAAAAAGCCTATCAAACCTAGTCCAAATTACCTGAAATTTTGCACACATGTCCCAAATGACACAACGGACCTACTACAACTTTCAGAATTCCATTCCGACCCCAATATCAAAATCTCACTATCGAACCGGAAACTTCAAAAATTCGACTTTCGGCATTTCAAGCCTAATTAAGCTACAGACCTCCAAAACACAATCCGAATACGCCCCTAAGCCCGAAATCACCCAACGGAGCTAACACAACCAACAGAATTCAATTCCGAGGCCGTCTTCACACTGCTCCGACTACGGTCCAAATTCTTAAGCTTAAACTCTCATTTAGGGACTAAGTGTCCCAAATCACTCCGAAACTCCAAACGGATCCTCCCGGCAACTCACAACAGCAAATATAAGCACGAGGAAAGCAGTTAATAGGGGATCGGGTCATTAATGCTTAAAACGATTGGTTGCTTCTTTACACGTTGTTAGGGAACTAACGATGTAGTTATAACTATAAATATTGCTTGTTTTCAAGTTTGAATTTTTACTTATTGATTTGAGAAACATGACATCTTGGAATTTTGGAAGTTTCAGTGTTGGTAATTTTATGATCTTCCTTATCCTTTCCCAATCCCTTATGATGATTGTTCTACCTTTTCTGCTAAAGTTAATAGGAATAAAGAACCTGAGGATGTTGAACTGTAGAAGATCATGGATATGTTAAAGTGCCTTGTGGAACAATATGATGAGAAACCACTGCAGATACAAAGGCAAGAGGCAACTATTCGCAACTTAGAGACTTAAGTGAGTCGCCTAGTTGAACCTTGTAAAGTGCAACAAATTGACATTTGTGGAGAGTATCCAAGAAGAGCATGAATTAGCGGCAGAAATGGACATTATAATGGACGAGCTGAGAGTAGAATATGACCAAATCGACAAACTAGAATTTAGTGATGTCGACATTGAAGAAGTGGTGCTAGATTCAATGGAGGACCTTACAAATATAATTTTAATTGATTCTAGTTTGTGTCAAGAAAAGGAGGTCGATAACAAGTTGAATTTTCAATTTGAGTGCATTGGTCCTCACTCCAAACATTTTTCGACATGTATTCGGAAGGATATGGAAATTGATCTGTATGAGCACCGATGCAAGAGTCAAAGGAAGAGGTAGATGAGCCCTATATTATGAAATTTTCAAGGCCTTCAAGGCAAGGTGACACTTTTCGGTTGAAAGCCAAAAAGTGCGTAAAGAATTATATAATTTTTGGCTAACAAGAATTTATACCACCCAAGAGCATAATCATAAGTTTGAATCAAAACCTTGGGTTCAATTCATAAGCTCGAGGTGGAGGCAGAAAGTTATTCACATCGTGCCGCGATGTTAAATTAGGTGCTTGTTGGGAGGCAATCCAGCTTTACTATTTTTTTATTTGTAATTTTTTTAAATTATTTTTAATTGTGGTTTTAGTATTATTTTTATTTTTTGTAGAAGTAGGAGCATAAGAAGCAAAGCCAGTGGAACGAAGCAAAAGACAGCAAGATGGCTGGAACTAAGTGTGGGGGTGCCCGCACAAAGGACCAATGCCCAAGATAAGTCTGAGTACCCCATAAGTTGCTAATACTTCGGCCTTTGTCTTACCAAGGAGTTCCTTTTACCCTCTTGTTATTTGTGGTGTGTATTAGGGACAACGCACAATTTTAAGTGTGGGAGTGGGAAGACTGTCTGAGTGATTTCTTGTGCTATGTTATGTGTGTTAAAAAAAAATCAGAAAAAATAAATACAGGTGAGATAATCCCTCTTGGTTTTTCATATGACCCCAGTTCTTTTCCAAGAGTTGATTTTTTTTCCCTTTGAACTGGGTGAATTTAGGTAGATTTTATTTAAACCTTAAAACAAAATTGGACTTTTTTCAACGATGGACTTCCTAGATAATTTTCTTGAGGGTATTAAAGTCTAAAGAAAAATAAAAAAAGATAATCTTTTCTTCTTTTTGAACTGATAGTCGAATGGGAAGAACTTGAGTATTTATGCTTTTTGACATGTTTTATATCGGGGCTTAGAGTTGGAGCATTTGCGTTGAGCACTTTCTTCGTGATTCTTGTGATTATATGCCAAATATGTCACTTTGTTAGACTTTTGGTCTCATCTTTTGACTCATATTATGTACTTCTTATGTGGTTGAATTTTATGATGACTGCGCTAGTTGCATTAACTTGAGAGTTGGGTCTGAGCTGTCCTGAGTAAGGCATGTGTATTGTGTGAGGTGAGATATTCAGTTGTACTCTGTGTCGTCCCTGGATAGTCTAGAACTTGCCCTGTGTGTGACTTGAACCGAAATAGGTAAGCTTTATGACTCTGGGAAACGATATAGGCTTTTCTTTGATTGACCTTTGAGCTACTTGTCAAATCAGTGCCCAACAACCTAGCTTTCCCAGGCTCAAACTAACCAACTAGAGATCGACATCGCCTCCTATATAAGACCTCATACGCAGCCATCTGGATACTCGAACAGCAGTTTTTTGTATACAAACACTACTAGTGGTAGAAACTTATCCTACTGGACAACGAAATTAATAGTGCAGGCTCTCAACAAATCCTCCAAGATCTGAATGTTCTGCTCGGACTGCCTGTCCGTCTAAGGGTGAAAAGTTGTACTCAACTCCACATGTGTGCCCAATTCACACAGCACGACTCTCCAAAAATACGATGTAAACTAAGTGCCACAATCCGAGATGATAGACACCGACACACTATGAAAGCGGAAAACCTCCCTGATATAGATCTTAGCTAACAACTACGATGTGTAAGAAGTCATAACTGGAATGAAATGCGTAAACTTGTTCAGTCTGTCCACAATGATTCAAACATCATTGAATCTCCTCAAGGTTCGTGGCAAACCTACCACAGAGTCCATAGTGATGCGCTCCCACTTTCACTCTGGTATCTCTAACCTCTGAAGCAAACCACCCGGTCTCTGATGCTCATACTTGATCTGCTGACAATTCAAACACCAAGCAACATATCCCACAATGTCCTTCTTCATCCTTCTCCACCAATAATGCTGCTTCAAATCACGATACATCTTCGTAGCACCTAGATGAAGAGAATACCGCAAACTATGATTCTCCTTAAGAATCAACTCCCTCAAACGATCCATATTAGGAATAGAAATCCGACCCTGAAGCCGCAATACCCCATCATCATCAATAGCCACCTCCTTAGCACCACCATGTTGTACTGTGTCCCGTAGGACAAGCAAATGGGGATCGTTATATTGGATAGCCTTAATGTGCTATCACGCCCCAAAATCGAGGAGCGCGACCGGTGCTCAACCGAGTAAATCCGACTGAGCCAGCCTGTTAGATTTCATTCTACCCGAACTAGTTCACAAATAAAGAGGAGATGAACTCCATTAATCAAATTCTGAATGTATTTCATTATGACTTCCATTTCATCCCATTAACAACTTCATTCATATTAACAAGATATTACAAGTTCATAGATTTAATGAAAAACATGTTTTAGCCAAAACCAACATTTCTAGTTCAATTACCAATATCAAAAACCACCCACAACCTGTCTACGGAGCCTCTAAATACAACAAAAGAGTAATAGGGAAATGCCGACAACAAGGCTCCGGCTATACCTCAAACCATGATAAGAAAATGAACAAAAGATACATGACATGACCCCGGGATGGAATGTGGCTTACCAAGTTTTGCTGGGAAGAGAATGCCGCTATCGCTGGCTGATGCTGCCCGGTGTGGAACCACCTGTATCATTTAAAGATACAGTGCCCCTGGCAAAAGGGACGTTAGTTCTGTCGAATAACACAAGTATGAATAACTAACGATCCTCTTTCAAAATAGAATGTCCATATAAGCAAAGACAACACATAGAGCCAGCAAGTCACAATCAACAATATCCAAATAACCAATTGAAACATTACGATTTTTGAAGTACGAAAATAGTGTGTATATATATATATATATATATATATATATATATATATATATATATATATATATATATATNTATATATATATATATATATATTGTTGCGAGATCATTAGCACCGATAATCCACCGTCTTTGTTAGCACGGAGTCCGATCACGCCCGATCGGCTAGGCCATCTCCCCACGGACAATGTGGTTTGACATTATGATGCGAAAGAAAGTTGTTACAAGAGTAGTACCACCATGTGCGCAACATGGAGTCTGATCTCCACCCGATCAGCTAGGCCGCTTTTCCACATATGCCGTGTGGGTTGGCTTTTTCTTTTCCAATTCACAGGTATCAGTTTTATCCCACTTTGGGGGAATAATCACNGGTATCAGTTTTATCCCACTTTGGGGGAATAATCACAATTTCACCAATATTTCAATTTATCCCAAATCACAATCCACCCCTACACCGGCACGTGTAGTTTCAGGTGTGGGCCTTATGACCCACCCTTCTTCAGTCTTGCTAATGATACTCCCAAAAATATTTTTAGTTTAATTTGCACACAAAGATAACACATATATAGAAATGTATTCATCCCAGAATCTTTCACATTGTACAAATCTTTATTAGTATATTCAACCTTCCACATTAATAATATTCTCTTGGATCTTTGGGCCTTTCACAAGATTCATTATTCATGGCACGTTGGCCGCATTCTTATTCCATACTTTTATTTCTTTTAATTTCAAGGATCATCACCAATTACCAACGTACAAAGTATTCCAGAAATCATATACCTCAAGTTCATTAGCAATGAAAACTTTAAACTCAAAAGGTTTCTTCCCAAAGATTGGGGCATACCAACCAGCAATAGATACACACATCAAAGTCATAAACAAGTAATACACTAATTATTCTTGAATTACTCTTTGCCAATCACGACAATGTAGAGTTTCAACACCGGAATATGTAAGAACTCGAATCACAGTGAAAACATTTTAAGACAAGGCATTAGTTAAAACAACAACTTATGGGCATGAATTGAGTACCAAAAGCTTTTAGGCGATTCTGTTTTCGATGTCGTTTTGAAACAGTTGAGTCGAGGCTCATTTCATAATCTGTTTCACATTTTCTCATTTCATAGGCATCACTAGGCACAAATATAACTTAAGTTCTTGGCATGTTATCCACACTCTAATTCCCTAATTCGTTTAATTCATTTTCAAACATCTTCCTAGATTATCAACAACTAGACACACTCAATCAAGGCATTTGGTACACATAAGAGCAATTAAGAGTATTAAGCATATCGAGTTTTCCTCACCCAATTTGTATGCTAGTTTTCATATAACATACAACTCAAGCCATACCATTTTAATAAGAAAACCATACTTTAAACATCCATCTTTCGATATAAGGCTCTTTCGGATAATCATGTTTATGAGTTTATAGGGGATAACCCGGAATATAGAGATTAGGGATTTTGAGCCGATCATACTTAAACTTATGGAAATATTATGGAATTCAATAATGAGAGAGAAAGTTTAGCCAACATACCTTGTTGAGCTTTCCTTAAGTTACTACAATTCCCCAACACCTCTAGCGATAATAATTTATAGGAAGATAGCAAAAATTGATTAATAATTCGAAAGATCCCCATGGTGCAACTCTCTTAGGGATTTCATCAAGCAGCTAACATGTGAAATAGACTACAAGGTTCAATGATGGAAACCCCTTCTTTCCTCAACTAATTTCAACAAGAAACTACCCAAAAATAGTTCATTAATCCCACATACCACAACCTAGTGCACATGCATTGCTTATTTCTAACCCTACCATATATTTGAACTTTTAACTTCTTGCGCGAAAGCTTAGAAGTAGGACTTATCCGGATGGATGATAATCTAGTGGCTAGCTTCCTTGATTCTTGAAGATTTGAACAAGATTGGGTGATTTGGAGTGCTAGGTTCCCCCTTTCTCTCTCTATATTGCTCTTACCTCTCTCCAAAATGATCATAATATCGTCCCAAATAAGCCCCTAATGCTATTTATCAAAATGGGGTCGGGTTATGAAAATAAGAAAATTAACCTTCCGAACTCGGGTCTGCGGTCGCATAATGGACCGCACAATTGGTATGCGGGTCGCACAATGCACCGCAAAACTGATGCCCATAAAAGGGCTTCACTGGATAGGTTTGCGACAATTTTGCTGTCGCAGAATTGGCCGCTGAATGGGATTTCGCCAACTTTTGGTAAGTTGGTCATAACTTTGTGTAGGAGTGTCCAAATGATGAACGGTTTGAAGCGTTAGAAACTAGACTCGAAGATCTTTCATTTTATAGGTTGTTCATAACATAAAACCTTACATATATATATAT
>NC_031993.1:30635795-30672724 GCF_001879085.1 Nicotiana attenuata
ATATATAGATAGATAGATAGATAGATAGATAGATAGATAGATATGCTCGTCCAAAGTTTGGTCTTGTGCGTACTCATTTGAAATTTTAGTCTATCATGTAATTCTTCAACTTGAATTAGACTTAGGCCTCTCCTTAGACCCCAAATAATTTATAATATGACTTATACACTTATTACCATATCCAATCGATATCCATCATATTAATAATCCTCGTTCGCACACAAAATAAAATAATTAGCCTACCTTGGCACCACAAAATCTTACATTACTTAGTGAAATTTTTTCCGGGGCTTTACATTCTCCCCCGCTTAGGATCATTCGTCCTTGAATGAGAAGTAGAGTCTTCCCCAATACTTAACATAATATATCTCTTTCTTCACATACCTCAAGTCCCTAAATTTTTACTAACTCACAAATTTTTCAGAAATTTCGGTAGAGTCTCCTTTGTAATTGGGCCTATCCACCTGCCAGAGAATCACCAAAACCATCCTAACAACACATCAACAACTCGAAAAAGCACCACAATGTATATCAATAACACTAATATCAGCATTACAAGAATTACATTATCATTATGATACCTGGACATTTGAAACAAACAACAAATTTTTAAATCATAACACCTAGAAGGTACCTCTTAACTCAAATCCAATTGCTATACAATCAAGCGAAAATATTTTCTTTCCACAACACTCTCGGTCTCAAGGTGGCCTCTTCGACTTACAAACTTCGCCATAACACATTCACGGAAACATTCTCAACTCCCAGACTTATCTAACAAGGATGACAAATAGATTCCCCTCATAAACCAATTATCCATTAACTTCACCTTCAGTAGTTTCCACGGGGATTATACATAAGGTATCTCCCACTACCTTCTTAGACATAGATACATGAAAACACAAGGTACATGGAGGACAATAATAGAATACATCATACTCATAGTTCGGCCTACTTCTTTCATGATTCCACAAATCCCGAAGTGCATTACACCTATTTTACCTTTATTAGCAATTCACATAGTATCTTCGTGGAGAAAATATTGATAACAACTTACTCACTTTCTTTAACTCTATATCTCTATGCCGGACACCCGAATTAAACCCTTGGCGACCTTTAACCATTTCTCTATGATGGGCTAGAATGAATATGACTATAGAGTTCCTACCCAATATGATTGATCATGGAATGATGCTTCCTTTTTGACATGCTTGAGTGTACACCCTCGATATATTACTATAAGAAGGAACAATGAGGTCCGAGATTGGACCGGAATTATTTAAGAATTCACCAATGTGCTAAGCAAAGTATTTCATGAGGTTATATATCCTACGAGACACGAAGCTTACTACTGATAACACTAACAAGATTAATCATTGTGATGACATCATTAATTTGACAAATGAGGCATAAAGTTAACTAGTACATTGGCAATAGAAATCATTAACGATGAATACTCAGGTACGTGACCCCAATCGTCTCTTGGGGTGTAGGGAAAATCAGTTTATCAAAAATGAGAATACTCTGGCACCTTGAATGTGATATGGGTTTCAAAATATATGAAGTTGAATTACACTCCTAACATAAACTGACACAAGGAATCTATGCCACAAGCCCATGAGGATGAAAAAGAAGTTGAACACTCATGAGATTATCATAATTCAAACAGCTTAACCTTTCCCGATAATTGATCATATATGAGAGAACTAAAGATACGACAACTTGTCTTCCAAATCAATATGCTCATGATATGTGCCAAAATCTGAAAGCATCTAATTTCAACCTTTCACGAGTGAAACCACATAGCAAAGACATCTTAATATTGGGATGAAATCATGTATTGGTTAGAGAGAATGAACTATTTTGCTATGCGCTAGACATGTTTCTGCTATAATAACTCTAAAGGTGTAATACCAGGCCACTTCATGGGAAACTACAATGCTAGGAACAAAGTGAGCTGCTTACTTTGGAATGATCTAAGTGGGAACGAGAGTCATACTACAGTGGGCAAACAAAATATCTTCCTGTGACGAACTTGTGAAAACCTCAAATTTTTCATAAACGTATACGGACAAGCGACCACTTCAACTGATATGCACACGTGATAAGAGCTGAGATAGGCTCTCATGTTACTAGACAGGGGAAAAGGTTTCATGGTAATATACACAAAGGAACACAGTGATTGTTCAAACCATAGGAGCCATATACAACAGAGAGATAAAGAGTGGCTTAAGAAGGATCTCAATACCGGGCTGCTTTACATTGAATTTGATAGGTTTGCTTATGTAACTTTACGAAGATTCATGCATAAGCACAAGTGAGCCGATGTAATCTATTTGAATAAAAAGGTTCTGTAAGAAATTCCTCAGGTGTAGTTCCTTGTTGGGAGTTTAGGGAAGCAAGTGGAACATATTACCCTAGGATTATGACTCAATTTCTCAAGAGGTCGTAAGTAAGATAACTGTGATAAAGAGGCTCCACAAGTGGTACGCCTCAATCGAAGAGTAGATACAAAGAATGGCTCATAAGTTTGTCCTAACTCTATCCCAAGTCCCATAGCAACATAAGTTTTAGCATATGATAAAGGGGAACCGGAATCAATAAGAGCATATACACCACGAGATTGAAAAGTCGTTATACCTGTAACCACACCTGGAAAAGCCTCCGACCTTTGATGCCTCCTCATAGCATAGAACCTGTTGGGCCCTTTAGAGCTCCGAATACCAGCCCCAGCTGCTCCACGCCCTACAGGCACTATCGTGACCCGAGCCGGGGGAGGCACTATGGATGAAGTAGCTATAGGATTGGCTGTCTGTGTAATACCCCTGCCCCTGCTCTGGCAAGACAAATAAAAATCTCTCTAAAGGTGACCCTCCATTCCATACTTGTAGCATATATTGGTACCATAGTGACATACTCCCGAATGCCATCTCCCACACTTCTCACAACGGGGATGAGGTCCGCTAAACTGACTTGCCCCACTGAGCTCATATTCACCCATTTTGCATACATCATAAACCCCCCTTTTATCCTTCCTCCAAGATTCCATTGCGGGAGTAACCATTCCAATAACAGTTTGATGTGCGGGCCTTTGGAATTGCCCAGAACCACCACCCCAGATGCGCTGTTGAGCATACTCACAACACGACATCAAATGTTCCTTCCCACATACCGGGCAGATCGGGATAGGTGTACCCAACCTAGGACATTTATTCTTCTTGTGCCCTTTCTTTCTACAACCGTAACATATCTCAAGAGTCATCCAACATCTCCCCAAGTGACGCTTCTGGCAAACTAAACAATCCGGCTCATTAGCACCGACAACCCTCTTTTGTTTCTTGGATGCTCCCACCACACGATCCGGCATTGCGGTGATATTGGTAGGAACAAGGACACTTCCCTTAGTAACAAGTTCTTCCAGTCCCTCCACGGCTTGACGCGTTCTCCCTACGAACTCTTGTGCAATCTCCCCTAGATTCAATGGCGGGGTTATTCCTTCATCGTTGCTTCGAACTCGTGGATTACTCATCTGGAAAATGAGACATAACGAGGAAATTAGCTCTCTATCTTGAGCTCTATAGCACGATATAGAATATCAAAGAAGGTCATCATTCCTAAATGTCAAAGTAGCCTCCAACTTATAGATGTGGTCGACAACACACTGATAAGAAGGACTCTACTAGACACGGCTCCGAGAGATCCTAGGACACTTTAAAACATTAGGCTCTAATACCAAGTTTGTCACGCCCCAAAACCGAGGAGCGTGACTGGTGCTCAATCGAGTAAACCCGACTGAGCAAGCCTATTAGATTTCATTCTACCCAAACTAGTTCACAAATAAAGAGGAGATGAACTCCATTAATCAAATTCTGAATGTATTTCATTATGACTTCCATTTCATTCCCATTAACAACTTCATTCATATTAACAAGATATTACAAGTTCATAGATTTAATGAAAAACATGTTTTAGCCAAAACCAACATTTCTAGTTCAATTCCCAATATCAAACACCACCCAAAACCTGTCTACGGAGCCTCTAAATACAACAGAAGAGTAATAGGGAAATGCCACCAACAAGGCTCAGGCTATACCTCAAAACATAATAAGAAAATGAACAAAAGACACATGACATGACCCCGGGATCGAATGGGGCTTACCAAGTTTGCTGGGAAGAGAATACAACTATCGCTGGCCGATGTCGCCCGCTGTGGAACCACCTGTATCATTTAAAGATACAGTGCCCCCGGTAAAAAGCACGTTAGTGCCGTCGAATAGCACTAGTATGAATAGCTAAAGGTCCTCTTTCAAAATAGAATGTCCATATAAGCAAAGACAACACATAGAGTCATCAAGTCACAATCAACAATATCCAAATAACCAGTTGAAACATAACGATTTTTAAAGTACGAAAATAGTATATATATATATATATATATTTTGTTGAGATATCATTGGCACCGATATTCTACCGTCTTTGTTAGCACGGAATCCGATCACGTCCGATCGGCTAGGCCATCTCCCCACGGCCAATGTAGTTTGACATTATGATGCGAAAGAAGTTGTTACAAGAGTAGTACCACCATGTGCGCAACATGGAGTTTGATCTCCACCCGAACAGCTAGGCCGCCTTCCCACATATGTCGTGTGGGTGGGCTTTTTCTTTTCCAATTCATAGGTATCAGTTTCATCCCACTTTGGGGGAATAATCACAATTTCACCAATATTTCAATTTCATCCCAAATCACAATCCACCCTACACCGGCATGTGTATTTTCAGGTGTGGGCCTTATGACCCACCCTTCCTCGATCTTGCTAATGATACTCCTAAAAGCATTTTTAGTTTAATTAGCACACAAAGATAACACATATATAGAAATGTATTTATCTAGAATATTTCACATTGTACAAATCTTTATTGGTATATTCAACCATCCACATTAATAATATTCTCTTGGCTCTTTGGGCGTTTCACAAGATTCATTATTCATGGCACGTTGGCCGCATTCTATATTCCATACTTTCACTTCTTTTAATTTCAAGGATCATCACCAATTACCAACGTACAAAGTATTCCAGAAATCATATACCTCAAGTTCATTAGCAATGGAAACTTTAAACAGAAAAGGTTTCTTCCCAAAGATTGGGGTATACCAACCTGCAATAGATATACACATCAAAGTCATAAACAAGCAATACACTAATTATTCTTGAATTACTCTTTCCCAATCATGACAATGTACAGTTTCAACACCAGAGTATGTAAGAACTCGAATCACAATGAATACATTATAAGACAAGGCATTAGTTAAAACAACAACTTATGGGCATGAATTGAGTACCAAAAGCTTTTAGGCAATTCTGTTTTCGATGTCATTTTAAAACAGTTGAGTCAAGGCTCATTTCATAATCTGTTTCACATTTTCTCATTTCATAGGCATCACTAGGCACAAATATAACTTAAGTGCTTGGCACGTTATCCACACTCTATTTCCCCAATTCGTTTAATTCATTTTCAAACATCTTTATAGATTATCAACAACTAGACACACTCAATCAAGGCATTTCGTACATATAAGAGAAATTAAGAGTATTAAGCATATCGAGTTTTCCTCACCCAATTGGTATACTAGTTTTAATTTAATATACAACTCAAGCCATACCATTTAGTAAGCAAACCATACTTTATATATCCATCTTCCGATATAAGGCTCTTTCAGATAATCAAGTTTATGATTTTAAAGGAGATAACCCGGAATATAGAGATTAGGAATTTTTAGCCGATCATACTTAAACTTACGGAAACATTATGGAATTCAATTCTGAGAGAGAAAGTTTAGCCAACATACCTTGTTGAGCTTTCCTTAAGTTACTACAATGCCCCAACACCTCTAGCGATAATAATCTATAGGAAGATAGCGAAAATTGATTAATAATTCGAAAGATCCCCATGGTGCAACTCTCTCAGGGATTTCATCAACCACCTAACATGTGAAATAGACTACAAGGTTCTATGATGGAAACCCCTTCTTTCCTCAACTAATTTCAACAAGAAACTACCCAAAAATAGTTCATTAATCCCACATACCACAACCTAGTGCACATGCATGGCTTATTTCTAACCCTACCATATATTTGAACTTTTAACCTCTTGCATGAAAGCTTTAGAAGTAGGACTTACCCGGATGGATGATAATCTAGTGGCTAGCTTCCTTGATTCTTGAAGATTTGAACAAGATTAGGTGATTTGGAGTGCTAGGTTCCCTCTTTATCTTTCTATATTGCTCTTACCTCTCTCTAAAATGATCAGAATATCGTCCCAAATGAAGCCTCTAATGCTATTTATCAAAATGGGGTCGGGTTATGCAAATAAGAAAATTAACCTTCCGAACTCGGGTCTGCGGTCGCATAATGGACCGCACAATTGGTATGCGGGTCGCACAATGCACCGCAAAATTGATGCCTAGAAACGGGCTTCACCGGACAGGTCTGCGACCATTTTGCGGCCGCATAACCACTTCTGCGATCGCAGAATTGGCCGCAGAATGGGATTTTGCTAGCTTTAGGTAATTTGGTCATAACTTTGTGTAGGAATGTCCAGATGACGAACGGCTTGAAGCATTAGAAACTAGACTCGAAGATCTTTCATTTTACAGGTTGTTCGTCACATAAAACCTTATATAGATGTATATATGCTCGTCCAAAGTTTGGTATTGTGCGTACTCATTTTGAAATTTTAGTCTATCATGTAATTTTTCAACTTGAATTAGACTTAGGCCTCTCCTTAGACCCCAAATAACTTATAATATGACTTATACACTTATTACCATATCCAATCGATATCCATCATATTAATAATCCTCGTTCGCACACAAAATAAAGTAATTATCCTACCTTGGCACCACAAAATCTTACATTACTTAGTGAAATATTTTCCGGGGCCTTACATGTGCTCATATAATGATGACTGTGAAACAACACTAGTAAGAACTCAGCTCGGCTCTAAAATATACAGTCTCACCAACCTGTTAGCCAACACCTGAACACCTATAGCTAAAGGCCACTCTCCAGCTGGTATGAATGTTAAACTCCCCATACTCTCCCCCTTTCTGCTCAAGGCATCTACTACCGGATGATAAAGAATGGTGATATCATAATCCTTCAACAGCTCCAAGTATCTCGCTGCCTCATATTCAAATGTTTCTATTTAAACAGATACTGGATACTCCGATGATCTGTATATACCTCACAAGACACACCATACAGATAGTGCCTCCAAATCTTAAGCGCATGCACAATAGCTGCGAACCCCAAATCATGCACCGAATAGTTCTTTTTCTTCAACTGGTGCGACCCATAGGCAATCACCCTGTATCCTGCATCAACTCATACCCAATTCCAAGCCGTAAAGCTTCACAATAAATTGCATATGACCCCAATCCTAAAGTCAAAACTAAAATTGGAGCCATAGTCAAAGCAGTCGTGAGCTGTTGAAAGCTCTCCTCACACTCATCCGAACACCTAAACGGAGCACCCTTACGAGTCAACTTAGTCAATGAGGTTTTAATTAGAGGAAAATTCCTCTACGAAGAAATGGTAGTAACCAACCAGACCCAAGAAGCTCCTGATCTTTGTAGCGTAGAAGGTCTGGGCGAACTCTGAACTGCACTCAATCTTCTTCAGGTGTACCTTGATCACACCACTAGATACTACGTGACTTAAGAATACCACCGAGTCCAGTCAAAAATCACACTTGAAGAACTTAGCATACAAATTTTTCTCCCTCAAAATAGCATACAAATTTTTCTCCCTCAAAATATAAAGCACAATCCTCAAATATTGCTTGTGCTCCTCCATACAACGAGAATATACAAAAAGATACCATCAGTGAATACAATAACAAAAGAATCCAAATAAGGCCGGAACACGTTGTTCATCAAATACATGAAAGATGTTGGGGAATTAGTCAAACAAAAAGACATCACCAAAAACTCATAATGGCCATAACGATTCCTAAAAGCCATATTTGGGGTGTTTGTAGCTCTATTCTTCAACTAGTGATACAACGATCTCAAGTCAATCTTCAAGAACGCTTTTGCACCGTGAAGCCGATCAAATAAATCATTAATGCTCAGCAAAGGATACTTGTTCTGATGGTAGCCTTGTTCAATTGCCGGTAGTCAATACACATCCTCATAGACCCATCCTTTTTCTTTACAAACAAGTAGGGTTATGCGCAATTTAGTAAATACCGAATTAATGCACCGAAACCGAAAAATTTGGTACTTGGTATTCGATATTTTGGTATTCGGTATGGTATTTAGTTTAAGTTTTAAAAAAATTTGTATTAGGTATGGTGCATGGTATTTTAAAATAAAATATCGAAATACCGATACCGTACTGAAATATATATTATATTACACAAAACACATATTATTAATTATAACATAAATATAAAAAATCTAAAAAATTTCTTTCCTTTATTCTGTAAGTTCATCAATTAACTCTAAGAAAGTAACAAGTCATTTCTATTGATCAAATTTATTCCTTTATGTGTAGTTTTTTCTCTCTAGGTTGATATTTGCTGGTTTTAGACAAATGTTCTATCAACAAACGTTTTTAGTTTTATACTTTAGAGTACTTAAATTAAGAATATTACAGTATATGCGTCTATGCACTAGTTAGTATTGAAATTGAATAAACTGTAGTTACCGAACCAAATAAACTGAAATCGAAAGGAGAAAAAATGAACCATACCAAATTTAATTAGGTACGATATTGGTATAGCATTTTAAGAAACCGAATACCAAAAATACCGAACCGAAATGTCTAAATAGCGTACCAATCGACGAACACCCCTACAAACAACTCTAGCGCACCACATGGTGATACATAGGCCTGATGAATCCCTTATCCAACAAATCTTACAACTATTCTTTCAATTCCTTAAACTCCGCTGGAGCCATGCCATTTGGAGGAATAGATATTAGATGCATACTTGGCATCAAATCAATACCAAAATCAATGTCGCTATCAGGTGGCATGCCCGGTAGGTCTGCAGGAAACACATCCAGAAACTCCCTCATTACTGGAACTAAATGAATAGTAGGAGTATCAACACTAACATCTTAAACAAAAGCCAGATATGCCAAATACCCCTTCTCAACCATCTGTTGGGCCTTCAAAAATGAAATCAGTCTACTAGGAGTGTGTCCAAGAGAACCTCTCGATTCCATCCTCAACAACCTAGGCATAGCCAATATCACAGTCTTGGTGTGACAATCAAGGATAGCATGGTACGGATATAATCAATCCATACCCAAAATCACATCAATGTCCACCATACTAAGCAATAGAAAGTAGACACTAGTCTCATAACCACCAATAGTGACCACGCAAGGCTGATACACACGATCCACCACAATAGAATCATCAACAAGTTTAGATAGATGCACATGAGTATCAAGAGAATAATATAAATCACATTACCCAATAAGTATCAAGTCTAGCCTCAAAGAAGTAGTGGAGAGGGGTCGACTCCAACTCTCACTAACAGTCAATAAACAGACGAGAGAATAATGCAATAAGAAACTATACATGATAGCATCAACTAGTATATAAGCACAAAATACAGATCATATGGAATTTAGTCATTCTTTTCAATTAACAGAAATCAAATAAGATATTTGCATCCCTATCGCGCCTCATTTTCTCGCAAATGCGGGTTTGGGTATTAAAAGAGAAGAGTCATGTTACACCACATATCTTCGTACAAAAGAGTATTCGTAAGTCAATTGATGTAAGCTCAGAAATGAGATCATCTTTGAGAGTACATAAATTAAGTTAATAGAGTTACCTTGGAGATTAGAAATATTTAAGATCATGGATAACAAGTACCAAGAGGGTTGAAAGGCTAAGAAGCTAAACAAATTAAAGAAAATAAGTTTCGTCGAATGTCGACAAGTTGAGAATGTTATAACGTGTACTTTTGTGATGAGAATAGGGTGCTTAAGAAGATAAGGAGTTTATGTTATAAGTTATTTTAGTCTTATGATAGTAATTTGTTATGTTTATAAGTCAAGCAAGTTGTGGAACAAAAGTTGGCCAAGGTCATCACAAGTCACATTCATAAATGTGCTGAAAACTAGGTCAAATGTAGATGCCATTTTCTCCCAATTTACTTCGAATAATAGGGTGATATACTTACCAAATTAAAGATCTATGAGTCTAGTTTATAACTTATTAAACTGTTCATTGATACAATGTCGGAGTAGAGAGATATTCGCATTTCCGCAAGATTGCGCCAAACAGCTCTCTATGGGACCCACAATGGCGGTTGCGATATATTGATATATATAAGACGCCTCAACCCCGTTTTAACTCATTATTTTATAGTATCTTCCGACCCTAGACATCTAAAAACACTCTCTCAAGGTTCTCTCATGATCCAAGACCCAAACAAAGGGCAAACAACACAAATCAAGTGTCAGGAATCCAGTCGCGCTAGTAAGTTTCTTGTTCTTCTTGTTGTTGCTAATTTTTGGGTGGTTGCAGCTCGTGTGGGAGGTTGTTTTAAGTGGTTTAAGTTCTTTAATATACTCTCCCCAAGGTTTTCATATCAACCCTAGGTTAGTTCAAGTCTTGCAAATGGATTACACCATACTTAAACATCAAAAGTTAGTTCTAGTGAAGAACAACACCACTTTGAGGTTGTGTTGTCATTGAGGATAGTTATGGGCTGTGTTTTGCAGAAATTTCAAGTTGTTGCTACTGGCTAAGGTGAGTATAATCTACTACTAATTTTTCTTAAGCTTTCTTGTATGTTGGTTAAGTTGTTAGGATGATAAAATACAAGATAATACTTGGATTGGCTTAAGTCACTTCTATGGTGTTGTACTGCCATTGAGGGTTGTTGTAAGCTAAATATAACTTTGATTTCAACTTGAAGCTACTGTAGGAGGTATTTGTATTATGTTCTTGCATGTGCTTAAGTTTATCTTGATGTTGATTAAGTTAAATGAATGGAATAGACATGAACTAGTGAATAAAGTTGCTAATTTAAGGTAGTTGGAGTTGTGGATTGTTTCCTTTGTTATGAATATATGGTGTAAGGATGGAATCATTGATGAATTACTTCATTATCAAGTTAATGATGCTGTTAATTTAATGTAAGAAGTCTATAAGGTGTGATAATGGGGTTGAAGGGTGCTGAAGGGATTCAATCCGAGCTTGCTGCTCGTCGTGATATGTTGATGACTTGTTAACAAAATATTTTGTACCATATTGTTGATGTTGTTCTTATTTTATTGTTATGATTGTTGTTGTTGGTATATGGTATTGGAGGAGGCCCTTGTTACAAGGGAGATGCTGCCCAAATTTACATAAAACGAGCTACTAGCTTAAGTTATAGACCTAGCCTTTACTCAACACTGATTTTGAATCTCCTTATGTTATGGCAGACTGAGTTGAGTTGTTTGAAGATTTGCGTGGAAGGTATTAAGGACTCACCGAGTTATGCTATGTTAAGGCTAAACCTTTCCTTCATTTTGGCATGATCCCGTAACTACATGAGTTTGAAACGAGGCATAAAGAGAAGTTCGTATTCCTAAACTTATGTACATTATCCTAGTTTCATAAGTTACAGTGCTCCCCCTTATCGGGACATTATATTCAGTCAAGTATTGTCTTCTTCTAGTCAAGAGAGTAGAGGGTGTATATATATATATATATATATATATATATATATATATATATATATATATATATATATATATAGTATTACAGTATTTCACTAATATCAACCTATAATCAATGGGCTGGCCCCTATTGGGCAACCTCCGATCAGATGGTAAGTTATTTACCGAGCCTACTGTGGCTGAGCGCCTATGAGCGAGCCTAGAATGGACGAGATACAGATCCTAGTATGGTCGAGCACCTATGAGCAAGCCTACTACGGCAGAGCAGTTACACATATCTTCAGATTATCTTTGACTCCCGGTTACTTTAAGTTATTATATTATCAGTTCAGTTTCAGCTTTCAGTTATTGTGTTGCCTTACATACTTGGTACATTATTTCGTACTAACGTCCCTTTTGCCGGGGACACTGCATTTCATGCCTGCAGGTCCCGATTGACAGTCAAACATCAGCTTGGTTGGTAAGCTCCACTTCCTCGGAGTTACTAGGTCTAGACCTTGGAGTCTATTTTATATATACAGGTTTGATGGGTAGATCAAGGCCCTGTCCCGACAATGGTACAGTTCAGTTATCTCTAGAGGCTTGTAGACGAGTCCTGTGTGTTTTGTATATCAATAACTGTTCATGGTGGCTTCGTCGTCTTGTACAATTATATATATATCAGCTTTTGGGTAGTTTACCCTACAGATAAGAGAGGCGTCATTTTCAGACGATTCAGAATATGGCCTCATCGGCCTAAGTTGAGGGTTACCCCTTTTGAGTTCACAGTTACAGAGTGGTACGCTTGGGCTGAGTATAGCGCCGGGTGCCGACCATGCCTCTTCATATTTGGGGTGTGACAAAATTAGTATCAGAGTAGTTCTGTCCTAGGGAGTCTACAAGTCGTATCTAGTGGAGCCTTGTTTATACATGTGTTGTGCACCACATTATATAAACAGGAAGCTACAAGGCATTAGGACTATGTTTCCCTTCTTTCAAATCCACATCGTGCTATAGCACCGAGCTAAAACTTATGTTTTCTAATTATAGAGATGCTTGCAATTTGAAAAATTACAGCTAGCGAGAGGGTTAATACAGCCACAGGTAAGGGCATTAGTGGAGAGAGAATTCTTGATAACGTGGCCCTATTTGAAGCCCTATTAGATTTTGCATACCAGATGGTGCACTCAAGAATAGTACAGTCAGATATGAATAATAGAACGTTCAAAAATATAGAAGACATGTAGTGGCATCCTAGAAGGGATAAATATTTACTTTAGTATGACTCCCGCCCCTAGTAAAAAGAGAATAGTAGGTGACCCGAAGAGGTAGTGAGATGAAGCAAGGGGACATAAAAGTGAAAGAATGTTTTGTTTAGAATAAGGTAATAAACAGAGATATTAGCAGGAGAATAAGAAGAGAGTAAATGAAGCATTACGAGTAAGATGTTATAAAAGGGTGGTAACGGTAAATCATAATATGACAGGATGACATAGTCTATAGTCAAGTAAAAGAAAAGACAAGAGGTGACATGCCTTGAGACCATAAGAGTATAAGCCATAAAGTCATATCCTCATTTCGAGAAAATGAGTTGGCGACTCCAACGTAATTACCAGAAGGCTAAGTTAGACCACCCGGAGTAATAGAAATAACCATAGGCTAGTAAACAAGAAAAAAAATGGAACATGATTTAGGGACCAAAGGATTCGATAATAGTCGACATCGCAAGAATTTCAGAAATTGTGTTCCAGAAATGATAGAATGGACAACGGAAGAATAACCTTTAAAGGTCATTCAGGAAGACACTTCCCTAAAGCAAGCAATGTGAGCAGAGTTATGCTTAAGGGACTAAGTGTGTCAGTTACACTAGGTGTCACCCTTGCGCGTAAAAAATTTAGTTATACCTGGTATAGAAAGGTTACTACAAGGCGAGTAAGAGTCAGTGAAGATGTGAAAAGATGCCAAAGATGAAGATGTAACTATGGACTAGTAAAGGAAGAATGCGGTAAAAAGGAAAAAGGGGTGAGATTGCATTTATTCAGATTCTACATATATGTTATGACTCTAGAACATTATAGAAGCACGATGGCAGAGGGATGCAGTCAGGGTTCCCTCCCAGGATGTTATTGATAAATAAGCGCGAAAGAACACTTGATACATAAAGAGCCAGTACGAGAGGTGTATACGGTGAAATCAGAGAGTCCAACTTCTCGTCGCTAAGGCACTCGGAAAATCACCTCGAAGGCTCGAGGCCGTGGAACCACCTCGAAGGCTCGAGGCCGCGGCCGAGTATCTCTCCTCGAGGGTCGACAACGCTCGACCCTAGGGCAGTAATGATCACGGTAATGGGAGATACGGGGAGTTCCCAAGACACACAGCTAGGACTGGCACAGCCTAGCGAGCTACTCTGAACCCAAATCAGGGCGTCAGTCAGCCGTCCAAACCCCATATCTGTGTAATTAATGTATTTGTACTATGCGGGGATTTCCCTCCTATATAAAGGGAGTCCTTGTCATTTTGTAAGGTTCTGCTGCTTCAGTTACTCCACACGAATATACAAGAACATTCTCTCTACTTTCTAACATACTCTCATGATATTATTGCTCTCATTTATTATCTTTGTCATTGTTCATCATTTATTGCTTATCATTGGCCATAAAGAGCTTTCGTTAATTTTATCATAACTGTTAGTCATACCCCGATTGCCCCCGATAGTCCACTATCGAGCCACAGAACCGACCTCGAGGTACCCGAATCGACAAGCTCGAGCCCCCGATTGTTAGCCTCTCGGTTTGATTATCACCTTATCTTTAACTCCTATTTAGCTTCTAAGTCTCACATATATAGCATCAACTGTTTAACAACTAGCATAAAAATAGATCACGTATTTTTAGAGTCCCATAATCAAATTTAATTGTAATTACCATTTCACGGTAAATAGTTTGGCGCCCACCGTGGGGCTAAATGTAATAGTGATTATTTTCTTGCTGGTTCCGTTACACAAGGCAAGTTGTCTTTCACGCTTTTTCTTGTCCAAAGATCTTTGATTTCAGGTCGAAATGTCTGATTCAGTAAGCAATAACCTTGAGAACCATGGAGAGAAAGGTGTGGCCGTTCCAGGTGTTGGTGAGCCACCACGAAACCTTGAGAACGCACCAGGACCAATTCCGGTGGACAAAATCTCGCGCGACGCTCAGCACGTCGAAATAAGCTCCCACACTAACAGGAGCATTCACCAAGGCGACCAACAAGAAGCCCAGAAAACCCCAACCTGGGAAGAGCGGTAGGTTAGCCTTCATGTTATTTTATTTGAAATGTTGCAGGCACAACAGCTGGATATTGCTCAGCTGCAAAGCCACCAGAAAACTCCTAGCACGGTAGCACCGGGGACAGCTTCCCCGGCCGAACAGGCACCGGAGAGATCGAGTCATAACGAGATATCTACGATATCTGATCCTATCATCGTAAAGATACTCGAGGACCTCACCAAAAGGATCGAATCGGGCGAGAAAATGATAGAAGCCAACGATAAAAAGGTCGAGACTTACATCTCCAGGGTAGACCAAATTCCAGGAGCGCCCCCGATCTTGAAAGGTGTGGACTCAAAGAAGTTCGTACAGAAACCGTTCCCACAAGAAGCGGCCCCGAAACCCATTCCAAAGAAGTTCAAAATGCCTGAAATCCCGAAATATAACGGAACGTCATACCCCAACGAGCACGTCACCGCCTACACTTGTGCAGTAAAGGGCAACGACCTAAGGGACGACGAGATCGAGTCTGTCCTGCTGAAAAAGTTTGGGGAAACGCTCTCTAAAGGGGCAATGATATGGTATCACAACCTGGCCCCAAACTCGACAGATTCATTTGCCATGTTAGTAGATTCTTTTATCATGGCACATGCTGGCGCCATCAAAGTAGCAACAAGGAAATCCAACGTCTTCAAAATTAAACAGAGAGATAATGAGATGCTGCGAGAGTTCATATCTCGCTTCCAAATGGAGCGAATGGAACTGCCACCGATCTCTGATGACTGGGCGGTGCAGGCCTTCGCTTAAGGTCTAAACGAACGAAGCTCGGTGGCTTCGAAATAGCTGAAGCAGAACCTAGTCGAGTACCCAGCCATGACTTGGCGGGTTTTCATAACCGATACCAGTCGAAAATCAGGGTCGAGGACGACCAGCTGGGGGCTCCCTCGAGCTCGATATATCCAAGCAGGCTTCTAACAAAAGAGCCAAAACCAAAAAAAGAGAGATACCAGCCATACATCGAAGATAGGAGGAACGCCCCGAGGCGCAACGTGCCCCGCAACGATCGAAGGATGGACCAAGGACAGAATCCTTGGGGAATCGTCAACAGAGCCGGGTTTGATAGGCACACGGGGCCAGCAGAGGCACGTCGCCTGTCAGAATACAACTTCAACGTCGACGTATCAGACATCGTGTTAGCCATCAGTAAAATCAGAGATGCCAAGTGGCCAAGGCCTGTGCAATCGGATCCTTCGCAAAGGAATCATAACTTAATGTGTGAGTTTCACAACACACATGGCCACAGGACCGAGGATTGCCACCAGCTCTGAGAAGAAGTAGCCAGAGTGCTCAATAAAGGTCACCTTCGAGAATTCTTAAGTGATCGGGCCAAAAATTAGTTCCGGGAGAGGGAAGCAACCAAGAAGAACGAGATGAATGAGCCGCAGCATGTTATCCACATGATCGTAGGAGGCATTGATGCTCTACAGG
This sequence comes from Nicotiana attenuata, assembly GCF_001879085.1. Lineage (NCBI taxonomy): Eukaryota > Viridiplantae > Streptophyta > Magnoliopsida > Solanales > Solanaceae > Nicotiana > Nicotiana attenuata. The sequence goes on from NC_031993.1 coordinate 30,652,206, forward strand.
AACCTGTGATGAGAAGGACAAAAACATCCATCACCAGAGAAAAGCGAACCCGGGGGTACATACCTGAAGACGCCCTCACATTCAGCGAAGAGGACATTGAGGCCTTGTCTCAACCTCACAATGATGCACTGGTAATCTCTTTCCTCGTAAATACATTTCAAATAAAACGTGTACTCGTAGATCTAGGTGCTTGGCCAACATTATCAGGTCAAGGGTAATAGAGCAGCTCGGACTGCTTGACCAAATCGTACCCGCCACTCGAGTTCTCAACGGATTCAACATGGCTAGTGAAACAACGAAAGGAGAAATCAACCTCCCAGTCAATGTGGTCGGCGTAACCTAAAATGTCAAATTCCATGTCATTAAAGGAGACATGAGGTACAACGCCTTGTTCGGGAGATCGTGGATACACTGCATGAGAGCATTACTGTCCACCCTCCACCAAATGATGAAATTCCTGATAAAGGATGGGATTAAAACCGTCTACAAGGAACAGCATACGGCAAGGGAAATGTTTGCGGTGCACGATGTAACACCAACACCAGTGCATCCACCCTCGAAGGAGCCAAAGGATAATCAAACAGTAAAATAGCGATAGCAAGCTACGCCCTCGGCTAAGTCCGAACCAAACGAAGCGAAGGACCATGCCGCGTCCTCGTAACAAACGGTCAAAACATCACCGACGCGCTCCACACTGAGGCATGACTTTCTTTTTTCTATTTCAATTACATTCTACGCTGACCTAAGTGCAGGTATTCGGTCAAAACGGCCAAATCACTCTCCAACTCGAAGGCCTTAGGTTTCAAAAGCATGCATTGCATTCTTTTCCTTCAACCGGGTTTTCATCCCAAAAAGGGTTTTGCCGGCGAGGTTTTTAACGAGGCAACACCTATATGCTACCTAAAGAAAACTCAACAAGTATTCAAGGCTTCTTTTGCAATCAACCTCGAATACTGGGGGGCATCCCCCCGGAAGATCACTTTCTCGGAGAAGCTAAGACATGCTGAATAGGGTCCCGATAGGAAAATAATGTACCGGACCAAACGGTCAAAGGAACCGTGTGCGCGTAGAACAACCAAGCTCCTAACAGTAAAGGCATGTATACTTGTACCAAGTGATTGAAGAATACCTTTACGTCAAAGCATATCACGCTTCAAAAGAAACTCGGTATTTTTGCAAAAACGGCTCCTCTGTCAAACACTCGGGGACTGGCGTCGAAAACTCAAAGCCACATGAACTCCGGGTCGGAGCTCCAAACTCATAAGCCCTCGACGAGGCAACATCAAAATCACGAATGGCTCCCAAGCCAAAAACGCCCCGAACAATCGGGGGCTGGCATCGAAAACTCAAAGCCACATGAACTCCGGGTCGGAGACTCCGGAATCGTAGGCCCTCGAACGAGGCAGCACCAAGTTTGCAAGTAATGGATCCCGAACCGAGAAATACTCGATAAGCTCGGGGACTGCTGTCAAATCATCATCTCCATCGCAATGGCTCCCGAGCCGAAAGATCCTCGATCACTCGGGGACTGTCGCCAACCACCATTAGAAACCCGAAGCCATAAGACCCTGATCGGGCAGGCTCGGTCTCACAAGACCCACGAAAGGCAACAATAAGACAACAATAATATCTGTAAGACCTCGAGCAAGGCATGAACCGCACTTGTACCAAGTGATAATATCTGTAAGACCTCGAGCAAGGCATGAACCATACTTGTACCAAGTATCTAAAAACTGTAAAACCTCAAAGGCATGAAAATTTTGTAAGACCTTGCTAATGTCACGACCCAGATCGGAGGGCCGCGACAGGCAACCGGTACTTTACCCAACCGAGTACCAACATGACGTATCTTTCTTATCATACCATCATGGGTAAATGGGCCGGAAGGGCCGTCATGATATAACCAGAATAAAACATAAGGGAATACTTGACATAGGACGACCCAACATGTAATACAAACTTATACATGTGACATGCGGTCCTATAAGACCAAAATGAACAGTCGTACACTAAACATAGGCCGACAAGGCCATATAATCTTTCATATACATGACATCTGTCTACAAGCCTCTAAGAGTACATACACATCATAAAGGTCGGGACAGGGCCCCGCCATACCAATCAATAGGCAACCCGGAGCAAGTGGAGTGCACCAACACCTTCCGCTGAGCTGATAGCCTACTATGAGGAATGTCAACTTGTCTATCGGGACTTGCGGGCGTGAAACGCAGCGTCCCCAGGCAAAAGGGGCGTTAGTACGAATAAAGTACCGAGTATGTAAGGCAGGAAAGCATAAACAAGAACAGTAATTTAAAGAGAGATAGAGGAGATACAACCTGTAACATCTGAGTGCCTCTGGGGCTACTGACAGGAAATGCATAATACATATATATATAAATAAACTTTTAAAATTATACGCCTCTATGGGCATCATCATCATCATCATCATATCGTACCCGGCCTCAAAGAGGACTCAGTAAAAACGTACCAGGCCATCATAAGGCTCGGTAGAATAGTACCCGGCCACGTTAAGCTCGGTAAACCCAACTGATCAGTGTTTGCACAATAGGTGCCGTACCCGGCCGACTATAGCGCGGCTCGGTAGAGTAAAATAGATACATAGATATAATGCATGCTGGACTCATGGAATCACATGCTAAACCTTTCGGAGTGACATAAGGTAGTTACACCTTTAACTAACATTATGGACATCCATACCATCAATATGAACCTCAATAGGATTCAAGGATCATACATACATTTTTATAATGACTTTATAAGGGAAGAACAATATAGGTAGCCTTAGTTGCTAGGAGTAGAACCGTTATGAAATAGCGTATTGTTTATGTTCATTTCACTTTAGATCATGCCAAAAGAATGAAAGAAGTGCCTTAACATACCTTAAACCTGTTGAGTCCTTAATACCATTCAAGCAACTCTTCAAACAAGTCAACTCAATCTATCATAGTGTAAGGAGATTCAAAATCAGTGTTGAGCAAAGGCAAAGTCTGTAACTTAAGCTAGTAGCTCATTTACGTAAATTTGGGCAACATCTCACCTGTAACAAGGGCCTCTACCAATACCATATACCAACAACAACAACCAGAGAAATCCATCAACATATAAATGTCAATAACAAGACACCATATAACAACAACAAGTCACAACTACTTCACGACGAGCGGCAAGCTCCGATTGGAATCCGTATAACCCATATCACCCCTTATAAACTTCTTACATTAACTTAAAGTATCATTAATATTATAATGAAGTCATTCATCAATGATTCCATCCTTATACCATATATTTAAAACAAAGGAAACAATCCACAACTCCAACTATCTTCAATTTGTAATTTTTTTCACTAGCTCATGTCTACTCCATCCATTTAACTTAATCAATATCAAGATAACCTTAAGAACATGCAAGAGCAAAATACACATACCTCCTACAGTAACTTCAAGTCGAAATCCAAGTTATATTCAGCTTACAACAACCCTCAATGGCAATACAACACCATAGAAGTGACTTAAGCTAATCCAAGTATTATCTTGTAGCTTATCATCCTAACAACTTAACCAACATACAAGCAAGATTAAGCACGATTAATAAGCTGTTATACTCACCTTAGCCAGCAGCAACAACTTGGAATTTCAGCCAAACACAGCCCACAACAATCCTCAATGACAACAGAACCTCAAATTGGTGTTGTTCTTCACTAGAACTATGTTTTGATGTTGAAATATGGTGTAATCACTTTGGAATCACTTAAAACCCTTGTGGTATCTATTTAGGAGGGTTAGGAGAAGTTTGGACACGAATTGAGTTGAAAAATGAGTTAAAAATAGGCGTCCAAATCGTTTATAAAGTGAAGTAGGTCGACCACCGCCTAAGTGGGTCCCTTTGGAAGCTGCTTGCGCGGTCTCGCAAAAACGCGAATATCTCTCTACTCCAATGTCTTATCGACAAACGGTTTAATGCGTTAGAAACTAGACTCGTAGATCTTGAATTTGATATGTAGAACATCCCTTGATTCCAAGTATATTGGGAGAAAAGTGCAGCTACATTTGACCTAAATTTCAGCATATTATGAATGCAACTTGTGACGACCTTTGCCAACTTTTGTTCCACAGCTCGCTTGACTAAAAAACATAACACACGAATATCATACGACTAAAATAACTCATAATTTAACCTCCTCATCATTTTAATCACCCTAGTATCACCCCAAAAGTATATGTTATAACATTCCAAACTTGACGACTTTTGGCGAAATTTATTTTCTTCAATTCGTTTAGCGTCTAAGATTTCCAACCCTTTTGGTACTTGTTATTCATGATCTTATAGATTTGTAACCTCCAAGATAACATGATGAACTTATGTTATGTACTTTAAAAAATGATCTCATTTTCGAGCTTACATCAATTGGCTTACGACGTACTCTTCCATACGAAAATATGGGATGTAACAGCTAAAGGCATAAACCCGATCTTAAGGTTAAGGCTATATATCGAACTTGTAAGACCCCTAAAAAGGCATACCCTCGATATAGACGCCGAAACTACTTCACTAGGGATCAAAAAATGGATCCGGCCAAACACAAATAACTACGGTCATACGGATGTACCAGCCAAACTAATGTGACTTGGGGACGCCCGACCGTCGCTACAAAATCACAGGCCTTCAATTACTTCGAATCTACTTCGAAAAGAACCGGTTAAACAGGCTACCCTCGACATAGGCAAAAGAGCTTCGACCATGTCAGCTCCTAAACACTAGCTTCGAGATACTCAGCCTTCGAGCCAAACCTCCTGAGGTGCTCGATCATCGCTATATAATGACTCACAATCGAAGTTTTTTATTAAACTGTCAAAGAGTTAGGCAAACACTTTCAAAAAATCCTTATCGAGGGAAAAATAAAGCCTACACAAAAGGTCGCATCGACCCAAGGCGAAAGAGCCATTGTCGCCAACCCACATAAACGGTCGCCCCGACCTAAAGTGTAAGAGCTTAAATTCCAGCTTACACTAAAAGGTTGCATCGACCCAAGGCGTAAGAGCCATTGTAGCCAGCCCATATAGATCAAAAACTTGAGGGTAGAATGTCCTCCCTCGCTAGGGGCTACGGCCTGCCAGCCTCATCTTCGCTTCCTTCGGTGTCGGATAGAAGTAATCGAGCATCACGCTCGTCCGCCCTCGCTCGCACCAACTCTTCCGAGAGGACAAAACCCCTAGCACGGATCTCCTCGAGAGTCATTCTTAGAGACTTGCAATGAGCATATTCCTTAATCCTGCCTTCACGATCAAGGGCCTTTCGCAGCTCAGCTTGAGCATCGGCAGCATCCTTCAAATAGATCGACATCTCGTGGTCAGCCTTAGTTCGGCTTATCACGGCTTCAGCCCGGGCATTAACGATCTCAGCCCTGACCTTCGAAAGCTCGGACTCGAGCTTCGTGATCACATCTGTTTGAACCAAAGCATTGTCACAAGCTAAGCAAAGTTGAGCCTCAAGGGCGGAGACTTTGCCCAGAGCACCCTCCTGCGCTGAAGTCTGAGTGCCCGACCGAGCCTTCAACTCATCATACTCGCGCTTGGTTCGGTCAACTTCGTTCCGAAGGTGCTCCAGGTCCTCCGCCTTTTTCTGCAACTGAAATAAACAAAACACTAGCCTCAGGAGCTAGAAGAAAGAACTCGCGCTCAGTCGAAACAAAAACTACCTGCTCCTTCAAATAGCTCTCATAATTCAAGCTCTGACTCGCCTCATACTGTAAGCATGCCAGCTCGTTTTCCTTTTCTACACAAAGGTTCCTAAGCAATTTCTCCTCGTCCAAAGCTTTCCGAAGCCTGGCCTCCCAGCGAAGCAGCTCGGACTTAAGCTTATCAAAAGCCTGCAAAAAGAAAACACGATAAGAAAGGGAGGATACGAAATTTGGAAACTTGTGCCAAAACTCACCGCATAGTGAAGCCGCTGGACTTCCTCAAAGGTCGAGCACACATCCGCCAGCCAGGCTTCCCGGCTCTGAATAAGTTGACCCCAGTCGAGGCACGGTCGCTCGGCACATATGACCCTGAATTTTGAGCACCACTCAAAGTATCTCAGGCGGAAAAAGAGGACGGCAGCAGAGGAGAAACCGCCTTTACAAAATCAGAAACCACGGGGGCAGTCGGCTCAATCGACACTTCCACTCCAGGCCCCCGATCCGGATTCACCTCACTTTGAGCACCGTCGCCATGCAAAGGCATCTCTCCCTTATTGTTGTCTTTCTTTTGCCCAGAAGCTAGCAACCCTTCCCTCTCTTCAAAGGAGCACGACCTCGCTTCGGAAGGCTCTCCGATGCCTACAACGGCAAGATTAATACTCGGAAAGGGAAAATGCCTCTCCAAATGAAGGAGGGGAAAGGAAAAAATAGCACAACACGCACCGTGATGTTTTGTTTCCCATCTTCCCCAGGACAAAGCTCACCACTTGCGCTCATCACGAGTCGAGTGGGTTGCCAGCTTCTGAACCCAACCCGACAGGTCTGGAACGTCGCCCGGCGCCCATGAAACCGCTGCAGAAAATGAAAAGAAGGGACGGTTACGAAACCAGCTTCCGCCATAAGCAAAATTGAGAAGGCATAGAATGTACCACTTACGTGCATAATTCCATTCCTCAGGAAATAGCATAAACTCCACGGGGATAACGTCAGCGATCTGAACTCGGACGAATCGACTCATCCACTCCCGATCTCCTTCTTCCTCATCGTCGACAACAAAGGACGTGGTCGACTGGCATCGCAAGGTTAGTAGACCTCAATGGTCAAAGGGCCAATACAGCCTAATAAGATGACTGAGCATGAATTCAAGACCCGCTTTCTCCGCAAAAAATCTCATCATGAACATTATTCGCCAAAATGACGGGTGGATCTGCGCCAAGGTGACTCGATACTTTAGACAGAAGTCAAGCACAATCCTATCAAGGGCGCCCAATGTGGAAGGATACGTGTACACATTGAAGAATTCATCGGCACGATCCGTGATGCCCTCATCCAGGGAAAGTATTTGTAACACTACTTCCTCCCCCTAGCCGCAGTCTTTTCTGACTAACCCAAGATGCTCTTCTTGTATCAAAGAAGTAATCTTCAAGGTATGCTCTCGTTGGTCCCGAATACCGGAGGCGGAGCTCTCCCCTCTCTGCCCGACAGACCCCGATGTAACAGTCATGGCGACGGCACACTCAAAGAACTAAAGCAAGGAGTCGGTGCGAGTACGCTGATGCTGAAATGATGAAAGGCTTAACGCAGGAAAAGAAGGGTAACCACTTAGAAGGATGGGATCTCCAAAAGAGCGAAAACAACCCTACATATATATATATATATGGAAAAAATGGCGGCGGTCCGCCTACCCCAAAAGGCCAACGTAATCATTGCTAGTCCCGAGGTGGTACCCGACCTCGCGAACCTCCATTAAAGGGAAGTTAGGCTCCAAGAGGCCAACGTAATCATCGCCAGTCTCGAGGTGGTACCCGACCTGGAGGACCTCCATCAAAGGAAAGTCAGGCTCCAGGAAGCCAGCAACATCCTCACCAGTCTCGAGGTGGTACCCGGGCTTGAGGACCTCCATCGAAAAGAAGTTAGGCTCTAAGGAGCCAATGTCACCACCGCAAGTCCCGAGGTGGTACCCGACCTCGAGGACCTCCATCAAAGGGAAGTTAGGCTCCAAGGAAATAAGCATTTATGCTCCGCCCATATGGGCTTGATCATAGGGTACCACCTAAATTCGGGTAAAAACCTCGTTCTGGATCTACCTGCAACGCCTAAGTATATTCACGATAAGATCAAAACAAACTTCCAGATGGCCCGAGTTTTGAATAAACCCCCACTCCGGGACCACGCTCGAAAACTTAAAGGTCGTCCCTATCCTCGGACCTCCGAGCAAAATCCCCCCCCCCCAAAGATCACCGCGGGGTCTAAATGATAAATCCAGGTCATAGGGCTCGAGGCGTTACTTCCATTCAACCCAAAGTAGGGGTCCTGACGACCCGAGTTTAGTGGTCCAATCCAGGCTTGGTCCGAGGAAAGGCAAGGGGTTCAACGGAGAACCATGATAATCAATCAAAGGTCAGAGAAATATACTTCTATCTAGGCTCGATATCAACACCGACCGGTGGAGTCATACATTTGGAGTCTCCATAAGTTCAAATAAAATGAAACATATCAAACACCAGAGGCAAAACTGGGGAAACATCTTTGTATTCATGAACACTTGGTTACAAAAGCCCATGAAGGGGTCCACACATATGATTATAAAATCCCACAAAGGGTCCTTACACAGAAACGAAAAAGCAAAAAGGCACACGTATAGTAAAAGCCTAGAGCCTAGCCTACTCTCAAAGGTGCTTCCTCAGCAGCCGTATCTTCGAGCGACATCTCCTCGGGCATTCACCCTCGGCGGCAGTGTCTTCGACCGCCACCTCCTCTGGGACCTCATCCCGGCCCTCCAGAATAATATCTCCGAGGGCGAAGATGAAAAAGAGGAAAATGAGGAGAGGAAGAAGATGAAAGTGAGGCGGAAGAAGCAGATAAAAGAGACATAGCCCACCCAAGCCAAAGGTTGAAGATTCGGCGGGCACCTACCCTACTTGCACGGCCGCTCCAAGTCCCCCTTCTGGGACATAGTGTCGTGCAAGTTTAACGGCCAGTCGTGCCATTTTATCCCTTGGGAAACCCAGGGGATGAAGTGCCACACCAAGCCAGGGTAGGAGAGTGAGCAGCAGTGTATAGTCCGAGCGCCCTCGTGAGCAGCGGTGTATAGTCCAAACATCTTCCCAAAATGGAAGAGATCGGCCTCCCTGTCTCACCACCTCGAGCCAGCAACGACAATAGTAATAACAACAACAACAACAAATCGGTGCAATCTCGCTCGACAAGAGAAAGCCATAGGAGAGGGCCGCGGCATGACTGATGAAAATACCGCCATACGGCCCTAAGACCGCAGGGATCAAGCATGAAAAATAACAATGGATAGGGATAAGGAGAAGAGAAGGTCGAAAGACTAATCTGAGGATACTTGTATAAAGAAATGGTTCCATGAGGTCCCCTTTTATAGGGGATGGCAGCGTAATCGGCGGCCCTATTGATGTTCTTGAAAGACGTATCGGCAGGAGCAATCAATGCATTTTTAAAAAATGGACTGACGACGATATTATTGTTCTGAAGAATAAAGGTCGGCAGTGCAGTGAATAACTCTGGAAAAGTGGGCTGACGGGACGTTCCGATTATCACAAAGGCTTACACCTTCAGTATGACGTCATCACGGGAAGTTCAAAGAGTTGGATGTCAAAATCATTTCTTATCGCTCCTCTCTAAGAAACGCGGGGACTATCTGTATACGGTGAAATCATAGAGTCCAATTTCTCATCACTAAGGCACTCAGAAAATCACCTCGAAGGCTCGAGGCCACAGCCGAGTATCTCTCCTCGAGGGTCGACAACGCTCGACCCCAGGGCAGTAATGATCACGGTAATGGGAGATATGGGGAGTTCCCAAGACATGCAGTTAGGACTGACACAGCCTAGCAGGCTACTCTGAACCCAAATCAGGGCGTCAATCAGCCGTTCCATCCCCATATCTATGTAATTAATGTATTTTGTACTATGCAGGGATTTCCCTCCTATATAAAAGGAGTCCTTGTCATTTTGTAAGGTTCTGCTGCTTCAGTTACTCCACACGAATATACAAGAACATTCTCTCTACTTTCTAACATACTCTCATGATATTATTGCTCTCATTTATTATCTTTGTCATTGTTCATCATTTATTGCTTATCATTGGCCTTAAAGAGCTTTCGTTAATTTTATCATAACTGTTAGATATACCCCAATTGCCCCGATAGTCCACTATCGAGCCACAGAACCGACCTCGAGGTCCCCAAATCGACAAGCTCGAGCCCCCGATTGTTAGCCTCTCGGTTTGATTATCACCCTATCTTTAACTCCTATTTAGCTTCTAAGTCTCACATATATAGCATCAACTGCTTAACAACTAGCATAAAAATTGATCACGTATTATTAGAGTCCCATAATCAAATTTAATTGTAATTACCATTTTCACAGTAAACAAGAGGTAAGTTAAGACAAAAGAAATAACCCAAGAGAGATTACACGGAATATAGATTTGAGAATGGACCAACGAGTAGTTAGTAGTTGATTCAGGAAGAGTTTAGTTATGGCTAGACAAGAGGATACATATAAATCGGCAGATCGTGCAAGATAAACCTAGTGAACCCCAGCATAGGGAATTCAGTCTCGTAGATACGACATCATAATCCTTGAGAAATATTCAGATAGGATTTGAGGTAGTTATAGCTGCCGTAAAAGTGTTACGGAAATAAAAGAGAGTTCCATGGGGGAGACAAAAAAAATTGAGTTCAAAAGTAACCCTACGAGAACAAGGGCACAGAGGTTTGTAACTAGGGATATTTATAGGTGAGTAAGAACATCAAAAATTCTGTCAGGTATATGATGGGATAAGCTCACAGCTTTACAAGAGTCAGAGAGTCTTCCCTAAATACTACAATGAAAGACTAGCTAAGGAAATAAGGAAGAAGGCTTCAAACTAAGCATAGTGACCTAAATAAATAATGGTCTTGTAACAACAATCTCACTACAACATCATATGCACTCAATAAGAAAGTGGTACCTATTGTGACTAAGGAACGGAAAGTAGCCTAGTGGATTTGCTAAAAAAAGGAACTGGAAGTAAAATCCAAAGTAATATTCGAGATCATATAAGTTGCACAAAATTCCAATATATGTGGGCACTAAGATAATCCAATATTCATGCAACAAGTGGCAAAACAACCAAGAAAAATAATTGCTTACTTTTAACGAAAGTTGAGAAGGCACGAAAGGAATTATTCGATCTATGAACCAGAGTTAGTTACGTTATGAACACACTTAAGATTTCGGAGTGTTATCCATGCATCATATATGTTGACAATGATACACCTATAGGAGACAACTCCAGTATAAGTTAAAAGAAAGAATTGAGTCCACATCATAGACAAAAGGTTGAATTGATAGAAGGTTATATCATGGATGTTCCATGGCGTCCACGAAGAGCTAAAGTAACAACTAATACCCTGAGCCGCAGAGCAGAAGATAAAGTAAGCCTACTTAGAGGCTGATATAGAAGAGGAAACTAAAGAGTTACATCAACTATGTGAATCAGGAGTCTGATTATTAGACCCCTATGAGTATAGAAATCGTGATCGAGAACACTGTAGAATCACTCTAAATATCAGAGGCACAAAAGAGATAGTACAACGGCCATATTCTATAATGGCTCTACAATAAATCTAGTAGAACAATACCAACCTCATAAGAAGCAAGTATGAAGCCCTTGCTGGATTGTGTATGCACATGATGTGTAAGTATTATAGTAGAGCTTTAAGGTGTGGATGTGAATTCCACCTATGTGGAAGGGAGGTTATGAAAGAGATAGAAGATATGATGCAAGCTTTATAGGTAAGTAAGGTACAGGTGAAAAATTACGAGATGCCCAAGCACAGAAGGTTAATCCAGAAATCAGATAGAGGGTTGGAATCATCATAATTCTGTATCAAGAAATGATAGTGTTGTCGTCAGTGGCATATCTTCCAGCCTATGGTTTCCGGGTACAGAGAGGTTTAGTTAAGAGAGTAAAGAAGAGTTAGAGACGATATGATGTGTCTCTTGAGGTTCCAGATTAACATAAGGAAATCTATGGTGCTAGCAAATTAAAGGAAGGTAGAGAGTAGTATAAATAGATATATGTAGGTCGCAAGCTAAAGTATGGTAGAGCGACAAGGTTTTAGGTAGACAGGAGTAAGGATAAGAAAAGGTGACTGAGAAGGTGACAAGAATAGGTAAGTCCTCGGGATTAAACCCATCACAACAAGGGAGCTGATGGATTCCATAAGTTATAAAAAGCTCAGTATAGCATGAGTGAACTCAGAAGAGTTTAAGACTAGGAGAATTTAGAAGAGATGGAATGTTGCCCTAGTGGTAGATAAGGGTGTAATTGTGATAGATAAGAGGATGACATTTAGGCCTTTGATTGGGTAATGATTCAAAGAAAAGGGATTCATGAATTGTACAGGATTAAAACACCCCCATAAGGTGAATCACGTTGGGATGCTATGAAATAAGGTTATTGAAGTATAGTATTGACCCTAAGTGGATCAGGAAAATAACTCCAGATGTTCCCTGATGAGACATGAGCCCTAGTGACAATATGTTACATTAGAGGTTTCAAGTGATCAGTGGTAGATTATAGATCAACATTAAGGTGAATCAACAATAGATGGATGAATGTTCCAAAGTGTGAGATGGGATTAGGCTGTCATTCTTAAGATGAATAGTAATGAGGAAGCATTAAGGGACATAAATTTATACATATATGATAAGCAACGAGAGAGTAACCTGGAGTTGGGTAGCATACCTTGGTCATAATAAATCAAAGTAAGTGTTGTGGTACAGTATAAGATACCTAGATATAGTAAAGCCATAAGCATAGCTAACCGAGGCTATGAAACAAGATATAGCAATAGTCGTAAGTTCAACAAAGTACCGAGCGAAAAACATCAGTACACTAATAGATTCCTAGAGGGACAGCCTGTCAGAGTTCCATATATGTTCACAAAGTAAGGCCTAGAGATTGGCTAAAATCTGTAGGAAAAAAGAGAGACGAGTCACATAGGCGCACATAATATAGCAACAGTTACGAGATTGGGAGAATTCCGACCACAAGCCGTGGTGTGAGAAAGAGGCCTAAAGTGGGGAATGCCCTGGCCTTTGGATTTATTCACAGAACAGTTGCCTATATGGAAAGGGAAGCGGTAAAGTATTTATAAGAGTTATAGGTTATGAGACTGATAAGCGCATCAGTCAACATTTGAGGACGAATTTTCCAAATTGGGGAATGATGTTACACCCCATATCTTCGTACGAAAGAGTATTCGTAAGTCAATTGATGTAAGCTCAGAAATGAGATCATCTTTGAGAGTACATAAAGTTAATCATGTTACCTTGGAGATAACAAATCTTTAAGATCATGGATAACAAGTACCAAGAGGGTTGAAAGGCTAAGAAGCTAAAAAAATTGAAGAAAATAAGTTTCGTCGAATGTCGACAAGTTGGGAAGTTATAACGTGTACTTTTGTGATGAGACTAGGGTGCTTAACAAGATAAGGAGGTTATGTTATGCGTTATTTTAGTCGTATAATAGTCGTGCGTTATGTTTTTAAGTCAAGCAAGTTGTGGAACAAAAGTTGGCAAAGGTCATCACAAGTTACATTCATAAATGTGCTGACAATTAGGTCATATGTAGATGCATTGTTCTCCCAATTTTATTCGAATAATGGAGTTTTCTACTTACCATATTAAAGATCTATGACTCTAGTTTCTAACTCATTAAACATTTCATCGATACGACATCGGAGTAGAGAGATATTTGCGTTTTCGCGAGACTGCGCCAAGCAGCTCTCTATGGGACCCACAATGGTGGTTGAGATATATATATATAAAAGACGCCTCAACCCCGTTTTAACTCATTATTTTTCAGTATCTTCAGACCCTAGACACCTAAAAACACTTTCTGAAGGTTCTCTCATGATCCAAGATCCAAACAAAGGGCAAACAACACAAATCAAGTGTCGGGAGTCCCGTCGCGCTAGTAAGTTTCTTGTTCTTCTTGTTGTTGCTGAGTTTTGGGTGGTTCCAGCTCGTGTGGAAGGTTGTTTTAAGTGGTTTAAGTTCTGTAAAATACTATCCCAATGTTTTCATATCAACCCTAGGTTAGTTCAAGTCTTGCAAATGGATTACACCATATTTCAACATCAAAAGTTAGTTCTAGTGAAGAACAACTCCTCTTTGAGGTTGTGTTGTCATTGAGGATAGTTGTGGGCTGTGTTGGCTGAAATTTCAAGTTGTTGCTACTGGCTAAGGTGAGTATAACAGACTACTAATTTTTCTTAAGCTTTTTTGTATGTTGGTTAAGTTGTTAGGATGATAAACTACAAGATAATACTTGGATTAGCTTAAGTCACTTCTATGGTGTTGTATTGCCATTGAGGGTTGTTGTAAGCTAAATATAACTTGGATTTCAACTTGAAGATACTGTAGGAGGTATTTTTATTGTGTTCTTTCCTGTGCTTAAGTTTATCTTGATGTTGATTAAGTTAAATGGATGAATAGACATGAACTAGTGAATAAAGTTGCTAATTGAAGGTAATTGGAGTTGTGGATTGTTTCCTTTGTTATGAATATATGGTATAAGGATGGAATCATTGATGAATGACTTCATTATCATGTTAATGATTCTATTAAATTAATGTAAGAAGTCTATAAGGGGTGATAATGGGGTTGAAGGGATTCAATCCGAGCTTGTCGCTCGTCGTGATATGTTGATGACTTGTTAATAAAATATTTTGTACCCTATTGATGATTTTGTTCTAATTGTATTGCTTTGGTTATTGTTGTTGGTATATGGTATTGGAGTAGGCCCTTGTTACAAGGGAGATGTTGCCCAAATTTACATAAAATGAGCTACTATCTTAACTTACACACTTAGCCTTTACTCATCACTAATTTTGAATATCCTTATGCTTTGGTAGACTAAGTTGAGTTGTTTGAAGAGTTTCTTGGAAGCTATTAAGTACTCAGCGGGGTTAAGGTATGTTAAGGCTAAACCTTTCCTTCATATTGTCATGATCCCATAACTACGTGAGGTTGATAACGAGGCATAAAGAGAAGTTTGTACTCCTGAACTTATGTACATTATCCTGGTTTCATAAGTTACAGTATTCCCCCTTATCGGGACTTTATATTTAGTTAAGTATTGTCTTCTTCCAGTCAAGACAGCAGAGGGTCTATATATATATATACAGTATTACAGTATTTTCACCACCATCGAGCTATAATCGATGGGCAGACCCTATTGGGCAACCTGTGATCAGATGGTAAGTTATATACCGATCCTAATGTGGTCGAGCGCCTATGAGCGATCCCAGAATGGGTGAGATACAAAGCCTAGTATGGTCGAGCGCCTATGAGCAAGCCTACTACGATAGAGCAGTTACACATACCGAGCCTTATAAGGCCAGACTGCTATTTTACTTACTATATCGAGAGAGTTGAGTCAGTATCAGCAGGTAAGCATATCTTCAGATTATCTTTGACTCCCAGTTACTTTCAGTTATTATATTATCAGTTCAGTTTCAGCTTTCAGTTATTCTGTTGCTTTACATACTCGGTACATTATTTTGTACTAATATCCCTTTTGCTGGAGACTGATCATGTCCAAATGCACGCCTCTTTCGAGGTATGACACGGTCGTTTGCAATAATAAAAACCCAACAAGGAGTTGGGATAGAATCCACAGGGAGCTAAGATGAGAATTAGTAGTACATATTTGAAGTGAGTACGTGAAGTGTCTAGATTGCACTTCTACAAATAGGGTATTGTTTTTAGTTTTAAAGTTAACTAAGGGTTGCAAATCTAAAGGTATAAAACTAGGGATGATTGTTTTTGAATGTTTTTCAAAGATATAAAAGGCCTAGGGCTGTGACCATGACCTAGGTATTTGCCTAATGGGATAAAGACTTTTATGTTGTTTTATTGACTGGGGTGTATTATAGCTCACAACACTACGTTGCCCACTCAATACCTCTCGGTCAGAGAGTGGTTTTGCCTACTTTGGCTTTCTCAAGACCAAATGGGTATCTACCAAAACGGTTGATAAGAGCTCAGGTCGGGTTGTTACTATCTCTAGGTTGAACCCTTTAATTAGGTTAATCAATCTCTCAATTGACCCAATTCCTTGTTAGCTAAGTTAACCTAGACTAGGTCTCTCTTTCTCAAGAAGAGACTAAGTCAAATAGGCATAAATCAATGTTTGCAACCACTAATTTCTCAATTGCAGCATGAACCTTTCTAAATAACAAACACCCATTCATAAACAAGCATAAAATTAATCACCCTTAAGTATTACACACTAGGGTTGGGTCACAACCCTAGTAAAAATCTAGCTACTCATAGTGGGTGTAACAGAAAACAAAGAAGAAAAGATAATAAAACTCATATTGAAAGATTAAAATATAGAAACTCACTGTTATATCACCAAAATAAGCTAAAGTTGCCTAAAGGAGCAAAGAAAAATGGCTACAACACTTTGAATATTCAAAACATGACCTAACAAAGTGAAACTATTCTTTATACAACGTTGGAATTTTCGGACAAAAATGCCCTTTCAGAGGTTCTGCGGCCGCACAATTCCATATGCGGTCTGCACTTTGCTTCAGTCTTGAAAGGGTTTGAAGATGCGGCCGCACAACCTGAAACGCGGCCGCATCTCTCATATTTTGCGGTCTGCACATTTCTAGGTGCAGCCGCACAAGGCTCTTCTGCGGACTACATATATGCATTTGCGGTTGCATAGCTGATCTTCTGCGGCCGCACAATAATTGTGCGGTCTGTATTTCCTTTGAGCTTGAAATGAGAACACTCTGAACTTCTGATCTTGCTTAGCTTCTGCGGCCGCACATTTCATGTGCGGACCGCACTTTGCACTTGTCTCTGATAAGCTCGCCTTCACATTCTGCGGCCGCAGATGATATTCTGCGGTCCGCACTTTGATCTTTTGTGCCTGTTTTTGTTCTTGAGTTCAGATCATTTCTTCTTTAGTTGGATTTCACCTTAGTGGCTCATTTTTCAATACTCCTGCAATTAAGCATATTATATCAGTTTTCGGGAACACAATTAAACACTTTTTGAACTAAAACGAAAGCTAAAAGGCGCTAATAAGTAGTCAAAATCCCCACTTATCAACTCCCCCAAACTTAAGCTTTTGCTTGTCCTTAAGAAAATAAGATAATTCCCACCTTCACAAGTTAAGAGCTATTCTAGCTAATCTAAGATGCATCAATCACACAACCGAAAATTACCCACAACACTTATCAATTATCAACAAGACGATGATTTTGATTTTAAAGCACAAATAGTACTAATGTGACACTTGAGCATCAAGAGTTGACTTTATTCATCAAGGAATCTCGCTCTTTCATGTAGGTCATTGGGGATCCCAAACTCCTCCTCCTCTACTCTCAGTTAGCATATCTCACTTAAGAATGTAGCACTCAATTCAAAGATTTGTGAAATGTTCGCTCATCTCTCTCAAAAGAATGTCACAAGTACGACTCGAAGTACCATATGCTTGCCCCTCATGTAAATCACCACTAATGTAAGTTCACTCGACTTTAAATCACGTAGGTCTTTTTCGGAATGTAATGAAGGCTTTTGGACTAAGGTTGGATATGTTGGAATAGAACGGGTTCATCTTTCCTTAAGCACTCCATTTTCTCTTTTCGGCTCATGTTTTCCGACTCTTTGAGGAATTTTTTGTTTCCTTAGGGGAACTAGAGAGACTTAACATCATTCTTTCTTGATCATGATATTCATTTTCTCATTGTTTGTTTTCTCCATGCTTTCAATTATTACTTTTCTTCGAATCCCTTCAACTCTTCAACTTATTCACTTTCTTTTTTTTTTTTTTTTTGCATTTTTCTTTTTGTTCTTTCTTTCTTTTTATCTTCCTTTCCTTTTATTCATTTCTTTTCTCTTTTTATGCCTTGATACCTTATTCAAACTCTTCACCTCTTCCCCAAACTTATGTTTTATCCAATTGTTTCTCAAGAGTGTTAAGGAAAGCTCGGACGCCAAGAGAGGGTCACTACAAAGTGGGTAAAGGCTTGTAACATGGTTATCAAATGAGAAAGGTTTTAGGCTCAAATGGGTTGACTAGGGATAACAACACTGGTGGGACATGGAAAATTTCAAACGGGTCAAGGAGGGCCTACAATCACTTCTCAAGCCAAGCAAAACTTAAAATTTCGCCTAGAAACCCATTCGGGGAAAGTTGTACACCATTCGTACGGGTACTTGGACTTGCAACAAAACATTTCACCTCTCACATAGCTGGATTGTTAAAGAGGATAGAGTCGAGGGCGCACAACAACCATATTCAATATTGAAAATCACTAATGGTTCGATTAAACCACTCGATGATTGCTTAAGTCAACACAAGAGTCAGAAGATCACTAACTAGAGCTATTTCTTTCCAATAACTTGTTTTTAATCATAAGCACATACTTAAGTGTGTTGGTACCAAGTGAAGCATGTTTGACACTTCGAGTGTAACTCAATTAGGTCTTTTTATTCATTATTACTACTATTCTTACCTAAACATCAAAAATGAACTCAATCCCTTAAGAAGGTTGTCCCGCCATCCATCGTTGGGAAGAGTCACCTGGTTCACACAAAAACTACCTTCGGAAAGAACCATGGAATTAAGAAAACCAAAGGCTTATTGATCACTTAAATATGAAAAGAAACTACAAAACTAAAAAGAAGCTGTTAGAGTAAACAAGAAGCTATTAAATTAAACAACTACTAAGAAAACAAAATAAAGAAGATAACAAGCAAGCTACTGAAAGCATAAATGAATATTCAAACTGAGAGAGGGAAAGAGAATATATACATCAATAGCGATAGAGAGAAGAATATGTACATAATAAACCAAAAAAGAAAATGTTATCAGTTATTACAAACCAATGTCAAATATCAAATAAACTCCACCCCCCGAATAAGAATAAGCATTGTCCCCATCATCCTCTGCTCAGGGAGTAGCTGGGTCGGCGAACATCTATTGCACCGCCTCAATAGTGTCAACAGCCAGGTCTAGCTCCTCAGACTGGCCAGCTGGTGCTACTGAAGCTGATGGTGCTACTGGATCTACTGGTGCTGCTGGAGCTATCTTCATCAGCATATTAAATGGAAGGTCACCAGCTGCTGCTATTCTAGTCACCTCTCTTCTCAACCTGTCAACTGACTTCTTGGATGCCTGGGATTTCTTTACCTGCTTCCCAAGCTCCTCAATTACTCCCCCATGTTCCACCAAAGTGTCCATGATGGTCTACTGGTTCTCCAAAGCGTCCTCCACTGTCGGAGGAATTTGGGGTGCCGGGGTAGATATCTGTGCTGCAACGGCACTGGATAGTTCAGAAAGCTTCGCAGTAGCTGTCTCCACCAGTTGTTGAGGCTCGCTAGTGTCTGGGAGACTCGCAATGCAGAAAATGGATGAGCAGGCATAAGCACCGGCCTCAAAGTAGAAGTTGAGGGAACTGATGCTGATGTTCCTGAAGATGGAGGTGGAGGCATGACGGTTGTACTGGTGGAAGGCCATGTTGCAGTGAAAGGCATGTCAGTTGAATCAGCAACTACCACCGAAAGCTCATCAGACTGGCCTACGGTAGTAGTCGGCTGACCCTTATTCACGAATTTCTTTGGTCCTTCAGAGAATACCAAGTGAAGGGCTTCTTTGTCCGAACCTTCGTGTCAAAGCTCTTCGACTCCACCCCCTCATCCGTAAGGTACTCCGTGATAGTGTTGGGATACAGGTAGGAGCTGTCACCTTGCCTTCCAACCAGAGACATGTTGGCCGACATCACGGCACCCACATTGATTGGGTACCCCGCCATGATTGAAGCAACTAGAACTGCCCGTGGGATTGCGAGATTGGTTTCATTTTGGCATGGGTCTAGTCGACTGCACACAATTGTCTGCCATCCTTTTTCTTCAAAATTGAGGGTGTTCCGTTGAATAGGAACCCCTGCTGTGATCCATGGTGGTGGTGGTCCCGGAGCTCCCAGAATCTCAGCTAGCCAAGGGTGAGCTGCATCACCCAGTGTGAACTTCTCTAGATATTGCACCGGCTCCACATCCTAAAACCCCAATTATGCGTTTAGGATGCTCTGACCAAATCTCACTTTTAAGTTCCTCACCTTCGTTACCTTGGTTCCCTTCTTTATATGCGCCACGTTGGCATAAAATTCTCGGACCAAGTGCTCTTTGGCATCTACCACACTTTGAGTGAACCATGTCTACCCTTTTCTCTCCCAGAATTGTCTTGACACCGCCAGGTTGTACCTATCCAAATGTTTCAATAAAAATTGACGCTCAAGAGTGAGCGATCTGTGCGGCCACCACTCTCGGAATCTATTGAATGTAGTCAGGCTCACGAACCTATCTTCCCAAACTTCTTTCTTCTTCGACCTCTCAAGGACGGTAACTCTGGTATCACCCCCCGGCCATCATCTGGGATATCATCCTCGTCCACTGTAGTAGCTGGTGCATTAGGGGCATGTGTAGATGAAGGCTCTGAATCCTGACTGTCACCTTTCAAAATCGTGGAAGTGCTCGCCGAGGTGAAAGGCTCATCTAGGAGCTGATATCTCCACTGAAGTTGTTGTGGCTGTTATTGAGCAGCACATTGCTCTTGCATAGAGTTGCCCTCTGATGCTTTCCTAGACGGGACATATGAATTGATTTAGCGGGCTCAGCTCTATGTCTCCCGTTTGTCGCCTTCTTGGATATAACTCTTTGTAAGGCGAGTGGTAAGGTGCTCTTGTCTTGGCCTCGAGAGGATTCACCCCCCCCCCCCCCCC
>NC_031993.1:30672744-30785526 GCF_001879085.1 Nicotiana attenuata
GTATCACCACGACCATGAGACCTAACCATTTTCTGCAATAAACAGCAACAAGAGTCAGTTATAGTTCAAGTGCACAATAGCAGACAATTGTAGAACAAAACATTATGCAGGGGAAGGGAAGTGCGGTCCGCACATTTTTGAGTGTGGCCACAAATGGGGTTGTGCGGACCGCACAATTTGAAAGTGCAGCCGCAGTGATGATTCCACACAATTTTAAGTGTAACTGCACATCTGAAGTGCGGTCAACATAATTTTGGGTGCGGGCGCACAATGGAACCTCAAAAATGACAACTCTTTGAAGACAGGGAATGTCTTGATCTGCGGCCGCACACACTTTTGTGTGGCTGCGGTTGAATTTCTGCGGACCGCACAATTTCAAGTGCAGTCCGTACAATCTAGCTACACCAATATCCCTAACCTACAGATCTGTGGACCATAAAATTGCTTGTGCACCCACACAATTTCAAAATTCATCGGGCAGAATTCTAGGGTTTCGATTTTTATGCATAATTTGAACATGGTAGTAGCAATTAAACAATATGAACCAACTACCCATCCCCAATATAGCAACTAGGAGTTTACCCAACACAAATTATAGCCCACATGGTTATGAATTTGACAATTGGTCTAAAAATAATTAAACAAATTATAAACTAAATTAAGAAAATTGAAAAATCCTAAAGATGATTTGAACATACCAGTGATGAAGTGGTGTTGAGGAAGGATTAAAGATGTTGAATTAAGAGGCATATGAGTGAATCAAGTGTGCAAGATTTTAGCTTGTGTTTTAAGTTCTCATAGTTCTTAAAGTTCAACAGTAGCATGAGGGTCTACTATTTATACTTAACGGGTTGGCCAAGAGTTCAAGAGCCGAGTGCGGCTGCAGAATCCTTCTGCGGTCTGCACTATGTTACATGTTGAGCATTTACCCTTCGATGATCTGTGGTCCGCAGAATTTCTTGTGCGACCGCATATTTTGGTGCGGACAGCACATTTCCTTGTGCGGCCACACTTTGGCCATTTCTCTGAAAAGCAAACTTTAGGGAGTATGCTATTTTTCATCCCAAGTTATGCGGTCCGCACAATAATTGTATGGCCGCATATCCTTTCTGCTGTGGCATTCAAAATTGTGATGTCTGCACAATAAATGTGCGGTCCGCACTTTTTCCATACTTAGGCAACATTTCTTTTGAGCACAGTCCCTGAAAAGCACACTCATTCCTGCAACACACTTCAAAACCAGTTAGCACAAAATAAGTCCTCTCTAAAGAAGAAGAAAAAGAAAAAGAAAAAGAAACATGGGTTGCCTCCCAAGAAGCGCCTGATTTAACGTCGCGGTACGACTCATATTACCATCATTTGAAATGAATTACTGCCACGACGTGGCCATCACTAACTTTTCCCAAATAGTGCTTCACCTGGTGGCCATTAACTTTAAACACCTAATCATTTTTATTCTTCAAGTGCAATGCACCAAAGGGTGTCACACCCACAATCTCAAACGGGCCACTCCAATTAGACATTAACTTTCCGGAAAACATCCGTAACCGAGAATTGAAGAACAACACAAGATCACCTTCTTTAAACTCTTTGTTCCAAATGTACTTGTCATGGAGGTACTTCATCTTCTCTTTGTATAAGGACGAACTTGTATATGCATGGTACCGGAACTCATCTAACTCATTTTGTTGTGCCAACATTAAGTTGGCGGCGACATCCCACTCAAGATTCAACTTCTTTAAAGCCCACATGGCATTGTGCTCAAGTTCCACCGGAAGATGACAAGATTTTTCGAACACCAATTGGTATGGAGACATTTCGTTTGGTGTTTGTAAGCCGTCCTATAAGCCCATAAAGCATCATCATGTTTCTTTGACCAATCCGTCCGGCTAGCATTCACTGATTTGTGACTTTATGAGTGACACCATACTTGGTGAGTAAGGTGTCGAAAGCTTTGTTGGAAATATGCGATCCCCCATCACTTCTGATTGCCTTGGAGTACCAAATCTTGTAAAAATCTTCTTCTTCAAAAATGCCACCACACTTCTCGCTTCATTGTTGGGTAGAGCAACGGCGGACACATAATCAACCGCGACCAAGATGTAAGTGTTTCCAAAAGAACTCACAAAAGGACCCATGAAGTCAATACCCCACACATCAAAAATATCAATCTCCCAAATGGTGGTGAGGGGCATTTATTTTTCTTTGAGATTCCACCGGACCTTTGACATTCATCACAACGCTTGACGAGATCACTTGCATCCTTGTAAAGAGTGGGCCAATAGAAATCGCAACTTAAAACTTTGGCCGCAGTTCTTGCTCCACCATGGTGACCACCATACGGCGAAGAATGACAAGCCCCAAGAATTTCAACTTGTTACTCCTCCGGTACACATCTTCTAATCACTCCATCCGTACAAATTAGGAAAAGGTACGGTTCATCCCAATAATAGTCTTGACAATCCCGTTTGAGCTTCTTTCTTTGTTTTGAAGAGAACTCAACCGGAATGATACCACTCACATGATAATTTGCTAGATCCGTGAACCAAGGCACCTCTTTCATAGAAATAGCCAAGAGTTGCTCATCAGGGAAGGAGTCAATGATTTCAAGGCCATCATGCGGCCTCCCCTCCTCCTCCAAACGAGACAAGTGGTCCGCCACTTGGTTTTCACTCCCTTTTCGATCTTGGATGTCTATATCAAACTCTTGCAACAAAAGTACCCATCTCATCAACCGGGATTTGGAATCTTTCTTGATCATAAGATAGCGAAGTTCCGCATGATCCGTATGGACAATTACTTTTGCACCCATCAAGTACGGGCAGAACTTCTCAATAGCAAACATAATGGAAAGGATCTCTTTCTCCGTAACGGTGTAGTTGACTTGGGCACTATTCATGGTCTTACTTGCATAATAAACCGGATGAAATTTTTTATTGATGCGTTTCCCCAAAACAGCCCTTAGCACTACATCACTTGCATCGTACATGAGCTCAAAAGGAACACTCCAATTTGGAGCGGTGATAATGGGAGTAGTAGTCAACTTGAGCTTTAGCAATTCAAAGGATCTCATGCACTCATCATTGAAATGGAACTTAATATATTTCTCCAACATCTTGCACAACGGGTTTACCACTTTAGAGAAGTCCTTGATGAAACGCCGGTAAAATCCCGCGTGGCCTAAGAAACTCCGCACGCCTTTCACTGAAGGACAATGCCTTCCTCAACCATGAAATGACATTTCTCCCAATTGAGCACCAAGTTTGTTTCTTCTCATATTGCCAACACTTTATCCAAGTTTTCTAAACAATCATCAAAAGAATTCCCTACCACCGAAAGTCATCCATGAAGACTTCAAGGTAATCCTCCACCATGTCCGTGATGATCGCCATCATTTACCTTTGAAAGGTCGCTGGTGCATTCCATAACCCAAATGCCATCCGCGAGAAGATGAAAGTACCATAAGGACATGTGAAAGTAGTTTTCTCTTGATCCTCCGAAGTAATAAAAATTTGATTGTAGCCGGAATACCCATCAAAGGAAACAATAGAAAGCACGGCCGACCAATCTATCAAGCATTTGATCTAGGAAGGGAAGTGAAAAATGATCCTTCCTTGTGACTTTTTTGAGCTTACGGTAGTCCATACACACTCTCCACCCAGTCACCGTCTTTGTAGGAATCAACTCATTCTTGTCATTGGTGACCACCGTCATGCCCCATTTCTTTGGGATAAATTGAACCAGAGAAGTCCACGAACTATCAAAAATGGGGTAAACAACCCCGGCATCCAACCACTTGATGATCTCCTTTGACAAACTCTTACATGGCTTTATTGAATATCCTTTGGTGTTCAATGGATGGTTTGGCATCTTCTTCCAAGTTAATATTGTGCATGCAAAATGCGGGGCTTATCCCCCGAATATACGTCAATGTCCATCCAATAGCCTTCTTACTCTTTTGTAGCACCGCCAATGTAGAATCTACCTGCACGTTAGCAAGACAAGAGGAAAGAATAACCGGATAAAGTAGAAGAAGGGCCAAGAAATTCATACCGAAGATGTGGAGGCAATGGCTTCAACTCCAAGAAGGGAGGCTCCTCAATTTAAGGCTTTGTTGGAGGAGTGGTTCTATTCTCAAGATCCAAGGACAATTTGCGGGGCTCATAAGTGTACAACCCTATTGCTTGCGACGAGTTCACATATTCCACGTAACCCTCCATCACTTCATCATCACAGTTGAGCAAGACGGCCTCCAATATATCATCAACATTCATCACAACACTTGTTTCATCCACAATCACATCGGTCACCAAGTCCACAAAAGAGCACACCTCATTGCTATTGGGTTGCCTCATAGACTTACACACATGGAAAACCACTTTTGCATCACCAACCCGGAAGGTAAGTTCTCCGGCTTCAACATCAACTAGAGCCGTCCCCATAGCAAGGAAAGGTCCCCCAAGAATAATCGGTACCTCATAGTCAACCTCACAATCAAGAATGACAAAATCCGTCGGAAGAATGAATTTATCAACACGAACCAACATGTCATCAATCACTCCCAACGGTCTCTTCATGGTACGATCGACCATTTGTAATCTCATAAATGTGGGTCTTGGTTGCCCAATTCCCAAAGTCTTAAAACCGAATGGGGAATCAAATTGATACTTGCCCTAAGATCACAAAGAGCTTTAGCAAATTGGAACTTCCAATGGTACAAGGAATTGTGAAAGTATTGGGATCTTCCAATTTAGGAGCCATTGAATGCACAGTTGTACTAACTTTATCAGTCATCTTTATAGTTTCATAATTCATCGACCGCTTCTTTGTCACCAAATTCTTCATAAACTTTGCGCAACTGGTCATTTTCTCTAAATCTTCAACCAATGGCACATTGATGGATAGACTCTTCATCATGTCAATGAACTTTTTGAATTGGTTCTCGCCATTTTGCTTGGCAAGCCCGTGAGGATATGGAGGAGGAGGCCTAGGTATTTGTGCCTTAGCCTTTTGCACTACCAGTTCTGGTATGTCAACAATGTGCTCCCTAGACGGGTTCACTTCCTCTTGAGCTTCCTCCACATTGTCATCAATATCAATCCGCACTTCATCATTTGCTTGCACCACATTGTTCGGGGTCTCATCTTTTTGTACCACTTGCTCATCATCCACAAGTTTCCTTTGACTTGAGGTGGGTGCATCCCCACTTTTTCCACTCCTTGTAGTAACGGCCATGGCATGTCCCGTGTTGTTCCCACCCTTAGGGTTCACCACCGTGTCACTTGGTAGTGCACCCTTTGGACGAGTGTTTAGAGCTTGAGATATTTTCCCTAATCGAACTTCCAAGTTGCGAATTGATGTGTTGTGTGAGGCTAGTTGGGCACCAGAGTCGGCATTGTTCTCCGTCATTTATTTGAACATATTCTCAATTCTTCTCATCTCATTGTTGGAAGAACTTGGGCCATGGGAAGAATAAGGCGGGTGTCTCGGTTGTTGATACATCGGGGGCCTTTGAAAGCACGACCCCCAATTGCCTTGGTTATTGTTCCATCCCCCTTGGTTGTTGCCTCCCCAATATCCTTGGTTGTTGCCACTCCAATTGCCTTGGTAATTACCATCATTCCAATTTCCTTGATTGTTGCTACCATTCCAATTACCTTGGTTGTTCGAATTCCAATTACCTTGATTACCTTGAGGTCGCCATTGTTGTCGATTCGGGCCTGGAGAGTTGTTTTTTTGCCCTTGAAAGTTGTTCGCATATTTCACTTCCTCCTCTTGTTAAGATTCATCTTGATCAAACCCACTATCTTCTTGCAAATAATTCTCCACATGGTTTTGCACTTGTGGACCCTTTTGCCTTCTCTTGTTCACCATCATACTAACTCCCTCCATTACATTGACTTGCTTAGGACCTTGCACTTGTTGAAGTTGAGCCTTGGCTAATTGATTCATCGTGGTGGTCAACTCGGCAATGGCTTGCCCATGATCATGCAATTCTTTATATAGGTGAATCACGTTCAGATCACCTTGAGGAACATTTGCTCTACTTTGCCATGCTGATGAAGTATCCGTCATTTCATCTAAAATCTCACAAGCTTCCGCATATGGCGTTGTCATGAAATTTCAACTGGCAAGTTGGTTGACCACGCATTGATTGGTAGTATTGAACCCCTGATAGAAAGTCTGTTGAATCATAGCCTCCGTCATGTCATTATTGGGGCACTCTTTGACCATTGTTCGGTACCTCTACCATATTTTATGCAACGGCTCATTGGGCTCTTGTTTGAATGCTAGAATCTCATCTCTAAGAGTATCCATATGCCCGGGGAAAAAAGAACTTGGAAATAAATTTCTCCGCCAATTCATCCCATGTATGGAAGGAATGGTTTGGCAATCTATCTAACCAATCAAAGTCTTTCCCCCGTAGAGAGAAAGGAAATAGCCTTAACCTTAAAGCATCCTCAGAGACATTTGTCTGTTTACTCCCCCAACAAGTGTCCACAAACCCCTTCAAGTGTTTGTATGTTTTTTGACTCGGAGCCCCGAAGAAGAATCCCTTGCTTTAGAAATGTGAGCATGACATTCGTGATTTGAAATTTGCCCGCCCTAATGCAGGGCGGCACTATGGCACTTGCATACCCTTCATTCGGCAACACCCAGTGTGGAGCCGCTCTTGGTGGAGGTGGGGGTGGAACTAGGACGTTGTCTTGAGGCTGTCGCCTCTTCTATTTGCTTGAGGTTCAAGAGGAACCTCTTTAACTTGGTCATCCTCAACGTCCACATCCCCCATAGGCATGTTTCCGAGTGAATCATTGTTGAGAGCCATTGTTTCACCTACAATTGTTTCACAAAAAAGATTAGTAACACGGAAGGAAAAGAAGACAATTCACACACAAAACCAAATATATAGCTAAATCCGTTTTTAGCTCCCCGACAACTATGCCAAAAATTGCTCACATCCAAATGCACGCCTCTAACAAGGTATGACATGCTCGTTTGCAATAATAAAAACCCAACAAGGAGTCGGGATCGAATCCACAGGGAGCTAAGATGTGAATTAGTAGTATATATTTGAAGTGAGTATGTGAAGTATCTAATGCACTTCCACAAATATGGTATTGTTCTTACTTCTAAAATTAACTAAGGATTGCAAATCTAAAGGTATAAAATTAGGGATGATTGTTTTTGAATGTTTATCAAATATATAAAAAAGGCTTAGGGCTGTGACCATGTCCTAGGTGTTTGCCTAATAGGATAAAGACTTTTATGCTGTTTTATTGAATGGAGTGTATTATAGCTCACAACACTATGTTGCCCACTCAATACCTCACGGTCAGAGAGTGGTTTTGCTCAATTTGGGTTTCTCAAGACCAAATGGGTATCTACCAAAACGGTTGATAAGAGCTCAAGTCGGGTTGTTACTATCTCTAGGTTGAACCCTTTAATTGGGTTGAACAATCTCTCAATTGATCCAATTCCTTGTTAGCTAAGTTAACCTAGACTAGGTCTCTCTTTCTCAAGAAGAGACTAAGTCAAGTAGGCATAAATCAATATTTGCAACCATTAATTTCACAATTGAAGCATGAACCTAGCTAAATAACAAACACCAATTCATAAACAAGCATAAAATTAATCACCTATAAGGTTTACACACTAGGGTTGGGTCACAACCCTAGTAAAATTCTAGCTACTCATAGTGGGTGTAACAGAAAATAAAGAATAAAAGTTGATAAAACTCATGTTGAAAGATTAAAATATAGAAATCCATTGTTAAATCACAAAAATAAGCTAAAGTTTCCTAAAGGAGCAAAGAGAAACGGCTATAGCACTTTGAATATTCAAAACTTGATCTAAAAAAGTGAAACTATTCTATTTATACAACGCTAGAATTTTCAGACAAAAATGCCCTTTCGGAGGTTCTGCGGCCGCACAATTCCATGTGCAGTCCGCACTTTGTTTCAGTCTTGATAGGGTTTGAATCAGCGGCCGCACAGTTCTAAAATGCGACCGCATCTCTCATATTCTACGGTCCACATATTTCTAGGTACGGCCGCACAAAGCTCTTCTACGGACCGCACAAATGTAGTTGCGGCCGCATAGATGATCTTCTGCGGCCGCACAATAATTGTAAGGTCCGCACTTTGAGCTTGAAATGATAACTCTCTGAACTTCTGATCTTGCTTAGCTTTTGCGGCCGCACATTTCATGTGCGGACCGCACTTTGCACTTATCTCTAATAAGCTTGCCTTCACATTCTACGGCTGTAGATGATATTCTGCGGTCCGTACTTTGAGCTTTTGTGCCTGTTTTTGTTCTTGAGTTCAGATCACTCCTTCTTGAGTTGGATTTTATCTTAGTTGCTTATTTTTCAATACTCCTGCAATTAAGCATATTTTATTAGTTTTCGGGAACACAATTAAATGCTTTTTGAGTTAAAACGAAAGCTAAAAGGCGCTAATAAGTAGTCAAAATCCCCACTTATCAGGGACACTGCATTTCATGCCTGCAGGTTCTGATTGACAGTTGGACAGACCCTCCCAGCAGACAGAGTCAAACATCAGCTTGGTTGGTAAGCTCCACTTCCTCGGAGTTACCAAGTCTAGACCTTGGAGTTCATTTTATATATACAAGTTTGATGGGTAGGTCGAGGCCCTGTCCCGACCATGGTATAGTTCAGTTATCTCTAGAGGCTTGTAGACGAGTCCTGTATATTTTGTATATCAGTAGATGTTCATGGCGGCATCGTCGGCCTCCGTATATGTATCAGTTTTTGGGTATGTTTACCCCATAGATGAGAGATGCGTTATTTTCAGACGATTCAGAATAAGGCCTCATCGGCCTAAGTTGAGGGTTACCCCTTCAGAGT
Source organism: Nicotiana attenuata (assembly GCF_001879085.1). NCBI lineage: Eukaryota > Viridiplantae > Streptophyta > Magnoliopsida > Solanales > Solanaceae > Nicotiana > Nicotiana attenuata. Next base: position 30,681,611 of record NC_031993.1, read on the forward strand.
TCACAGTTACAGAGTGGTATGCTCGGGCCGAGTATGGCACCGGGTGCCGGCCACGCCTCTTCAGGTTTGGGAGTGACAAGTCGCCACCTAACGATTTAAGGTGTGTTAGGGCACCTATTTGCAAATAACTCTGTTCAATTAGTCTACGTCACCAATGATCGAGTAAGGGCTCAAATTACCTCAAATAGAAGGTGTTAGTCACTCTTCGAGGTCCACAATTGTGGGCACCGGTCGAAGTTTACGATATGCGGATTATTGAATTATAATTAAGCTAGGTGATCATATAAGTGAAAAAATACGTGCAATTTAAAGGTTCTATTGTAATATAAGCATGTGTTAAGAAAACAACATAAGAATTAAACTATATAAATAATCAGCACAAGTCTTAGAGGTTACAGGGATACAACTGCTTTGGTCTATATTTAATTACTAAGTGTAAACAACAAACATATAAAGGGAAGGGGGGTCCTATGATTTTTAGCCTAAAGGATCACCACGTGCAACATAAATAATACTTCGCAACTCCCTTAGGGTAAGGGTTGCTCATATTATTCAGCGGGCACATACTATCATCTTCTACTACCCGATTACTATGTTAAATTTGTTACATAAAGGTGCTCTAATTCAATTCTAGATCGCGTCCTATGTGTGCACTACCCGTCCCATGCCTATGGTCCAGGAGGCTTTGGACCTACTATTGGGTGGTTCTAGACTTTACATAGGATGCTTAAAATGATAAAACTAGGCGCGCATTTAAAACATATAGGACTTCACATAAAATCAACAAATGGCTCAAGTTCGCCTCCACACATAAGCAAGAAATGCACGCGGGCAGATTTAGGTAGTAGACATTTATGACGCGTTTGAGTCGTTAAATCCTATAGTCATGGTTTCTATATGATTCTGATTTTCAGTATTTGTATAGGCAGTACTGCAACACTAGATTAACGAAATGGAGCTTATAAACATTATAAACCCTACATGCATGATATCTAATTATTGCGTAATGAGGCAGTAAAACAGCTTTGAGAGTCCACAATCAGTAGCGTCGACTTTGTAAACAGTTTCTTATGCGAGTGACCATATCCTATAGGCAGGATCTCTGAAAGTTGACAGTTAGACTTGGTTTTGTAACACTTTATCCTTATAGACATGTCATCTAAGTGAGCCGGTATAATAAAAATAACAGAAGCAGTTGATTAATTAGTTAACCTTATAGTCATGGTATCTAGATGAGTATACCAAAGGCGTGTATTATTGTATCCTATAGGCATGTTGTCTATTAAGCAAGGCGTGTGATCCCTATAAACATATTGTCTAAAGTTCAGTAGTAGATATGGAAACAAGTATAGCAATTACTTAAGCTAACGTGCTTTGAATAAGTACCACTGCCAGACAAATTAAGTGAAGTGTATACGATTCCTATTGACATGATTTCTATTAGTGTGTAGAATCAAAGCACGTCAAAGCAAGTATCAAACAAGGCAATTAAACCCTATAGGCATGCTTTCTACCCGTTCATGCGAGCATTAGAATACCCCCAACCCTTTTTTTTTTTACTAATGTCCCCACCATTCGTTATTACAGATTATTACAGGTCCAAATAGAATAAATACATTCCTAAATACAAATGTAAAATAATCTAGTGATGCATCTGGGATTCAAATAGGCTTTAGAACTTTACGCGGACAGCAAGCCCAAACTCCATGTGCAGATAATGTGCTTCAGACCCCAAGTGCCAAAGCAGGACCAACAGGACATGCCCAACCAATTAGAGTAACTGAGCTAATTTACCCGTTATTATTAACAAACATTGAAACCTAAAGAAAACTAGTGACAACCTACGCAAGCCATGTTATCCAGGCAAATTCAACTATTAGGCAAAAATAGATACATCTTGTCCTTAACGTTGTAACTAACAAGACTTTCTAAATAATATCCGAAAAATATATGAACAGGAACAAAAACACATTTGAAAGCCACATAAAGATTCCTACAGGCATACACAGTATGAAGTGTATGCAGAACACATAAGTCCAAAAGAATAAACACATATGATGGCTTTCCAGGTTTATCAAATCAGTCCAAAGTGATGATACCACATAGGTAGACACTCTAAAATAGTCAAGACTTAATCACAAGAGTATGAAAAACGAGGAGGTCAAGGAAAACATGGTCCAAAACTTATTATGGTAAGATATCTAAGGTGAAATTCATACATGAAAGACTTAGCATGGAAATCTGAGGCAAGATATGGTCAAAATTGATTCCTATAACCAAACAGGAATCCATACAGGGAAGATTATCATGAATTTCAAGGCACACAGGTCATGATAACAAATAGCACTTTCCACAGGTAAAGATTCAACATAAAATTCTAGGGTAGACATGGTTAGAGGCTAGTCCAGAGAAACTAGGAAGTAGTAATTCACTTATGAATCCAGAGAAAGGTTTTTAACATGGATATTCAAGGAAAGACATAGCTACAAACTCAATACTAGGATCATGACAATCATAAATACCCACAGAAAAGACTTATCATAAAACTCAGGGCCAACAGGATCGTAAGCACAATAAAGCAGATAAACACCTAATTCTAAGAAGGTTAGAAGTCAATCGAGCCAGTTACATGAGAATAACTATGTGTGTCAACTTAAATTGTTCGAGAAAACGGGTCCTGAGCGGGTTGAAATAAAGGGTTCATTCGCTTTGGGCCAGAGGAGATTGGGCTAAAGTTTGGGCCATCTATGGTATGAAAATTTGCTTAGGATTGGGCTGTGAATTAAAATATATTAAAATTAATTTATAAAAAATAAAATATTATATGCAGTAAAATAATTTAAAATACTAGCTTAACATTATAAAAATATGAAAATGCAATTTTAGCACAAATAATGCAAAACAAAATGTAATTATGCATTGAATATAAGCTATTATTGCAAAATTATGTAAATAGCTCAAAAGTACAGATAAATTATATGAAATAAACTAAAAATAATATAAAACATATATGTCGATGTAAATAATAAATTTTGGATGACTAAGTCATCATAAAGTAATTTGAAAGGGTAACTAATAAATATTTGAACAATTTAAATGCAAGAAAATTAATTTTAAAGCTTTAAAAATTATGGAAAAATTACATAAAATACCTATATAACCCCAATAAATTGGATAACATTGCAAAATGATATTTTAAAAATATATATAATATTTAATATATGAAGACAAAATTGGGATTCAACAATCTTAATCTCCGAATGAAATATGATACCAGTCAACAATACATTTATCAATTCTTAGCATGAGTCGAAGCAAATATACATATACATGCTCAGGATCCCTTTCTTAGTAACTCGCATAATAAATTCATGTGCCTGACACAGGCCACATGTCAAACAAGCACCAAAAGAATCACTGGTGCCTAAGCTCACAGGGTCCAAGGTTACATGTGTAATCACTTAACTCCGGAGGGACGGATCCATAATCCAAGTGTCGATCATTTTTTTATTTACTTATCATCAATCAATCATTGTGGCGCGTAGCCCGATCCGAATCATAACATCATCAACCCAATAATTAGTACCAATATCCGCTCAAGTGCCCTTAATGCCAAAATCCTCAACTTTCCTCAATAAATAATTCTTCATTCATGCATATGTGAAGGAAAATAATATAATAGAATGGCACAAGATATTATAATATATAAGAATGCGGGTAAAAGCTCAAATGACTAAGTGATGGATATGGCAAATCATGTAACCCAATTTATTACAACGGTGCAATAAGCTATTTAACGTATTCTAGCTTAATCACATTATTATCATGAGTTAATTGGACCATAGATACCATCTAAATCATGGAGTAAATAAGGCACATATATGACTGTGAATATATAATAAAGCCCGGCATAAACAAGTAACCTTCATGTCAAATCAACAAGTCATAACTCTAGGCATGCTCCTAAATCACGAATATAAATTATCACGTTGTCATAGAATCAATTTGAACATGAATAAAAATTTCACAATATTCAATAAAAGCACAACTCTAGTCAACAATATCGGATATGGTCAAACCTAACGACGCATATACACTCGTCACCTTGCATATACGTGGCTCCTAAATCATAAATCAAGTAGCAATCATGATATATATGGGGAAAATTTCCTCTTAGAAGGATAGACAAGATATTTATCTCCACCCCGCAACCTCAAATCAAGCAAAAATTACCTAACCGTCGAAATTCAACTCCAAATGATCCAAATCTAGTAAAAGAAATAACTCAATAATATCAAATAAATCCATAGAAAATAATCTCAAATAATAAAGATTCGATCTTTACACGAATTTCAAAAAATCAATAAAAGTCAACCCCGGCTCACACGGTCAAAACCCGAGTCAAGGGGTAGACCCCAACTACCCATAATTCCACAAGTCCAAATATGTGATTAGATTCCGAAACCAAGTCCAAATCGACTTTCAAATCCCCAAATTACGCCCTCTTAAGTTATAGACAAAATCCCCAAATTTTTCTTTAGAAATTCATATTTTAGGTGTAAAAATCCATGGGGAATTAAGATATAAAGTCAAATCTAAGTAGAAAATAATTACCCACAAAGTAGTGATGAAAATCTCCTCAAAAAATCGACTCTTAACGAGCTCCAAAACTCAAAATAATAAAAAATAAGCTAACCCTTCGAAATATATGAAACTGCCAGGGATTCCTCTTCTGTGGACAAAATGTCGCTTCTGCGACCTAGCTCTTGCATCTTCGAGCTTCACTTATAGATCCACCCATTTGCATCCGCGGAGAAATGCCGCTGCTGTGGCTCCACATGCGCGAAAACAAAATATGCTTATGTGCTCTCTCCTGAGCCAGCCAAATCTCATGTATGCACAACAAAAACCGCTTCTAAAAAATCATCGATGCAACCTAAACATCGCTTTTGCAGCCTTGCACTTGCGCAAAAGTACCGGAGGTGCGACACACCAGCACTAGAACTGCCAACCTTCACCAAAATGATTCAGAACCGATCCGAAACACACTGGAGCCCCCTGGGCCCCATCCAATCACACCAACAAGTTCCAATGCCTTATCTGAACTTGTTTGAATGCTCAAAATACCACGACTAACATCAAAATCATCAATCGACGATCAAAACACATGTTAAGCTTTTCTTAAGTTCATTAACTTCCAAACCTCAAACCAAGCGTCCGATTTAAGCCTACTTAATCCAGATTATATCCAAACTTTGTATACAAGTTCCAAATGACAAGTGAAACCTATTACAACTCTTGAAACCAAAATTCGAATCTGATATCATCAAAGTCAACCCCCGATCAAACCTAAGAACTCTCTAAACCTCCACATTGCTAACTTTCGACAAATAGCACCAAAATATCCTAGGAACCTCCAAATCTAAATTCGAACATATACAAGGGTCCAAAACTACCACACAAACCTATTGGAACCTTCAAATTATCAATCCGAGGCCGTTTACACAAAAGTCAAACCTTGGTCAACTCTTACAACTTAAGCATCCAAAATGAGACTAAGTGTCTGGAATCTCTCTCAATCCTTTCCGTAACTAAGCCAACCACCCCACAAGTAACAAAATAACAAGCACAAATATGAAAATAGGGCTTAAATACGCAAAACGACCGACCGGATCATTACAAATATAATATATAAGTATACCAACACGATATATAGTTGTGCTGAATCATTCCTGCAACTATATATGACTACACTATTATTCTATAATATAAATGCATAAAAACTAAAAGCGAAAAGAAAACATATTCATATACTAAAATATTTGAAAATAGAATCCAATTAAATAAAGTTAAACAACAAAAAAGGTGCCTCATTGCCATATCATACCAATATTATGTATAAGTATATGAACAGCATATACAATTTCACAGGATCATTTTCGCAACTATATATGAACATACTACTGCTACATATGCATAGAGAAAACATCAAAATTATACCAAATGTTAAAATAGCACAAACTAATTTTCATAACTACCTGCTTGAGTGACACAACACCAATACCAGCACCATTCTTCTTCTTCTTCTCCAAGAACCATCACTACAATCTTCATCGTCATCCACTAGAACTGGTTCAGAATCTATTTTAGGCAGTGATTCATGAGGAGATCCTTTTAATGCAAAATCATTGATGATTTTTATTTTTTAATTGCCTTTCATATTTGCATCACCCGCTACAGTTTGTTTAGAATTTGTTTTAGGAACTGGTTCACGGGGAGTCCCCTCTAGTGGAGAATCATTGATGATTTTGGCATTTTCCTTATTGTTCATATTTCCATCGCCCGCTATAACAAGATTAGAATCTATCATAGGCACTGATTCAAAGGGGTTTCCCTCTAACTTAAAATCCATACCTACGGATTCTATATTTTTACTTTTTTTTATGGCACTTTGATGATAGGCTATAATTACGTATTTTAGTCGATTATTACATTCCAATTCACTGCACTTCAGTTGAGTTTGCGCTTTAATCGCTAGTGTTCTGCACTAATTGTGTGTTTTATGCCTTGTAGGAGTGATTCCGAGCTATGTAGATGTTGTGGAATGAATTCAAGTGATTTGGAGCTTTGAAGTCTGAGTAAAAGCCCAAGGAATTAAGTCGGGATTGTGTTCGGGGATCAACGGATGATAGTTAAGAACGAACGAAGAATCGAGTAGGCATATTGCGCACTGTCTAGTAAAATGCACATAAATTTTCTCTCAGAACTCTATTTGAGCTTCACAATATATGGTTGGAAAGCTGTTTTTCCAAATTCAAAACAGAACAAGGTGAAAAATACACGACAAGTGCGCGGCCGCGCACTGGCCGCGGATGTGAGGTAGAAACTGGGTAAAATACGCAGCCAAATCCGCGGTTGAATCCGCGGCCGCGGACGTTCTGTCCGGGAAAACTGTCCTTTTTCACGTAGGAGAATGTATAATTGTTTGGGCCCGACCCTACTTGATATATATACATAGAAAAATGTTATTTTGTGACTTTTGACACAGATTCGACCTAAGGAGGCAAGAACACACTAGGAGCAAAGCGGAGAATTCTTCTACGAGTTTTTCACTTCCTTCTTCCTATTTCCATTATTGGTTATAAATTCTAGTATTGTAATTATGCATACTATTATGATTAGCTAATTTGAGATCTAGGATTTTGATGGAACCTCTTGGAGGATGAATTCTTGTTGTGTTTATAATTTAACCTTTGAATTTGTCTATTTCTTCAACTACGTGCTTATTTCAGTTGATTGAATGGTCATCGATTGACTGTGCCTATTTATTATGTGCTGCTTGAGAAAGGATACATATTTAGGTGGTTGTTGAACAACGTCACTCCTAACGTATGTGAAAAATCAATACAGCGGGTTTAAAGGTAGGTTTAGAAATAGCAAAGCCTTGACGTGGTTATAATGAGCGGTTAGATAAAGCCAGCTAGCATAGTTCGAGAGAATATGTCTAGTAAATTGTTGTAGTTGCTCGAGTGAGAATTACGGCACCTAAAGTGTTCACGATCAGTAGAGAATACATAGGCGAAATTGTATGGAACATAGCGGGAAGGATTCCAACATTTGGGAAAATCATAACTCTAGACCTCCTAAATTTAATCTCCAACCCTTAGTATCTTTAGTTGTTAATTTACTGCTTTAGTTTCTTAGTTAATTAGTTAGATATAAGAATCTTAATCTTTATAACTTAGAAATTTATTTAAGCTTGTCTTCTTAGCGATATTGAAGAATTATGGCAAAACCTTAGTTCTCTGTGGGATTCGACTCCGGACTTATAGACCGGATTATATTTGCAGCGACTGCTTATCCTTTTTAGGACTAGAGTTGGGCGTGATCACACTCCAACTCGATTTAGGATTACCCACTGATTGAGAATCATCAAACAAAGAAAAACTAGGTCCTGACATAACAAATGCAATTGATTCAGTACTTCCTTGGTCTGAAGAAGAATTATCTACAAATCGCAGTTATATGTACGATGACCCCACCATCTATTTTTAGCAATATGTTTCCTACCCTTACTAAAACACAATCACGTCAGTACATAGGTTAAGAAATTTCACAGAAAAAACTAGTATGTTAAAAAAATAGTATGAAAAGAGGATTTTTAATTGTACTAATAAAGAAATAGAATTTTGGACTAATACTGATGTAAAATAATGTAGAAAGTATCAATTTCAAAATTTATATAGAGAACTCTAAAAAAATGCTACGCAAAATGCATAGGTATACTAGATTTCGTCATTCATAGATGTTTGCCTTGAAAATGACAATTGCAATTAGATTTGATTTTGTGGTTCTAAACATACGTGATTTATTTTTATGCTAGTTGATTAGGCAATGGATGCTAAGTATGAGACTAGAAAATAAGGTAAGAGCTTAAAGATAGCGTGACAAGCCAACCGAGTGGCCGAGAGTCGGGGTCTCGAGCTAGCCGATACGGGACCTCGAGGTTAAGCTAATGAGCCCGACTGGAGATGGTCGATGAAGGACTAACAGTTCTAAGAGCTTTGATGAGGGCTCTTTATGATCAATGATGAGCAATAAACGAAGAACAATCGATGAAGCGCAATAAATGTAAGCAATGTAGTAAATATAAGCAATAAAATGAGGGGAGAATATGTTTAAGTTAGAGATCCGAGAATCTTCTTTTTCTTCTATTGAATATCATGTGTGCAAAAAATGACAAGGATCCCCTTTATATAGGAGGGGGAATCCCAACACAATACAGGTGGATTTATTACAAAGATATACGGTCGGTACAGCCATTTATTACAAAGATCAACGGCTGGTACAGCCATTTAATGTCACGGTACGGACTTGTACTATTCTTGTAGACCTGGTCAGCTTTAATCACGTGCCTTGGGAATTACCCATTTTTCCAAGATAGCCGCCGATCTGCACTGCCCCGAGGTTGAGCATAGGGAACCCTCGGGGTCGAACCTCGAGCCGTGCCTCGGGCCTTCTGGAGACGGGCTATGGAATGCCAAAATGATCCTAAAATTGGACTCTCCGATTTCAGCCGTATACAGATAGTTCCCGCGTTTCTTAGAATAGAATGATATGAAATGACTTTGACATCAGCTTCCTCGAGCCTCTCACGATGACGTCATGCTTATGACGTAAGCTTTCATGTTGACTGAAACATCCCATCAGTTCATCTTCCCAGAAGCATTCAATATACTATCGGTTTATTTTCCCAAAAGCGATGATATTGCCGCCGATCCGTTTCCCAAAGAGCATTGATTGCACCTGTCGATACGTTTCCAAAAGGCATTGATTATGCTGCCGGTGACGTTACTGCTTTTCTATAAATGGAAGGTTGCTTGAGCCAATATTTCACTCAATCTTTTTCAATAGCTTTTGGCCCTTTCCCTTCTCTATATCTTCCCCAAATTTCTATCTTTATTGTTCAAACTTGTGACCATAAGGTCATACGGCAACAACTCATCCAGTTATGCCCTGGCTCTTTTTCAAAGCTTTTCCCCGCTGAGTGGGACTATACTGGGTTGATGTTGTTGTTGTTGTTGTTGTTGTTGTTATTGTTACTGGCCCGAGATAATGAGAGAGAGACCTCAAATTCTTCCTGCACTAGAAGATATACGGACTGCAAGCCGCTGCTCATCTCTCTCAACTTCAACCTAGTGTGGCGCCTCATTTCCTTTGTTTTCCATGGAGTGAGGTGGCATCATCTACTAACTTTTGCATCCCACGCCGATGCAATGTCTTAAGAAGTGGCTTCACAATAGTAGTGTTGACGAGACCCGTACTCGCTAAATTTTTCACCAAGCCACAATTTTCTCCGCTTGTTAAAATCTTTTGCTCTTTGATAGGCTATAGCTATCTCGGAAGAGTCTTTCGAAGATATTGCTCAGAAGATCGAAATGGGGTCCTCGAGGGAACGGTTTTTGCAGATGTCGCGTCCAAGGATGTACCCTCGAAAGTAGTTTAGGCTTTTTAGCTGTTGTTTTTAGCTTCTTTGTTTCTGTGTAAAGACCCCTCGTGGGCTTTTGTAATCATCGCTTATTAATACAATAGTTTCTTCAATTTGCTTTTGTCTTGTGCTGGATTCCCTTTTGCCTGTGTTTGCGAAAAATCCAACCGTGTGACTTTATCGATCAGTCCGAATATTGCACTCGGACATAGGAATCCCTTTGGTTCTCGATTGGTTAATATGATATTCCCTGAAACACTTTGCCATTCCCCGGACTAAGTTTGGATTGATCTGACACAAACTTAGGCCGCTGTGACTTCCGAGTTCGAATTGAATGAGCGCGGGGCCTCGTATTTCTTCAAAATAAAGCTTAGCCCTTTTAGGCACCAGTGATAGTCTTCGAGTGAAAGTTCGCTTGATTATCTGAAAATAAAGATAGCCCTTAGGCTTTTGCCAATAGTCCCTGAGCGAGGACAAACTCGAACTTGGGTGGCCCTTGGGCTTAGTAATTGAGCGAGCGTTTGCTTGGAGTTGAAATAAAGATAGCCCTGAGGCTTTATGAATAGTCCCTGAGTGAGAACTGGCTCGAAATCGGGTAGCCCTTGGGCTTAAGAATCGGGCGAATGACCCGCACTTCAAATAACATAGATCCTCGAGATCGGGCACCATCTCGAGGCTAGGTTTATGTGTCTAGCTCCTTAGAGCCCATAGTTATAGCAATAGAGATCCTAGAGATCGGGCACCATCTCGAGGCTAGGTTGATACGGGAATTTGTGACCCCTCGAGCGTTGTACGACAGCATCCTTCGTACGACATGGCCATAAAGTGACCAAGGTGGTCCCGTCGGTACACTTCTCCGAAAGTGGTAATGGCCTAGTCAGAATTAATTGGCCTTTAGAGTAGGCGGACAGTCGCCGCTTGTTCTATATATGAGTTTGCTTTCCTCTTACTTGAGGATTCCGCTACTTTGTGCAGCTATCCTTTTCATAAGGCTTTCCTTCCTTGCGTCAGCTCTTTCACCATTTTAATTCGAAGCTTTCGCCAAAGTTCTCATTTCCCTTTTCTTGTTTCACCATTGTTATGGCTGCCACGCCCAAGCCCGTTCACCAAGAAGAGAAGAGTTCTGCCTCTGCTTCCCGCTCGGTCTGTGGTACACCGCCGGCGTCTGGTGAGCCAACCTCGAGATGTTTCATTTCGAGGAGAGACTTTATGTTAGAGAGACCTCCCAATGTTCAGGGCCATTGGGAGCATGCATCAAGGTCCATTTCATCAATAGGAGAGGGACACCTCGAGGCAGTGAGGAGAGACTGCGGATGGGGAGAAAAGGTGGTACTGCAGGTACCTTCCCCGGAAGAGAACATCATGGTTCATGTAGAGGGGTTTTTGAACGTATACATGTACCCTTTTACGTTGGGCCCTCTCGATAGAGTCGTGCTTGACTTCTGTTAAAGATATTGGGCTACCCTGGCACAGGTTCACCCGTCGTTCTGGAGGATAGTATTCATGATGAGGTTCTTCGCGGAGGAAGCCGTGCTTGAGTTCACCCTTAGCCATCTCATCAGATTGTACCGGCCATTTCATTATCGAGTCCTGATAACTTTACGTTGTCGATCCTATAGGCCCTTTGTTGACGACGATGAAGAAGATGGGGGCCGAGGATGGATGAGTCGATTTGTCTGGGTACGGACTATCGATATTATCCCCGTGGAGTTCCTGCCATTTCCTACGAGATGGAATTACACACGTAAGTGGTACACTTGTATTTTTGTTACGTTTGTTCATGGTGGAGGCGGACTCCGTAAAGATGTTTTCCTTTATTATAGCAATCCCGTGGATGCCATACGAGGTCCCCGACCTGGCGGATTGGACTTCGAAGCTGGTAGCTTGCTCGACCTACGATGGGCGTAAGTGGTGAGACTTATCGAAGGGCAGATGGGAAGCAAAACACTACGGTACTTGCTGTGTGGTTTATTTTCTTTGCAAAGTACTTTCTCTTACGTGTATTGACTTTGTCACCGCAGGTATTGGAGAATTTTCCGAGGTAAGACCATGCTCTCTCGAAGATGAGGGAGGATCATCGGCCTCCTCGCCGAAGAGCGAAACAAGTGCAAGGAATCTTCGATGGGCGAGGAGATTTACGGTGAGGCAGAATCTGCCCGGAGGCAAAAAGGAGACGCAACCAATGAGGTAGATCATGTATTTATCGGTTGTCGTGTAGGCATTGGCACAATAGAAGGGAGCGGCCACACATCGGTGGCTCGGGCCGAGAGGCATCCCGGGGCAGCTGAGCCTGCAATACCCGAGATTTCTAGCCTCGGAAAAGTAGCTCCTCCTTTGCCCCCGTCTTCTTCTTCCGTCGAAGGTACTTAGAGGGGTGAAGATGTTCTGTCGCCATCGTCCTTTCCTGTTGAAGATACTTCGAGGGATGCTGATGTTCTGCCGCCATCGTCTTCTCCCGTCGAAGGTATTTCGAGGAATGTCGAGTCCATGGACTGTCTAAGTCAAGTGGGGTGCCGAGCGATCATATTCCCATCGGGAGTGGTTCTTCTGGAGCCGATGAGACCAGGCCAGTAGATGTGCGCTCAACTTTTGAGGAGGCTCGGTGGCTCTGTTCTGTGGTGAGTTTTGGTCGACTGCATTGGCTTTTCAGTTTTGCACTTTCATTTTCTTATTGAGCTTCTTTTTCATAGCCCTTTGACAAGCTCAAGTCTGAGATGCTCCGCCGTGAAGCCAGGTTGCAAAAAGCCTTGGAAGGGGAAAAATCCCCCAGGCTTCTTTGTGACAAAAGGGCAAAGGAGTTGGTATACCTTCGGTATGAGGCGAGTCGAAGTCTGGACTACGAAGGCTACCTTGAGAGATAGGTAACCTTTGTTTCGAGGGGATGCATACTTCTTCTTCTGTCCTCGGAGACTAATATTTTGATGCTTCAGTTGCAGAGAAAGATAGAGGACCTGGAACGCTTTTGGGGTGAAGTTGGTCAGGCCAAGTATGAGTGTAATGAGCTAAGAGCCCAGATAGATGCCCAAGTTGCAGCCAAGAAGAATGCTTTGGCCAAGGCTTCTGCCCTCGAGGTGCAACTTCGGAATGCTCGTGAAAATAGCTTGGTCCACACGAGCAGGATCACAAAGCTCGAGTCTCACCTTTTGGATATGAAGGCCGAGGTCGTGGATGCCCGGGCTGAAGCTGAAGAGATTCGAGCTAAGGCTGATAAGAAAGTGGCTGTTTATTTAAAAGATGCTGTCGACGCTCGAACTGAGTTGAGAGGGGATTCCGATCGGGAGAGCAGAAGTAATGAATATGCTCGATGTAGATCCCGGAGGGAAACCCTCGAGGAGATCCATGCTAGGGGCTTCGATCTCTCGGAAGAGATAGCGCAGGCCAAGGCGGATAAATATCACGCTAAGTTCCTTGTATCCGATGTTCGAGATAATGAGGGAAAGGCCGATGGAGCCGTAGTCCCCGAGGGGAAAGTAGACTAGGCTTTTTCTTTTTGATTCTCCGTATAGTGTTCTTAGAGAACTTTGTAAATGAAGCCTCATGTTATTTCATATATACTTATAAAAGGAAGACTTTCGATTTCATCTTTCATGCATTTCCCTTTGCTTGTGTATGTCTTTCTTTGTTTCGAATTTAGACGTTTGTCGATGATTAGCCAGGTGGACTGGACTTCAAGGAAAAACCCTAAGGTTTACAAATCGGCCCTGGGGCTCGACAGGCTGGCACGTAGGCTCTTACGCATTGGATCGATATGATCTCTAACATAGGCTGGCGCTTAGGCTCTCACGCGTGGGGCCGGTACGACCTCTAATATGTGCTAGCGCTTAGTCTCTTATGCGTTGGGTCGACACAACCTCTAATAGTTGCTGGTGCCTAGGCTCTTACGTGTTGGGTTGGTACGACCTCTAATATTGGTTGGCGCCTAGGCTCTTATGCGTTGGGTCGGAACGACCTCTAATATTGGCTGGCGCCTGGGCTCTTACGCCTTGGGTCGGTACGACCTCTAATATAGGCTTTATTTTTCCCTCGTTAAAGACTTTTTGAAGTTTTTGTTTTTGCCCGACTCTTCGATGGTTCGATAAGAACCTCGATTGTGAGCTGTTATGCAGCGATAAATGAGCACCTCGGGAGGTTTCGCTCGATGGCTGAATTGTTTCGAAGCCTGTTGTTTGGAGCTGACATGATCGAAGCTCTTTTGCTTATGCCGAGGGTAGCCTGATTAACCGGTTCTTTTTGAAGTATTTTTGAAGTAATTTGAAGGCCTGTGATTTTATGGCGATGGTTGGCCATCCCCGAGTCGCGTTAGTTTGGCTGGTACAGCCTTGTGACCATAGTCATTGTATTTGGCCGTAGCCTTTTAGTCCCCGAGTGAAGTAGCTTTCGGCGTCTATATCGAGGGTATGCCTTTTTAGGGGTCTTACAAGTTTAACTATATAGCCTTAACTTTAAGATCGGGATTATGCCTTTTGTAAGGTCTTATAAATTTGAACATGCCTTACTTGAGGTCTTACAGATAGGTTACTTAGCACAAGTATGATTCATGCCTGGCTCGAGGTCTTACAGATAGCTTACTTGGTACAAGTATAATTCATGCCTGGCTTGAGGTCTTACATATTTGGTATTGCCTTATGGAGTTACACTGTTGATAACGCCTCGTGGAGGTCTTACATTTTCTAACATTGCCACGTGGAGGGCTTTCGAGCTCGAGGTCGCCCGCATGGGTTCTTATGTCCTCGGGTTCTTGATACCTCGATGAGGTAACCATCGGTGACAATCCCTAAGACATCGAGAGTTTTTCCCTCTGGAGCTGTTCTTTGTATATTTTGATGTTTCCTCGTAGAGGGCTTACGAGTTTGAAGTTTCCGGCCCGGAGGTCTTACATCTTTGAGTTTTTGACGTCAGTCCCCAAGTGTTCGGGAAATTTCTGGCTCTGGAGCCGTTTCTTAAAAAAATAGCGGATTTCTTTGAAGCGCAAAGCATTTTGATGGAAAAATATTCCTTGATTACTTGGCACAAGTATACATGTTTTCATCGTCAAGGGTTTAATTATTCTATGCGGACACGGTTCATTAGACCGTTTGGCCCGAGACATCATTTTCCTATCGAGACCCTTTTTGGTTCGTCTTGACTTCTTCGAGGAGGTGATCTCTCGGGGGGATGCCCCCTAGTATTCAAGGTTGATCGAAGAGAAGCCTTGAATACTTGTGAAGTTCTCCATAGGTAGCATATAGATGTTGCCTCGTTAAAAACCTTGCCGGTAAAACCCTTCTTGGGATAAAATCCGATCGAAGGGAAAGAGTGCAACGCATGCTTTAAAATCTAAAGTATTCAAGCGGGAAAGTGCTTCGATTTTTCTAACCGGACTCCTGCATATAGGTTAGTGTAAGATGTGAAGAAAAAGGGAGACGGTTATACCTTAATAGTGATGGCACTTCGAGCCTCGATATTCTTCAAATGTTTGCTCCGGGGACGCAGTACGGTCCTTTGCTAATTGACTTGGGTACAGCCGAGAATGCAGCTCGTGAGTGCTACTTCGTTGTTTGCTTATCCTTTGGCTCCTTCGATGTTGAAGGCGTCGATGCCGGTGCCACATCGTGCACCGCGAACATCTCTCTCGCTGCATGCTGCTCCCCGTATATGGTTTTTATTTCGTCCTTTGTTGGAAACTTTATCATTTGATGAAGGGTTGACGGTACTGCTCTCATGCAGTGTATCCATGGCCTTCCGAGTAAGGCATTGTATCTCATGTCTCCTTCGATGACATGAAACTTGGCATTTTGGGTTATGCCGGCCACATTGACCGGGAGGGTGATTTCTCCTTTCATTGTCTCGCTCGCCATGTTGAATCCGTTGAGGACTCGAGAAGCGGGAACGATTTGGTCGAGCAGTCCAAGCTGCTCCACCACCCTCGACCTGATAATGTTGGCCGAGCTACCTGGGTCCACAAGTGCACGTTTAATTTGAAATGTATTCACAATAAAAGAAATTACCAGTGCATCGTTATGAGGCTGAGACAGGGTCTCGATGTCCTCATCGCTGAATGTGAGAGCGTCCTCGGGTATGTAACCTCGAGTTCGCTTTCCCCTGGTGATGGATATTTTTGTTCGTTTGACAATGGGTTCCTGTGGGATGTCAACTCCCCCAACAATCATGTGGATGACATGTTGTGGTTCTTCTATTTCATTTTTCCTGTTCGCCTCTCTTTCCCGAAATGCATTTTTGGCTTGGTCGCTGAGGAACTCTCGAAGGTGTCCTTTGTTAAGTAGTCGGGCTACTTCTTCTCGGAGCTGTCTGCAATCTTCGGTCCTATAATCGTGTGTGCCATGAAATTCGTATGTCAGGTTGGGGTTCCTTTGCCACGGATCTGATAGTACGGGTTTTGGCCACCTGGTGTCTCTAATTTTACCTATGGCTGATACAATGTCCAAAACATCGACATTGAAGTTGTACTCAGATAATTGGGGTGCCTTTGTCTGCCCTGTATGTCTATCGAATCTGGCTCTGCTCACGAGTCCCCGAGGATTCTAACCTCCATCTGCCCTTCGATCATTTCGGGGTATGTTACGCCTTGGGGCGTTTCTTCGATCATCGGTATACGGTTGGTACCTTTCCTTGTTTGGACTTGGTTCCTTTGCCAAGAGCCTGTTAGGATATACTGAGCCTGAGGGGGCTCCTAGTTGGTCGTCCTCGACCCTAATCTTTGACTGATATCGGTTGTGGACATCCCACCAAGTCACGGCGGGATATTCAACCAAGTTCTGCTTCAGCTGCTTTGAAGCTACCGAGCTTCGTTCATTAAAACCTTGAGTGAAGTCCTGTACTGCCCAGTCATCGGAGACTGGTGGTAATTCCATTTGCTCCATTTGAAAGCGAGATACAAACTCCCGTAGCATCACGTTTTCCCTCTGTTTGATTTTGAAGACGTTAGATTTCCTTGTAGCAACCTTGATGGCACCGGCGTGTGCCTTTATAAAAGAATCTGCCACCATGGAAAATGAGTTTATCGAATTCGGGGCTAGGTTGTGATACCACATCATGGCCCCTTTTGAAAGTGTTTCTCCGAACTTTTTTTGCAGGACGAATTCAATCTCGTCGTCCTTCAGGTCGTTGCCGTTCATCACACAAGTGTAAGCAGTGACGTGCTCGTTTGGGTCCGAGGTTCCGTTGTACTTCGGAAGGTCGGGCATTCTGAATTTCTTCGGGATGGGCTTTGGAGCAGCATTTGATGGGAATGGCTTTTGTACAAATTTCTTTGAATCTACACCCTTCAGAATCGGGGGTGCGCCTGGGATTTGATCGACCCTTGAATTGTAGGTCTCCACCTTTTTGTCATTGGCTTCTATCTTCTTTTTGCCCGATTCAATCCTCTTTGTGAGGTCCTCGAGCATCTTTATGATAGCGGGGTTGGCTACTGGCCTGTTGTTGCTTGATCTTTCTGGTACCTGTTCGGCTTGAGGGGCCGTTTCCGGTGCTGCTGTGCTCGGAGTTTTTTGGTGGCTTTGCGGTTGAGCAATCACCAGCTGTTGTGCCTGCAACATCTCAAAAATGACATAAAGGCTAACCTCTCGTTCCTCCCGAGCTGGGATTTTTTGAGCTTCTTGTTGGTTTTCTTGGCGTATACTCCTGTTAGTGTGGGAGCTTATATCGATGTGTTGGGCGTTGCGCGAGACCACGTCCACAGGAATTGGTTCTGGTGCATCCTCAGGGTTTTGCGGTGGTACACCGATGCCTGGAACAGCTACACCATTCTCTCCATGGTCCTCGGGACCGTTGTTCTCACGTGCATTCACTGAGTTAGACATTTTGACCTGAAATCAAATATTCTTGGACAAGAAAAATTGTGAAAGATAACTTGCGTTATTCAATAAACCAGCACGAAAATAATTACTATTATTTTTAGCCCCACGGTGGGCGCCAAACTGTTTACTTTGAAAATGGTAATTACAATTAGATTTAATTTTGTGATTCTAAAACTGCGTGATTTATTTTTATGCTAGTTGTTTAGGCAATGGATGCTAAGTATGAGACTAGAGAATAAGGTAAGGGCTAAAGATAGCGTGACAAGCAAATCGAGTGGCTGAGAGTCGGGGTCTCGAGCTAGCCGATACGGGACCTCGAGGTTAAGCTAATGAGCCCGACTGGAGATGGCCGATGAAGCACTAACAGTTCTAACAGCTTTGATGAGGGCTCTTTATGATCAATGATGAGCAATAAACGAAGAACAATCGATGAAGCGAAATAAATGTAAGCAATGTAGTAAATATAAGCAATAAAATCAGGGGAGAATATGTTTAAGTTAGAGAGCAGAGAATGTTCTTCTTCTTCTATTGAATATCATGTGTGCAAAAAATGACAAGGATCCCCTTTATATAGGAGGGGGAATCCCATAACAATACAGGTGCATTTATTACAAAGATATGCGGTCAGTACAACCATTAATTGCAAAGATCAACGGCTGGTACAACCATTTAATGTCACGGTACGGACTTGTACTATTCTTGTAGACCTGGTCAGCTTTAATCACGTGCCTTGGGAATTACCCATTTGTCCAAGATAGCCGCCGATATGCGCTGCCCCGAGGTTGAGCATAGGGAACCCTCGGGGTCGAACCTTCAGCTGTGCCTCGGGCCTTCTGGAGACGGGCTATGGAATGCCAAAATGATCGTAAAATCGGACTCTCCGATTTCGGCCGTATACAATAGAGAAGACAAAGGTATGGGGTTTTGAAAGAGAAAGTAACATTTTGGTCTCACAAACGCGTCTTTCAGACAAATTAAATGAGCGAAAGAAATTTTGCAAGCCGGGTAATATGTTTGGGCCGCATAGAATAGAAATTAAAATAAGTTTCGATTTGGCAAAAACGGGTATTAAATTTGAAGAGCAAATTATGTAAAGTACCCATTGAACTTAAAATAATTACCCTTTTCTACCCATTTGAAAACTAATTACCCAACTTACGCTTAACTTGATTTGGATAGACTTGGATAATTACCTACGCTTATCATGAATTTTTTCAATTTCTTCGACTACTTCAATAATAAAATTGTAATTTAAAAAAAATAATAGAATTTGAATAGACTTGAATGTATTAATATCCGGTGTATTTATATATTTATAAAATGATATCATTTACATGCTTCTTTGTGTATGTCATATATTCCAAGTAATATTTTCTAATGAAAAATTATATTTGGACAAAAATTGATAGACCAACTATTATAGATATGTATTAGCTTTCATAAAAGAATATTTGGAGGTCATTACTCATTAGCACTGAACAGTTAAACAAAATCTCATCACACATGAAAGAAAGCAATTTAAATAGGAAAATATTGTCGTCAAGCGGAAAAAGAACTTTTCTTTAAAAAAAAAAAAAAAAAAGAAGAAGAACAAGAACAGAGCTTTGGTAGAAAAATCTATCTATATAGAATAGGAGAAGCAAAACCACTACATTAAGACAAGTGTCTTAAGCACAAAAAGCCAAGTGGCATTGTTAAGACAAAATAAACTACTTTTCTAACTAACTTTTATTGAATTTTAAATTTTGAATTAATTAGTTACACTGCTTGAATTAATAAATATAGATATTATAATTATCAATAAAAAATAAAAATACAAAAAAATATTCTACTCATTCAAATAGGAGTTTTAAAATTATTTTACAATAAAAAACAAAAATAACAAAAAATAAATAATAGGAATTTCAAAAAAATATATTGTACAGATAAGGCTGTCTAACTGAAATCATAATAGATATTGAATAAAAATAACATTAATGTAAATTTATGTGTAGATAATATCAATAGTTAAAATTTAATATATCATATTGAAAACAAAATAAAAGTAGTTCAAAATTATTATTTGAATTATAGGTAAAACACTAAATAAAATATTAATTAATAATATTATAGTAAAAAAATGCATAACAGTGGATGATAGAGATTGTTTGAGTATATTTATGATTTTGATTAATCTGTAAAATAAATATAGTAAATAATTAAATAATGCTAATAATTATGGTTAATAAATTTAGACAATGAACTAAGCATTTATATTGGTTTATCTTTTAAAAGTACTATATTAATTATTATAACATATAAATTATTTTATAACAAGCAAAATCTTAAAATTGATCGCGCATCGCGCGAATACCTACACTAGTATAGAGAAAGGAAGATGTGAATCAATTGACCCCAAGTGAAGACATGAAGACCAACTATTTGTTTTGAGATGAATGTTTCCATATCGTATTGCATTATTTGCACATGGCGAGAAAGCATTGACATTCAAGTTTAACAAAACTAATGAGTTACAACTACCTTTTATTAAATTTGTTCAAGTCCTCATAAATAAAGAAAACATACACAAAAATCGATAATCCAACATTTTCTTCCCCAGTACAAATTAACTATATATAAACACCTTTTATTTCCTTCCACCAGCAAGTCTCTCTTTCAAAATCTTCTGCCCCATGTACCTGCATCACATTTATACAAATCATTACCTATGATTATTAGTTCAACATAAAAATACAGAAACATGATCAAGATTTGTTAAACTTAATTTACCTTCCAAGCATCATGACAGTGGCTTGAGGATTAGTGCCAGGGGAGTATATAAAAGTGGATCCATCAATAACTCTCAATCCATCAACCCCAAAAACTCTATAATTTCTATCAACCACTTTTCCAACTTGACAACCTCCATGATAATGCCATATGGTCATTACTGTGTCTATACAAAATTGTTCTAAAGAAACAGAGGCACTCAAATGTCTTGGCCTCAAGTTAAGTGGAAAAGTCAACATTGTATCCATTAAAGATTGTGCTGAAGTAAAAGGGTATCTGAATTTGGAGAAAGATGTTGATTCTATGACCTCTGCTATTGTTTTCATGCCTTGTACACATCTTTGTAAGTCTCTTGGATCTTTGAAATAGTTGAAAGTTACTTTTGGATTTTCATTTGGGTCTTTGCTTTTAAGTTCAAGAAAACCTGTTGAATATGGTCCTGCTACTTTTTCTAGGATGAGACCAGCTTGCATTGGGGTGTGTAGAAGGTGTGGGTTGATCCCTGGTATGCCTTTGGGGAAGTGCACTTCTGAAGGTATTTTCAATGGGTCCATAGTCTGCACCAAATGAAAATAAAAAATTAATAATTCACCGATGACCATTACAAGTTACACTATCAAAGAATCTCTTTAGTTACTGCAATACAAGTAGAGTCACACCTCTCTATAACAGTACCCCTATATAACACACTTTGCTATAAAAGCCAAGTTTTCGGAAACAATTTTTATGTTATGTTATGATATACTCCCTCCGTTGCAGTTTATGTGAACCTATTTCCTTTTTGGTCCGTTCCAAAAAGAATGACCCCTTTCTAAATTTAGAAACAATACTTACTATTCTACCCTTAATGAGAAGCTTTTATAACCACACAAATATTCTGAGTCCCTTTTTAACTTGTTTAGGACTACAAATTACAAAAGTCTTCATTTTTTCTTAAACTCTCTGCCCAGTCAAACAGGTTCACATAAATTGGAACGAAAGGAGTATGTTCACATAAATTGGAACGAAAGAAGTGCTATGACAGCACTTCACTATAACATCCAAAATATTCGAAACAAACGAGTCTATTATAGAGAGGTTTGACAGTATGATATCTCTTATTCTCTTTTTTCTAGTCAATCCTCAAAATGTTACTCCCTCCGTTTCAGCTTATGTGAACCTATTTCCTTTTTGGTTCGTTCCAAAAAGAATGACCCTTTTCTAAATTTGAAAACAATTTAACTTAAACTTACAATTCTACCCTTAATGAGAAGCTTTTATAACCACACAAATACTCGGGGCCTCTTTTTGAGTTGTTTAGGACCACAAATTCCAAAAGTCTTCATTTTTTCTTAAACTTCGTGCCCAGTCAAACAGGTTCACATAAATTGGAACGGAGGGAGTAGAATTTACTAGTGGAACTGCTTGCATAGTTATTTTGAAAAAATATAATTGTCTTGCTTCTCAAATTCTTCTTTATTTTTTTTAAAACAAATGTGACTGAAAACTACTTTTAATACCAAAATTTTTAATCAAACACCACGCAAAAAATTTTCATAAATTTGTCATGTTCAAATGAAGGTTACATTATTTTGTGCTCATGAACCCCGTTTATAGGAGATGATTGCAAAGTAAAATTTTTAGTAATGGAGTCTAATTAATTAATGTTTGATTAGTGAATAGTGCCTCTTTCAGGGTCAAATTATGTCAAATTAATGTTTCGATTAGTGACATAAGCTACCAATGCCTAATACTTATTATGAAAATGAGCTATTCTGATCTCACCTGATTAGCTATATTTTTAAAATCATGGGCGATCCTTCGCATCCAATCCAATTCCAAAGGCCCACTGGCAGCTTCAATGTAACTTTTGAAGCCAGTAATACCAACCACTTGAATAAGAGAAACTTCAACAGGGTGAGGAGAAGGAACAAAGACAGCATTCATTGGGTTATCTGACATACCCATACCAACCATGGGCTGATCCACCAAAATATAGATCCCATGGGCCTTCAATTGCTTTGCCGGCCCAATACCACTTAACATCAACATTTGTGGGCTTCCCAACGCTCCAGCGCTCAAAACGACCTCGTTTTTGGATCCCTCGCTCAAGTACGACATGTGGCTATTACCTTTTGAATCTTGAAACCGAACTCCATAAGCTCTTGGCTTGCTTCCTCCTGCTTCATTTTCAGTAATTAATGACAGTGTTAGTATTTGGAATACTACACTGTATAGCCGTTCCCTAAAATAATAGTTAAAAAATATATATTTTTTATATATTAACGTATAATATATATATTTTATACAAAATTAGTATATATTTTTTGTATATTCAGCTAAAGAATATAATTATATTTGGTCGACCGGCCAAATGTGTATTTGCCCGTTAGTATTTCGTCTGTTTCCAAAAAGAAAATGTCATAGTTTTCTTTTTTTTGGTTGTCCCCAAAAAATATTATACTTTGTTATTTAAAAAAAATTAACTTAATATCTCTAGTGAGATGATTCATAGTCATAGATATATTTATGACTTGTTTTAAACCATATTTATTACTAGATTTTTGTCGGTACCATTTGACTTTAAGATTTGATAGTATGACTTATGGTACTTATTATTTGATTTCAAAATATGTAATACTCATTTTTAGAAATTAAGAAATCGATGTATGAATAAACGAGACAATCAATGAAAATAAAATAATCCCATCCTCGTACTCTAAATCTTGTAATTTTATTTGTGTATACTCATTTTGTAAGGAGTTGCGAATAGAAAAAATAAAAAAAAAAAGAAAAAGGAAACGAAAAAGAGAAATGAAAAAATTTATGCAGTTACCTTCTTTTTTGAACAAGATCTGTTGCACGGTTGCATACAAATAAACAGTAATTTTGGTAGGATCAGCATACTCTAATAAATCAGCAGCAGTATGTCTATGACCTTGTGGATCAAAAATGGTACCACCAACTTTAGTTCCAAACAAATGTTCATACGTAAAACCATTATATGGTTTCACCCCTACTTCCACAAGACCATTTCTCACCGCCGATTGCCACTGCTTTATCTGTGGCTGAAACGCCACTTTCTTTTCAACCCATTCATACGCTTCATTCACTACCTTTTCATCCCATCCCATTTTCTTAACGTAGCCTTTGCTTGCCCGTGAAAAGAACCCGGCATTAACAGCCGAGCCGCCGCCTAAGACACGGCCACGGTGGTTGAATACGCCGTCGGTAGAGATGAAGAGTTGTGCGGGCGATGAAGGAGAAGTGTCTGCTAAATTGTTGGCAAAACCAGTAATGTTTGTGATGTTTGGGTTACCATAAGGCAAGCCACCTCTTTCCAATAACAAAACATTGGAACCTTGTGAGAGAGTTGCTGCTAATGCACAGCCAGAAGTTCCTCCTCCTATAACGATATAATCGAAGAATACCACCTCTGGTGCTGATGTAGCGTCCTTTGCGAATGTGGAATATGGGGCTGCATGCATAGAAACAAAACTAGTACTTTTACCACCTTCATTTTTATTATATGTTTACAAAGAGCTTAGTTTCTATACAGTTTACTAACGTGTCACCTAAAAGAGAACTACATGTAGTTTCTCACAATAAGTAGAATTAGTAACCCAAAAAAATAAGATAAAACCTGCTAAAGCATGTTAGAATGCACAGAAACACCAATAATGTAAAAAATTCTTTACGCGAAAATGAAAACATAATTCGATCTTTACAATAGATCTTGCAAAGAAGGAGAAAATGGAAGCAAAGAAGAATTAATCACGGCAACTTTAGAGCATGAACAGATACGTACCTTTCTCAGAAAAACAAGGAACGGTGAGAATGAGAATTGCAAGAAGAGAAGAAAAAATGGAGAGGCTCCAATTACTTGAGCTAACCATCTTCTGTTTCAAGATTTATTTGGTTGTGAGAATTAACAAATGTCACAGAACAATACACTGAAACAAATGTTCTTTTTATAGAGAGATCATTGAAAGGAACGATTATAGAGGCAAAACATTCTGAGAGGTGCAAAGAATTCTGGGTCAGGCTAACAGAGAAATATAGTTTAACAAGTCAGATGGTGCACTAATCTATGTAAAAGATAAGCAAGTCGGTGGTTGAAGACTGATGAAAACGCAAAGCTTCATCATTTACTTTAAAAGAGCCTGTTTCTCTAACTCTCACCTGCCCAAAAGAAGCATCATTAAATACTTCTTACCGCTAATTGACGGCAAGTTAATGTAAAGGAAATTAAACTATCACAACATTTAAAAAAGATAAATTACTGTTTACGACTATCTTTAACTATTCCACTTGGGTACTTAATCTCCCGAAATCCACGACACTACTAGAAAATCAAGAATTTCAGACTGAAAATTTTTGTCGGAAATTTCCGACGGAATGAATTGTAAAAATAATATCACCTATATATTTTTTAAAAAAATTCAACCACATTTCCGACCAAATCGGTTGCAACTTTTGGCGAAAAAATTAGTTTGACTTGTTTGACTTCAATTCCGATCGATTTGGTCGGTACTTTTAAAAAAAAATTGAAATGACAATTCCGACCAAGTCGGTCGGAATTGTTTTTTTAAAAACCCCACCTGATCCTGTCACGACCCAAATTTCATTATAGGCCGTGATGGCGCCCCAATACCGTTGTTAGGCAAGTCAACACTAATCAACTAGTGAATTTCCATTTTAAATAAATTAGCAAGTGATAACTTCTCCTTATTTGATAAAAAGCTTAGGAGTTTGAAATTTTAACATAAATAAATGGAAGCAATAAATACGAATTGTAATCATGTAAGTAAACCAATACCATAAGTCTACTAGTGTGTGTGCCAAGACCTGGTGTCACAAGTATTGGGCAATCTAGTAGAATATACAAAACCATACTGTCTTACTGTCTGAAATGAAATAGACAGGAAAATAAAGATATAAGAGAGACTCCAGCTGCTGCAAAACGGCTCAAAAGGGCAGTTCACGGGGAAGTCTCAAGCTGGGGAGTCAAGTCTACGCGCTGGACTGATGGCCAGATGCACATGCCTCAAATCATCTACAATCAAGTATAGAAGTGTAGCGTGAGTACATAAA
This sequence comes from Nicotiana attenuata, assembly GCF_001879085.1. Lineage (NCBI taxonomy): Eukaryota > Viridiplantae > Streptophyta > Magnoliopsida > Solanales > Solanaceae > Nicotiana > Nicotiana attenuata. The sequence continues at coordinate 30,707,237 of NC_031993.1, forward strand.
AATATGTACCCAGTATCTCGTCTAACCTCGAAGAAGTAGTGACGAGGGATCGACTCCGACACTTACTAGGACCAACAATATAATAATATGAAGTTCCAATTTTTATATCATAATGTATGTAGATAACAACAAGCTCAAACAAGAATAATAACTGGAAAATCCTTCCATCATATTTAAGAAGTCAAGGAACTTTCTTTATTTAAAACAAGTGACTTTTCAAGCAACAAATCATACAAACTATAAAGAGTTCCAGCTCTATTATCGCACACAAATACCACCGAGGACGTTCGGCCCGATCCAACATAAAAGTAAATTGTGCACTGCCGAGGGTCGAAAGGAGCGAACCATAGATGCATCTATTCAACCCAATCGCGAATCATACATGCGACGCGGTCAAAACATAACCCCGCTCGCGGATCATACGTACGACGCGGTCAAACATAATTTTACCATTTAAATCATAACCCTTTCATGATTCTTTAAAAGAAATGAAGACAATTCAACTTGAAGCGTTTAAATCCTTAGAAATCCTCAACACATAATTCCCTTTGTTACAATTAGCACATATAATCATATAATGGTGTCCACAAAGCATGGTAAAACCTAAAACTACCCGGACATAACAGAAATAGTAGCTACGTATGGACTATCGTCACTTCATGCGTACATTGCTCCCACAAATAACCACATATTAATTAAGTTCACCTATAGGGAAATTTCCCTCATACAAGGTTAGAAAAGAGACTTACCTTGCTTCAAAGCCTACTTCCAACTCAAGAATGCACTCAAATCCTCAAATCGGAGCTGAACAATCCAGAACTATTCAACTAGTGTAAAACCAATCATTATAGGTTCAAACGTTCATATTCTAACTATTAAAGTGATTACCCAACCCCAAAGGCAAGATTCCTAAAATTCACCGCAGAGCCCACGTGCCCGGATTTCGAAAATTTTCGAAGAAAGTTGTTACCCATAACCTAAGGAACATAAATATATGATTATCACAAAGTTTCAGGGTCACTTTAATGGTAAAACTCTCATTCTTGTCAATCCCTAGGTTTTTCATCTAGACCCATGATTTTCACAATTTATACATGTTATTCTACCCATAATCTAAGTACTTAACTCACATATGGTAGAAATTACTTACCTCCAAAAGCTAGATGAAAATCCCTCTCAAGAAGCTCCGAAAGTCGCCCAACAATAGAGTGAAAATGAGTCAAAAATGCCTAAGTCCCGTATTAAATGAAGTGCACTGCCTCCAACTTTTCCGCACCTGCGATCACTGCGCCGCATCTGCGCCCCCACTTCTGCGGAAATGGGCTGGCTGGCGTCGCATCTGCAGATAAGCTCCCGCTCCTGCGGTCCCGCTTCTGCGAAAAGGGAGCCGCTTCTGCGGCACCTGAGTTGCCCTTCCTTTACCGCTTCTGCGGTGCTTGGACCGCACTTGCGAGCTCGCATCTGCGGTTGACCAACTGCAGGTGCGGTTATGACAGTAGTTGTAGCTTCAGCTCTTGCTCCAACTTTCAACTTGGTCCGGGCCTCTTCCGATTGACGCTTCCCCGCCCGAACATACCAACACGTTGGGAATCATAAAACGGACTTGCTCGAACTCTCGGAACGCCCGAAACAACATTAAAACTAAGGATCACACCCTAAAACCAATTGAATCAAACTTATGAACTTCAAGTTCTTCAATTTACTTCCAATGAGCCGAAACGTACTTATACTACTCGGAATGACACCAAATTTTCCGTGCAAGTCTTAAATGACATTACGGAATATTCCCACTCTCAAAATTCAATTTGGACTTCGATATCACCAAAACCCGCTCCAACCCAAATTTAAAGAACTTCTAAAAACCTTCAAGAACCAACTTTCACTATTAGGCGCCAAAATGCTCACGGGTCATCAAAAACCCAATCCGTACATACGCCCAAGTCCTTAAACATCATACGAACCTATTGGAACCGTCAAATCCCGATTCCGAGGTCATTTACTCAAAATGTTGACAGAAGTCAAACTTGGCCTTTCAGGCCAACCTTAAGGAACCAAGTGTTCTGATTTCAAACCAAACTCGTCCAAATCCTGAACCAACCGTCCCCGCAAGTTATAAATCAGTAAAAGCAAGTACGGGAAGTCTTATTCAGGGGTATGGGGTTCTAGAAAGCAAAACGACCGGTCGGGTCGTTACATTCTCCACCTCTTAAACAAACGTTCGCCCTCAAATGGATTTAGATTCATACCTGAAGTACTGAATAAGTGTGGATATCTGCTCTGCATGTCCTCCTCGGACTCCCAGGTCGCCTCCTCGACTGGTTGGCCCCTCCACTGAACCTTAACCGCGGAAATCCTCTTGGATCTCAACTGGCGATCCTGTTTATCAACAATAGCAACTGGCTCCTCCTTATAACCCAAGCTCTCATCTGAATAGTTCTGAAGTCTAACTCTTGAGACAAGTCGGCGTGATACCTCCGAAGCATAGGCACGTGAAAAACTGGATGAACCCCTGATAGGTTGGGAGGTAAAGCAAGCTCATAAGCAACCTCCCCAACTCGCCTCAACATATCAAATGGTCCTATAAACCTTGGGATCAACTTGCCCTTCTTCCCGAATCTCATAATACACTTCATCGGCGAGATTTTCAAGAGAACCTTCTCGCTGACCATAAATGATACATCACGCGCCTTCTGATCCGCGTAACTCTTCTGTCTGGACTGTGCTGTGCAAGTCGCTCCTGAATCACCCTTACCTTTTCCAAGGCATCCTTTACCAGATCGGTACCATATAACCTAGCCTTGTCGGGCTCAAACCACCCGATGGGAGAACGACATCGCGGACCATATAAGGCCTCAAATGGAGCCACCTCGATGCTTGACCGATAACTGTTGTTGTAAGCAAACTCGGCCAAAGGTAAGAACTGATCCCACTGTCCTCTAAAGTCAATCACACATGCTCTTAGCATGTCCTCCAGTATCTGAACTGTTCGCTCCAACTGCCCGTCGGTCTGAGGATGAAATGTTGTGCTGAGCTCAACATGGGTCCCCAACTCACTCTATACGGCTCTCTAGAAATGTGAAGTGAACTGAGGGCCTCTATCTGATATGATGGAAACAGGCACACCGTGCAACCGAACTATCTCCCGAATATAAATCTGGGCCAACTTCTCTGAAGTATACATAGTCACAATCGAGATGAAGTGTGCTGATTTGGTCAACTTGTCGACAATGACCCAAACTGCATCAAACTTCCGCAAAGTCAACGGTAACCCAACTACGAAGTCCATAGTAATGCGCTCCCATTTCCACTCAGGTATGGTCATTTGCTGAAGTAGGCCACTTGGCCTCTGGTGCTCATACTTGACCTGCTGGCAGTTTAGGCACCTAGCTACATACTCCACTATGTCTTTCTTCATCCACCGCCACCAATAATGCTGTCTCAGGTCACGATACATCTTCGTAGCACCTAGATGAATAGAATACCGTGAACTATGTGCCTCTTCTAGAATCTTCTCCCTCAAGCCATCGACACTAGGAACACATAGGGGACCCTAGAGTCGCAGAACACCATCCTCGCCAATAGAAACCTCCTTGGCACCACCCTGTAGTACCATCTTTCTGAGAACTGCCAAATGCGGATCATCAAACTGCCGAGCCTTGATCTTCCCCAATAATGAAGACTGGGCAACAACGCATGCAAGAACTCGGTTGGGCTCTGAAATGTCAAACCTGACAAGTCTGTTAGCCAAGGACTAAATGTCCAAAGCTAGTGGCCTCTCCTCTGCTGAAATGAATGCCAAGATACCCATACTCTCTGCTTTCCTGCTTAAGGCATCCGCGACTATATTTTCCTTGCCTGGATGATAAAGGATGGTGATGTCATAATCCTTCAGTAACTCAAGCCATCTATGCTGCCTCAAATTGAGATCTCTCTGCTTGAACAAAAGCTGTAAGCTGCGATGATTAGTGTAAACCTCACATGACACCCCATAAAGGTAATGTCTCCAGATCTTAAAATCATGAACAATTGCGGCTAACTCTAGATCGTGAACAGGGTAATTCTTCTCATGAATCTTCAGCTGATGTGAAGCATATGCAATAACTCGCCCCTCCAGCATCAATACACAACCCAAGCCAACGCGTGAAGCATCGCAATACACAGTATATATCTCGGAACCGGAAGGCAACACTAGAACCGGTGATGTAGTCAAAGCTATCTAGTCAACAGAAAGGAGCAGCCTTCTAGGTTAATCTAGTCAAAGGTGCTGCAATGGATGAAAAGCCCTACACAAACCGGCGATAATAACCTGCTAACCCCAGGAAACTCCTGATCTCGGTCACCAAAGTGGGACGTGGCCAACATTGAACTGCCTCAATATTCTTGCGATCCACCTTAATACCCTCTCCTAATACAACATGCCCCAAGAATGCCACAGACTCTAGCCAAAACTCACACTTGGAGAACTTACCATATAGCTTCTATTCTTGGAACGTCTGAAGGACCACTCTCAAATGTTGCTCGTGCTCCCCCAGGCTATATGAATAAATCAAGATGTCATCAATGAAGACGATAACAAAAGAATCAATATAAGGCTTGAACACTCGGTTCATCAAATCCATAAACGCTGCTGGGTCATTAGTCAAGCCGAAGGACACACTAGAAACTCATAATTGCCATATCTAGTATGGAAAGCAGTCTTCGAAACATCTGAGTCCCGAATCTTCAACTGATGGTACGCCAATCTCAAGTCGATCTTAGAAAACACCCTAGCACCCTGCAACTGATCAAACAAATCATCGATACACGGCAACGGGTAATTGTTCTTGATGGTAACTTTGTTCAACTAGCTGTAATTAATGCACATCCGCATAGTCACATCTTTCTTCTTCACAAATAGCACTGGTGCTCCCCAAGGTGATACACTTGGTCTGACAAACCCCTTTGCTAATAACTCCCCAAGTTGCTCCTTCAGCTCCTTCGGAGCCATACGATACTGTGGGATCGATATAGGCTGGGAACCTGGAGCCAAATCAATACAGAAATCAATATCACGATCTAGCGGCACAGCCGGAAGGTCAAAAGGAAACACATCAGCGAACTCTCGGACTATTGGCACTGAATCAATCGTCGGAGACTCTGCAGTGATGTCCCGAACATAAGCTAGATAAGCCAAACAACCCTTCTCGACCATATGTCAAGCCTTTAGAGAAGAGATAACCCGACTGGGCGTACTAATGGAGGAACCCTTCCACTCCAATCTCGGCAACTCTGGCATCACTAAAGTAACAGTCTTGGCATGACAATCAAGGATGGCGTGATAACCAGTCCATGCCCAGGATGACCTCAAAGTCGATCATATCAAGTAACAGAAGGTCCGCTCTAGTCTTGTAACCACAAAATGTAACCACACAAGACCGGTAGATCCGATCCTCAACCACAGAGTCGCCCACAAGAGTGGGCACATAAATAGGAGTACCCAAAGACTCACGAGGAATATCCAGGGAATGAGCAAAAAGAGATGACACATATGAATAGGTAGACCCTGGATTAAATAATACCGAAGCATTCCTACCACAAACAAAAAATAATACTTGTGAACACGGCATTTGAGGCCATTACATCTGATCTGGCCAGAAAAGCATAGAATCTAGCTGGAGCACCGGTTGGCTGGCCTCCGCCTGGCTGAACAATAGCTGGTTGACCTCCCCCTACCTGGCCTCCACCTCTAGGATAGCCCCTACCAGCCTGTCCCCCACCTCTGGGCGGTCGAGCGGCTGGTGCTGCAATCATGGGCTGATTACCCTACCATACTGCCTTGCTCCGAAGTCTGGGGCAGGTCCTCTTTATGTGACCCGGATCTCCACACTCTTAACAACCTCTCGGTACCATAGACTGATGTCCCGAAGTCTGACCCTGATAGCCTGAATACCCACTAGAAGAACCCTGAATGGCTAGTGGGCGGTATGAACTCTCTAGCATGGCACTGAAATAGGCACTAGAAGAACCTTGATGAACTGGTGGGCGGTAAGAACTCTCTGGCATAGCGCTAAAATAGGGTCGCGCAAAAGTACCCCGAGGAGGTGGTGGTGGTGCTGGATATGTGGGCCTACTAGATCGACCCCTCTCGAATTGACCTCTACCCCTAGCTGGGGAACCTCTAAACTCTCCAAAGAATCGGGTCCTCTTGTCTTGCTGTATCTTGTCTCTACCCCTCTGCCGATAGCCCTCAATCCTCCAAGCAATCTCCACCACTAGCTGATAGTCAGTACCCATCTCAACCTCTCGGGCCATGCTAGCCCGAATACCGGGGTGCAACCCTATTACAAATCTCCGGACACTCTCTACATTCGAAGGAAGTATCATAAGTGCATGGCGAGACAACTCAGAAAATCTCGCCTCATAATCGGTCACAGACATCTGACCCTGCTCGAGCTACTCAAACTAACTCTTCCCTCTGAGTGGGTGGAATATACCTGTCCAACAGAAGCCGTGTAAACTGATCCCAAGTCATGGGAGGAGAACCCGCTGGTCTGCCAAGAAGGTAAGACTGCCACCATCTACGGGCCCTGCCCTCCAGTTGGAAGGCGTTGAAATCTACTCCACGGGACTCCAATATCCTCATGTTGTGTAGTTTGTCCCTGCACCGATCAATAAAGTCCTGGGGTTCCTCATGCCACTCAGCCCCGAAGATAGGAGGGTGTAGCCAAGTCCATTTGTCCAGTAGCTTCTGGGGATCGCCGTGCGTAGCTGGTCTAGGCTCAGGTGCTGCTGCGGCAACTGGCTGGGCACCGCCCAGGGGTAGTGTACCCGGAGTCTAATAAACGGCAGCTGCGTGCCCAAGAGCCTGAGCAGTAGGGGTTTGTGCTCCCCCTCATGCTTGAGATGTGGCTGGGTCTACTGGAAATAAACCAGCCTGAGTCATAGTGTCCATGAATCGTAGCATACGACGCATGACCTCCTGAAAACTCGGTCCCGTCATGAAATCCACCGGGGCTGGCTCTGGAACTGGCACCTCACCCTGCTCCTCGATGACGGGATCCTCTACTGGATCCGCTGATGGTGCTACTGGGGCAGCTTTGGGGCGCCCTCGTCCCCTACCTCGGGCCGGTGCCCTCCCCCGGCCTCTACCTCAGCCTCTAGAAACGTGGGGAGCAGCTCCTCCCGGGTCTGGAACGTCTGCCGTACGCGTCCTTACCTTCTGTGAGAGAATAAAAGAAGGAAATTTAGTATACCATCAGCTGCACGATAGGAGATGAATAAAGAGTAGTTTCCTAACACCATATAGCCTCTCGAAGATAAGTACAGACGTCTCCGTACTGACCCGCAAAACTCTACCAGGTTTGCCCATAACTTGTGAGACCTACGTGAACCTAGTTCTCTAATACCATGTTGTCACGGCCCAAATTCCTTTATAGGCCGTGATGGCGCCCAACACTGTTGTTAGGCAAGCCAACACTGATCAACTAGTGAATTCCCGTTTTAAATAAATTAGTAAGTGATAACTTCTCCTTATTTGATAAAAAGTTTAGGAGTTTGAAATTTTAACATAAATAAATGGAAGCAATAAATACGAATCGTAATAATGTAAGTAACCATAATCATAAGTCTACTAGTGTGTGTGCCAAGACTTGGTGTCACAAGTATGTGGGCAATCTAGTAGAATATAAAAAACCATACTATCCTACTATCTGAAATGAAATAGACAGGAAAATAAAGACATAAGAGAGACTCCAGCTGCTGCAGAACGGCTCAAAAGGGCAGCTCACCGGGATGTCTCAAGCTGGGGAGTCAAGTCTACACGCCGGACAGATGGCCAGATGCACCTGCCTCAAATCCTGTACAATCAAGTACAGAAGTGTAGCGTGAGTAGATAAAAATATGTACCCAGTAAGTATATCGTCTAACCTTGAAGAAGTAGTGACGAGGGGTCGACTCCGACACTTACTAGGGCCAACAAAATAATAATATGAAGTTCTAATTTTTGTATCATAATGTATGTAGATAATAACAAGCTCAAACAAGAATAATAACTGGAAAATCCTTCCATCATATTTAAGAAGTCAAGGCACTTTCTTATTTAAAATAAGTGACCTTTCAAGCAACAAATCATACAAACTATAAAGAGTTCAAGTTCTATTATCATACACAAATACCACCGAGGACATTCGGTCCGATCCAACATAAACGTAAACTGTGCACTACCGAGGGTCGTACGACGCGACCCATAGATGCATCTATTCACCCCACTCGTGAATCATTCATGCAACGTGGTCAAGTCATAACCCCGCTCGTGGATCATACGTGTGACGCGTGTTGCGGCCAAACGCACACTCAAGTATACGCGGTCGTCAAGTAATAAAGTGACTAAAAGTCGGATGTCGAACCCACGAGAACTTGTGATTAACTATTAACTAAATTAGACCATCCTAACTATCTAAACAAGAATTAAACTTAGAAATATTTGATTCTAAACTAATTAAATAAAGAAATATAAATAATGAATTTTCAACAAAGGAAGAGCAGATTTTTATGTTATCAATATGATGAAAACGATCTAGGGTTATGGGCTATCTAACATTCCTATTGTATTTTTCATTGAATTGACTAACTAATTTATCTAGTTTAATGGTTAACAGGGTTAATATTGCTCATAAGAATCTGTCGAGTTCATTCTCGCCTATTCAAGCTAACCTAACGCCTATATGTCTGTGGAGTTAGAACTAACAAGAATGCATTTATAGTTCCTGTAAATCAACCAAGCAAGGCAATTAGATATATGTCTATCCTAACTGCGAATCCGTTTCCCGATGCGCAGGTTCAAGAACTTGCTCTATTCAATCCTCTATGCAATCTAGAATTCCCACTTTCGAGTTCAATTCTAGATACGTAGATAGTATTCAATTGGTGATCAAGCAATTAAATAATTAAGTGCAGGATTGAATAAATAAACTAATATGATAAACTAAGAAATCAAAATCAATATCCGAATAACAATAGTCATGAAAGAACCACAACCCTAGAATGTGAAGTTTAGCTCCACATAGACATGGTAGCCAAATAACAAATCATACAAAGAAACATAAAATTACAAAGTTTGGTGGAAGAAAGATGAAACCCGGCCTCCACGGTGGCTCTGTGCTCTCCCTAGGTCGAATTCCCTTCAAAAGTATGTTAGATGCCCTAAAAGGGGCGTTTTTGGCCTATATATTGCGTACAAAAGTCGTGGGCCAAAGTTCTCCAAATCCTAGTCCGAATCAGCTTCAGGGATTGATGCTGGGGTGGATGCTTCGCATCCACCTCGTCCTCCGCTTCTCAGCTTCGCATGCTATGGTGATGCTTCGCATCCACCCTTTGTTCCTCCATCTCAGCTTTGCCCAGGTGCGGATGTTATGGGGATGCTATGGGCTGACTTCACTGCAAAGGGTGCACCAAGTAACCTTCTTCCCAAGGTTGGATGCGATGCATCCACCCTCTTCTCCTCTAGTTAGAGCACCTTTTCTTCATATTTTTGCTCTCCAACACCCTAAATCATCACACACAACTCAATTAGTCATAAAACCAAAAATTAAATCATGTTGGGCATTTTTAACACCAAATAGCAACAAAAAGCGGTTAAAACATGAGTGAAGTAATATCAAAACATATAGAAATATGCCCAACATCAACGCGATCAAACATGATTTTATCACTTAAATCATAACCCTTTCTTGATTCTTTTAAAAAAATGAAGACAATTCAACTTGAAGCCTTTACATCGTTAGAAATCCTCAACATAATTCCTTTCGTTACAATTAGCACATATAATCAAATAATGGTATCCACAAAGCATGGTGTAAACCTAAAACCACCCGGGCATAACAGAAATAGTAGCTACATACGGACTCTCGTCACTTTGTGCTTACGTAGCCCCCACAAATAACCACATATTAATTAAGTTCACCTATGGGAAATTTCCCTCTTACAAGGTTAGAAAAGAGACTTACCTTGCTTCAAAGCATACTTCCAACTCAACAATGCGCTCAGATCCTCAAATAGGAGCCGAACAATCCAAAACTATTCAAATAGTGTAAAAACCAGTTATTATAGGTTCAAAAGTTCATATTCTAACTATTAAAGTGATTACCCAACCCCAAAGGCAAGATTCCTAAAATTTACCACCGGGCCCACGTGCCCGGATTTCGGAAATTTTCGAAGGAAGTTGTTACCCATAACCTAAGGAATATAAATATATGATTATCACTAAGTTCGATGGTCAATTTCGTGGTAAAAATCTCATTCTTGTCAAACCCTAGATTTTCCATATAAACCCATGATTTTCACAATTTATACTTATTAATCTACCCATAATCTAAGTACTTAACTCACATATGGTAGAAATTACTTACCTCCAAAGGCTAGATGAAAATCCCTCTCAAGAAGCTCCAAAATCGCCCAATAATAGAGTGAAAATGAGTCAAAAATGGCTAAGTCCTGTATTAAATGAAGTGCACTGCCTCCAGCTTTTCCGCACCTGCGGTCACTGGGCTGCATCTGCGTCGCCGCTTTTGCGAAAAAGGGTCCGCTTCTACGAAAATGGGCTGGATTGGCTGGCGTCGCATCTGCGGACGGGCTCCCGCTCATGCGATCCCGCTTCTGCGAAAAGGGAGCCGCTTCTGCGGCACCTGGGCTGCCCTTCCTTTGCCGCTTCTGCGGTGCTTGGCCCACACCTGCGAGCTCGCACATGCGGCTGACCAACCACAGGTGCGGTTATGATAGCTGCTGGAGCTTCAGCTATTGCTCCAACTTTCAACTTGGTCCGGGCCTCGTCCGATTGACTTTCGGGACCCCATGGCCTCGCCCGTAGGGGTGGGCATATATCGGGTAAAATCGATAACCCGAACCGTTAATTATTTATTGGGTTATCGGCATTGAGTTATTGGGTTAACGGTTCGGTAATGGGTTAAAAAAAAATTTTATTGGGTTATCGGTTCGGGCTCGGTTTGCAATTTTGTTATTGGGTAAAAACCGATAACCTAATAAGAATTAACTAATTTACTAGTTTACCCTTAAGTATATACATACTATACTAGGGTTTCATAATTGGTTTTTCCTATTCTTTCTCAATTCTCAGTAAGTCAGTTTCTCTTTCTCAGTTTCTCAATTTTTCCGACGCACCCCTACGGCCCAACCTCACCAGTTCTCCGCCTCACCACGGCTCACGCCCTCACCAGTCACCAGTCACCAGTCATCCCGTCAAGACTCAGGGCGGCGTCACTCGTCAGTCGCATCACGCCCTCACCAGTCAGCCCGTCAAGACTCAGGGCGGCGTGTAAGTTTTTAGTTGCTTCATCTTCATCTTTTTCTTAGTTTGTTTGAAAGCATTCTGGCTGTGGATTTTTTTTTGGGGGGGGGGGGGGTTGTGCTGTGTGTGTGTGCGCTGCTATTGTTAGAGATCTTGTTCTAATCATTTGTCTAGTCTTTAAACGTTTTTGGAGATTCTTGATGTTATACACGTCAATACCACACAAGAGGGGGAGTGATTTGTGTGGTACCTAATTTTCGCGTTAGAAGAACCTGGTTCTTCTAAGTGTTCTAACTACAGCAGTTTGCGGAATAATAAATGCTGAAAGTAAAGTGCACAGAGATTTTTACGTGAAAAACACCTGGCTCAAAAGGTGAAAAAACCACGACCTACTACTCAGTAGGATTTTCCCAAACTCCACTAAAATCACTGAGCCAAAAACTGCATTTACAAAACTCTTTTGTAAACCTAAGGATTAACTCTAATCCCAGTGTAGCACACAGCCTCAACTGTTGCGACACTTTCAAGTTAACTCTAACTTGAATACTCAAAGTACCTAATACAATTGCTTCTATGAAAGCTGAAAGGTACAATATTAAAACACCTACTACAATTGAACTAGAAATAAAGAAAGACACATAAACTTCTTTATGGAGTTGGTTCTTCAATCTAATTCATGTAGCTTCTGGTTTGCACACTTGAATCACACACGAACTGCTTGCAAAAAGCCTTGCTATTTTGCTCCCAATTCACGTTTAACTTCTGCGTTTTTGTGCAACACCTATAAAAGAGAACAATCGTTATATTTATAGAGTTAGTAATCAGAGTTTGATAAGAACTCGAATTGTAGATCCTTTGACAATTCGAGTCCAAGAACAACTCTAACTCCTAATCCATATCCTTGATCCGGATATAATTCTCTTTTCATAAGGAGACTTCAACTCCTTATCCTGTATGCAATCTTTTCGATCAATTCAGAAGATATTGTTGCTGATCCTTGAGACTTATCTTCTTCACGCGTATGTCACACGTGCAAGCATATCAACACTGTGTCTCACATGATGGACCTGGTTCATGACTGAGTTCATTTTGTCAATCTTCAAAACATCATCTGAACTTGGGCCAACAAATTCCCCCTTTTTGATGATGACAAACTCTGTGCTTTTATTGATCAGAGACCCTGTGGAACTCAGCTTAATTTTCACACTTTAATTTTTAACTTATCATTAAGGACCAGGTTTAATCAAGTTATAAACATCACATTTTTCAGAATACAAAGTAAAGCACAATATCTCTTCCCCCTTTTGGCATCATCGAAAAGTTGCATTTTATTAGAATCCCAGATGTTAATTATTACTCATGGCCACTGGGGCAACTACAAGTGAAAACATGATTTAGTTAATCAATAATCAGCTTCACAGAAATTTAACTATTAAGATCAGAAGTTTCATAGATTAAGAGAAAACAAAGCACATTGTCATTGATTAGGAGATGTTTCTACAAAACAGACCACAAAAAGAAAAACAAACATCCAACCATGAGCAAAAAAAACAGAGAAAAGTCCCGAATCTGGGTCACTGAAAGAGTTTCTAAACTGGTTCTAGGGCTTGGAGGAACTAGAGGGTTGGGATTGAAGAAGATTAAGCATTGTTTGGAGCATCCCTTCACTCTTTTCTTTTTCCTTTGCTAGCTCATCTTTGAGGCCATTTCTTTCACTTTACAGCTCAGCAATGCGAGCCTGGAGCCTAACAATTTCTGCATCTTTTGTTCCACATTCTAGAACCAATGCCCTAACTTTGCTGTTCACAAGAGTCTTCACGGATGAACCAGGTTCAACTGAGGTTACACTTAGCAGATAATCACAAGCCTGCAAAGTTTTGATCCCAAAGTGCTCTTTGCTGGAGGCCATCTCCCACTTCTTCAATGGCACATCTAACTTGGCCAAAACAGTTGTCAGTATAAATCCATAAGGAGTGGCATGGGCCTTGGAGCCATTTATCACTCTATCCAGCAGCTTGACAATGAAACTAGGCCAGTTAATCTGCTTTCCTATCACAAGACACTCCAGAAGGACCAGGTCCATATAATTTGCAGTGTGCCTTCTCTCCTGTCTGGGCAGCAGACACTTGTTCACAAATTCAAATAGCACCTTGTGCTCAGGCTTCATCTCACTCTTTTGCACAAACCTTGCCTCAGGCACTTCTTCAGCAGACTTGGTATCACAGAAATTCCGAGTGATTTGGAGAGCAGAAGGGAGAGAATCTAGACAAGGCCACCTTTGCCTAGTATAATCATCATATCCTTCACAGGGTATGTCTAGAATTCTTCCCAACTTAGGTGCATCAAACTGCACCTCTACTCCTCTCACCAGGCTTGTAACAACCCCATTCACCACTGTGGCATTCGCCATAAACTCTATCAGTTCTTTTCTTGCAAGCCTGCCATCCAGTTGAAGAACCATGTCCTTCCAACCCTGTGCTTCCAGTGCATCAACCAATCTTTTCATGCCTGGCTCTCCAGGTCTTTCAGAATTCTTCCTTTCAATATTTTTCTTTTTCCAAAAAGGATAAACCTGTCCTGCTCTTTCTTAGATTCCTCTTCTTCTTCTTCTTCTCCACTCCAAGCTTCTTCTTCTTCAGGAACTTTCACTTGTTTTCCTTTAACTGCAGACCTGGTTCTTTTTGCCAGGGAGGGTTCAGCAGAGATAGATTCTGAAGACTTCTTGGTAGAAGTCTTGGATTTCTTAGGTTTAGGAGTGTGAACCTCCTCAGTTGTACCTCTCTCCTGATGGACCAGTTCCATCACTTCCTCCTCTTTGACTTGCTTTCAATTTTTTGTTGAGAGCTGTTCTCAAAACACCAGTAGCAACAGTCTTTCTAGCCAACATTTTCTGCCTGCGAAATCTTGGTTTAGGGTTGTCGCTAGGAGGTACAGATGAAGATGTATTAGGAGATACTGGTGGGGGAGTTAAAGGATTTTCTTGGGAGTTAGTCATGGCTGAGAATTTCTAGAGGATTTTTGGGAATTTTGAAGAATTTTGGAGAGATGGAGGATGATCAGGGGTTTAACACTTAATGATGGTTATGGAGTGTAGTAGGAATATGTTGGAGTGTATTTAAAGTAGAGTATGATTAGGTGCATAACGGCAGCTTTTTCAGAGGTCAAAAAGAAGTCTAATCAAATTAGAGTTCTGGTCTCTGTAGAGATAAATGAGTGACGCTAGTTTTTAGGAAAAATCCCGTTTCAGTTAGAATTCGAAGAGAATGAAACTGGTTCAATGCACAACGGTTAGATTTTGAGGAGTTTGGTTAGGATAGGACTTCTGCTCATAATTGGAATATTTAATTTTCTAATTGTGCAAAGTATAGAAACATACCTGACCTTTTCTCATGAGCGTATACTGATGAACCAGGTTCTTCAAGTAGAACTCCTCTTGATTATGCCTCATATATCAGAATAGAAAGACTTTGTAAGAGATCAATGAATTAATATAAACACACGTCACAGGAGTATACTGATTAGAGTATGAGACTGAGTAAGAATTAGTCTAGATATTTACATAAAATCAGAACTTCTAACCAAAAATGTATTTTTTTCATTTTTTGTTAATCAATTTTTTTTTCATTGCATTCTGAACTGGTTCCTTTTAGGTGATCTTAATCATCCCTAATTCCAACCTGCTCCTTTCAAAGTTTTCCCTATTCAGTGCTTTGGTGAAGATGTCAGCTATTTGTTTATCAGTAGCACAGAATTCTATTGAGATTAATCCTTTCTCATAATTATCTCTCAAGAAGTGGTGTCTAACATCTATGTGCTTGGTCCTTTTATGATGAACAGGGTTCTTTGTCATACTTATAGCACTAGTGTTATCACAGAATATTGGTATGCATCCCACTTCTATACCAAAGTCTACTAATTGTTGTTTGATCCACAGTAGTTGAGCACAACAAGAAGCTGCAGCCACATACTCAGCTTCAGCAGTAGATAGAGCTACTGAATTTTGTTTCTTGGTAGCCCATGATATAAGACATGAACCAAGAAAGTGAGCCATACCTGAGGTGCTTTTTCTATCCACTAGGAAACCTGCATAGTCAGCATCAGCATAACCTACTAGATCGAAATTACTACCTTTGGGGTACCATAGGCACAATTCAGTAGTCCCCTTCAGATATCTCAATATCCTCTTGACAGCAGTCAAGTGAGACTCTTTAGGATTAGCTTGAAAGCGAGCACAAAGTCCTACACTGAAAACAATGTCAGGTCTGCTGGCAGTAAGATACAATAGTGAACCAATCATAACCCTATACAACTTTTGATCAACTGATGAACCAGGTTCATCAATATCTAATTTAGTGGCAGTTGCAATAGGTGTATCTATTTCTTTAGAGTCTTCCATTTTGAACTTCTTGATTAGTTCTTTTGTATACTTCTGCTGATGAATCATGGTTCCATTTGGACTTTGTTTGATCTGCAAGCCTAGGAAGAAATTTAGTTCGCCCATCATACTCATTTCAAACTCACTTCACATTAATTTTGCAAAGTCCTTACTCAACCTATCTGTAGTGGCCCCAAATATTATATCATCAACATATATTTGTACAACAAGAAGATCTTTACCTTTTTCCCTTAGGAACAAAGTGCTGTCAATTTTACCTCTTTTGTACCCATGCTCCAGAAGGAATTTTGACAATCTTTCATACCAAGCTATTGGGGCCTGCTTGAGACCATAGAGAGCTTTATCTAGCTTGTATACATGATCATGACATTCTTTACTTTCGAATCCTGGAGGTTGTCTCACAAACACTTCTTCTTTGAGATAGCCATTTAGGAAGGCACTTTTGACATCCATTTGATGAAGAGTGAATTCCATATGTGCTGCAAAGGCTATGAGGAGTCTAATTGCTTCAAGTCTAGCCACTGGAGCAAAAGTCTCATCATAATCAATGCCTTCCTCTTGACTATAGCCTTGAACCACCAACCTTGCCTTATTTCTTGTAACTGTTCCATCTTCATCTAGTTTGTTCCTGAAGACCCATTTTGTCCCAATGACTGACCTGTCTTTTGGTTTTGGAACCAAGTGCCAGACTTGGCTTCTTTCAAACTGATTGAGCTCATCTTGCATAGCATTGACCCAATCTACATCTTGTAGAGCTTCACTCACATTTTTAGGTTCAATGAGGGACAGAAAAGCATCAAATGCACACAGGTTCTTCAGTTGTGATCTTGTCTTGACCCCAGATGTTGGATCATTGTTGATGCTCTCAATGGGGTGAGAACTCAGGTAATTGTAAGATTTCCCCACCATCTGGTTCCTGCTAGTTTCTCCTTCATAGTTATGCTGCAGAGGAACAGGTTCAGGTACAGGTTCCTTCAGATTGGTTCCCCCTGTCAGGTTGCCCTGGGTGAGAGGACCTGTTCCATCACCTGCTCCTTCCTTTGATGCCACTTTTACTTGTGTTGTTGCTTCAGTCAATTGTCTCACCAGTCCAATGGCTTCATCTTCATGTTCCTGTCTCTCAGAAAGAGTGTTAGATTCATCAAACACAACATGTACACTCTCTTCAACACATAGAGTTCTTTTATTAAACACTTTGTATGCTTTGCTATGTGAAGAATATCCCAAGAATACTCCCTCATCACTTCTGGGATCAAACTTACCTAGGGAATCTTTGCCATTATTGTGCACATAGCACTTACAACCAAAAGCCCTAAGATGGGATATGTTTGGTTTTCTCCCTTTAAGTAACTCATAGGGAGTTTTCTCTACAAGAGGTCTAGTCATGCATCTATTTATTATATAACAAGCAGTGTTTATAGCCTCTGCCCAGAAGCTATGAGGTAGTTTACTGGAAAGTAGCATGGTCCTTGCCATATCCTCAAGGGTCCTGTTCTTCCTTTCAACTACCCCATTTTGCTGAGGAGTCCTAGGGGCAGAAAAATTATGATCTATTCCATTTTCATCACAAAATTTAGCAAACTTTGCATTTTCAAATTCAGTTCCATGATCAGACCTAATGGATGCAAGTTGATTTCCTAATTGTTTCTGGGTTTTTCTAATAAAAGCAGTGAACATTTCAAATGCTTCATCTTTAGAAGTTAGAAACAATACCCAGGTAAATCTAGAATAATCATCAACAAGCACCATTACATATCTTTTACCACCTCTGCTCATGGTTCTCATTGGACCACAAAGATCCATATGAACCAGTTCCAACGTCTTGGACGTACTTACCATTTTCTTAGGTTTGAAGGATGACCTTACCTGCTTCCCCCTTGCACATGCCTCACAAACTTTGTCTTCCTTGAACTTGATATTAGGTAACCCTATCACCAAGTCCTTGGAGACTAATTTGTTCAATTGATTTAGACTGGCATGGCCAAGTCTTTTGTGCCAAAGGAGGGGATCATTAATTAACACACTCAAGCAAGTTAGTTCATTTTCAGAGAGAGTTGACAGATCTACAATGTAAATATTGTTAACTCTCCTTCCCTGCAAAACAATCTTGTCAGTAGTAAGGCTAATCACAAAACATTTTGTGGAAGTGAAAGCCACAAGGTTACCTCTGTCACACAGTTGTGACACACTTATCAGGCTATATTTTAAGCCATCTATCAAATAGACATTCTCAATGGAATGAGAGTCTGTCTTTCCTACCTTTCCAACACCAATGATCTCACCTTTCTTTCCATTTCCAAAGGAGACATTACCTCCTTTTAGGTTCTCAAGTGAAAGGAACTGGTTCTTGTTACCAGTCATATGTTTTGAGCAGCCACTATCCATGTACCATATTTGGCTACTTCCCTTCACTTGGTCCTGCAAAAAGAAATCATGGGTTAGTCTTAGGAACCCAAACTAGTTTGGGTCCCTTTCTATGGGCAAAAGGATGAATTAAATTTTTCTTTGCCCAACCAGGCAGTTTGTGCTTTTCTTGAACAAAGGCTTTGTTCTTTTGACTGGCCTTTTCTCTTGCATTACATTCATTTTTGTAATGGCCAGTATTACCACAGTGTGTGCAGATCTTATTCTCAGGAAGTGTGAGATACTTGTTTTTGGGATCCCATTTTGGAGCTTGTGTCCCAAATCCAAGTCCTCTCTTGTTGCTACTATGATGTTCTTGCAGCCAGGAGAGTGCATCAGAAGCCTTGTTCCATTTGCATGTTCTGTCTAGTTCATGCTTTACCTTTCCTAAATCTTCTTTTAGGACTTTAATCAATTCATCTTTCTTGTACAGTTCATCTTTCATTTTTCCTAGATTTTCTTCTAGGGTGAGAAATGATTGATCAGCCCTTTTCTTTCCTGTCCCTAATTTCAGTTTAATATTTTCAGATCTAAGTTCTAGAATCTTATTTTCAAGTTGATGAACCTGGTTCTTCAACTCAGTATTTGTGTTGTCACTCTCATCAGCCCTAGACTCTAACCTTTTACATTTTTCTTCTAGGATAACACATTCCTTAGACAGAACATCCTTCTCACTGTTTATTATTTCAGACTCATCTATGAAGTCCATCAGCAGATCAGCCAGTTTTTCTTTAGACAAGAACTTAATCTTTTCTTTAAGGTGTAGAATACTTACCTCCTGTTCATCTTCTGATTCTCCGATGGCCATTAGAGCTTGATCCTCCTCAGCTTCATCTTCAGAGTCCTCATCTGATGTTTCTCCCCAAGCAGCAACCATAGCCTTAGTTGAACCTTTGTTTCTTTTTGGTTGAACCTGTTCCTTCTTCCTGTTTCTTCTTTCAGCTCTTTCTTTCTTCCATTCAATCTCCCATTGAGGGCAGTTTCTGATGTGGTGATCAGTCTTCCCACACTTGTAACACCCCTCATTGGTTTGTTTCTCAGGAGCCCTAGGTTTGCTGAATGTTGTTCCTTTTGAAGCACCCTTTCCTCTCATAAGATATTTCTTGAAATCTCTGGTTATCATAGCCATTTCATCATCTTCAAGATCTGATCCTTCTGAAATTCTGAGAGCCAGACTTCTTTCTTTCTTTGGAGCATCCATCTTCATTGTTTGCCTTCTCAATTCATAGGCAGTGAGATTTCCAATCAGTTCATCCAACTTTAAAGTAGCAATGTTCTTGGATTCCTGAATGGCAGTGATTTTGCTTTCCCAGGAGATTGGCAGAACTCTAGTTAGAATCTTCTCCACCTTGTCTTCTTCCAGGATAATCCTTCCAAGAGACTCAAGTTCATTTGTCAGTGTAGTGAACCTGGTATACATTTCTTGGATAGTTTCTCCATCCTTCATAGTAAAATTCTCATATTGAGAATACAGCAATGTTCCTCTTGACCTCTTCACCTGAGGTGTTCCTTCATGAGCCACTTGTAAAGTGTCCCAAATCTCCTTGGCAGTAGTACAACCTTGAATCCTGCTGTACTCATCAGGACCAAGTCCACACACTAACCATTTCTTGGCTTTTGCATTTTTCTCCCATTTCCTTAGATCTTCAGCAGGACAATCTACTCTTGTCTTTGGAACATCCACTCCTTCAGCATTCTTCTTGGTTGTGGCTAAAGGACCATCAGTGATGATATCTCAAAGCTCATAGTCTTCGCCCATTATATGGTCCCTCATTCTGTTTTTCCACCAGGAGTAGTAGAGACCATTAAAGAGAAGAGGCCTGGCAGTGGATTGCCCTTCCCAGTTCCCAGGTGGTGCACTCATGTTGATCTTCTCCTAAAGTGTTAACCTCTTCAAGGATAACCCGCTATGATACCAATTG
The DNA here is from genome assembly GCF_001879085.1 of Nicotiana attenuata. Classification (NCBI taxonomy): domain Eukaryota; kingdom Viridiplantae; phylum Streptophyta; class Magnoliopsida; order Solanales; family Solanaceae; genus Nicotiana; species Nicotiana attenuata. Next base: position 30,727,239 of record NC_031993.1, read on the forward strand.
ATGTTATAAACGTCAATACCACACAAGAGGGGGGTGATTTGTATGGTACCTAATTTTCGCGTTAGAAGAACCTGGTTCTTCTAAGTGTTCTAACTACAGCAGTTTGCGGAATAATAAATGCTGAAAGTAAAGTGCACAGAGATCTTTACGTGGAAAACACCTGGCTCAAAAGGTGAAAAAACCACGACCTACTACTCAGTAGGATTTTCCCAAACTCCACTAAAATCACTGAGCCAAAAACTGCATTTACAAAACTCTTTTGTAAACCTAAGGATTAACTCTAATCCCAGTGTAGCACACAGCCTCAACTGTTGCGACACTTTCAAGTTAACTCTAACTTGAATACTCAAAGACCTAATACAATTGCTTCTATGAAAGCTGAAAGGTACAATATTAAAACACCTACTACAATTGAACTAGAAATAAAGAAAGACACATAAAACTCTTTATGGAGCTGGTTCTTCAATCTAATTCATGTAGCTTCTGGTTTGCACACTTGAATCACACACGAACTGCTTGCAAAAAGCCTTGCTATTTTGCTCCCAATTCACGTTTAACTTCTGCTTTTTTGTGCAACACCTGTAAATAAGAACAATCGTTATATTTATAGAGTTAGTAATCAGAGTTTGATAAGAACTCGAATAGTGGATCCTTTGACAATTCGAGTCCAAGAACAACTCTAACTCCTAATCCATATCCTTGATCCGGATATAATTCTCTTTTCATAAGGAGACTTCAACTCCTTATCCTGTATGCAATCTTTTCGATCAATTTAGAAGATATTGTTGCTGATCCTTGAGACTTATCTTCTTCACGAGTATGTCACACGTGCAAGCATATCAACACTGTGTCTCACATGATGGACCTGGTTCATGACTGAGTTCATTTTGTCAATCTTCAAAACATCATCTGAACTTGGGCCAACAATTCTGTTTTATGAGAAATGAAATGGGCTTTGACAAGAAATGTATAAATTTGGTGGTGTTGCATTATCCACTTATAATTTTTACAAGTGTTTCTCTTTTTGGAATATTAAGAATCCTAAGCAGTAAACTTGTGTTTAACTGTTCTTAAGGATACAAGACCGCATTTTATTAACAATACAATCATATTCCATTCCACCTTTGTAATCCTATATTTATGCATCAGAAAGTTGTCAAAGACAACGAAAATCTGATCTATTTCTTGACTTCTGGCTCAAGATAATTGAGAACTCGACAGTTTTATATATTGCGAAATTGTTTTAGTTGTTTTATCTTATCGGGTAAACCGATAACCGAACCGATAATGATCGATAACCGATTAAACGATAACCGATAACCAATATCTTATCGGCTTGGTTATCGGGTTATGATATTTGTAAACCGATAACCGATAGGCAAAACCGATAATATTCAAAACCGAACCGAACCGACCGATGCCCACCCCTACTCGCCCGAACATAGCAACACGTTTGGAATCATAAAATAGACTTGCTCGAACTCTCGGAATGCTCGAAACAACATTAAAACTAAGAATCACACCCTAAAACCAATTGAATCAAACTTATGAACTTCAAGTTCTTCAATTTACTTTCAATGTGCCGAAACGTACTTATACTACTCGGAATGAAACCAAATTTTGCGTGCAAGTCTTAAATGAAATTACGGAACTATTCCCGATCTCAGAATTTCATTTGGACCGCGATATCACAAAAAACCCGCTCCAAACCAAATTTAAAGAACTTCTAAAAACCTTCAAGAACCAACTTTCACTATTAGGCGCCAAAACGCTCCCGGTTCATCAAAAACCCAATCCGGACATACGCCCAATTCCAAAATCATCATACAAACCTATTGGAACCGTCACATCCCGATTCCGAGGTTGTTTACTCAAAATATTGACCGAAGTCAAACTTGGCTTTTCAGGCCAACCTTAAGGAACCAAGTGTTCCGATTTCAACCCAAACTCTTCCAAATCCCGAACCAACCATCCCCGCAAGTCAGGGGTACAAGGTTCTAGATAGCAAAATGACCGGTCGAGGCGTTACATTCTCCACCTCTTAATCAAACGTTCATCCTCGAACGGGTTTAGATTCATACCTGAAGTGCTAAATAAGTGTGGATATCTGCTCCGCATGTCCTCCTCGGACTCCCAGGTCGCCTCCTCGACTGATTGGCCCCTCCACTGAACCTTTACCGCGAAAATCCTCTTGGATCTCAACTGGCGATCCTGTCAATCAACAATAGCAACTGGCTCCTCTTCATAACCCAAGCTCTCATCTAGATGAATAGTACTGAAGTCTAACTCTTGAGACAAGTCGGCGTGATACCTCCGAACCATAGGCACGTGAAAAACTGGATGAACCCCTGATAGGTTGGGAGGTAAAGCAAGCTCATAAGCAACCTCCCCAACTCGCCTCAACATATCAAATGGTCCTATAAACCTTGGGATCAACTTGCCCTTCTTCCCGAATCTCATAATACACTTCATCGGCGAGATTTTCAAGAGAACCTTCTCGCTGACCATAAATGATACATCACGCGCCTTCTGATCCGCGTAACTCTTCTGTCTGGACTGTGCTGTGCGAAGTCGCTCCTGAATCACCCTTACCTTTTCCAAGGCATCCTTTACCAGATCGGTACCATATAACTTAGCCTCGCCGGGCTCAAACCACTCGATGGGAGATTGACATCGCCGACCATATAAGGCCTCAAATGGAGCCATCTCGATGCTGAACTGATAACTGTTGTTGTAAGCAAACTCGGCCAAAGGCAAGAACTGATCCCACTGTCCTCCAAAGTGAATCACACACGCTCTTAGCATGTCCTCCAGTATCCGAACTGTCCGCTCTGACTGCCCGTCGGTCTGAGGATGAAATGTTGTGCTGAGCTCTACATTGGTCCCCATCTCAATCCCCATCTCTGAAGTATACGTATTCACAATCGGAATAAAGTGTACCGATTTGGTCAACCTGTCGACAATGACCCAAACTGCATCAAACTTCCACAAAGTTCGCGGCAACCCAACTACGAAGTCCATGTAATGCGCTCCCATTTCCAATCAGGTATGGTCATCTGCTGAAGTAGGCCACTTGGCCTTTGGTGCTCATACTTGACCTACTGGCAATTTAGGCACCTAGCTACATACTCCACTATGTCTTTCTTCATTCGCCGCCGCCAATAATGCTGTCTCAAGTCACGATATATCTTCGTAGCACCTGGATGAATAGAATACCGTGAACTGTGTGCCTCCTCTAGAATCCTCTCCCTCAAGCCATCAACGTTAGGAACACATAGGCGACCCTAGAGTCACAGAAAACCATCCTCGCCAATAGAAACCTCCTTGGCACCACCCTGTAGTACCGTCTTTCTAAGAACTGCCAAATGCGGATCATCAAACTGCTGAGTCTTGATCTGCCCCAATAATTAAGACTGGGCAACAGCACATGCAAGAACTCGGCTGGGCTCAAAAATGTCCAACCTCACAAATCTGTTAGCCAAAGACTGAATGTCCAAAGCTAGTGGCCTCTCCTCTGCTGAAATGAATGCCAAGCTACCCATACTCTCTGCCTTCCTGCTTAAGGCATCCGCGACCACATTTGCCTTGCCTGGATGATAAAGGATATTGATGTCATAATCCTTCAGTAACTCAAGCCATCTACGCTGCCTCAAATTGAGATCTCTCTGCTTGAACAAATGTTGTAAGCTGTGATGATCAGCGTAAACCTCCTATGACACCCCATAAAGGTAATATCTCCAGATCTTAAGAGCACGAACTATCGCGGGTAACTCTAGATCGTGCACAGGGTAATTCTTCTCATGAATCTTCAGCTGATGTGAAGCATATGCAATAACTCGCCCCTCCTGCATCGATACACAACCCATGCGAACGCGTGAAGCGTCGCAATACACAGTATACATCCCCGAACCTGAAGGTAACACTAGAACCGGTGTTGTAGTCAAAACTGTCTTGAGCTTCTGAAAGCTCGCCTCACAATCATCAGACCAACGGAAAGGAGCACCCTTCTGGGTCAATCTAGTCAAAGGTGCTGCAATGGATGAAAAGCCCTGCACAAACTGGCGATAATAACCTGTAATCCCAGTAAACTCCTTATCTCAATCATCGAAGTGGGACGTGGCCAACTCTTAATTGCCTCAATCTTCTTGGGATCCACCTTATTACCCTCTCCTGATACAACATGCCGCAAGAATTCCACAGACTCGAGCCAAAACTAACACTTGGAGAACTTAGCATATAGATTCTGTTCTCGCAACGTCTGAAGCACCACACTCAAATGATGCTCGTGCTCACCCAGGCTACGTGAGTAAATCAAGATGTCATCAATGAACACGATAACAAAAGAATCTATATAAGGCCTAAACACTCGGTTCATCAAATCCATAAACGTCGCTGGGGTATTAGTCAAGCCGAAGGACATCACTAGAAACTTATAATGGCCATATCTAGTATGAAAAGCAGTCTTCGGAACATCTGAGTCCCGAATCTTCAACTGATGGTACCCCGATCTCAAGTCGATCTTAGAACACCCTAGCACCCTGCAACTGGTCAAACAAATCATCGATATGCGGCAACGTGTACTTGTTCTTGATGGTAACTTTGTTCAACTGACGTTAATCAATGCACATCCGCATAGTCCCATCTTTGTTATTCACAAATAGCACTGGTGCACCCCAAGGTGATACACTTGGTCAGACAAACCCCTTTGCTAATAACTCTTTTAGCTGCTCCTTTAGCTCTTTCAGCTCTTTCGGAGCCATACAATACGGTGGGATCAATATAGGCTGGGTACCTGGAACCAAATCAATACAAAAATCAATATCACGATCTGGCGGCATGTACGGAAGGTCAGAAGGAAACACTTCGGCAAACTCCCACTATTGGCACTGAATCAATCATCAGAGACTCTGCGATGGTGTCCCGAACATAAGCTAGATAAGCCAAATAACCCTTCTCTACCATATGTCGAGCCTTCAGAAACGAGATAACCCGACTGGGCGTACTAGTAGAGGAACCGTTCCACCCCAATCTTAGCAACTCTACCATCGCTAAAGTAGCAGTCTTGGCATAACAATCAAGGATGGCATGATATGGGAATAACCAGTCCATACCCAAGATGACCTCAAAGTCGATCATATAAACTAACAGAAGGTCCACTCTAGTCTCGTAACCACGGAATGTAACCACACAGGACCGGTAGATCCATTCCACAATCACAAAGTCGCCCACAGGAGGACACATAAATAGGAGTACCCAAAGACTCACGAGGAATATCCAGGAAATAAGCAAAAAGAGATAACACATATGAATAGGTAGATCCTGGATCAAATAATACCGAAGCATCCCTACCGCAGATAGAAATAATACCTGTGATCAAGGCATCTGAGGCCACTGCATCTGGTCTGGCCGAAAAAGCATAGAACCTAGTTGGAGCGCTGGCTGGCTGGCCTCCGCCTGGCTGAACAATAGCTGGCTGACCTCCCCCTGCCTGGCCTCCACCTCTAGGACGGCCCCTACCAGCCTGTCCCCTAGCTCTGGGCGGTCAGGCGGCTGGTGCTGCAATCATGGGCTGATGACCCTACTATACTGCCTTCCCCCGAAGTCTGGGGCAGGTCCTCATTATGTGACCCAGATCTCTACACTCGTAACAACCTATCGGTACCATAGACTACTGTCCAAAAGTCTGACCCTGATAGCCTGAATACCCACTAGAAGAACCCTGAATGGCTGGTGGGCGGTATGAACTCTCTAGCATGGCACTAAAATAGGCACTGGAAGAACCCTGATGAACTAGTGGGCGGTAAGTACTCTCTAGCATAGCGCTGAAATAAGGTCGCGTTGGAGCACCCCGAGGAGGTGGTGGTGGTGCTGGATATGTGGGCCTGCTAGGATGACCCCTCCCGAACTGACCTCTGCCCCTAGCTGGGGCACTTTTAAACTCTCCAGAGAATCGGGTCCTCTTGTCCTGCTGCATCTGCTCTCTACCCCTTTGGCAATAGCCCTCAATCCTCTGAGCAATCTCCACCACTAGCTGATAGTCAGTACCCATCTCAACCTCTAGGGCCATGCTAGCCAGAATACCGGGGTGCAACCCTGCAACAAATCTCCGCACTCTCTCTGCATCCGTAGAAAGAATCATAAGTGCATGACGAGATAACTCAGAAAATCTCACCTCATAATCGGTCACAGACTTTTGACCCTGCTTGAGCTGCTGAAACTGACACCGCAACTCTTCCCTCTGAGAGGGTGGAATATACTTGTCCAACAGAAGCCGTGTAAACTGATCCCAAGTCATGGGAGGAGAACCCGCTGGTCTGCCAAGAAGGTAAGACTGCCACCATCTACGGGCTCTACCCTCCAGCTGGAAAGAGGTAAAATCTACTCCATGTGACTCCAATATCCTCATGTTGTGCAGTCTGTCCCTGCACCGATCAATAAAGTCCTAGGGGTCCTTATGCCACTCACCCTCGAAGATAGGAAGGTATAGCTAGTCCATCTGTCTAGTAGCTTCTGCGGATCACCTTCCGCAGCTTGTCTAAGCTCAGGTGCTGCTGCGGCAACTGGCTGGGCACCGCCCACGGGTAGTGTACCCGGAGTCTGATATATGGTAGTTGCGTGCCCAGGAGCCCGAGCAGTAGGGATCTGTGTTGCCCCTCCTGCCTGAGATATGGCTGGGTCTGCTGGAAATAAACCAGCCTGAGTCATAGTGTCCATGAACCGTAGCATACGGCCCATGACCTCCTGAAAGCCCGGTCCCGTCATGAAATCCATCGGGGCTGGCTCTGGAACGGGTACCTCGCCCTGCTCCTAGATGACGGGATCCTCCACTGGATCCACTGGTGGTGCTACTGGCGCAGCTCTGGGGCACCCTCGTCCCCTACCTCGGCCCAGTGCCCTCCCCCGGCCTCTTGCTCGGCCTCTAGCAACCGGGGGGGTGCAGCTCCTCCCGGGTCTGGAACATCCGTCGTACGCATCCTCACCATCTGTGAGAGAATAGAAGAAGGAAATTTAGTATACCATCAACTGCACGATAGGAGATGAATAAAGAGTAGTTTCCTAACACCCTATAGCCTCCCGAAGATAAGTACAGACATCTCCGTACCGATCCGTAAAACTCTACTAGGTCTGCCCATAACTTGTGAGACCTCCGTGAACCTAATGCTCTGATACCATGTTGTCACGACCCAAATTCCATTATAGGCCGTAATGGCACCCCAACACCGTTGTTAGGCAAGACAACACTGATCAACTAGTGAATTCCCGTTTTAAATAAATTAGTAAGTGATAATTTCTCCTTATTTGATAAAAAGTTTAGGAGTTTGAAATTTTAACATAAATAAATGGAAGCAATAAATACGAATCGTAATAATGTAAGTAAACCAAAATCATAAGTCTACAAGTGTGTGTGCCAAGACCTGGTGTCACAAGTATGCGGGAAATCTAGTAGAATATACAAACCATACTATCCTACTGTCTGAAATGAAATAGACAGGAAAATAAAGACATAAGAGAGACTCCAGCTGCTGGAGAATGGCTCAAAAAGGGCAGCTCACCGGGAAGTCTCAAGCTGGGGAGTCAAATCTATGCGCCCGACTGATGGCCAGATGCACCTGCCTCAAATCCTGTAAAATCAAGCACAGAAGTGTAGCATGAGTACATAAAAATATGTACCCAGTAAGTATCTTGTCTAACCTCGAAGAAGTAGTGACGAGGGGTCGACTCCGGCACTTACTAGGGCCAACAATATAATAATATAAAGTTCCAATTTTTGTATCATAATGTATGTAGATAACAACAAGCTCAAACAAGAATAATAACTGGAAAATCCTTCCATCATATTTAAGAAGTCAAGGCACTTTCTTTATTTAAAATAAGTGACCTTTCAAGCAACAAATCATACAAACTATAAAGAGTTCAAGTTCTATTATCACACACAAATACCACCGAGGACGTTCGGCCCGATCCAACATAAAAGTAAATTGTGCACTGCCGAGGGTCAAATGACACAAACCATAGATGCATCTATTCACCCCGCTCGCGAATCATACATGCGACGCGGTCAAAATATAACCCCGCTCGCGGATCATATGTGCGACGCGGTCAAACATAATTTTATCATTTAAATCATAACCCTTTCTTGATTCTTTTAAAAAAATGAAGACAATTCAACTTGAAGCCTTTAAATCATTAGAAATCCTCAGCTTAATTTCTTTCGTTATAATTAGCACATATAATCAAATAATGGTGTCCACAAAGCATGGTGTAAACCTAAAACTACCCGGACATAACAGAAATAGTAGTTACGTACGGACTCTCGTCACTTCGTACGTACGTAGCCCCCACAAATAACCACATATTAATTAAGTTCACCTATGGAGAAATTTCTCTCTTACAACGTTAGAAAAGAGACTTACCTTGCTTCAAAGCCTACTTCCAACTCAAGAATGCACTCATATCCTCAAATCGGAACCGAACAATCCAAAACTATTCAAATAATGTAAAAACCAATCATAATAGGTTCAAAAGTTCATATTCTATCTATTAATGTGATTATCCAACCCCAAAGGCAAGATTCCTAAAATTTACCCCCGGGCCCACGTGCCCGGATTCCAAAAATTTTTTAAGGAAGTTTTTACCCATAACCTAAGGAACATAAATATATGATTATCACTAAGTTTCATGGTCAATTTCGTGGTAAAAATCTCATTCTTGTCAAACCCTAGGTTTTTAACAAATCTAAACCCATGATTTTCACAATTTATACATGTTAATCTACCCATAATCTAAGTACTTAACTCACATATTATAGAAATTACTTACCTCCAAAAGCTAGATGAAAACCCCTCTCAGGAAGCTCCAGAAATCGCCCAACAATGGAGTGAAAATGAGTCAAAAATGCCTAAGTCCCGTATTAAATGAAGTGCACTGCCTCCAGCTTTTTCGCACCTGCGCACTGGACTACATTTGTGCCCCCGCTTCTGTGGAAAAGGGTCCGCTTATGCGGAAATGGGATAGGTTGGCTGGCGTCACATCTGCAGACAGGCTCCCGCTCCTGCGGTCCCGCTTCTACGAAAAGGGAGCCGCTTCTGGGGCACCTGGGCTGTCCTTCCTTGGCCACTTCTGCGATGCTTGGCCCGCACCTGCGAGCTCCCACATGCAGCTGACCAACCACAGGTGCGGTTATGACAGCATTTGGAGCTTCAGCTCTTGCTCCAACTTTCAACTTGGTCCGGGCCTCGTCCGATTGACGTTCAAGGCCCCCGGGGCCCCGCCCGAACATACCAACACATTTGGAATCATAAAATGGACTTGATCGAACTCTCGGAACGCCCGAAACACATTAAAACTAAGAATCACACCCTAAAACCTATTGAATCAAAATTATGAACTTCAAGTTCTTCAATTTACTTTGAATGTGCCGAAACGTACTTATGCTACTCGGAATGACACCAAATTTTGCGTGCAAGTCTTAAATGATATTACGGAACTATTTCCGGTCTCAAAATTCTGTTTGGACCTCGATATCACCAAAACCCGCTCCAAACAAAATTTAAAGAACTTCTAAAAGCCTTCAAGAACCAACTTTCACTATTAGGCGCCAAAACGCTCCCGGGTCATCAAAAATCCAATCCGGACATACGCCCAACTCTGAAATCATAACCTATTGGAACCGTCCAATCCCCATTCCGAGGTCGTTTACTCAGAATGTTGACCGAAGTCAAACTTGGCCTTTCAGGCCAACCTTAAGGAACCAAGTGTTCCGATTTCAACCCAAACTCTTCCATATCCCGAACCGACCATCCCCTCAAGTCATAAATCAGTAATAGCAAGTACGGGAAGTCTTATTTAGGGGTACGGGGTTCTAGAAAGCAAAACGGCCGGTCGAGTCATTACAGACCCCGTCCCCAAAAACAGAACGTCTTTTTTCTTCCTCCTTCTCTCATCCTCCTCCTCTCCCTCTCGTCACTCTCCCCCAATTTAAATGTATTTTTGCTCTCTCTCTCTCTCTCATTTCCTCCTCCCTCTCCCTCTCCTTCCTCCTCCCTTTTTCCCTTAATTTATTAACTTTTTTGCTACCCGTTTTGCAGTAGTGGCACGACGGCTGCGGCAACGGCTCAGTTGATTTCTCCGGCATTTTTTTCGTCGAGGTAAGTACTTCGTTGACATATATATCTTGTTTTCATTGTTAAATTTGTAGTAATTTTCTATATATAACATCCTAGCTAGTTGAAGTAGGTATGGTTGAAATTATAGGGATCATAGTTTTTTAATGATACATAATATAAAAAATAAAAAAAAGAGAAGAATATGTTGAATTAGGTATGGTTGAAATTTTGGGTTAAACAAGAATATGTTAAGAAATCCCTGGTACATCTTGCATTTTTGTACCTTAAAGTTTCGTCCTCAGTTAATTGACGTAGACTCGAGGATGAGATTTTCTTAAAATTATAAGCATTTATGATATTTATAACAAGCAATAAGTAAGTGCTATGAAAGAAAAAGGGTAAACGAATCCAAGAAAATGAGTTTCGTTGAGGGTTGTCGATTTGGGAATAAAATACGGTTCGAGCTATAATATTCGATATTTATGGACTAGTACCATACAAGGTACCATATGACCATGATAGCATGATGTATAAAGTGTATTAAAAATGAGTAGTATTTTAAGTAATTTGAGATAATTCTTAATTATGTGGGTAATTGGTTAATTATGGGGTAACAGGATATTACCTAATTAACTAATGAGTTGTGGGATAAGATTAAAAATCCCCCCACCCCCACGTGGCAGCAAGCCATTATTAAAACATAACTCTTAGTCATATTGGATTATGTGGCAACCAATTCAAACATAAGCCTTGTAATTCAAAGAAAGCTACATATCTTTTAGCAATTAAAAGATACATATCTTTCAACATTTAAAAAAATAGCAAAGGCTCTACATATGGGCAATCTGAAGCTAACGTAGAAGGCAATCTGAAGCAACGCAGAAGGGTACAGATCTTCAATAATTCAAATAGAGATTTCATAGCATCTTAAGCAACGTGAGATTTTGCAATTTTAAGGGAGTACGATGCAATCCTTCTCAAAAATACCATATGAATTTATCCCTACCCCAGGTATGTTAAGGCTAAGCCCTTCCTTCATTTTGGTTTGATCTCGTAATTACATGCGTTTGATAACGAGACATAAAGAGAAATTCATATTCTGGAATGTTATGTATATTTTCCTAGTCTCATAAGTTATAATATTCCACTTATCGGGACTTTATATTCAATTGAGTATTTCCTTCTTCCAGTCAACAGAGCAGATAGTCTATATATACAATATTATAGTATTTCACTACCATCGAGCTATAATCTATGGGCAGGCCTCTATTGGGCAACCTCTGATCAGATGGTAAGTTATATACCGAGCCTACTGTGGTCGAGCGCCTATGAGCAAGAGCATGGCCGAGATACAGAGCCTAGTATGGCCGAGCGTCTATGAGCGAGCCTACTACGGCAGAGCAGATATATACAAATATCGAGCCTTATAAGGCCGGACAGCTATTTTACTTACTATATTGAGAGAGTTGAGTCTGTATCAGCAGGTGAGCATATCTTCAGATTATCTTTGACTCCGAGTTACTTTCAACTATTATATTATCAGTTCAGTTTCAGCTTTCAGTTATACTATTGCCTTGCATACTCGGTACATTATTTCGTACTGACGTCCCTTTTTTTGGGGGCGCTGCATTTCATGCGTGCAGGTTCAGACAGACAGACGGGTAGACCTCCTCAGTAGGTGTTGCCCGAGTTCAGCTTTATCGGTAAGCTCCACTTCCTTCGGAGTTGTCGGGTCTAGAGTTTTGTGTACATCCTGTATATATATGTATATAGGTTATGGGTAGGTCGGGGCCCTGTTCTGACCAAGGTACATCCATCAGTAAAGGCTTGTAGACATTTCCTGTCAGTTAGTGCAGTATGTTGGGCTTGTAGGCCTTGTATGTATATTATGTTGGGTTGTCAGCTGTAGTAGCTATGACGGCCTTGTCGGCCCCGCGTTATATTGATGTTTAGCCAATGGTAGTTTTCGTTCAGTTTTATATTTTGCTTCGCAAATTGTCTTGCAATATGTGGCCTCATGGCCAAAGAATGATATTATATGTTTAGAGTCCCTTAGTCGCAAGTGGATACGCAAGGATAGATGAGGCACGGGGTGCTGGTCTCGCCCCCCAGGTTCGGGGCGTGACAATCCTAAATCTAATTCATGAATTTGTTAAGAATATGTTGAATTAGGGTTTGATTAACTTAATTATTTTTGAAATAAAAAAGGTGACATGTTGGCATAAAGTAATTGAGAAAACAACGATAGGAAAGAAGGAAAACGAACTTTCACTTTCACTTCCAACGGTAATTATGTTAACTAGTTATAGTTTAAAGCTTTAGTGTAAAGTTTGTTGTACTAGGTTCATTGTTGCTTGTTAGTTTTACTATTAGAATGATAGTAAATTTAAATTTTTTCAATTTCAACATTAAGATTAATTTGTAAATTTGAGAAATCATTAGTTAATTTGGATTATATGAACATTTAAGAAGCTATTCAAATTTAATTATTATAGCTAAAGACTTATATTATTTAGAATAGGGATTAATTTGAGGTTTCGAGTGTTAAAAAATATTAATTTAAAAGATAAAATATATCAATTAAAGTGGTTTAACACAATGATATGTATATATCTAAAACTAACCTTTGAAAGAATATAACTTTGTAACCAGTTTAAATAAATCAAATTGTCTTAAATATCTTCTAGATTTCTATTTGTGTAGATGGAATTTGTGCATCGTAGATGGATGTATATTAGGAATCATCCTAATCGTGTAGGGTTGAGGGATGAATTTATTAAAGGTGTTGCTGAATTTATTGCTAAAGCTCAAACATTTGATGATTTGGAGGAAGGATTAGGTGCCCTTGTGTGAAATGTAAGTGTGTTAAGTTATTGAAAACAGACGAAGTTAAAGTTCATCTCTACAAGAAAGAGTTTGTAGAAAATTATTATATATGGACTGTTCACGGAGAGAATCATGCTACTTTAGATGATGTTAACTTTCATAATTCTTTTGGTGGTGAGGGTAGCCCCATTGCGGAGCATAATGTTGAAAATTCTCGATCCAGCTAATGGCATTAATGACCCATTTTTACGTGATATAGCTTGGGGACTTTACTCTAGAGTCAGGATGATGTCTAAATACTTGATCAATGGGTACAAGTTTCATACAGAAGAATGGTCTAATAAAAAGAAAACCAACAATAGTGGGGTATGGGTGAAAGGTGATGGAGATGTTGATGATATGAGAAAAGGAATTCGTGATTTGAAGCAACAACTGGACTCCCAATTCGGAACATTTGTTTAGATGCAAAAATTCATGAGAAAACATGGGCATGATCTATTTGATGATGAAGATGAACAAATTGAATCTGATGTGTAGTAGTTTAGGTGTGATGTTTTGGTTGATTGGTAAACTTTATTATGATAGACAACTTTATGTTTTGTTTCTAATCTTGAATGCGTGCTACTATTTGGATGTTTTTATGCCCTAAATTGTTAGGTTTAGTGGTTGGTATTGTTGGCTTAGATTGTGTTAATGGTTGGTATTGTTGGTTTAGATTGTGTTAATGGTTGGTATTATTGGTTTAGATTTTTTTTTTTGGTCAATCGAAGATGCATATTTTATATATTAAGGAGCAGTACAAGGAGCATAATGTGGTACAGTGTTACAACAAGAGTGACGTGCACTGGTACCAACTTCTAGCAGATTTGCCAAGTTCATATTACAAGCGTTGAACAACATATGTAAACAAAAGGATGGGTGTTCCAGCTTCGTGTTAGCAGTTATGGAACATTGGTGAAGTGTTATATTTGTTGATTGGTTGTTGGCGTTATCGTATTGTAATAGTTTGACAGGTGGTGTAGCTCAAAATTGAGCAGAATTCTGCCTAGTTTTACAGAAAATTCTGACTGATTTCCGACAAAAACACTCGGACAACTGCCCAGATTTCACAAAAACAACCCAGATTTCCGACCAAATCGGTCGAAAATTAAACAATAATTAAATTTAACAATTTTCGACGGATTGCGTCGGAAATTAAATAAATTTTATTTTTTTAATTATTAATTTCCGACTGATTCGGTCGGAAATTATATATTTTTGTTATTTATTTCTAAATAAATAATTATTTTTATTTATAGTATTACGACCGATTCGGTCGGTGAAATTTCGACCACTTTGGTCGGAAATTTGAAAATATTTGGTCGTCTGACCTTTTTGAACGTTCCGACTATTTTGGTTGGAAATCACCGACGGATTCGATCGGACATTGTTTTCCGACCAAGTATTTTCCGACTGACCAATTTTGATCTGAAAGTAGTCGGAAATTCGTGATTTCTGATCGAATTCCGACCATTTTGGCGGTCGAAATTCTGCGAGCTAAAAACTTATACGTATTTAGATATAGTGAGTGTGCTTGCGGGGTGTATGTTTCCAGTAGTGCGAAGTTGAAGGCAAGAGTAACCTGCATCTTGCTCTCCCTGGGCTAACAGAACTACAGGGTTAATTTTGAATTGTCTCTCTGATAGTGATTACACAAACTATAATAAATAAATAAAAACTATCATATATAAAACTAATAGAATAATTTAATTTCAACTTAAGAATAAACAAGTTATAAATGGAATTCATATATATCAATTGATAAATAAAAATATAATCAATAGCTTAATTTGAGAATTGAGTTCAAATGCGAATGGATTACATGAGTAATTAGTATAGATTAAAAACAAAATTTTAATTCCTTAAATATAGGACATCAAATTAAAATTTTAGACCCAAAATATAATTAGCTATTTAGCGAAGCTTCTAAAATTAGCTTATTTTGAAAAGTATTTTTTCCCAAAAGTGCTTTTCAAAAAAATTACTTTTGGTGAGAATTGGTTTATATTTGCTAATTAATTTGAAAAGTACTTTTGAGCAGTAATTAGTGTTTAGCCAAGCTTTTAAATATTTCTAAGTATATTTTTCTCAAAAATATTATTAAAAAAAGTGCTTTTGAGAAGAAGCTACTTTTTTTCTTATTAAAAACTAATGCTTCTAGTCAAAAATATTTTTTTCCTTTTCAGGCTTGGCCGAACACCTTAATTTATAGTTTTGGCAACAAAAAAAAGAAGGAGCTTTTTGGTCGAAAAAAAGCTTGGCCAAACAGGCTATAAATCATCAGTAAAATAATTTAGTACTTAATTGAACCTTATTAAAAAGTTGATTCTTGAGTTAAAAATCTTAAGTACATTTCATGTTACCAACAAAGTACTCTTATTTAAGTTAAAATAAGATAAAAAAAACTAATTAGAACAAATAAAAAAGTACAAATTATAACTGTCACAATTCCAAAATGAACTTATTCTGAACATTCATTGGTCCTTCTCATTTTCCCTACCTGTACTTTGTTAGGTCTAATTATATCTCAACATTCAGATGCCTTCAACAACATATACTTATCCCTTTTCATTCTTCCACATTTCATGTGATCGTCGACTACATTATGTACATTTTCATCTGTGGAGAATTTACCATCTTCAATATTCTATATTCTCATATAGACTAGGGGTTTATCATTAGTATTTCACTTTGAAGCATCACATTAATCCCTGCACGTTGAGGTGGCGCCCTTGCCGCAAATGTTTACGACTTCTTGCCTGAGGTCGATGCAATCTTCTGTTTTGTGCCCACATTTTTGGTGGAACTCACAAAGGGCATCGGATTTTCTGGTGTTCGGGTCTGATCTCATCTTTGGCGGCCACTTCACCTTTGTTCCGAGTTTCTCAAGAGCGTAGACTATTTCCGTAGGTGACACACAAAAATTGTGAGCAGATAATAAGGGGGCATACCTCTTTCGTTCCGGTGAGTACCCGTCCTTGGCTGGGATGGGCCTTATTCATAGCGCCCGCGGGGGGAGGGGGGGAGAGATGCAGCGGCCGTCCTGCTGTATGGCTGGTGTCGTACCCTATTGGGTCACGAAACCGGGTGATCTTTTCTGGTGTTGTCTCTTCGTTCTTTTCTGGATTCGGCTTGTACCGAGGTTAGACGATGAGTTGGTCCGTTGAGGTCCTCCTCGTTGCTCGAACCTCGGCGATGTAAGCATTATGGATTTCGTCCCAAGTGGTTGGAGGATACTTCATCAATCAGCTCAATAGTTTTCTAGTTGCTCTTGAACCATCTCTACTCAGCCCATTCTAGAAAGCTGCGACCGCCATCCCTTCGGATACGTTCGGCAGAGTCATCCTTACTCTGTTGAACCGGGCGAGGAAGTCCCTTAGTCCTTCTCCCAAGGACTACTTAATAGCTAATATGTCATTTACTCTTTCTTCGGCCTTCTCGGCTCTAGCATGAGAAGTTATAAACTTATCGGCCATTACCTCGAAAGTTTATATGGAGCGGGCTGATAGCTGTGAATACCATGTTAATGCCCCTCCCGTAAGAGTTTCGCCAAACTTCTTTAGAAAAATAGAGGACACTTGTTCCTTGGCGAGGTCGTTACCTTTCACGGTTGTAACGTAGTGAGTCACATGATCCTCAGGATCGGTCGTTCCATCGTATATCTTGAGGTAGGGAGGTATTTTGAAAGTCTTGGTATGGCATGCGAGGTTGCGTCATCAATGTACGCCTGCTCTAAGAACCTGCCGGTGTCCCTTTTTGGCAGTAGCTTAGGGGCACCCGATATCTTGTCAACTCGTTCTTGATGTTCTTTCATCTGGTCTCGAAGTGCCTTGTTTTCATTCTCCGTTTCTTCCATCCTCTTTAGAATGGCAGCGAGGGCATTGTCACCTACACTGTTAGTAATATTGTGAGTTATACCTGTCGTTGGAGGGTTTGGTTGGTTGTGTTGCTCGTCTGTTTGTTGTATCATGCAAGCTCTTGCGGTTTCTGCAGTCATTCCTGGCGCAGCGGCCGTCCTGGTGTATGGCTGGTGTCGTTCCCTATTGGGTCACGGAACCGGTTGATCTTTTCTGGTGTTGTCTCTTCGTTCTTTTCTGGATTCGGCTTGTACCGAGGTTAGACAATGAGTTGGTCCGTTGAGGTCCTCCTCGTTGCTCGAACCTCGGCGATGTAAGCATTATGGATTTCGTCCCAAGTGGTTGGAGGATACTTCATCAATCAACTCAATAGTTTTCTAGTTTCTCTTGAACCATCTCTACTCAGCCCATTCTAGAAAGCTGCGACCGCCATCCCTTCGGATCGGCAGAGTCATCCTTACTCTGTTGAACCGGGCGAGGAAGTCCCTTAGTCCTTCTCCCAAGGACTACTTAATAGCTAATATGTCGTTTACTCTTTCTTCGGCCTTCTCGGCTCTAGCATGAGAAGTTACGAACTTATCATCCATTTCCTCGAAAGTTTATATGGAGCGGGCTGATAGCTGTGAATACCATGTTAATGCCCCTCCCGTAAGAGTTTCGCCAAACTTCTTTAGAAAAATAGAGGACACTTGTTCCTTGGCGAGGTCGTTACCTTTCACGGCTGTGACGTAGTGAGTCACATGATCCTCAGGATCGGTCGTTCCATCGTATATCTTGAGGTAGGGAGGTATTTTGAAAGTCTTGGTATGGCATGCGAGGTTGCGTCATCAATGTACGCCTGCTCTACGAACCTGCCGGCGTCCCTGTTTGGCAGTAGCTTAGGGGCACCCGATATCTTATCAACTCGTTCTTGATGTTCTTTCATCTGGTCTCGAAGTGCCTTGTTTTCATTCTCCGTTTCTTCCATCCTCTTTAGAATGGCAGCGAGGGCATCGTCACCTACATTGTTAGTAATATTGTGAGTTATACCTGTTGTTGGAGGGTTTGGTTGGTTGCGTTGCTCGTCTGTTTGTTGTATCATGCAAGCTCTTGCAGTTTCTGCAGTCATTCCTGGAGCAGGTTTGTTGGGGACGCTCGCTAGCGTGTCGGTCAGCCATGCTTCGAGGAGTTTTTTCAAAGCTGGGGGTGTCCCTTCTTCTGCAGACGAGGATGCCCCTTTTCTGCTGGGTTCTGTTATGTTGCAGTGTGGGGGAGGCGACCTTTCTTGCCTAGGGGACGCGTTGGGCGTCACGTCCTCACTTACTGTTTCACAGCTTTCGTGATGACATTCATGAGGTTGGTTAGGAAGTCACTTGTTGTTTTCGTCATTTCTCCTTGGTTACCTGCCATATAGGGTTTTGTATGCGCAAAGAGCGAAGATCTCGGGGTTTTTTGACGTTAGTGACTTGCGCTAATTGTAGATCTAGAGGAAACTAAAAATTTATCTAAGAAGTCCCCATAGGTGACGCCAAATTGTTTGACCAAAAAATATAGATCTTGTTGCGACTAGTTAAATCAATATAAATGAGGGTTAATCTTAGCTAACAATAATATCATAAAGATAGGGTCCTCAAAAGTGCAATAAGTACTATGAAGGTATATTTTGATAGCAGAGGTAGCAGACAATCAATACTCAAGAAATCAAAGGCAATAATGTGGTATTAAATATTGATGAATGGCAATAAATGATATTTATGTAAATAAATGCAAAGAAGTCACCCAAGATAAGATGGAAGTAATGAATATTCTCTCTGACAATGATGAGTGATAGATAATCATTCGAATATCTGAGTTATTCTTGGATCTGGTGGAAAAGTGTAGACAAGAATCTTAGCCAAAAGGTTCTGTTTTTTCTCCTTGCAATAAGATCTGATTCTATTCTCTAAAGTCAAAGAGTGTTTTACAAATGAATATCACATGTCCGTTATCATTATGTCTCTTTTTCTTTTTATAGGGAACATGTTCCTAGAAACCCTAATAGTACAAGTGCGGAGAATATCCACTAGAATATTCTTCTTTAAGTCCTATCTTAAAACTAGCAGTTATAACTCTGTCAAAGGTGCTCGGCCTCGGCCTCGGTGGCATCTCCTCGACTTCAGTCTTGCTGACTCTTCGACCATGACCTTTGCTGATAAGTTGATTACTTCGACACGTGATGCCCAAGAATGTTTTATTGGTACTATTTTGACTAAAGATGGACTTTGACTCTTACAGTTCTCATCGCCGGATTTTTTCTTAGCTTGATCAACTGTAAGCTGTTTTGGGAAATCTACTATTGGAAAAGCTCAACTAAAGGTCCAATTCTATATATCTCTGATTATTTACTCTTTTAATCTAATATTATGTGATTTTGGTGATATGATTTTTGTGACTTCCCTGGTGATGAGTATTTGATTGCTAGAAGTTGATGCTTTCTGTAATTACCTAGTTTAAGATTGATTCGGTGATTATCAGCTCTTATTAAGGTCTAACCGTCTAAGTCAACTAAGAAAATTGAATAATCTGTGTTCATGGGCTAAATTTGTTTGTGGGCCGTGGGATGATTCGGGTTAATATAAAAGGTACGGGCTTCGTAAGACAAATTGGTAAAAATAGCACGGGCTAGCCAGATTTTGGATTGGTCATTCAAAAATAGACAGCGTTTGCAAAGTCATTGAAAAATAGTCACTATTTTGCTGCAACACGGAAAGTTCCAGCATAATATACTGGAGATCGGTGCACATGTGTATGAACTCCCAGCATATTGTGCTGGAACTCCAACACGCGGAAAGTTCCAGTATAATATACTAGAGATTGGAGCGCCGGTGCTCCAATCTTCAGTATATTATGCTGGACCGGTATATTATACTGGAACTCCAGTATAATATACTGGAAATATACTGGAGTTCCAGTATACTTATGCTGGAAGTCCAGCATAATATACTGGAGTTCAGTATATTATACTGGAGTATTTTTCCGGATTTTAAACAGTGTTTTCATTCAGATTTATCTTTACATGAAATGTGGCTAAATTTTGATTACTTTTGAAACTTTGGCTATTTTTGAATGATCACTTGTAAATCTGGCTATTTCTGAATTTATCCCTATTGGTCATGGCGGATAACTGCAAATTAAAATGATTTGAGCTTAGGATGATTTGTTGTTTTTTCTTTTTAATTTTACTTTTATTAATTTGATCATCAGGAGTACGCTTAGGCCGTCATCACTTGGGTAGGCAAGCACTAGGACGTTCTCTTATTTTAGTATCGAGGCGAGAGATTGTCCCCTTAGTTTATTATTATCCGGGGAATACCCCGAAGACCTAGTAAATATTTTTATCCGGAAAATGCCCGTTAGTATATGTAATTGGAGGCCATAACGAACATCGTGGAGGAAGCATTAGTATAGACTAGCATAGGACTTTAGAACTTTTCTTTTGCCTCTTCTTCTCTTCTCTTTTTCTTTTATTAGGTGGAGACAACCTTGAACTTCTTTTGTGTTTATTTTTATTTTTGTGTATTTTTACCTTAATTTGAGTATTCTTAAAAGCCAACTTGATCAAGTATGCAACTGTATTTACTACTGGACTTGGGAATGCCTAATACCTTCTCTTCGAGTCAAATGAACCCCCTTACTTAGAATCTTTGGTGCAAATAAATTTTTGGAGTCAAACGTGTTTTGAAGGAGAAATTAGTTTTAAAAATGATGACTTGACACACCAAAATCAAATGTCAAGTGGTGACTCTGAGAAAATCTCTTTTAACTATAACTTTTGTCATTTTCGAATTTGAAAACCTTTTTGAACTTAAAAATTACTTTATATCTCTTTTTAAAACGAGTTAAGGTAAAAAAAGGGGTGTGACAGGTGTTGGGAATTTGTCAAAATGTAAATAAAATCTCCATGGAATATCAACAACCAAGTAAAAGAGATCCAGAAAATGATTGAAGATCACAACTTCAACATCAATCACTGCTTCAGAGAAGCCAATAGACCTGCCGACAGTTTAGCAACTCTGAGTCACAAAATTGAAGGAAACAAGATCTTCAACCTTTTCTCTGAACTCCCTAACCATATAAGGGCCTAGTAAATATGGACAAATGGAGCTTACCTACCTTCAGAATTACACACAAAACCTTCTAACATCATCTATGATCCTCCTTGAGCTCACTTTGTTTTTGCTATCCTTTAGTTAGGATATAGATTGATAGTCACATCACAATGATCATATACAAAGTTTGGGATGCTAAACTCAAATTGTAACTTTTTGCACATCAATGATCGATGATGACTATTTAATAAAAAATAAAAATAAAATCTATGACCAAATATGTATTTGCCAAAAAAACTCCAAATATATTTTGACAAAATCTATTGCCAAACGAGTTCTATGTGTTAGCGTCAAAGTGAGGCGGGTCAAAATTTATAATTAGTCTCGGCACTTGATAGATTTGAGATTTTAACTGTATCCGAACTGCTACGCTAAAGTCTAAACAATCCCCTGATATAACCAGCTTTAAAAGGTAGAGGAGTAAAAATCTACGTCCAGATCAAATTAGAGAATTCCCTACAAGAAATAAGCTTTTTTGTGGCGACTCATCAAAACTCGTGTATTTTGAAGTTTTAACGATTTTGGGAGCGGACTGCGGGATGATCATCCTCAATAATGACCCTAAACAAGAAAAACAGAAAAAATATGGGGAAACACATTATTTACATTGATCCATAATCACGAAATTTTTCTCTTGTGCAATAAACAGAAAATCAGGAAAAGCAAAACAGATTTGTTCTACCGGCAAGAACCATTAAATCTCTGTACTGTAAGTCTGTAACGAAACACCACCGATCCTAATGATTAGAGCTTTATTTTTCTTCATTTTCTATTTACAAAAGCGAACATTTGAACAAGAAGAAAAGGAAAAAAAAAAAAGGCGCAATTCATTTCAGGATCCACGGTCCATATAAGGACGAAGAAAGTCTATGACTGAATAGTATGCTTAGGAGTGATCTTGATGATAAGACCAGGGAAAACATCATCAGGATCATGGATATGTCGCTGATTGTATGCAGAGTTTCACCTTCTCCAACAACGTATATTTCATCACAAGGCCTGTGCAGTAACTGGTATCCTTTCAATATTGCATAGTTCTCTTGTACTGAGCTCAATAGAAATAGACATAATATTACAATAGCACAGTACCAAGATGCAACATCTGATATGGCTTTTGCTTTCCTGGTTTTTGCTGAGATAGGACGGACAGCCATATTAATTTGTTATAGCTAGAGAGAGAAGAGTATTGATGAAGTTTCGGAAGGATGTTTACATGTTTCCTTTATATAAAAGGAAGGGACGAATTGGGGTAACTCACATGAGAAGTGGGAGAAGAGTTAGTATTCAGTCGTGTGTGATGTAGTCAGTTAATTGGTCCGCAAGTTGGATACAAAAGTTTCCCATGATATATTTGGTTTCTTTGATGAACCTGTTTGACTGAATACGGAGTTTAAAAAAATAAAGATTTTTGAAATTTGTGTTCTTAAACAAGTCAAAAAAGAAGTCCACAGTATTTATGTGGTTATAAAAGTTTCTCATTAAGAATAAAATTAAAAGCATAGGTTCATAGAGACCGGGAGTAATAAATCAAATGACCTAAATTTTAACTAAAAAAGGCATTTTCCTTTTGGTTGTAGGTGGGAGTTCATTACGATCGGTGAAATGGACCTGTTTATTGGACGTAATAATATTTAAATAGTTAAGTAAAAAAGATTTCTGTCACATATTATAGGTACTGTCAAAATTTGGGGTATTGAACATTCAACAACATTAATTACCAAATAAAATATTTAATAATATTTCTATGATATAAAAGCATATTGTTAAGCAACTGTCTAGTAACTGAACTCCGATTATTCAAGCAACTACTCTGTAATATTATTAAAACATAAAAAAAAATGTGATTGACCTAACTTGTTTGGTGAGCCACTATCTTAGAAGTTAGAAGTGATAGGAACACTTGATTAATCAACTTCTCTGGTCCTTGAAAATTGGAACGCGTGGCTCATATTGGAGATTTTTCTTGATTTTAGGAACTCATAAAGTGTCAGATGATTCGTGTGTTGTCCCTAAACCATAGGGCAACAATTTACACTCTGATCGCATCAAACATGTCATTATACCAATATGTTTCACCAAGAGGAAATGGACCCATCCAGAATTTATGTTACGACCCAAAATCAATTCGTCGTGATGGCGCCTATCATAAAGCTAGACAAGCCGATTATTCAAACATTTCCAATACTCTAAAGCTTTAAAAGATACGAAAGCAGTTAAATTTAAGGAAAAGCCTTTTAAAAACAGAATAAGGAATCATAACTCAAAACAAAATCTCTCCCAAAATCGATGCGTAATCGAGTACATGAGCATCTACATAAAGATATAGTCTAGTACACCGTCTAGAAAATAAAAAGTGAAACATAAAACGAAAGATAAGGAGGAGAGCTAAGGTCTGCGAACGCCAAGCAGCTACCTCGATAATCTCCGAAAATTCGGACTCCACAACTCAGCAACCGCTGTGACCGAAAGCACCTGGATCTGCACACGAGGTGTAGGGTGTAGCGTGAATACAACCAACTCAATAAGTAATAAATCTAACCTTTGGACTGAAGGTAGTGACGAACTCAGCAGGTACAGTTCGATATAGAAATAATAGTACAGAAATGTAGACATGCTTTCAAGTTCAACAGTTAAACTCAATACAAGCAAAGATAGATCCATTCTACATGATATGAGGAATATAACTTCTCTACATCTACATGCCAATGCACATGCTGTAAGTGATGCACCACGCTGAAAGCCTCGTGTACACACGCTCTCAGAATACTCAATCACTCAGTACTGTATATGGCCAATCCAGCCCAGGGATGATACATCCCCCCCCCCCCCACACACACACACACATATATATATATATATATATACTAGTTTCTATGTACGTGCTTTGCACGTATATCTTCAATAAATTATTTATGAACAAACAATAAATTAAATTTGTTAAAAAATTATACATAATAAAGAATTATTTCAGAGGCGGCTCAATGGTGTTGGAGGTCTAAAGACAAGCCGTAATAAGAGGCTTTAAGCTAGTTCAATAATTTTAAATATTTTTGTTTAAAGCTTATTCTTTTTACTTTTTGAGATGCATTATAATCTTGACGATGTAACCAACCCATTTAATCTTTGTTGAAACATTACTAACTTTTGATAAGATTTAATTGCCTTTCACTTTCATTAGAATTTTCTCAACCAACTACAAAAAAAAAAAATCACATAATAAGCATAATAAATAGTTAAATTACATATAATAAGAGTAGCTTTTGGGGCCTCTAATTTTGTGAGGCCTAAAGCGGCCGCTTTAGCGGCCTGGGGGTTAAGCCGCCTCTGAATTATTTTAAAGCAATTGACGTAAAAAATATACAATAATCTTTGAAATATTGTAATGTGTTATTACATTACCATAACTTGAATTCAAAATTATAAGATATAGTCTAACCTGCAAAGTTCATCAATTTTCTTAAGTTAATTAGATACAATTGTATCTAGAGTGTTAAAATATGCAATGTGATAGTATCTTATCTAACGTTTTTAACTACTTTATTCGTTTTGTTTTCATGTATGTTTTTTTCGTTTAATTTTCATATCCAGAACTCTTTGCGACAAAATTCCAATATTGAAATATTTTAAGAAATATAGTGTTGCAAATACAATCCAATGTTACGGTCTTTTGAGAAAGCATGCGGTAAATATTGAAATTACTTAGTCAAGTTACAATCTTTTCTTTTGCATGGTACAATGGTCGTTTAGTCACATAGATTAAACAATAGATGAAATAATTAAGTCACTACTTCAGGTCCACAGACAGAATGACTATAAAAGACTTAAGTTAGTTAATTAAAACTATAGATAATAAACATCAAATCATGTGTTAAAATTAATTTTATGATTAAACACTTACGTCAAATATTATCATAATAAGTTGTTGCAGTTCTCCGGAGCCCAATATTTTTCTCTCACGATTTTTTTTCTTGTCACAAAATTAAATATCAAATTAAATTTTTAACCTCAACTATTCCAGCCTGAATCATGTATATTTTAGTGCCCATTAAAAATAAACCGCAGCTTAATTGAATAAAATCAACCATGAAAGAATAATTTACTTTCATGGTTGCTTTCTCTTTATTTATTTTTTTCCATTGTTTTTTTGTTTTAGAACCTCCACCAAAAATCTAAAATTTATTGACGAAGAAAATAAATGCATATTTTTTTGTAACGTAGTAGGAATACCTCTAATAAACAATACAGTTAGATAGCAAAACTATTTAATTAAATGGGAAAACCTTAAATATATCGATTGGATGATTACATAAAATACAATAACAACAACAACAACAACAACAACCCAGACCCCACCTGTGGGAATATACTGGGTTGTTGTTGTATTTTATGTAATCATCCAATCGATATATTTAAGGTTTTCCCATTTAATTAAATAGTTTTGCTATCTAACTGTATTGTTTATTAGAGGTATTCCTATTACGTTACAAAAAATATGCATTTATTTTCTTTGTCAATAAATTTTAGATTTTTGGTGGAGGTTCTAAAACAAAACAAAAAAAAAAAACAATGGAAAATGTTTGGTCCAATTTATGTTATAATCCCTTAATTTTCTCTAACTTTGATATTCCTTACAAGAGTTTGATTTCCCAAAAGATATACTATTTACCTATTAAAATAAATTATATAAAAATAAACATAATTGTTATTAACAAAGCACATGGGCATTCCTAGGAAAACATAACGAAATTTAAAACAAAAACTTAACTAAAAAAGATAAAACAAAAATTGAAAAGCATTACTAATTTGATTCCTTACTGCATATCATTTTTCTTTACGTGATAATACTATCTTCTCCAAAATCGATTCTTATTTCATTTACTGCTCTACTTTTTTCATGGTTAAATCCCTATCCTATTGCAACTCTTAATCGTAGTTAATAGACAATATTTCCAGTTATATTATGACTTCTTGTGAAAATTAATGTAAATAATTAAGGGTATAAAAGTCGATCAATATTATAAGGATATTTTGGTCTACCAATAATTATTCGTACTTTTATAGTGATACTAATTTCTCGACACGTGCATTGCACGTGTATATCAAGTCATGTAATATATGATTTTGTAAAATAATATGAATATTATTAAGGCAAAATTTTGAATAAAGAATTATACGCAAAAGAATAAAGTATAATTTTATGGGAATCGTCATATAGTGACTTATTTGTTGCGACTGAGATAATTGGATGTGTATGTAACGAATGAAAGAGATTTTTATGAAAATGTAAAATGAGTGCAGGGAGGCATTTCCAAAAAACTATTTTTAGGAACAGTAATTTTCCCACATGGCACAAAATTATTAAATAGTAATTCTATTACACTGCCTACTCCAAAAGATCAAAGTATGCCTTTTAATTTCTTCTAACACAAAACCTCAACCCAATTAAAAAAATATAGATATTAGAATAAGAGATTAAAGAAAAAGAAACGTTAATATATTTGCAACGTTGCCAGGAAAGAAGAAGAATATTTTGGCAGAATATTAGTTCAGAAGAATGGCTTTTCTCACTGTTGGCTTAATAGAAGAAAAGCCTTTATATAAATGTGTAGGTTGATTTCAACGGCAGCCAACGGTTAAGAACAAATTCAAAAGATTGTTTACCAACAGAAGTATCACAGGTCTCGAAAAAACACACACCTTCTTTTATGTATTTATTACTCCTTCCGTCTCATAAAATGTGTAACCGGTTACTAAAAATAGTTGTCTCAAATTATTTGTCATTTTAGAAGTTTAAGACAAAATAGATTATATTTTTTCTTTTTTACCCTTAATAATTAATTGCATTCACATTTAGTAAAAATATGGATAATGTCATTGATAGAGATAACACATAAATTGAGAAATTATTTAATAAGGGTAAAATAGTCAAAAACTATTCTTTCTTAAGGGGCGTGCACAAAAGAATCACAATAGATATTATGAGAAGGATGGAGTATCATTATAAGAAAATATTTATATATAAATATTGTTACATTTATAACCATCGCCTACTTATCAATATTTAATAATAATTAATATGATAACTCAAAATAAAGAAGATGACATTAAGTATCAATATACATAACGAATAATTTAAGCTAACCAAGTCTTGAAACTTTTGAATGAATGAATATTATATTTATATTCCTACAACAAAATAGATCGGGATCCCCTAAACTTGACAAATTTTATTGAGTTCACACCTGAACTTTACGTTAACTTAATTACTATTTTGAACTTAACAATTTGATAGCCTCGCCCCATTGGACGCTGATGTTGCAAAGATTGTAAATACTCTTTCTTTTAGACACGTGGAAAGGAAGAAAAATCGGAAAAAAGCTTCCAAATGGGATATTTTCAAACTATTATTTACCACATAATCAAATACGATGTTTATTTATTCCAACTGTAATTTTTCTCGTAACATTATCCTAATTAAGAATTTTTCCTCTTAGATATAATTACTATTTATTTCATTCTTCCCTTCGGTCCAACTCCATAAAATTTAGTTGAAACTCAATTCTATTAGCCAAACAAAAAGAAAGTTTAGTCAAAGTAATGGAGTTCAAATGGTATATTTTCTAAGGAAAGGAGAAAATATTTCATTTTTTTTTCCTGCAATGACTATTTGTTTCAACTGTATATTTTTTCTTTTTTAGGTTAAATGCATAAACTATTTGGTTGGAATAGCATTATTTTTAGTCAAAATAATGGAGTTCCAACTGTGTATTTTTTTATTTTTTCTTAAGATACAATGATTATTTATCCTAACTGTGTATTTCTTCCCACATATATAAAAATAACTTGATTAGAATAGTATTATCTTTGGCGATTTTAAAAAAAAATATAGCCAAAACAACGTCGTTTCAAGTCCTTTTTTACAAATTTGACCCCAAAAAATTTAAATAATTGGTGGACTTAAAAAGATTAAGAAATATATATATTTTACTTTTAAAAATGCCACGTAGACCAAAAAAATATATGTGGGAGCGTGTGTGTCATACTTCTATGGGTTGTCATCGTTTAAGGGGTCGTGTCTCTCAAATTGTTAAGTTTAGGGGTAATTAACCCAATGTAACTTTTAGGTGTGAAATAAATAAAAGTTGTGACGCCTTTAAATGTGGGACTTGCACTCTGTCTTGTTTAGTAAGTACTTTAGGATTCACTATTAAATCCGTTGAAAGCGTTCTCTCTCTCTCTCTCTCTCTCTCTATATATATATATATATATATATATATATATATGTGTGTGTGTGTGTGTGTGCGCGCGCGCGTGTGTGTGTGAGAGAGAGAGAGAGAGAGATTGAGAAAACCTAAGCGTGCTATCAAGAAATTAATTTGCAAGAATGTGTTTTAGTTTTTCTTTAATAATGTTGCACTTAGTATTAATGTAAGTTCTATTTATGTCTCACAGCCTTAAAAATAATCTTTCACATATTTTCATGTATACTATAAAATTGTATAACAAACAAATTTAATTTGATAAAAAAACTACTACTATACTAACAAAGTTACCTTTAATTATAACATGCATGCAAGACGGAAAATAATTATGAGATTATGACAATGATTCTAATATTTATAAATATTGAATTGTACAACTCAGAAATAATTGATAATTAAATAATAAGTAAAGGAAGTAAAACTTTTTTTCACTTTCTTCTTCTTCTTAATCCATTACTTTGATGCTGTCATTTATGCCATATGCTTTTTAGCCATGGTTTTGACCATCAATATATGGATGCATCGGTGAAAAATTTTGACAATTAAAGTGTCTATCCATTTTGCTTTTTATTACACTTATTGTATTTTCTCCTCTGATATGCTAATGCACCCTTAAAGAATGGGCCAAATGATTCGGGTGAAACAGATAATTGAGTGTTCTCGACTATCCATGTACACAGGGGCGGATCTACCTAGTGTGAAGCGGTGTCATTCGACACCGCTTCGCCTTAAAATTTCATTAAATATACATATAAATTACATGCAAGAATATCTTATTTGAATATATATTCTAAAATAACGTTGCTGAACAAACATCCATACTTAGTTCACTGGTTAAGCGCTTCTTTCCTTTAGGAGAGGTTAAGGGATCGATACTCAATTCTATATAGAGTGCATGCTTTTAAGTTTTTAAAGCTCTTTTTTGTGAAAAATTTGATGTCAGGCAGTGAAAAATTTTTTGTGAAAAATTTGTTCATTCTGGAAAAGAATTATTTCAGCATACTTGAAATCCTAATTTTTAAAAACTATTCATCCTCCTCTGCAATATTTTTTAATATAATAATATAATGAATATTCATTTATTCACTTCTTTAAATATCGACACCGCTTACAAAATATTCTGCGTATGCC
The DNA here is from genome assembly GCF_001879085.1 of Nicotiana attenuata. Taxonomy (NCBI): domain Eukaryota; kingdom Viridiplantae; phylum Streptophyta; class Magnoliopsida; order Solanales; family Solanaceae; genus Nicotiana; species Nicotiana attenuata. The sequence goes on from NC_031993.1 coordinate 30,756,587, forward strand.
CCTGCATGTACACCCATCCCATCTATCTCTTAGTGGTTAGTCTAATCAACATACGTATTCTTATGAATACTTTAGAAACAATTCTATGGCTTTGTTTTTATTATTTTTTCATTCATGTCTCTCCCCTTGATTAGAAGAATTAGGTCGTCTTTTGTTGTGACCCATATGGCTGACTTGGAGGACACCTCACTTGCCAGCAAGGACAGTCACTTGACCAGGCACGTGGACAAACACAATCAGCAAGAGAGTGACGTTCTACGTAGGAGTAAACGCGCGAGAGTGTCATCCAAGAAACTAACTGATTTCATTATGGAGAAAGGGTGATGATAGCGTGAAGAGGAGTAGTAGTGCGCAGCTTAAGAAGAATACCAGATAGTATAAAAGAAGGATTAGTGAATGTAGTAAAAAAAAATGGGTTATGTTGAGTCTTTTATTCTCTCATCCTAGTCTAATTTTCTCTGTTTCCCATCCCTTCTTCCTTCTCTGTTCTCTTACTTTTGGTTACTGTTTTATTGCAATTTTCCCTTAAGGCTTCATTGTAATTCACTGATTGAATCAATACAATCTGCCAGTTCCTATTCTTGTGAGTTAGCAATTCAGTTGTTACATTGGTGCTTTCATCCAGAGGTCTCTAATGGAGGACCAAAAATCACTCAAGACCTTCGTTGAAGAATCGATTCTGGAGATGAAAGAGTTTGTCACCAAGGTGACAGTTTCTGTCGCCAAGGACCTCGCTGAATTTCGCGAAATACTGATGGATGTGGTATCAACCAAAGCTCCGGCAGGACTTCCCCATCGACACCCAGCCATGGACGTAACTCGTCAGGACCATGCACCAGTGACCACCACTCTCCGCCAAAAGCCAGCATCAGTGGAGTTTGGTCGATTTCGAGGTGATAATCCGGAGGCGTGGATATTTCAAGCGGAGCGATATTTCGATTTCTATAAAATCGAAGAGGACCAGAGGCTCACTATGGCTTCATTTTATCTTGATGATGAAGCACTTGAATGGTATAGATGGTTATTCAGAAACAAACAACTGGTGGATTGGCCTCATTTTGCTGCTAAGGTGAGGATCCGATTTAAGCAAAAAGGTCTCGAGTCAGCGGAGGGGAGATTGGCAAAACTTCGGCAAGTCACCACCGTCTCAGAGTTGCAGGGGCGATTTGAAACCATCGCTAATGAGACTGATGAGATCTCTGAGAAGCTCATGATCCAACTCTTTATTTTTGGGCTCCGGGAAGACATTAAGCATTCAGTTTTGACTCATGAGCCCAAAACGTTTGACGAGGCCCTTAATCAGGCCCATATACATGAGAGGCGGATCCAAGCTGAGAAGGGGCCACTCCGACCCGCCCTTACTAATAGAGGGACACCGCTTTTACCCAGTCCTAATTCAACTTCTCTCTATCACAACCCTTCTTCATCGACAGGTACTGCCAACACTTCCATTCCGGCACCGCGACCACCTTTGAAGCGCCTCACTCATGCGGAACTCCAGAACCGCCGTGATCGTGGGCTATGTTACTATTGTGAGCAAAAATACACAGCTGGTCATAAATGTAAGAACCCTCCACGCCTACTTCTTCTCACTGATGGATCCGACATAGATCCAACTTTACCGGAAACGTTCGTTTCGGACGATATATTGGCAGAAGAATTGCAATGCTTGGAGGTACAGGAACATTCAGCCATCTCTTATCACGCCCTAGCTGGTGGAAATTCCTCTTCCACGCTTCGTTTTCTAGGCCACGTGAATGGTTCTCCGATACAAGTTTTAGTGGATGGAGGGAGCGACCACAATTTTATCCAGACTAGAGTGGCAGATTTCTTGCAGTTGGTAGTTGAAATTATACCTACATTTTCAGTGGTAGTGGGAAGCGGCCAACGACTCAGGTGTGAGGGGGTTGTGCGACAAGTTCCGATCACAATCCAAGGATGTAATCTTCCGATGGACCTTTATGTGCTACCTTTACATGGGGCAGATGTAGTGTTGGGGACAGCTTGGCTCGCCACATTAGGACGAGTGGTTACTGATTATGCGGAACGAGTATTTGAATTTTTCCATCAGGGCACTACTGTTAGCTGGAAGGGGCTGGCTTCTTCAAGTGCGCAACCAATCCAGTTACACAGTCTCCGGAAATGTACTGCTACTGATGCCATTTCCTCTTACTATTGCTTGCAAATATTACCACCTACACCAGCTGAAAATGAGTCGCTCAGTCCGGCACTTAGTTGCTTGCTGGACTCTTTTGCAGATGTTTTCCAAAAACCACAGGGGCTACCACCGTCCAGGCCACAGGACCATGCAATTCACATGGTTGCCGGGGCAGAGCCAGTCAACGTCAAGCCATATCGATATCCTTACTTTCAGAAGCAAGCGATGGAGCAGTTAGTAACTGAAATGCTTCGAGAAGGGGTTATTCGAGCTAGTACGAGTCCCTTCTCCTCGCCGGTATTACTGGTTCGCAAAAAGGATGGTACGTGGCGATTTTGCGTTGACTATAGAGCTTTAAATGCTGTCACCATACGAGATAGGTTTCCTATTCCAACAATTGATGAGTTATTTGATGAGCTGCACGGTGCTGTTTATTTTTCCAAGCTTGACCTGTTATCTGGGTACCATCAGATTCGAGTTAGGCCGGAGGATGTGGCAAAGACGGCCTTCCGGACTCACGAAGGGCATTACGAGTTCCTAGTAATGCCATTTGGTTTATCCAACGCTCCATCCACTTTTCAAGTGACAATGAATGAGGTGTTCAGACCAATACTACGTCGTTTTGTGCTCGTGTTCTTCGATGACATTCTAGTGTATAGTCCCACGTGGGAGGATCACTTGAAGCACTTGCAATCAGTGTTGAGCATACTACGACAACACCAGTTTGTGGCGAAACGAAGCAAGTGTCATTTTGGCCAAACTTCAATCGACTATCTCGGGCATGTCATTTCAGCTCAAGGCCTTAGTGTGGATCAGGCAAAAATTGCGGCCATTCAGCAATGGCCTGAGCCTAGGAATGTGAAGGAAGTACGAAGTTTCCTAGGTCTAGCAGGGTACTATAGAAGGTTCATACATCACTACGCAGCAATGGCGGGTCCTCTAACTGATCTTCTGCGCAAGGAATCCTTTAAATTGGACAACCGCAACACAGGCAGCATTTGAGACACTTAAAGGCAAGCTTAGCTCTACACCTGTCCTAGCCTTACCAGACTTCACTCAGGAGTTTCAACTTGAGACTGATGCGTCCGGACAAGGAATTGGAGCAGTGCTTTCGCAAAGGGGACATCCAGTTGCTTACTTTAGTCAGAAATTGAGTGCTAGAATGCAGGGTGCATCCACCTATCATAGGGAGATGTTTGCAATCACACAGGCCGTAAGCAAGTGGCGACAGTACTTGCTGGGCAGGAAATTTACCATCTATACGGATCAGCAATCGCTCAAGAACCTGACCAATCAGACCATTCAAACTCCGGAACAACAGAAATGGCTAAGCAAGTTGGTGGGTTTCGACTTCCAAATAATCTACCGCCCGGGCAAATTAAATCAAGCAGCAGATGCCCTTTCCCGTACTTCAGAACCTGTACTCCTCACCATCACTGTGAGAAGCTATGACCTAGAGTGTGAGCTCAAGGCTCTTAACCAAACACACCCAGAGTTGGTGGCCCTTCAGAAGTCTCTACATGATTCAGCTATTGAAAATAAGGGATTCACCTTCAGGGATGGACTCTTATTTTTTCGAGGACGTTTGGTTATACCTGCTGATCTCCATTGTGACAGACCTTGCTTCATGAATTCCATGGTACTACAGTAGGTGGTCATGTGGGTGTTGCTCGCACGTACCACAGAATTGCTTCAAATTTCCACTGGAAGGGCATGAAGAAAGATGTGCACACCTTCGTCTCCACTTGCCAAATTTGCCAACAGATGAAGTACCATCATCATTTGCCGGCAGGATTGTTACAACTCCTGCCCATCCCTACAATGGTGTTTGAAGATATTGCGATGGATTTCGTCACGTGCCTGCCTAGTTCCAAAGGAAAATCCACCGTTATGACTGTCGTAGATCGCCTGTCCAAATATGGGCATTTTATTGCCCTGCCTTCTTCATTTACAGCACAATCTGTGGCTGAAGCATTCGTAGTGGGAATCATTCGTCTTCATGGACCCCCACGGTCCATTGTCACTGGCCGTGACCCTAGATTCCTACACATGTTTTGGCAAGAGATCAATCGGTTGCAAGGCACTTCGCTAGCAATGAGCACAGCCTATCACCCTCAAAGTGATGGGCAATCTGAGGCATTGAATAAGTGTGTAGAGCAATATCTCCGTTGCTTTGTGGCGGATACTCCTCACAAATGGGCCGCGATGCTACCATGGGCAGAATACTGGTACAATATTGCATACCAGACTTCAGCAGGGATGACGCAATTCAAGGCTTTGTATGGTAGAGACCCTCCTACTGTTGCACGTTACATAATGGGCAGCAGTCCTAGTGACTTAGTTGAAGCTTATCTGGTAGACAGGGATGAGATCCTCGCACTCCTCAAATCGAACCTTGCTCGTGCACAAAATCGTATGAAGGCCTTAGCTGACAGCACCGACTAGAGCTGACTTACCAGGTAGGGGATTGGGTCTATGTCAAACTCAAGCCCTATCGCCAAAACTGTTCGACTTCAGCAACACCCTAAATTGGGTAGGCGCTATTTCGGGCCTTTCAAAATTCTCAAGCGCATTGGAGAGGTTTCCTACAAGCTTGACTTGCCCGACGCTGCGCACATTCACCCCGTCTTTCACATCTCTATGCTCAAACGTTGTGTAGGTGAACCAGACCAGCAGGTCACTCCCTTGCAGCTCACTGATATAGCTGATTTTGGTTCTGAGCCTCCAGTGAACCTTGAGGACAAGGTTCTTCAGCAGGAGGGGAGTATTGTTGTGACCCATATGGCTGACTTGGAGGACACCTCACTTGCCAGCAAGGACAGTCACTTGACCAGGCACGTGGACAAACACAATCAGCAAGAGAGTGACGTTCTACGTAGGAGTAAACGCGTGAGAGTGCCATCCAAGAAACTAACTGATTTCATTGTGGAGAAAGGGTGATGATAGCGTGAAGAGGAGCAGTAGTGCGCGGCTTAAGAAGAATACTAGATAGTATAAAAGAAGGATTAGTGAATGTAGCAGGGGCAATTGGTTATGTTGAGTCTTTTATTCTCTCATCCCAGTCTAATTTCTCTGTTTCCCATCCCTTCTTCCTTCTCTGTTCTCTTACTTTTGGTTACTGTTTTATTGCAATTTTCCCTTAAGGCTTCATTGTAATTCACTGATTGAATCAATACAATCTGCCAGTTCCTATTCTTGTGAGTTAGCAATTCAGTTGTTACATTTCACAAGTAGGGTCCGGAAAGGATAAAGTGTACGCAAACATTCCCTACCTTATGACTGTAGAGAGACTATTTCTGAAAGACTCTCGGCTCAAGAGAAGCGAAAATGAAGCAATAAACAGACAGTAGCAACAACGAGGTAAATAGACATGGGGCACAGATGGAGTGCAATAACAGAGATCTAAGAATACGGCACTATAAGAATAGAGTAAATCTTGCTGGAAATAATGACGCCAAAATGGTTTATAACATTCTTTTAAATTGTTTTAAAATCAAACTCTTAAACCCTCTATATACTATGAAAAGTTAGAACAAATGTTAGCTTGAATAACATTTGCATTTTACTAGGAAGTTAAATTATATTAATATTTTATTATATATATTTCTTATTTCAATTTTAGTTTACTTATTAGTGTTCAACTTTAAATTGTTTTAACTTTTTTAGATGATTTGTTCATATGTGTATGAGTTTCATTATATAAGAGGATTAATTTAAAAAAAAATTAAAGTAAACTTATTATATTTGTATATATTTTTTATAGTATGAGGGGTGAAAATATTTGATTTTCAAGTAGAAGAGCAGTTAGTTATGTTGCATGGACGTTTAGTATAATATATGCTTAAGAAAAAAATAAATTAGGTAGAGAAGGAGCAACTGAGCAAGTTAATATTTTGACCATTAGCCTATTTGGCATGATCTAAATTTTTTTCATTTTCTATTTTGTGCCTCTCCATTATTACTACCACTAGTTATACGGTCCTACAAATATAAATAATTAAAAAGAGAAAAATATTATTTTGTTATGAAATAAAAGCGATATAGCAAGAACTATGTAATTAACTAGGACTAATAATAGAAGAGAATGATAACATTAGAAGAGAGGATTTATTTCTTCGTTTTGAGAGTATCGAATAGGTTCATCAGTGAACCTATTTATAAAAATATTTTGTTGTTACAAAACCAATCCAAAACCTGCTATGGATACATATCCAATCTAAAACCTGTTTTGGATACATAACCAATCCAAAACCTATTATGGATACATAACCAATCTAAAACTGTTATGGAAGACATCCATCGTTGCAAGTGGATGAAACCATTTGCAGGATTTATAACACTCCCCTTGGATGTCCACTAACAGATAATGTGCCTCATTAAAACCTTACTAAGAAAAACCCAGTGGGAAAAATCTTAGTGAAGGAAAAAGAGTACACATATCTTGTAATACGCATTAAGAGTTGCCTCATTAAAAACCTTACCAGGAAAACCCAAATGGGACAAAACCTTGGTTAAGGGAAAAAGAGTACAACGCGTATTTCTCCCTTGATAAAAAAAACCTTATTTGATATCTCGGAGACGACGCATTCCAATCTTGTATCTTAACTTCTCAAATATTGATGTCGGCATTGCCTTAGTGAACAAATTTGCCAAATTATCACATGAACGAATTTGTTGAACATCTAATTCACCATTCTTTTGAAGATCATGCGAAAAAGAATTTTGGTGAAATATGTTTTGTTCTGTCTTCTTTAATATCTCCCCCTTTTAGTTGAGCTATACATGCAACATTGTCTTCATATAATGTTATTGGGATATCCTTTCCCCATGAAAGACCACATAGCTCCTGGATATGTTGAGTTATTGATCTCAACCAAACGCATTCTCGACTCGCTTCATGAATGGCTATTATCTCTGCATGATTTGAAGAAGTAGCAACCATAGTTTGTTTTGTTGAACGCCATGATATGGCAGTACCTCCACATGTAAATAAATAGCCTGTTTGAGATCGACCTTTATGTGGGTCAGACAAATATCCTGCATCTACATAACCTATCAGTTGTGACGTAGATTCATTTGAATAAAATAATCCCATATCAATGGTCCCTCGCAGATATCTGAATAGATGCTTAATACCATTCCAGTGTCTTTGTGTTGGGGAAGAACTAAATATTGCTAACAAGCTTAGAAAAAGCTATATCTGGTCTAGAATTATTAGCAAGGTACATTAATGCCCCAATTGCACTAAGATATGGTATTTCAGTACCTAGAAGCTCTTCATTATTTTCATGAGGACGAAATAGATCTTTATTTATATCAAGCGATCTCACAACCATCGGGGTACTCAATGGATGTGCTTTATCCATATAAAAACGCTTCAAAATATTTTCGGTGTACGTTGATTGATGGACAAATATTCCATTTTTCAAATGCTCAATTTGTAAGCTAAGACAAAATTTTGTCTTTCCAAGATCTTTCATTTCGAATTCTTTCTTCAAGTATTCTACTGCCTTTGGAAGCTCTTCAGGAATTCCAATGATATTCAAGTCATCAACATACACAGATATTATGATAAATTCAGATCCACATCCTTTTATAAAGACACAAGGACAAATTGGGTCATTCTTGTACCCTTCTTTCAATAGGTATTCGCTGAGGTGATTATACCATATGTGCCCTGATTGCTTCAATCCATACAAGGATTTCTGAAGCTTTATCGAACAAGTTTCCCGAGAATCTTTGTATATTTCAGGTACTTTGAATCCTTCAGGGATTTTCATAAAAATTCCGTTGTCCAGTGAGCTATATAAATAGGTCGTGACAAACATCCATAAGACGCATATCAAGTTTTTCATGAATTGCTAGACTGATAAGATACCAGAATGTGATTGTATCCACCACAGGAGAATATGTCTCCATATAATCAATGCCAGGATATTTACGAAAAATCTTGTACCACAAGTTATCTTTATATCTATAGACTTGATTTTGCATTTTACTTTTGCACAAGAACATATGTTCACCTCCACTGGGCTTTATACTTTCAGGTAGACTATACGTCCAATTTCACGTTTTTCAGGTGAAGTCAATCTTGATTGCGTATTTTTCATTTTGGCCAATCATTTATCTGTCCACATTCTATGACCGATTTGAGGTCAAGATCCTCGTCAATATTAATAATATTGAGTTCTACATTATATCAATAATATCGTCTATGATCATTTTATATCGGTTCCATCATCACTCAATAAAGACATAACTTATCGAGATCTCATTATTTTCAGGTACCTGAGCCTCTCTTATGAGGTCTTATAAAGTGTTATGTCATCGTGCTCTTATAGAGCATTCGCCTCCTTATTATGGTCATTTTGATCATTTGCTCCTCTCCTTCTTCAAGGAGTTTTATTTTTGAAACCGATTGGTCTATTATGCTTCATGTGTGCCATAGACTCTGTCCTTCATGGACTATATCCCCTTTTTTCGGAGCACTAGCAGCTGAAATATGATATTTAGCTTTGGGTAAACAAATGTGCCTAGCAATATTTTGCAAATGAATTATCACTTGAACTTCAAGTTCATATTTTCTTGTGTGAGGATCTAGATGTACTCATAATAATTCATTTCATGTAATATTTTTTCAGCTGCCTATTCCCCCCCCCCCCTAATATTAGATCACCAAGACATATCCCCATCATTCTTTAGGGACTCATCTTTAGATTCTACCTAGGGATAGGATTGAACTACTTGTAGTCATAATCGGGTGTGCTTAATCTCCTAATTGTTTTAGGGATAATTCAATTAGGAAGTCTTGTTAGTCTTCGGAAGAAGCTAATATAGAATTATTACCCGTGGCTAATTAACATAAACTCGCTCATATTTGTAAAATCATGAAATACATTGGATCGTTACTTGAGTGTAATTCCCAATGCATCCATACTTGTAGCTGTGAGCACGTGATTTTTGCCCTAAGCAGTAATTCCCAAAATTTCAAATAAAACAATTTTTTCTAGTATTTTATAATTTGTTGTGAATTTTGTGGCATTCTTTAGTAATTGTTGCATTTTTATTTGTGCATTTTAATTCATATGAAAATACCAAAAAAATGCATTGGCATTTAGGGATTTAATTTCACAATTTTAGTATTAATTAGTTTTAGAATAAACTATAAAGAAAATTGCAAGAAAATAGTTCATCGCATTACTAATTATTGCATTTGTTTTAAATAGAGTTATAAGTAATTCTAGGAGTTAAATAGTGTAATTAGGTCTGTGCTTTGTTTTAGCATTTTATAAAATCAAAAAAAAAACAATAAAAATAATAAATAAATACAAAAAAATACAAAAAAGGGGGAAAGAAAAAGAGAAAATTAAAAATGGTCTTAATTAGAGACCAAATTTGGGCCAAAATCAGTTAGCCCCAATAAAATTCCCACGTCCAGGCCCAAATGCTCTGCCGGTCCAAGTGCCTCATAATCAAACGACGTCGTTTTGACGTCGTTAATCACGACCATCCATCTCCCCCCAGATCCAGCGGCCACAATTGACTCTCAAAATATAATAAAACTGTAATAACTTTTATACAAAACTTAACGACAATTCCCATCCTCCTCGTACAAACCTTAACCCCGCCTTCCTCCGCCGTCCTCCGCCCTAGCCCCACCGCCCCTCCGCCGTCCGCCGCCAGCCGGAAATCGTCGCCGCCGGCGGCGATGCTCCGATGACCACCAAAAATACACCAGTGACTGCCCTCGCCCTCCCCTGTCCAACCATGCCCTCAGTTCCCCTCGAATCATAGCCAGTCGCCTCGAATGTTCCATCAAAGTTTCCGGCCAAGTCGCAAACTCACCCAAACTGGCCCAAATTCGTACCAAATGTCCCTCATCCCTCCCTCATCATTAATCTCTAACCAAAAGCTTTCGAATTTTGCCAGAGCTTCTCGAATTTTAGATCTTAGACTGGCAGAACCCTAGCTCAGAAAATCTTGGGGATTTTCAACCGTAATTTCCCTAATCATGTGTGTTCTTTTGAAAACACACGACTAGGGATGTTACGTATCAAGAATCCCGGAGGATTCAAACAAATGGCCGGTCAGAGTTCCCCATAGTCAGCAGAAGTGCTCAAACTTAGTAAGTCCTGTTCGATGCTGTTCTGGTGCTGTATGCTTGTTCAAATTTGTTTGATAATCTTTAACTCTTTAGGGCACGTTTGATTTCAATTTTTTCTTCAGCATTTGAGCCTTTACTATTGTTATTGGTCTGATTTGTTGTTATTAATTCTGTTTCAGTATTTTTGATTTGTTGTTCCAGTATTAATTCTGTCGATTTGTTGTTATTGGTTTGATTTGTTGTTGAGCCTTTACTGTTGTTCAAATTTGTTGTTAAGTGGTCTGATTTTAGGTTCAGTTAGTCGAATCCTAATTGGTCACTGCAATCTGATTTTTATTGTTTACTGCAAGGTGATTTTAATTGCTCTAGCCCTAGAAATAGATTACTTGGTTGTAGTTAATGGACTGGTTTAACTTGGTCAGTAATTTCATGGGATTCAAAGGGTAGTTTAGGCATGGAAAAAGGGTACTTTTATCAGATTTGGTAATTTTGAAAAGGGGGTAAGGATAGAATAGGGATTGTAATGGGCATAGAACTTTCTAGGAGGGACTATAGTGTAGGTTATAATAAACTTAAGTTAGTTGCTTGTGTAATAAGTCAGAAATAATAGGGTAAACACTGAAATTAGAATAGGGACTAAGGGGATAAAGAAAATCTGAAATTGGATCTTAAGTTCACCTATAAATAGGCATTCATTTGCCTTGAGGAGGAGGTCTTTGGGCAGTCCTGTAAACCCCTTCCAAAAGGCATAAAACAGAGTTTCTAAAAATCATAAAATTCCTTCAAAACAATACTGATCTCAGCATTGAGATCAGAAATAAGCTGGTTGTCGAGTATACTGTTCTATATGTGCAAATAGCTGCCAAAAGAGTTGTTAAGGTCTATTTGAATTGCTGTAAACTGAATCTGAGTAATCGAATTGGACTGCATTGGTGCTTGAAATTGTTGATGTTTTGGTTCATTGCTGGAGTTTCAAACCTATTCCTGAACTTGCTGTGTTGATTGAGTTTTATTGGATTTCAACTTCTTCCTGGGCTGTTGTTGCAAACTGCCACTGCTACTGATCTTTTCTTTTTCTTATTTGCAATTACCAGGTACACATTTGAATTACCTTGACGTAGCTTTGAATTGAAGTTGAAATGAAAGGTGTTCACCAGATTTGCGTTCGTCTGAATATTGTCTGCAGCTCATAATTGAATAGATGTTAGCTAATTATATGTAGTTGATGTTAGTTATTTGTTTTAGCTAATCAGATTTATTTTTGTATTATATGAACAGTAGATATATATATGGACTGTAACTAGGGACTGCTGAACTGTTATGATCATGTTAACATCCTGTTAGTTTGCTCATTAGGATTTGTTAAGTTGTTGGTTTGTCTCACCACATCCATTAGTGCTAGAATTTGTTTTAACATTCATGCGTTTGATTCCAGATTAGGCAGTCAGATAGTGATGAAATTCAATCAAAATAGAAGCATCAGAATGTTTGAGTTTGTAATTACATGAAATCACGTACGCTTGGCGAAACAAAGGGTGACTGACTCATTTCGTTGATTCATTTCTGGACTCGAACAAATATCATAATGGGAAATGTGTATAATTAGTTGGTTGTTGCTAATTTCAGAATAAGTTCCTTAATTTGTCCAATTACCCTTTGTTAAACCTGAATGATAACCTTGGGCCTAAAGGCTGCCTGTTGAAGCCCAATTTGAATTTAACCGTATTTTACTCTTACTGGGCTGAGCTTGAGGCCCAAAGGCATTGCTAGATTTTGAATGAAAGTCAAGGACTTAAATATAGTAGTGCTTGAACCATCATAAATAATTAGGGCCCTTTTAGAGACAATAGAAAATCATAGTTCACTTTAGGATTTGCCTTTAAATAACGAGATGAGCCTCGCCAAACAAGACACACAAATTGCGGGGCCCTCATTAATTGCTTATATCAAAATGATTAGAATCCGAGGCGTGCCATTTAGCAAAATTTCATGGCCCTCGCAAAACCAAACGCGTAGGTGCTTTAGGCGCATACTTTAATAATATTACTTCCCTAAATTCGGGTGCACATTGATGTGACCTAAATCCAAATCTCAACGAAGTCGAAATGTGCTAACAATCACGGGTGCACTGGTGCGACGTGATTTGAGGCACATTTTCACGACGTTGCAATTCGTTTAAAAATCAAAAAAAAAAAGTAAAAGCGGTTTACTAATAAAAGCACATAAGCTAGAACATATTTCGAAATCAGATAAAATCAAATACAACAGTTGAGCAACCGTGCTAGAACCACGGAACCCGGGAATGCCTAACACCTTCTCCCGGGTTAACAGAATTCCTTACTCGGAGTTCTGGTTCGCGGACTGTTAACAGAGTCATAATTTCCTCGGATCGGGATTCAACAGGTGACTTGGGACACCATTAATTTCCCAAGTGGCGACTCTGAATATTAGTAATAAATCTCGTTCCGATTGTCACTTCAAGTTGGAAATAACTCCCTTTATTATACCCTTACGGGTGTAGTAGGAAAAAAGTGAGGTGTGACAGTAGCCATTGATCATTTTACTTGCTTTCTAGGTTAGTTTACATTTCCGCATTTAGGTATAAATATTTTCTCAAAACAATTCTTAGTGTTTGGCATTGCATCATAAGTGATAATTCTCTTACATTCCTAATCGCCTATATATTGTTCTCTGTGGGATTCGACCCCGACTCATAGTTGGGTAAATTATATTGCATGCGACCGTGTCTATTTACTTTTTAGTAGTGGATTTAGACGTCATCAGTAGCGGCGCTTAATGAGTGTCCGCTCTATTCTAAATTTACCCTTTTTTTTTAAATCGGAAAGGCTTATTCATGGTATATTAGTCGATCAACGGTGCAGTCGACGGTCCCGTGCCTTTCCCTCTCAAGTTGTCCGCTTGAGAGTACCCGTCTAGACCATTCTAGAAACCTTACTCCAACATCAAATGTACATGCATCATGTTAAACCTAGTACGGGTTATGACGTTGTTAACATAATAGTCCGCTAATATAAGCCTTGTCCAAAGTCCGACGGGATTTCCACAATCCCAGTGGACACTACCATGTTATGTGCATTACTTGGAGAAAATGTGCCAATATATTGATCAGTATTGTGTAAATGGTCGGATCTGGAGGGGGGAAAGGGCTAACTTTATTTACTTGTAGAAAATGAAGTACGAAGTCCCCAAGTTTGGCATGGTCCAAAACATCGCACCTCTGCTACTTGATTGGTGGAAAAATCTCGAGCCTTGCGACAAGAATCATGTGAGAAGGGTCCTTGGTAATTTGTCGTCCTTGCTAGATATCCGACCAAATAGGGCATTGATTGAGGTTGCTACCATGTTTTGGGATGAGAAAGGGCCGTCTTCCGCTTTGGTGACATAGAAATGACTCCTCTACAAGAAGAAATAGGAGGCTTCGCTAAGCTGCCATGGGATACTCCGGGGTTGTTAGTGCCAGAGAATCGCACTCCTCGCGATTTTCTAAAAATGCTAGGTTTTAAGAAAAATGATGATTTGCTTTGTTTGAAGAAGTCATACATCCCATTCGAATTCCTTTATAAGCGTTATGGGCACAGCAAGTCATATAGCCTTCATCATGATGAACTTGCCACTACTTCTTTGGGTTGGACGCACCGTCGAGTTTATGTGTTCATTATCTTCTTCTTGGAGTTGTTGATATTTCCAATGAAAGGGGGAAGGATCCATACTCGTCTAGCCATGGTCGCCAAAACTTGGATGGAAGGCATCGAGGGACAAACCTATACTATCATCCCTATGATCTTAGCTGAAATGTACCGCGCCCTAATCGGTGCAAACAGGGATTGGGGCACTTCGAAGGTTGTAATATGTTATTGCGAGTTTGGTTACTGGAACATTTTCAGAGGGGAAAATATCGCCAAGAGTTTCTGCGACGACCAATGAATGACTGCATAGCTTACCATCATCCAAAGAAAATGACATTTATCCCGGATAGGTTTGCACAACCTGGAAATGCTGTGAGTTGGGTGTGTTTCCTTGGCAATCTGACAGACGAGCAGGTGCATTGGATGTTTGAATGGTTTCCTAGTGGTGAGTTCATCATCAGGTCAAGAGAGACTACTCATCTGGTACTAATTGGGTTGAGGGGTATCTATCCTTATGCTCCCATAAGGGTAATGAGATAAGCGGGAAGAAAACAGGTTATACCTCGGGTTTCCAACATGGTCCAGTACAAACAGATTTTAAGGGTGACGTCATTCCATTCAAGTTCGAGGCACAGCATATGTGGAATCAGAAAGTCATTGTGGAAAAGGATACTATTGAGCCAGACAAGTATCACGCCGGTCATGTGTACTTCTACCGATCATGGCTGGTAGACAATATAGCAGGAGACGTCAAGCTGGGAATTAATCTGAAAAACAGGGTCATAGATGATGCTGCTGAAGCGTAGGTCAAGTATAGGAGGTTACGCAAAAGGGTCTTCGAGTCTGAAGCTAGGAATCTGGAACAACACAAAGTGGATGCGGAAGCGATCAACGAATGGAGGGAAATTTCCACTAAATCAACAGAAAGATTGGAATATTTGGAGCAAGGGTTGATGGAGCTTGAGGGAAAGATGAGGAAGAGACTTTCAGATTGTCAGAACACGGATGCAATGAAGGAGGGCACCTGGGGAACCTCATTGATGGAGTCAAGAGAGCCAAGCACGGGGTCCTTCTGGGACCAAGTAGATTAGGAAATGATGTTCTTTACTGCTTTCTAGCTTAGTTTTAGATTTCGATTGAAATTAGGCAAATGCCATTAGTAACTTTCTTATTATTGTCGATTTAGTAAGGATTTGATTCATTTTTGCATTAATGAAATGATGCAATTATTGGCATAAATTTTCTCCAAGCCTATGTGTCGCTTAGGCCTACCTCGGGCACAACGAGGTCCCCCAAATTAGGACGAAAAATTTATTACATGATTTTGCAAAGCATGTTCAATATTGCAAGCATTCTCTCAATATCCCTTACTGACTTGGTTACCTTTTGTTTGTTTTTCTTTCTTTTGATTATTCTCATTCCCCAAGGTTGGTTCGTGCATACTGGCATCATCCGCATATCACACTAGATCCATAGGTCCTCCACATCCTCCTCCACCATGTGATCCTAAAGGCAGAAGCAAAGGGAAAGGAAAAATGGACAATTTAAGCGGTATTAGAAAAGACAACGCTACTATGGCAGAAAATGTTGAAACTTCAGATGGTCGAAGTACTCCGGCACAGAACGAATTGGTCTTACGCCTAGAACAGAAAATCCTGGAGCTACAAGGAGAACTTGAGCAGGTCCGGATCTTGGCAAACCTTTCCCTCACCCTAAACGTCCCTGATATCAACCAACAAAATCGAAATGCCCAAAACCCGGCACCACCCCAAAACACACAGAACCAAAATCCACTGCCGAATCCTCCTGCACCACATCAATAAACTACACCTCCTCAGAAGCATAACCCTCCAGCGGTACCTACTCCTGAACAACACCATCACCATCCAACTCAATATCCACAAACCACCACTTATCACACCCCTCAGAATGCACCTCAACCTACCCCTGATCCCCAAAACTCAACTAATGACCACCCTTATGCCCAGATTCCCGGAGTTCATCAAAGCAACCCCATATACGTGGAAGCTTTACCCTGTACCCTGCAACAAACCCTATATATACCAGAATCAACCGAGAAAGACCTGCTCATCAAGAACATGGCGGAAGAACTCAAGAGCTCACTGGTAGAGTTCGGAGTGTCGAAGGTGGTAGGGGCATTAAAGGTTTGAATTATGAGGACTTGTGCATTCAACTAGATGTGGAACTGCCGGAGGGTTACAAACCTCCCAAGTTCAAAATTTTCGATGGAACTGGTGATCTGAAAGTGCATCGAAGTACATATTGTGACAAACTTATAAGAGTTGGCAAAGATGAACGAATCCGTATGAAGCTGTTCATGAGGAGCCTTACAGGAGATGCTTTGTCTTGGTACATCAGTCAGAACTCGAAGAAGTGGATTAATTGGGTGAGCATGCCGTCAGACTTCATAGACCAATTCAGGTTCAACACAGAAAATGCACCAGACGTTTTCTACATTCAAAATCTCAAGAAGAAACCAATAGAAACCTTCTGCGAGTATGCTACTCGATGGAGATCTGAAGCTGCGAAAGTAAGGCCAGCACTTGAAAAACATATGAATAAGTTCTTCGTTAGAGCTCAAGACCCGCAATACTATGAAAGGCTGATGGTTATTGAAAACCATAAATTCTCTGACATCACCAAGCTGGGAGAAAGAATAGAAGAAGGGATCAAGAGTGGAATGGTGACAAATTTCAAAGCACTACAGGACACAAATAAAGCTTTGCAGTCAGGAGGTATTTCTAAAAATAAAGAAGTGAGTGTTGTAATAGTGGCAGCACCTCCACCCACAAATAAAGCTTTGGTCTCCTCTCGCATACCAAATACCTCCACCCACATACTAGCCGTCATCCCCCAGATACCAACAACCCGCTACCGCCTACCACGCCTATAACACCCAACCCATATATTACCACTCACCACCACCCGCCCGCCAAAAATACCAAAAACCAATATCAAACTTCGACCGCAGAGCACCCAGACAGTACACTCCAATTGCTACACCCATAGACCAACTGTATGAGAGACTGAAGGCTGCTGGTTATGTCACTCCCATTCCTGTCATTGCTGTGGAAAACTCTTCTCAGTGGATTAACCCAAACAAGACATGTGCCTATTACTCAGGCATGAAGGGCCATACCATTGATGGGTATCGCACTCTGAAGGACAAGATTCAGATATTGATCGACACCAAGGTCATATAGGCGAAAGAAGCCGCACCTAATGTTCGTAACAACCCTCTCCTGGATCACAGAGGTGAGGGAGTGAATGTGATAGAGACCGACGAAGAATGGGATCCGGAGGGGTAAATTGGACTCATTCGGGAGGGGGATGATCCTAAAACATCTCCAGTCACCCTCATGCCCATTGTGGTACAAACCCAAGCACCGTTTGAAGTTGAGGTAACTGTACCAGCACCATTTGAAGTTGAGGTAACCACACCCTTCACTGTGATAGTAGCACCCACACCATCTTACAAGTCTGATGCTATACCATGGGATTATGTTGCGGAAGCGAGAAGGAAAGGAAAAGCGAAAATGGAAGAAACAGGTGTAGCACAAGGCATAACTAGAACTGGCAGAGTTTATACACCAAAACACTTGGGAGGAACAAGCAAAGAAGCTGCATCTAAGCGGCCTGTTGTTGAGACTGGCCCTGACGAACTTTGGAGAAAAGTACAAGCAAGAGAATACTCTGTGGTTGACCATTTGAACAAAACTCCCGCTCAAATATCTATCTTGTCACTGCTAGAAAACTCTGAGACACACAGGAATGCCTTGATGAAGGTGCTGAGTGAAGTTTATGTGCCCACCAAGTGGGGAAATGTCTAATATGGTCGGGCAGGTACTGGAAAGCCACAAAATCACTTTTCATGAAGACGAGCTGCCACTAGAAGGACTAAGTCACAACAGGGCACTGCATATCACAGTGCAATTTGGGGATAAATTCATCTTCAAGGTCCTGATGGATGGGGGTTCGAGTCTCAATATATGTCCACTGACCACTCTGAAGAGGTTGGGAAAAGTCCTGCACGAGATACGAACAGAAAGCATGAATGTGAAGGCATTTGATGGATCTCAAAGTGCCACAATCCGAGAAATCAACCTCAGCCTACATATGGGCCCAACCTGGTTTGATGTTGAGTTTCAAGTGCTGGATATATCTGCTACCTACAATCTATTGTTGGGACGACCCTAGATACATGTCGTTGGGGCAGTGGCATCTACTCTGCATCAGGCTATGAAGTTTGAATGGAACTATTAGGAGGTGATCATCCATGGAGACAGGAGTAATCCCATCTATACCAATCAGACTGTTCCAGTCATCGAGAACAGGAAGAAGCTGGGTGGAGAAGCATACCATCGTATTGAGTGCGTCAACGCAATAGAAAAGGACAAATGGTGGAGCAACAAAATAGAAAGCATACTTCTATGGATAGGGTCAGAGCCCGGCAAGGGTCTCGGCAAGAATCTCCAAGGGATCACCAAGTCGTACAACCAAAGCATCATGGTACAACTTTCGGGCTTGGGTATGAATATACCTGGCAAGAGTACCAGGATTGGTCGCCGCCATGGCGTGGTCCTTATTATCCGCTGGAAAAACCGGTACCACATTTGTACCAGACATTTCAGCAAGCTGACATGATGTGGGTGTCTGGGGAAGATGAAGCCTTAGTTGGTATAAGGAAGCTGTTTCTGGATGACAAAGACATGGATTACAGTGCGATAGTTGAGGAGGAGGAGGAGGAGGAAGACCTTACCATTCAGACCGTTGAAAGGGGAGCTCTTCTCAAGAATTGGACTGCTACACCATCCCGGGCCCGTCGACTTCCTGGGTAACCTGGCAATTAGAATCAATTATTTTAAAGCAATTTTTTGAGCATCTAAGACATTTTCAGTATTTTGTTTTGAACGTAGGTTTTGAAATAATTGCTCGAGTCATCGAGCTGTACTTTAAGATGCTTTTCAAGATTTTATTAATGCATTGCTATTTTTATTATTTATTGTTATTCTTTACATTTTTCTCTCTACAGCATTATTATCACCTATCCCGATGAACCTACGACTGTGACATGTAATGAGACAATGCTACATAAGGATAGTGATTTAGAGGATCTGGAAGACGATATAATACCTGAGGAAATTGTCAGAGAAGTGGAACACTTTGAAAACAAGCCTAAGTATAATTTAGACGAGGCTGAGACAATTAACTTAAGGGACTCCGAAACGGTCAAGGAAACACGTATAAGCATTCACCTATCGCCATCAGAGAAGGAAGAGTATGTCCGATTCCTAAAAGAGTATGAGGATATCTTTGCATGGTCCTACGATGATATGACTGGTTTGAGAACATCCATTGTGGCTCACAAGCTACCTACCGACCCCATGTGTCCACCGGTAAAACAGAAGCTTAGAAAATTCAAGCCAGATATGAGTTTGAAGATAAAAGAGGAGGTCACTAAGCAAATCAAAGCCAAGGTTCTCAGAGTGGTTAAATATCCGACTTGGTTGGCCAACATTGTGTCGGTTCTGAAGAAAGACAGGAAAGTCAGAGTGTGTGTTGATTACCGAGATTTAAAAAGGGCGAGTCCCAAAGATGATTTCCCGTTTCCCAATATACACATATTGATCAACAACTGTGCCAAGAATGAACTCCAACCCTTTGTGGATTGCTTCGCCGGGTATCATCATATCTAGATGGATGAAGAGGATGCCGAAAAGACATCCTTTATCACACCATGGGGGATGTACTGCTATAAAATGTCGTTCGGTTTGAAGAATGTTGGAGCCACTTACATGAGAGCCAAGACAACCATTTTCCATGACATGATACACAAGGAAATAGAGGTGTGTATGGATGACATCATCATCAAATCCAGAAGAAGCACAGATCATATAGCAAACTCGAGGAAATTCTTTGATCGGCTTCGAAGGTACAATCTAAAACTGAATCCTGCAAAGTGTGCCTTTGGAGTCCCTGCCGGAAAATTACTAGGATTTATCGTCAGTCGTCGAGGGATTGAATTGGACTCGTCAAAGGTCAAAGCTATCCAGGACTTGCCACCTCCGAGGAATAAGAAAGATGTGATGAGTTTCTTAGGGCGTCTCAACTACATCAGCCGTTTCATAGTGCAATCAACCGTGATCTGTGAGCCAATCTTCAAAATGCTAAAGAAAGATGCTGCGACAAGCTGGACTTAAGAATGTCAGAAAGCCTTCGTCGAAATCAACGAGCATTTGTCTAAACCACCTGTCTTGGTCCCACCAGAACCAGGAAGACCTTTGTTGCTTTATTTGTCTGTACTAAATGGGGCTTTTGGTTGTGTTCTGGGACAACATGATGAGACTGGAATAAAGGAGCAGGCAATATATTATCTGAGTAAGAAATTCACACCTTACGAAGCCCGGTACTCTTTGCTGGAGCGCACCTACTGCGCTGTGACATGGATAGCTCAAAAGTTGAGGCATTATTTCTGTGCATACACCACATATCTCATATCAAGGATGGACCCGCTAAAATACATCTTCCAGAAACCCATGCCTACGGGAAATTTAGCAAAATGGCAGATATTGCTGAGTGAATTTGACATCATCTATGTAACTTAGAAGGCGGTCAAAGGGCAAGCATTGGCAGATCATTTGGCAGAAAATCCTGTAGACAGAGAATATGAACCATTGAAAACGTATTTTCCCGATGAAGAGGTATCATTCGTCGGAGAAGATATCACCGAAGCATATGATGGTTGGAGAATGTTCTTCGACGGAGCTGAAAACTTCAAAGGAGTGGGTATTAGAGTTGTCTTAGTATCAGAAACTGGCCAACACTATTCGGTGTCTGCAAAACTCAGATTTTTGTGTACCAACAATATGGCAGAATATGAGGCTTGCATCTTAGAACTCAGGTTGGCCATTGACATGAATGTTTAGGGGTTGCTGGTGATTGGAGATTCTGATCTAGTAGTGCATCAGGTTTTAGGAGAATGGGCTACAAATAACACCAAGATATTGCCATATCTATACTGTGTACAAGAGCTGATCAAGAGGTTCACGAAGATAAAGTTCAAACATGTTTTGAGGATTCAAAACGAGTTCGCAGATGCATTGGCCACTTTATCTTCCATGATACAACACCCCGACAAGAATTTCATCGATCCCATCCCAATAGGAATTCATAAGCAGCCAGCTTATTGTGCTCATGTTGAAGAAGAAAGTGATGGAAATCCATGGTTCCATCAAGGAATACTTGGCAAAGGGAGAGTATCCGGAGCACGCAACCCATACTCAGAAGCGCACACTCTGAAGGTTAGTCAACCACTTCTTTCAAAGTGGAGGAATTCTGTATAGAAGGACTCCTGACCTGGGGTTACTACGGTGTGTCGATGCCAAGGAGGCATCCTGATTGCTCGAGGAAATACATGCCGGAACTTGTGGACCACACATGAATGGCTTTGTCTTAGCCAAGAAAATACTAAGAGCTGGATATTTCTGGATGACTATGGAAACAGACTGCATCAAGTATTTCCAAAAGTGTCACCAATGCCAGATACATGCTGATATGATACGAGTGCCACCCAATGAACTCAATGCAACAAGAACCCTGGCCTTTCTTCGCTTGGGGCATGGATGTCATTGGTCCAATCGAACCCGCTGCTTCAAATGGGCATAGGTTCATTCTAGTGGCCATTGACTATTTCACAAAGTGGTTGAAGCCGCATCTTACACAGTTATAACTAAAAAGGTCGTCGCAGATTTTGTTCAGGATCGCATTGTTTGTCGGTTCGGAATACCAAAGTCAATCATCACTGACAACACCGCCAATCTCAACAGTGATTTAATGGAGGCCATGTGTGAAACTTTCAAGATCAAGCATAAGAATTCCACAGCATACAGGCCGCAAATGAATGGAGTTGTAGAAGCCGCCAACAAAAACATCAAGACGATATTGAGGAAAATGGTAGATAATTACAAACAATGGCACGAGAAGCTATCGTTTGCTCTGCTCGGGTATCGTACCACAGTTCGCACATCAACTGGGGCAACTCCTTACCTGCTAGTCTATGGTACTATAGTCGTTATTCCTGCAGAAGTACAAATCCTTTCTCTAAGAATCATACAACAAGCTGAGCTCAGCGACGCAGAATGGGTACAGAGCCGATATGAACAACTGGCTCTCATCGATGGAAAGAGAATGAATGCGGTATGTCATGGTCAACTCTACCAGAACAGGATGGCAAGAGCTTTCAACAAAAAGGTCAGACCAAGGCAATTCACACCAGGGCAGTTAGTGCTAAAGCGGATCTTCCCATATCAGGACGAAGCCAAGGGGAAGTTCTCACCCAACTGGCAAGGTCCCTACATGGTTCATCGAGTACTAACAGGAGGAGCACTCATACTTGTAGAAATGGACGGAGAGATTTGGCCAAAACCTATCAACTCAGACGCAGTTAAGAGATACTACGTTTAGGATTGTTTACATTTCTTCACTTGATGTAACTGAACTACACTTGACTTGATTATCGTTTAAGAGGGGATACGTAGGCAGCCCTGTGGGTTTTGTCACATCTTAATAAAATCTTCATTTTTCCCATGATCAAAAATTGGGGCAAGATCTCGAGTGCAACGGCCAAAAGTATTGTCAGAAGTATGCATTTAAACTGGTGCAGAATTTTAAGGGGGGCCCTCAAAATTCTAAGGCAAGAAGGTCGCAATGTCTATAAAATGTGTCATAGTCACTGGTTCATCTAAATTATTTGATATTTTATCAAATGCATTGCATATTTTTCGAAAACTTTGTTTCTATGACAACCAAATGTTGCCCAGGGTAACTCAAACAGGATCCCAAGATAGGAGCAAAGGCCGAGCAAGAAGACGAAGGCACGAACTCACCTTCCCCCATAAAACTCACAATTTTTCTTTGGATGCAGGCACGATAAGACAACATTATCTGCAGATACATCAAGTCACTACCTTCATGACGACAAATTACCTAGCGCAAACACCTCCAGCTAAGAAATACTTTACTTTCACATTACCTTCTCATCGTTTGCATGAGGTTAAGCTTCACCTACATCCTTGCATAAGGCTAAGCATTGCCTTCCTCTGTTTACATAAGGCTAAGTATCGCCTTTCCCTGCATGAGACTTAGCATTGTCTCCTATTCTTGCATGAGGCTAAGCATTGCCTCCATAATTGCATAAGGCTAAGCATTGACTCCCTAATTGCATAAGGCTGAGCACTGCCTTTCCATGCATGAGACTAAGCATTGTCTCCTCTTCTTACATGAGGCTAAGCATCGCCTCTCTAATTGCATGAGGCTATGCACTGCCTCCCTATTTGCATGAGACTAGGCATTGTCTCTTATTCTTGCATGAGGCTAAGAATTGCCTCCCTAATTGCATAAGGCTAAGCATTGCCTCCCTAATTGCATAAGGCTAAGCACTGCCTTTCCCTGCATGAGACTAAGCATTGTCTCCTCTTCTTGCATGAGGCTAAGCATCACCTCCCTAATTGCATGAGGCTAAGCACTGACTCTCTATTTGCATGAGACTAAGCATTGTCTCCTTTTCCTGCATGAGGCTAAGCACTACCTCCCCTATTTGCATGAGACTAAGCATTGTCTCCTCTTCTTGCATGAGGCTAAGCACTGCCTCCCTTCTTGCATGAGGCTAAGCGCCGCCTCTCCTATTTGCATGAGACTAAGCATTGTCTCCTCTTCTTGCGTGAGGCTAAGCACTGCCTCCCTAATTGCATAAGGCTAAGCATTGTCTCCCCTATTTGCATGAGACTAAGCATTGTTTCCTCTTCTTGCATGAGGTTAAGCAATGCCTCCCTAATTGCCTAAGGCTAAGCATTGCCTTTTCCTTGCATAAGATTAAACATTATCTCCATTACGCTATCTAAGACCAGCATTATCCTCTGTTCACCTAGGGCTAAGCGCTGCCCTCATCTCATACAAGACTAAGCCTTGTCTTATCTCGGCCTCGCATATGACCAAGCATCATATCTTTGCATTTCATGGGCTGAAACATCGTCATTTTGTCCAAAGGCATCATAATCCGAAGGCATCATCCTCATAGCCGGGAGACACCATGCCATGGCCTGAGGATTTCTCAAAATTGCACATCATTATTCAAAGGCGTCATCATCCAGAGGCACCATCCTCATGGCCCGAGGATATCATTTCATGGCCAGCGAATCCCTTATCATGCGATTCATGACCCAGGACGTCATGGTCTAGGACATCATTCTCACCGTCCAAAGACAACCTTCATGGTCCAAAGGAAATTTGCATCACGTTTAAATTCTCGCAATAACCCCATATATATATATATATATACGCACCGTGTTTTAAGTTTTGTAGGTGATCCAGGAAGTAACCGTTCTACAAACGAGAGCAATCTTCGCTCCGGTTTCCGTTCACAACGTTCACATCCTTCAATTGTTTCAAACATAATCGACCACCAATAATTGCCTACCTTTTATGACCGTTCAGATATCTGCTCTGTGATATATCCATAGCGTTTCAAATTCATATTCAGGACTTCGCATAAATTCATCTGATACTATCCTACCCAAAAGAACCCTTTTCCGAAACATATGACCATTCTTATAACAACTCCATCGGTTTCGTTCGTTGGATCTAGAACTACACACAGCCTGATTCCCGTAACACCAGGGATATGTAGGCAACTCAGGAACCAGGGTTCGGCCTCCATTTTTTCAAATCACATCATTCCTCATCCTATTCGGCCAAAATTGGTCATCATTTTCTTTACCCGACAACTCTCTCATCGTTCCCGGATAAAGAGGGGCAACTGTTGATACCAATTTTGCCCTCATATTTTTTCAAATAATATAAATAATTTAAAAACATCATCTTGCATCATTATTTAGTTTACAAATCTATACAAGCATTTTTTCTACAATTTTTCGTAATTTTTAGAGCTTTAAAATTGATTTTCCTGCATTTAAATTACTTGAATAATTTATTAATTTCTCCTTTCAATTATTTTGTGATGACTTAATTACCTAAAATTATTATTTTGCATCTATAATACTTGCTTCAGATATTTTACTCTACTTTTATAATTACATTAGTATTTAGGCTAATTGCACAATCTTGTAATAATAGCCTATATTTTACAATTGTATTGCATTTGTAATTTTATTCAAGGTCAAATAATACTCCCTCCGGTCCAAAATAAGTGATTTTTTGGCCTTTTTCTTGTGGTCCAAAATAAGTG
Source organism: Nicotiana attenuata (assembly GCF_001879085.1). Lineage (NCBI taxonomy): Eukaryota > Viridiplantae > Streptophyta > Magnoliopsida > Solanales > Solanaceae > Nicotiana > Nicotiana attenuata. The sequence continues at coordinate 30,781,759 of NC_031993.1, forward strand.
ATTTTTTCAGATTTCAAGAATGAATTAATTATTTTTTTCCTACATTGTCCTTGGAGTAAATAGTGTTGGAATATGTGTTAGGAGTGTTTATGTGAGATAATAAAGGTTAATATGGTCAATTCCATTGCTAATTAATGTTAAAAGGTGGATTTCTTAGTCTGTGTGAAAACATCCAAAAAATTACTTATTTTGGACCGGAGGGAGTATCTTACATTTTCATAATGTTCTTCTATTATTTTAAAATATTGCCTTTCATAAATGGCATTCTTTATAATTTATTTTATTGATTTATTAAATTATTTTCCTTTAATCTCCTATTTAAAAACTGGCCCAATTTTAGGCTAATTTTCGGACCAATTTTGGCCCAAATCTTTAGTCCAACCTTCCATCCCAATCCAAGTAGCCCTTCTAAAATCCAGGCATGGCCCGTTTGAAATAACCCGCCCTAGTCCCTTTAAAATCCTGGTTGTTGATCTTAAGAGATCAACGGCCCACGATTAACCCCCTCTTTTAATTATCCACCCCAACCCTAATCCTCACATTCATTCTGCCCGGCCGCCCTAAAACACTCTCCACTCCCTTCTCTTTCATGAACCCTAGCCGTCACACCCCAGTTCCTCTCCGATCCAACCTAGAGATGGAATCCACCTATGATATACTTACCTTATTAATCTTCTCTCACTATTGGTCGTCCATTTATGGTGTTACTTAGGTTCTTGCCTAAGTTTGGCAAGTATCACTTCCGAGATCGAACTAAAATGGCTCGAATCTTTGATCTTGGGCGTTATTCCGTCTATATACGCTCAACAAAGAGCGATTTGCACTCTTGGTTCGAGTTTCAGACGATTGAACCCAATTAGGGTTTGAGGCTCTCCATCTCCTTTACTGATTTCGATTTGCATGTGATATTCTCTTTCCTTATTTCTGCTTAATTGATTGTTTTCCATATTTGTTCTTTCAATTTCTACTACTATATAAACCCCTCCTCATTCCCCTTTAAGACAAACCTTTAACCGTTAGATTTCACTAAAAATTGAAGTTATTGTTCTATGGTTCTCTCATTCTCTTGTTCTATATTTTGATTCTTGGCCGGCTGAAAAGGCCACCGAGATTTGATTTTTTTAAACTTTTCTTGTTGCGAGCATTGCCCGGGGTTCATTTGAAGCCCTTGGGAACTCTGACGCACTAAGATTTTGGGTTCTTGCTCTTTAATATTCAGAGTACTGTGGAAGTTGTTCTTTTCTTGTTGTTTGTTTAACAGGTAAGTCACTTGGCTTTACGATTTCATTATTTTGTGTCTATGTCCTGCATATTTACACCTCTGAAATTTCATGACTTAGTGTGTTTCTGGGCTATCTCTGTGTGCAACCTTGTTAGCATTGAACTTGTTTTGTAACCTGAACCTCTCCTAGCACTTGATTTTACCTAATGCTACCAGTTCTAGGACATGCTTATGCCTAATTTGAATAATTTGGACTTTCTTAAGTTGGTTTAGCTAATGTGTTGGTGCCTGAATGTTCATATTTGCTGCTGAGCACGAGTATGATTTCCTACTTTGTTCTGAATCCTTGTAATGAATGCCTCACATTTGTAATGTGTTATAACCTGTGTTAAGACCTTCACTATTAACTATGACCTGCTCCCCTGCTATTGTGTCACTCAACATGTCTTTGTTTGCTTAATTATATATCCTTAGTAATTGTTCGAGACCTTTGGAATGGCTATCTTAATTTATGTTTCCATACATTGTTTAATACTGCTTCATAATGCAAATTAACATGTCTGTCTTTTGATATTGTGATGGACACTTAGCATAATTTGGACCCTTTAGATTTAAACCTTCTAAGTTAGTGCCCTACTTAGACTTGTTTGGTATTATGCACCTCTGTATGATAATCTTGTTAATCTTGCAGACTTGTTTCTCCCCTAACTCTTTCAATATGTTTCTGCCAATGTGTTACTTTTTGCTAAGTGTTGAACCTGCTACTAAGTCTTTTTGACCCTTTTAATTGACATGTTCTGTGTTTTTAACTTAGTTATGTTTGTTTTCTAAAAATACAAGTCTATCTTTTCTAATTCAGTCCCTTAATCATTGTTCTCTCACTCTCTTTTGTTACCTACATTATTCTGAATCCATCACTCTTGGCCGGATAAAGTCCAAGGCCACTAAGACTCTCTCTATTGACCTCCCTAGTGTGAGCACTGCTCGGGGTCCATTTGAGATCCTTGTGAACTCTAACACACTAGTACTTGAGGTTCTTTGCCCACTCTCCCTACTACTGAGACTTGAGCTATCTCTAATGCTCAGTATTTTCCTCATTCTATCTACTGAATATGCAAACTGGTTTGTTTAAGTGATTCAATGTCTGGATCATATGGTCAATATACGGCTGTTCGGTTTGGCTCGAGTTCCTCTATGGTTTCTGGGCCATAATGATGAATATAGTCCTCTGTTGGAATCTAGGTACGCCAATGCTTGGTGTTTCCTTTGGGCCTGCTATCGGCCTACTGTTATTGTTTGTGTAATATTTTGTAATTATATTCATTACTGGGTCTGTAATAATTTTATAATAAACAATTGGGGTGTTAGTGAAATTGGAGAAATGGATATATTCTAATGTTTGCGTGAAAGGGTAGAAAGCATGCCTATAGGATTCATATGATCTACTTGCTATCCAACCTACTATATATGTCATTCAATTTCCATGTGCATTGGTAGAAATCATGCCATTAGGAAAATCACACACTCACACAACTTGTATGTTATCAAAGAATAAGTGCTTTATTTATTCCTATGTATACGGCTAGACAACATGCCTATAGGAAAACAAAAAAATGACAATGACCATTCTATCAATTTGCATAACTGCAGCATATTCACTAGAAATCATGCCTATAGGATTTTAATTATCTAATTTGCTATTGTATCATACTATTCACCTAGAAAACATGCCTATAGAGGCTAAAATATAAAAAATCGATCCCAATCGCCAATCTTTAGAAATCCTGCCTATATTACTACTTGCTCTAAAGTGTTAATGATGAACTCTTCAAATGTTGTTTTATTGCTTAGACATGCTACTATTAGAAAGCATGAGTAATTCTGAGCACTTCCGATAGTTTTTACTGTCCCTTACTGTGTAAATCACTTAGAAATCATGTCTATAGGTTTAATAACTCATAACCTGTAATCTCAATAATCAGCACACAATACTCCTAAACCATATAGTTGTTTGGAAATCATGTCTATAAGTAACGCCTTGCATCTGAAACTGCCTGTACGTTTGAATCCAAGGTCATATAGAAATCATGTCTATAGGGCTTAAGGACTTTAATTGGTCTCAGTTCTGAAACTGCCTAACGCCTAATACGAAAACCTATTTTGCGTGCTTTTATTGTCTAAGTGTAGAGGCAAGCTTGAGCCCTTAACTGCCCTCACTCGAAGTCCAACTTGTTTTGTATGTTGCCTAGTTTTATAATTTTGAGCAGCCTAAGTTAAGTCTTGAACCACCCTAAATAGAGGTCCAATGCCTCCTAGACCAAAGGCATGGGACGGGTAGTGCACGTATAGAGCACGACTTAGAATTGAATTAGAACGCTTTTACGTAAACAACTTTAACATAGTAATCGGGTAGCAGGAGATGATAGCTATGCCCGCTGAATAATATGAGTAACTCCCTACTTCAAGGGAGTTGCAAAGTGTTATTTATGTTGCATGGGGTGATCCTTTAGGCTAAATAACTTAGGACCCTCCCCCCCCCCCCCCCC
>NC_031993.1:30785546-30835553 GCF_001879085.1 Nicotiana attenuata
CCCCCCCCCCCCCCCCCCCCATCTCTTCTTTATTCATGCAGTCATTTAATACATACTATTGTACTTATATCCTTGTAATCCTCTTTCTCATTGTGTTATAATAAATTCTTTTGACCCGTACCCTCTTTGTTTATCTTGCCTAATTATAAGCCACATAGACTTAAGTTCGGTCGGGACCCACAGTTGTGGACCTCAAAAAGTGCCTAACACCTTCTCTTTGAGGTAATTTGAGCCCTTACCCGATCTTTGGTGGCGTTAACTGGTCAAATAGAGTTATCTGCATAATAGGTGCCCTAACGCACCTTAAAACCCGTTAGGTGGTGACTCTTCTTTTAACACCCTATCTCCCATTTAAAAGAGTTATAACATGTCAAAGCCCGCTTTCGCGAGAAAATGAGGCGCGACAATACCTAGGCAGAGATAGTTGATTTCCACAACTGGGTAGATGAAAGTGGATTATTGGAATTACATGCTCAAGGTAATAGACATACGTGGAATGACAAACATGAGGATCATAGAGTGTTTTCAAAAATTGATTGGGTGGTCATTAATAAGGAGTGGTTGGACCTAATGCCAGCATGTAGGCTCAATTCCTACCTGAAGGTATAAGTGATCACTACCCTATTAAAGTAACTCTGGCTAATTAAAGAGTCAAAGTAAAGAAGTCTTTTCTTTTATGCAATATGTGGACTCAACGTCCACAATTTGAAGCTATTGTTGGAATACAAAAATTGAAGGATGCAAAATGTATGAAGTAGTGAGGAAACTGAAATTGCTAAAGAAGAAGATCAAGACTCTTAGAACTTAATATGGTCACTCAATTGTAGCAGAAGCTGATGAGGATAGAAAAGGACTAAAGCAGGCTCAGATACAGTTGCAGAGAAATCCAACAAGTGCAGCTCATCAACAAATAGAGGCTCAGGAATATGCAAAATTCAGACAGACTTCCTACCTGGCTGAAATTTACTTACAGCAAAGAAGTAAAGCTACATGGATAAAATTAGGGGATGATAGAACAAGGTACTTTTATTCAGTAATAAGGCATAGAAAACTGAAACAAGCAACTACACAATTAAAGGACTCAACTGGAAATTGGCAGACAGATGCTGAAGTTATTGCAGGACTATTTATCAATTACTATGAGCAATTATTGGGAAGGAGAGCACATACTAGAGTGCCAGCATTAAAAAGCATTCTGAGGAATGGCCATGTTCTCACTATTGAGAAACATATCACATTAGTAAGGCCCTTTGCAGAGAAAGAAGTGAAGGGAGCAATATTTCAAATTGATGGTAATAAAAGCCCTGGTCCAGATGGGTATGGTAGTGGCTTTTACAAGGCAGCATGGAAGATTGTGGGATGGGATGTTACAGCAACTGTGATAGAATTTTTTCAGAATGGACATTTTCTTAAACAGCTCAATTCAACTGTAATAGCACTTATTCCAAAGGTGGAAGCCCCGGAAGAAGCTAGCCAATATAGGCCAATATCATGCTGCAATGTGTTGTACAAATGCATATCTAAGTTGATTTGCAATAGACTGAAAGTGGTTGTGAACCAACTGGTAGCAGATAATCAATCAGCATTTGTCCAGGAGAGGTCCATGTTACACAATGTCCTAATATGTCATGACATCTTGAGACACTACAATAGAAAGATATCTCCTAGATGACTTATGAAAATAGACCTAAGGAAAGCATACGATATGGTTAGCTGGGAATTTCTTGAAGAAGCACTAAGAGGATTTTGGTTTCTAGATAAATTCATCAAGTGGATTATGATATGTGTATCAACAACCAGGTTCTCAGTCAAGATCAATGGAGAAAATCTTTGCGCGAAAGAGGGGCCTTAGGCAAGGGGATCCTATCTCTCCCCTACTATTTGTCATTATAATGGAGTATCTATCAAGAATGCTGAAGACTGTTAGTATGCTACCAGATTTAAAAATATCATCCTACGTGCAAGCCTGTGAAACTTACTCACTTAATCTTTGCGGATGACTTGATGATTTTTTGCTAAGGGAATGAAAGCTTAGTAAATAGAGTCACGGAGGCACTCAATCACTTTAGTAATGTCACTGGATTAGTTGCAAACATGGAGAAGTCTAGTATTTTTATGATAGCACAAAGGAAACACTACTGGCCAAAACAAGCTTCACTCTTGGAAAACTTCCAATCAAATACTTGGGCCTTGCTCTTTCTCCTAAAAAGTAGAATAAGTTGGATTTTCATGTGTTAGTGGAGAAAATCATGCAGAGAATAAAAGTTACATATTCAAAGCAATTATCATATGCAGGCAGATTGCAAATCATTACTGCAGTACTTTTCTCAATACACAACTTCTGGGGTACAGTATTCATCCTCCCTCAAAGTGTACTTAAGGAGGTGGATAAGAAATGCAAGGATTACTTGTGGGGAAGTTCAGAGGAGAAGAAGAAGAAGAAGAAGATACCATTGGTAGCTTGTGGAAAAGTTGTCCTAAGAAAATAGGGGGGGCGAACATTAAAGGAAGCAGAACCTGGAACATAACTTCAGTAGGAAAATTGATATGGCAGCTGCTTATGTGCAAAGAGTCTTTGTGGGTTAAATGGTTCCATGGGATATATGTAAAGACATCAACAAACCTTTGGGACCAAAATGTCATGGCCCGCCACATCATCATACCACGTAGGTGCCACTTGGCATATATTTTTGCCATATGGAAAGCTTACATATGAAATATACTAGCACATGTGGGAAGGTTCTAGAGAAATATGGAGATTTCTCATGGAAGACCTTAGAATCCTATAGATTCTCTAGGAAAGTCCTTGGAATCTTCTAGGCTTGTAGAGAATTCTAGAGAAAGCCTTTTTCTTGTAAATTTTAAGGACTTGTGTAACAATTAATATTTACATACTAGCGCCTAGGAGACTAGTATATAAAGGGGGCCATTCATTTATAATTCATCAAGCAAAACAATCAAGTTCTCTCTAATACAAAAACTTCCTTTGGCAAATTTCTCTTGTCTTTCTTATCTAAAATTCCCTTAGCGATCTTAAGTATAGTAAGGCTGACTTGGCATAGCAAGAACATGAACAAGTTGTGCAAAATCGTGAGCGAGTTGTCAGGTGCTGCACGTGTACTTAGTCAAAGACTAAGGACGTGACAACGTGGTATCAGAGCAAAGGTTATGACTAAGGAATGTTAGAAAGAATACAAGAGATTGCTAGAAGGAAGCTTTTGTAGGGAACCATGGTCAGAATTACAAAGGGCTTGGTACTTGCAGAAGGGACCAACGTGAAGGTCCCTAAACGAAAGTAGTATGGCGGTGCACGGGATGCACGTGAGGCAACAACCTTACTTTGGAGGATGGACAAGTACTTTGAGGTAGTCAAGGAGGATGACGACGTTGTTAAGGTACGCAATGCTTCAATGTACTTGACCGAGGTTGTCGCGTTATGGTGGCATCGGAAGTTAGCCATCATGGGAAAAAGGGGCTATGCAAGACTGAGACGTAAGAGCAGTTCAAGAAGGAGTTGAAGAAGCAATGCTACCCGATGAATGTGGTGTATGAGACTAGGCGGAAGCCAAGAGAGCTCCGACAGAGGCCACAATTCGGGAGTATGTGCGCGAGTTCACTACCTTAATGTTGTAAATCTCGTCATAGTCCGAGGAAGATTCCCTCTTCTACTTCATGAATGGGTTGCAAAAATGGGCAAAGCAGGAGTTAAGAAGACATCAAGTAGCCAATGTGAACAAAGCCATAGGGATAGCCAAATCACTTGTTGACTTCAAGATGGGGCATGCCAAGTCCAAAGAAGGCAATGCCGAGAGGATAAGGGAGATCATGGCGAGGATAACGGGAAAGGAATAGCTGAGGTATACGAGGGCAATGGCAAAGGGCCATCCCATAACGGACAAGGGTCCAAGAGAAACAGCAAGGGGCCGGAAACGGTAGCGAGTACGTGCCTAGGGGGGGTGCTACTTTTGTGAAAGATCACATCGGGCAAGTGAATGCCCAGAGTTGGGAAAGCTTGCAGCGACGATCGGGAACTTTGCTCAAGCACATAAGGGTGACACAGGAGAAACCGCTTGTATTGGAGGGATGCACTTAAAATCTAAGCCAGAAGTAGGGTATTCCAAAGCCTATCTTGGCTCCATACAAATGGAGTATGATGGCAGCAAGAAAAGTTGGGCGGACATAGTTGAAGAGGATGGCGAGTTACAAAGTGATGGCACGCTATCGGACGTAGATGATGCACCGAGCAGAGGGGTCAAGTTTGCTAGCAAGGCTATGACCACGGTGGCCAACCAAATAGGGAGTGCAAGCATAGACCCGATGCTTGAGAAGCTTCTAGACTTGGTCGACTCATGGAGAGATTCACGTTGAGAGCATGGAGAGGCATCCGATGGGCAGAGGATCGAGGCCATCATTGCTAGCCGTCCAAAGTACAAACGGGGCAAAAAGAAAGGTAACCTATACCTTGTGACATGGGAAGGTGAACCGCTTCATAGGGCATCATGGCTAATGGAAAAAGATCTCCGGCGATGCCAAGGCAAGGTGCCACGTACGTGTCGATACTTTGTGTCGAGGGAGGCCCAAAATTGGGTGGGGGAGAGTGTCATGGCCCGCCACATCATCATGCCACGTAGGTGCCACTTGGCACATATTTTTTCCATATGGAAATCTTACATATGAAATATACTAGCACATGTGGGAAGGTTCTAGAGAAATATGGAGATTTCTCATGGAAGACCTTAGAATCCTATGGAATTTCTACGAAAGTCCTTAGAATCTTCTAGGCTTGTAGAGAATTCTAGAGAAAGCCCTTTTCTTGTAAATATTAAGGACTTTTGTAACAATTAATATTTACATACTAGCGCCAAGGAGACTAGTATATCAAAGGAGCCATTCATTTGTAATTCATCAAGAAAGACAATCAAGTTCTCTCTAATACAAAAACTTCCTTTGGCAAATTTCTCTTGTCTTTCTTATCTAACATTCCCTTAGCGATCTTTAGTATAGTAAGGCAGACTTGGCATAGGAAGAACATGAGCAAGTTGTGCAAAATCGTGAGCGAGTTGTCAGGTGCCGCACGTGTACTTAGTAAATGACTAAGGACGTGACAACGTGGTATCAGAGCAAAGGTTATGACTAAGGAATGTTAGAAAGAATAAAAGAGATTGCTAGAAGGAAGCTTTTGTAGGGAACCATGGTCGGAATTACCAAGGGCTTGGTACTTGCAGAAGGGACCAACATGAAGGTCCCTAAGCGAAAGCAGTATAGCGCTGCACGGGACGCACGTGAGGAGACAACCTTACTTTGGAGGATGGACAAGTACTTTGAGGTAGTCAAGGAGGATGACGACGTTGTTAAGGTACGCAATGCTTCAATGTACTTGACCGAGGTTGTCGCATTATGGTGGTGTCTGAAGTTTGCCATCATGGAAAAAAATGGCTATGCAAGATTGAGACGTGAGAGCAGTTCAAGAAGGAGTTGAAGAAGCAATGCTACCCGTTGAATGTGGTATATGAGGCTAGGGGGAAGCCAAGGGAGCTCCGACAGAGGCCACAATTTGGGAGTATGTGCGCGAGTTCACTACCTTAATGTTGTAAATCTCGTCATTGTCCGAGGAAGATTCCCTTTTCTACTTCATGGATGGGTTGCAAAATTGGGCAAAGCAGGAGTTAAGAAGACATCAAGTAGCCAATGTGAACAAAGCCATAGGGGTAGCCAAGTCACTTGTTGACTTCAAAATGGAGCCTGCCAAGTCCAAAGAAGGCAACGCCGAGAGGATGAGGGAGATCATGACGAGGACAACGGGAAAGGCATAGCCGACGTATACAAGGGCAACGGCAAAGGGCCATCCCATAACGGATAAGGATTTAAGAGAAATAGCAAGGGGCCTGAAAACGGTAGTGAGTACGTGCCTAAGGGAGGGTGCTACTTTTGTGAAGGATCACATCGGGCAAGTGAATGCCCAGAGTTGGGGAAGCTTGCAGCGATGATCGGGAACTTTGCTCAAGCACATAAGGGTGACACAGGAGAAACCGCCTGTATTAGAGGGATGCACTTAAAATCTAAGCCAGAAGTAGGGTATTCCAAAGCCTATCTTGTCTCCATACAAATGGAGTATGGTGGCAACAAGAAAAGTTGGGCGGACATAGTTGAAGAGGATGGCGAGTTACAAAGTGATGGCATGTTATCGGACATAGATGATGCACCGAGCAGAGGGGTCAAGTTTGCTAGCAAGGCTATGACCACGGTGGGCAGCCAAATAGGGAGTGCAAGCATAGACCCGATGCTTGAGAAGCTACTAAACTCGGTCGACTCATGGGGAGATTCAGGCTGAGAGCAAGGAGCGGCATCAGATGGGCGGAGGATCGAGGCCATCATTGCTAGCCGTCCAAAGTACAAACGGGTCAAAAAGAAAGGTGACCAATACCTTGTGACATGGGAAGGTGTACCGCTTCATAGGGCATCATGGCTAATGGAAAAAGATCTCCGGTGACTCCAAGGCAAGGTGCGCGCGTACGTGTCAATACTGTTGCGACCAAAAACACTCACGCAAGTGCACGTGATCGTCAAGTAATAAAGTAGTGAGTAGAGTATCGTTCCCACGAAGACTTGTGATTAACTATTGACTGATTCAAACTCAATTAACTTATTGATTCAAGAGATTTTCTTTCACAAAATATAGAAGTAACTATTTTACTACCTAAAACTATCGAGCAATGAATTAACTAGAGATCAATCGAACAAATAACAATTTCAAGTAACAATCAATAGGAGAGAATATTCCAGGGTCACGGGCTAGTTAACAATCGTGTTGTGTTCTTGGCTTAAGATGACTAATTGATTTATCTGGATTGTTTATTAACAGGGTTGATATTACTCATAAGAATCTGTCGAGTCCTTACTCGCCTATCCAAGTTAACTTAATGCCTATATGTCTATGGAATTAAGATTAACAAAAATGCATTTATAATTCTTGTATTTCAACCAAGAAAGGCAATTAGGTATATGTCTATCCTAATTGCGAATCTGTTCCCCGATGCCCTGGTTCAAGAACTTGCTCTATTTAATTCTATATGCAATCTAGAGTTCTCACTTTCGAGTTCAACTCTAAATTCGTAGATAGTATCTCACTGTTAGCTACTCAGCAAAATAATTAAGAACAGAATTAAATAAACAACCCAATATGATAAAATCAACTTCGTTAAATTAAACCTCAAACAACAACATTCATATTTTACCCATGACCCTATAACAATAGGGTTCTTAGCCACTCATGTTCATACAATCATCAAAAATAATGTTTTCAAGCATAAAATCAATGAGTACTAGAAAAGGGATGGAAGAATTGCTCAAATCCATGCTCCCAAGTGTTTTGCTCCTTTGTTTTCTCTCCAAAATCACGTTCTCCCCTCAAAATAGGTTTTAGGATGGCTTTTATACGTGTTGGATAGGTCCACGGCCGAATAAACCGAGTCCCGGGCTAAATAGGACAAAAATCACGTCAACGGCGCCTAAATGCCCAGTTTTCCGATTTTGTTCGTTTTGGCTCAATATCTTGCGCGTTTCACCCCCAATTGCTCCCGAATCATTCCTACAAGTAAAAACACTTCAAATTAATATAAATCATAGCATTTAACATCCCAAATTCACGAAACAAAAGTAAAATATGAGGCGCTATACATAGAAATATATATATACTTTAAGCTAAACATCAACACCCCACACTTAGACTCTTGCTCGTCCTCGAGCAATGGGACTATCTAAAAAACCCCAACCACGTACAAGTCTCAATTATAGAGGAGCACCTTAACTTTTAACCACACACTACACCCTTGACTACGATCAATACCGGCACACAAGCATGAACACACAAAATTTCACATTCTTCCCGTTTAAGCATGCCCAAGTATAATTTTTTTCACTTCAATAAATTCCAACAACCTATTCGTCACCACCCAACCTCAAAAGTCGACTTGCAACCTCTAAGCACCCTCAATTCATGCACTTACCCAACAAGAAAGTTTACAACATTACCAATCATTCATGAGATCATGTGCCCTCACCAAAAACAAAAGAGTGAATATAAATTGGTCCACAGATTCAAATATGCTTTTGAATATAGATTAAGGACATCACATAATGGAACAAAATTTGCTCACTCTCACAAAGAATTCATATGCATCCCGTGGTCGTACCATAAGCTTGCCCGTAGTGTATGTCTCCACTAATTTAAGCTAGCCAAATCTAGGATCAATTAGGACTTTAAGGTTGTAATGTAGGCTAAGGGACGGGTATGATATATTTAGGAATAGTGACTACCCCCCCCCCCCCAAGCACTTTAATACACTACATTTACAATTCAAGCACATATCCTTCTCAACCAATTCACTTGCCATATACAACATAGCCCTCTTTTCAATTAAGCACTTCTACATTTTCACTAGCACGAATCAATAAGAATTGGAGGTGTTTATTATTCTACATACTTTCACTATCATTTTTCTTTTCTTCCAATTTTTCTTTTCCTTTTTTTTTTCTTCACACACTCCATACATTAAAGTTCATCGGCTAGTGACCTTTGATTTCAACTTTAGTGCATCAACGGGCCCTTCTATGGTTCCACTCAAAAGATAATCCCTAATCTCTAACCTAACTTCTTTTAGCGACTAAGTGCCTTAGGAGGTAAAGGTTCAATCAATATCAAATTAAGAACAAAATGGGGTATGGCTTGTAATGTGGGTGCCAAAAGAAAGGTCTATAGGCTCAAAGGGGCTAGCAACGGAAAATTTTATTTTTATGTGCCAAGCACATCCATGATCAAGCAAAAAATGCCTACGTCATCCCCTAGATTAGCACAACTTACAATTTCGCTTCAATTAACACACGGGGCAAGTTCTAGACTACACAGGATAGCACAGAAAATCACAAATCCTCACACACACGTTGCACATGACTCAATCAAGACGGTTCTGTTCAACTCTCAAGTCAAGCAAGCACAATTAAATGAGAAATTTAAGCAACATTGCACTATGTGGCATACGAGTCAAAAAAATGAGAAAAGGCATCACAACATTAGGCTATTTACTTTACTTAGGCTTCACAATTCAAACCAAATACACGGGAAAACAGAATGTATGTCATAGCCTAATGTGCCAGCATCAATCATGTCAATGAGTATCTCATAGCGACTCAGTTTCTTCCTACACTAATCCTAAAAAAAATAAAGTACCCGGTTCGAGCTACATCCTTGGAAAAGAACCAGTGCCCAAAGAAAAACCAAGGAATACTACCTAGCTATTCTAAAAAAAATCTTTTTGGTGCTTTTAAATCGGACTTTTATCCCTTAAGAAAAATGTCCAAAAGATCCATCGTCGGGAAAAGTCCGAGCTTTTTCAAATTTTTTTTTTATTTAAAGCAACTAAACTACACTAGACTAACTACACTAGAACTACTAAAAGAAACAAATTAAAACAAGTTGATACAAAACATACAACTACAGCACAGGTAGTATTCCTCCCACCCCACTTAAACTATGCATAGCCCTCGATGCATGTAAAAATGAAAAAAACAGAGTAGGGTGAGAAGAAAAACTCCCTGTCAGTTAGAGTCCACCTCCCCCAGCAGCTTTGGGGTCATCATCATCCGGTCCTAGAGGCACCAAAGTCATGGGCCCCGTAGCACCATTCCCATCCTCATTCTCAGTGTCTGAGCCTTTGACAGAGTTGACGTCCTCCGACGAGTGAACGGGGCTGCCAGGTGCAATCCCCAACATCTCCTTGGACGTGCTGGACAAGTCATCACGTAAATGCATACGCTCCTCGTCGAAAATACCTGCCCTGCTCATTAGTAAGTTCAACGAGTTATAAATGTACCTGTTGAAGTTCTCCTCTCGCTCCATCCGAGCAGCAGGTGTGAGTTTTGACGATGCCTCCACCAAAGATGTGATGTCCATAAGCCCAAACGGAGCCTCCACCACCTTATCATGTCCGGGGTACTCCGGCACTCCTCGAGATAGCATATACCCAGTAAGTAAATTGCCAAAGAAGAATCGCAAAATCTGTCGCCCAAATCTCATGCGGGCCATCTCACTGAGCATAATCTCAGCCACGTTAATGGGTCGGCCGGTCATCAAGAAGAAGATGAGACACACTCTAGCTCGAGTGCAGTCACTGCTGTGCTTCGCCGGCATTAGTCTTGCTTGCACAAAATTCTGCCACACTTTTGCAGCTTTGTTGAAGTCTGAGCGAACCATAGAGAGGTGAATGTTGCCTTGCTTCCGTATCCACTTAGCATTGGAATCCACGCCACAAAGAGTGTGACGTATTAGCTCATATTTCGGGCTTCTGATAAAGTGTTGGAGTCTCCTTGGGTTGGCATTCTCAACCCCCAAATAGTCACACAAATACTCTCTACCCATCGGCACATCCTCTCCTCTTACACGTGAAGTGCTCCGTTTGTAATCCCAGTTAGCATACTGCTCTCGAATCATGCTCAGGTTTGCTGGCCCCGGGCATTCCAAGAACTTGTGCATCTTTAGAGCTTGCAGCCTGTCAAGTATCTCCGGGAAGTTTCTCTCTAAGGTCGTGGTATTAATCCCAATCTCAGAAATGTACCGACCAGATGGCATGAAGTCCCTGTGCCATGCAATAGCTGCAGCATCGACCAAATCCAAACGAGGCCTTGGCCTCAATGGCGCTTGCTGAGATCCCTCGGCGACCTGCTTTCCTTTGGACTGCCGTGAAGAGCTTTCTCCCTGCTTGCGCTTTTTGGACACATGACAAGTGGTGGAGGACTTTCCAATGCCTTTGCCTTTGCTAGCACCCTCACGAGCCATAGTATCCTGCAACACAAATAAGCACAACTGTGAGAATACCGCAAGAAATATGCCTATGGTCGTTGTGCAAGTGATGAAATGACCCCACACTTAAAACCGAAGGCACAATGTACATTATGTCACAATTTTGACTTCAACATGTACAATTGTTGCACCCTTAAGCTATGGGTACTCAAGACTTCCCCATGCCATACAATAAGGATTGATCATGGCTACGCGAATTCCCATTAAGGTAAACAAGAGGCATATGGTATGCACATTTCACAACTCCTAGACTATACAAAATTAGTCAAATTTACAAGACTCTACAACATACATTATCTAAACTAAATGGTGTAGGGACATGTATTGCATCAAAGCCACACCCCCTAGCATGTAAAAGCATCCCTACACACCCCACACTTAGCCCAAATTCATACACAAATACATCCGGTAACTCAGACTTCACCGGTGCACCAAAATCCTCATTCAAGCATTTTAACAAACATAATGTGGGCATGAAGTGTGTTCTTCAACTTCAACAATGGTGGACCATGGTGGCCCTCCCAATTTTCAACGAAGTAGAGGGACTGCTAGTTTACTACTCCGTATACACATTAAACACACAATTTTCGACCAAAACAAATCACCCAAAATAAAAATTTCATAAGAACTACATAAGGAAGAATATTGGGGATTAGGGCTCTTGGGAATGGGATCATGTTTATCTACTAGTTAAAACACAACAAGAAATAGGAGAGAAGAAGAAGAACTTACCTGGAGAAGGAGAGCAAGAGATAAAGAAAAATTTGTTGAAATTTTCATGAGGGAGATGAGAGGGATCGGGCAGAAGCAGTAGCGTTTCAGGCTTCTTCAGGTTTTGAATTGGGGTTGTTTTTGTTTGGGTGGGTTTTGGGAAAGGATATGGATGTTAGGATTGGGTTATAGTATTAGTGTAAATGAGTATTTGGGTTGGGGTACATGGATATGGGTTAGAAAATAAAAATAAAGATGAAACAAAATAAAAAAAAAATTTACTTACCTGGACGCCCCCCAGCCCGGCGCCTCGCGCCCTGCCTCGCGCTGGTTTTTTGTGACACTGTCTCCAGCGCCCCAGGCAGTGCTGGGCGCTGGCCTGGGCGCTGTTTCGCTAAATTTTTTTTTTTTTTTTGATCTTGATCCCCCGAGCCTTTTAGATACCCAATTTGCATATCCTACACCACTATATCTAATATTTCTATACCTAGTTACCTACAAAGAAAATGCAAAACTCTATCTACTCTAACTAAAAGAAAAATTAAGAAGCTAAACTAGGAAAACAACAAAAATTGGGTTGCCTCCCAACGAGCGCCTGATTTAACGTCGCGGCACGACTCAACACATTTTTAAGCATCCGCCAAGTCCACCGAGGTCTTGTGACATGCAATGTCACCACCCCAATAATGTTTTATTCTCTGGCCATTTACCAAGAAGGTACCACTTGAGCTTGATCACGCAGTTCCACAGCTCCATGAGGCCTCACACTTACCACAACAAAAGGGCCTGCCCAATGAGACTTAAGCTTTCCGGGGAAAAGCTTCAACCTCGAATTGAACAAGAGAACTTCCTGACCCGGCTCAAACTCTCGAGGTTGGATGTGCTTGTCATGCCACCTCTTAGTCTTTTCTTTATATAATTTGGCATTTTCATATGCGTGCAATCGAAACTCATCAAGCTCGTTGAGTTGCAGCAACCTCTTCTCACCAGCTAAGTCCATATCCATGTTCAGCTTTTTAATTGCCCAGTAGGCTTTGTGTTCAAGCTCGACGGATAAGTGACACGCCTTCCCATAAACTAATTTATACGGAGAAGTACCTATGGGAGTCTTGTATGCAGTCCATATGCCCATAATGCGTCGTCTAGCTTCCCGGCCCAGTCCTTTCTATTTCCACTTACTGTTTTCTCCAGAATCTGCTTTACCTCTCTGTTTGAAATTCCACTTGACCACTCGTTTGGGGGTGATAGGCAGTGGAAACCTTGTGCTTAACTCCATACTTTGCAAGAACATTATTCAGCAATTTGTTGCAGAAGTGAGTTTCTCCGTCGCTTATCAACACTCTAGGAGTTCCAAAGCATGTGAAGATGTGCTTCTTTACAAAGTTTACCACAACCTTTGCATCATTAGTGGGAAGAGCAATGGCCTCCACCCACTTAGAAACATAGTCGACCGCCACCAAGATGTACCTGTGACCATTAGAGCATGGGAACGGTCCCATGAAATCAATCCCCCAAACATCAAAAAGCTCCACTACCAGAATGTTCTGTAGAGGCATCTCGTGCTTCTTCGTGATTGTTCCGGTTCTTTGCCATCTGTCACACTTTTTAACAAAGGCATATGCATCTTTGAACAATTTTGGCCAATAAAAACCTGATTGTAAAACTTTCTGGGCGGTTCTATCTCCACCGTGATGTCCTCCGTATGGCGAAGCGTGACAGTCATGCAGTATTGCATTCATCTCTTCCTCAGGAACACATCTTCGCACCAACTGATCTGCGCATAGCCGGTATAAGAATGGCTCATCCCACATGTAGAGCCTCACATCATGTAAGAACCTTCTTCTATTATCGGGTGTCAATTCTGGTGGTGTTACCCCACTTGCAATAAAATTCACATAATCTGCATACCACGGGGCTTCACTTGAGGTGATTGCCAATAACTGCTCATCAGGAAATGTTTCTTTGATTGACTCCCCTTAGCTACATGGCTCCGATTTTCTAATCTGGACAAGTGATCAGCCACTTGATTTTCTATCCCTTTTCGATCTCGGATCTCTAAGTCAAACTCTTGCAGGAGGAGGACCCAACGAATCAGCCTCGGCTTGGCATCTTTCTTTTCAAACAAATATCTGATAGCTGAATGATCTGTGTAAACAACACCACTGCAAGCAACTCTTTTTCAGTAACTGTGTAGTTCATCTGGGCTGCATTCAGAGTTTTGCTCGCATAGTAAATGGAGTGAAATATTTTATTCCTCCTTTGCCCCAAAACAGCTCCAATAGCTATGTCACTCGCATCTCACATCAACTCAAATGGCTGCTCCCAATTCGGAGCAATGATAATTGGTGCGGTCACTAGCCTTCCCTTCAGCTCCTCAAATGCTTTCAGACAGGCATCATCAAACTTGAAGGGGACAACTTTCTCAAGAAGCCTGCACAAAGGAGAAGAGACTTTCGAAAAATCTTTAATGAAACGATGATAAAAACCTGCATGGCCCAAGAAACTGCGAACGCCTTTGACGGACGTGGGTAGGGGCAATTTTTCAATCGCTTCCACCTTTGCTTTGTCCACCTGCAAACCATTTTTGGACAACTTGTGCCCCAAAACTATACCTTCACGTACCATGAAATGGCACTTTTCCCAGTTTAGCACCAGGTTCGTCTCTTCACATCTAGCAAGCACTTTATCAAGATTCATTAAACAATTATCAAAACAGCACCCAAACACGGAAAAATCATCCATGAACACTTCTACAAATCTTTCAACCATGTTAGTAAAAATAGCCATCATACACCTTTGAAAAGTCGCAGGTGCATTACAGAGACCAAAGGGCATTCTCTAGAACGCATACATTCCATACGGACACGTAAATGTGGTTTTCTCTTGGTCCTCTAGGGCTATAGCAATCTAATTATACCCCGAATAACCATCTAAGAAGCAATAGTATTCCTTGCCAGCTAATCTATCAAGCATTTGATCAATAAAGGGGAGAGGGAAGTGGTCCTTTCGGGTGGCATTGTTCAATTTTCTATAATCTATGCAAATCCTCCACCCAGTGACAGTTCTTGTGGGAATAAAGTCATTATTTTCATTAACCACTACGGTCATCCCCCTTTTCTTAGGTACACATTGAACGGGGCTTACCCATTTGCTATCCGAGATTGGAAATACAATACCTGCATCAAGCCACTTAATCACTTCTTTTCTTACCACCTCTTCCATGAGGATTTTATGCATGCAAAAAGCTGGACTAATGGCCTTAATGTCAGACATTGTCCACCCAAGTGCTCGCTTGTGCTCACGTAGCACTCTCAACAGCTTCTCTTCCTGCAATTCAGACAAGTCAGAAGAAACAATAACAGATAAAGTGTTAGAGTCACCCAAATAAGCATATTGAAGGTGAGGGGGCAGGGGTTTAAGCTCCAATTTTGGAGCCTCCTCATTTGATGGCTTTGGAGGAGGCCCATCTGGCCTATTCAGGGGTTCAAATGGGTGTATCCCCTGCATGTAAGCACAAGATGTATCTAGGATATGCATGATCTCCTCAACCTCATCATCACTCCCCAGGCTATCGAACAACATAAGTGCTTTTTCTAGAGAATCGTCTAGATATATACTCGTGTCTAGAATTTGCTCATCCGCCTCAACAGCAGATATCATTGAGAGCTCCTCATAATGTCGGGGAAGTTGGATTGCCTTGTAGACATTAAAGGTTTCTTCCTCATCATCCACCCTCAAAATCATTTTTCCCTCTCTCACTTTAATAATTGCATCACCCGTAGCCAAGAGAGGTCGCCCCAATATGATTGGAACCAGTTCATCAGCCTCATAATCTAGGATAATGAAGTCCGCAGGGAAGATAAATTTTCCAATTTGTAGCAACACATCTTCAATCACCCCCTCAGGGTGTGCTATCGACCTATTAGCCAGCTTCAACATCACAGTAGTTGGTCTTGGAGCTCCCAGACCCAATTGCTTGAACAAGGATAAGGGCATCATATTTATGCTCGCCCCCAAATCGCAAAGAGCACGACCCACATCAATATTACCAATTCGCACAGGGATGTGAAGCTGCCATGATCCTTAAGCTTTTGAGGGAGCTTGTTTTGGACCCTTGAAGTGCACACCTCAGTAAGTGCAACTGTCTCAAATTCAGTTAATCTTCTTTTGTGAGCCACTATATCTTTTATGTACTTAGCATACTTTGGAATTTCACGAAGTACATCTACCAGTGGAATATTTAATTGAACCTGGCTCAACATAGAGAGAAATTTGCTGAACATGCGATCATCATTCTTTTTCTGCAATCTCTGGGGGAAAGGTGGTGGTGGCCTTGCAGCCTCCACTAGCTCTGGAATTGCATCCTTATTCTTTGATTCGTGTGTCGCCTTAGGAATCAACTCTCCCTCAGGTATGGGCTTGTCTTTTCTTTTCTTTGGCACTTCCTCTAGTTCCCTCCCGTTTCTGAGTGTAACTGCATTCGCTTGAGGGTTCTTCTCTATATCACTGGGGAGAGCACCTACAGGTCTAGTATTTTGATTTGTTGCTAACTGCCCCATTTGCCTCTCAAAATTTCTGAAATGGGTCCTGAGTTGTTGATTGTCAAGCAACAACTTTTTTAGCAAATCATTTGTACTCTCTTCCATTTGTTGGGGTGGCTTCTGAGGTTGATTGAAATTTCCTTGGGGTCTACAATGATTCTGATTTGGATGATTTCCACCCCATGAGAAGTTGGGATGATTCTTCCAATTTGGATTGTAAGTGTTCCCATATTGCGCATGCTGATTCATTGGACCTCTGCTCTGTTGCCCCACATAGTATATGGATTCAGGATTCGTGGGGCACATGTCACTCATATGATTGTCGCCACATAGTTCGCAGCAAATAGACATTTGTTGTACATGTTGCATCGGTTGTGTTTGCTGTATTGTCATTCTATTCATCTAATTTGCCAATTTTGCTATATCGGCTCTCATGGCTGAAAAGTCATCAAGCTCAATCAATCCGGCTGCTTTCTGCTTAATTGCCCTTGGTGAATCACCATCACCTTGCCAATTATGATCATTAGCAGTAAAGTTATTTAGCAAGAGTTGGATTTCACTGTACGGTCTAGCCATGCAACTACCCCCACAAGCTGAATCAAGATTCATCTTTGATGCATCATCTAGCCCATCAACAGAAGTGTGACCCAATACCTCGTCAGTCTGACAATGATGTGGGCAGTCTCTGAGTAGCTTCTTGTATCTTTCCCATGCTTGACGAAGTGTCTCGCCATCCCATTGTTCGAACCCAAGAATCTGACTCCTCAATGACTTCGTCTTCTTAGTGGGGAAAAACTTGATTAAGAATTTCCTTGCTAGATCATCCCAAGTGCGGATTGAGTTCGCTGGCTCCTTCTGCAACCATTCCTTAGCTTACCCGAGCAGTGAAAAGGGGAAAAGTGTCAGCCTGACATAGTCCTTGGAAACGTTCGGATAATTGTAAGTGTCCGTAATTTCCAAGAAATTCTGAATGTGCCTCTGCGGGTCTTCATGAGATAGACCCACATATTGCCCTGTGGACTGGATCAGCTGCACCATGTATTGTTTGAGTTCAAAGTGCCCTGTAATATCAGGCTTCACAATAGCCTGAGTCATATTAGCAAGACTGGGCTTTGCGGCTTCAATCACCGCGCGCTCTTCATTCCCTGCCATCTCTATTGGTTGTGGTTGAACTACGATGTCCAACTCTCTTTCAATTATAGTTCTAGCTTCGACTTCCCTCCTCACTCTGTGAAGTGTTCGTTCAATTTCAGGATCAAGAGGAAGGAGATTGTTTGCGCTTCTACTCCTCCGCATTCAAGAGAAGAGCCTATGTTAACACAAACAAGGTAAACTGAAAATTAAAACTTGAATAAATAACTAATAAAAGCTCAATTCAGTCAAGCAGCTAATTTCTAAGTCCCCGACAACGGCACCAAAAACTTGTTGTGACCAAAAACACTCACGCAAGTGCACGTGATCGTCAAGTAATAAAGTAGTGAGTAGAGTATCGTTCCCACGAAGACTTGTTATTAACTATTGACTGATTCAAACTCAATTAACTTATTGATTCAAGAGATTTTCTTTCACAAAATATAGAAGTAACTATTTTACTACCTAAAACTATCGAGCAATGAATTAACTAGAGATCAACCGAACAAATAACAATTTCAAGTAACAATCAATAGGAGAGAATATTCCAGGGTCACTGGCTAGTTAACAATCGTGTTGCGTTCTTGGCTTAAGATGACTAATTGATTTATCTGGATTGTTGATTAACAGGGTTGATATTACTCATAAGAATATGTCGAGTCCTTACTCGCCTATCCAAATTAACTTAATGCCTATATGTCTATGGAATTAAGATTAACAAAAATGAATTTATAATTCCTGTATTTCAACCAAGCAAGGCAATTAGGTATATGTCTATCCTAATTGCGAATCCGTTCCCCGATGCCCAGGTTCAAGAACTTGCTCTATTTAATTCTATATGCAATCTGGAGTTCCCACTTTCGAGTTCAACTCTAAATTCGTAGATAGTATCTCACTGTTAGCTACTCAGAAAAATAATTAAGAACAAAATTAAATAAACAACCCAATATGATAAAATCAACTTCGTTAAATTAAACCTCAAACAACAACATTCATGTTTTACCCATGACCCTAGAACAATAGGGTTCTTAGCCACTCGTGTTCATACAATCATCAAAAATAATGTTTTCAAGCATAAAATCAATGAGTACTAGAAAAGGGATGGAAGAATTGCTCAAATCCGTGCTCCCAAGTGTTTTGCTCCTTTGTTTTCTCTCCAAAATCACGTTCTCCCCTCAAAATAGGTTTTAGGATGGCTTTTATACGTGTTGGATAGGTCCAGGTCCGAATAAACCGAGTCCCGGGCTAAATAGGACAAAAATCACGTCAACGGCGCCCAAATGCCCAGTTTTCCGATTTTGTTCGTTTTGGCTCAATATCTTGCGCGTTTCGCCCCCAATTGCTCCCGAATCATTCCTACAAGTAAAAACACTTCAAATTAATATAAATCATAGCATTTAACATCCCAAATTCACGAAACAAAAGTAAAATATGAGGCGATATACATGGAAATATATATACTTTAAGCTAAACATCAGATACTTTGTGCCGAGGGCGGCACAAAATTGGGTGGGGAGAGTGTCATGGCCCGCCACATCATCATGCCACGTAGGTGCCACTTGGAACATATTTTTTCCATATGGAAAGCTTACATATGAAATATACTAGCACATGTGGGAAGGTTCTAGAGAAATATGGAGATTTCTCATGGAAGACCTTAGAATCCTATGGAATTTCTAGGAAAGTCCTTAGAATATTCTAGGCTTGTAGAGAATTCTAGAGAAAGCCCTTTTCTTGTAAATATTAAGGACTTTTGTAACAATTAATATTTACATACTAGCACCAAGGAGACTAGTATATCAAAGGAGCCATTCATTCGTAATTCATCAAGCAAGACAATCAAGTTCTCTCTAATACAAAAACTTCCTTTGGCAAATTTCTCTTGTCTTTCTTATCTGACATTCCCTTAGCGATCTCTAGTATAGTAAAGCTGACTTGGCATAGCAAGAACATGAGCAAGTTGTGCAAAATCGTGAGCGAGTTGTCAGGTGTCGCACGTGTACTTAGTCAATTGTCACGACCCAAACCTATGGACCGCGACGGACACCCGGTACCTTACTCGACCGAGTACCAACATAACGTATCTTTTCGTATCATACTATTATAGGTAAATGAGCCATAGAGGCTGTCGTGAGATAAGTAGAATAAAACATGGGGAAATACTCGACGTTGGACGCCCCAACATATAATCCAAACTTATACATAAGACATATGTGTCTCTAAGACCAAAATAATCACTCGTACATTGAACATAGGCCGACAAGACCATACAATCATTTACGTACATGATAACTGTCTACAAGCCTCTAAGGATACATAATGGTCATAAAGGCCAAGACAGAGCCCCGCCATACCAAACGATATACATCTAAATCATACTGACCAAACAAGCAACTCCGGAGCAAATGGAGTGCACCAACATCTTCCGCTGAGCTGCTCGCCTACTTGGAGGACTCTCGACAAGTCTATCGAGACCTGTGGGCATGAAACACAGCGTCCCCAGGCAAAATGGATGTCGGTACGAATAATGTACCGAGTATGTATGGCACATGAATAAGTACATAAAAGACATGGAAGAAATATAGAGTAAATGACTCAACCTGTAAGTTTGAATAACTCTATAAATCATGAAAAACTTATAGTGTCATGCATATGCGTATGAATGTCATGTCGTGCATAGGTACATGTGTTCATAACATCATCAAGCCTCTGAGGGCATCCCATCACATCATCTCAGCCACTGTGGGCAAAATCGTCAACGTATACCAGTTGATCAGGTGGTGGTACGTATATAACGCCGTAACCTATTTCCCATATCCCATATAAATATAATATACATATATACGCGTATATAACGCCATCTGGTCATGTGTCAATGTACATGTATAAATGTATGAAATGCATAAGAAATAAATAAGATTTTCTCGGAATGCCATAAAAATCAATATGCCTTTCGGATAAACTTTATCAAATACGTATTTTTCTGAGACCCATGAACAGAAGATATAATAATAATTCACATGGGAAATCAAGAATATAGACACCCCTAGTATTTTTAGGATTAGAGTCATTTATGAAAGTTGCGTATTTTGCTCGTTTCATTTGTATTATAGATCATGCCAAAAGAAAGAAGGGATAGCCTTAACATACCTGAGTCGATTCTCTTGACAATCCTCTAACACACGTTAATTGCGGTAAAATATGGAACAAGTCGTGTGAAAAGCTCGATGCAATCAAGTTGCTATGCAAAGAAAACCTTGGCCGAAACTTTTCCTTAGAAACTTAGCAATAACGTTTCTATTCAAGGAGATTTTTGGAAAATGATTCAATATTACTATGTAAGGAGGCTTGGACTCTCAGAAAGAATGTTACTATGTAAGGTATATTTGCTTCTATGCCATATATAAACCTGTGAGTCCTCACTTCCACTGGCAACGAATGCTTGATCTAGTCCGCCAAAGCAAGACCTTACAACAAAGCGCGAACGTTTATGCCCTTTTATATTTGGATATGAGCTTTACAGTTCCCTCTATATTCCACAATGAATTTCTTGATTCCAAACACTAACCAATAAATACTTACTGTCCATGGACAATACAAATGAAGTTATTGTTTGATCCTCCTGAATTACTTTCTCTGCTTTTGATTCCCATCCAAATAGTAATATCATATTATCTTTGCAAACAGAGACTATATGCTGCCCGTCACTACATTTAGCAATTCACTTTAAGCTTAAGAGAGGTAACGTTTCATTTTGAATCAAAGAATGTGACCTTTATCTTTAAGTGGGCCCTACTTAGGATGACTAAGCCACTTTAGATGCTCCAAAGTGTGACATTTAGGCAAGAATTAAGAGTCATCTTAATTTAAAGTGGGGCTGCCACGTTCTCGCCCTTAGGCTTATCTTAAAGACTTACTTTTTTTATTTATTATTATCTTATTTAACTAATTAGTCCCCATTAACCAATAATCAACCAATTACCCATATAATTAAGAATTATCTCCACTTACATAAAATATTACTAACTTTTAATATACTTTATATACCTTACTATCATGGCCATGTGATAACTTGTATGGTACTAGTCCATAAATACCAGGTATTTTAGCTCAAGCCGTATTTTATCCCAAAATATCAAACTTTGACGAAATTCATTTTCTTTGATTTTCTTACCCTCTCACCTTCACGAATTTACTCATCACTTGTTTGAAATAGTATAATTCTTATAATCTCAAAATAATCTCATTCCCGAACTTACGTCGATTAACTTACGACAAAACTTTAACGTACGAAAATGCGGGACGTAACATCTCATTTCCGAGCTTCCACCAATTTACTTATGGCGTACTTTCACGTACGAAAACATGGGGTGTAACATCATTCCCCCTTTTGGAACATTCGTCCTCGAATGTTGACTGGTGCACTTATCCTTTTTATAACCTATGGCTCTTGCGAATACTTTGGTACTCTCCTTGCCATCTAGGCAACTGTTCTATGAACAAATCCAAAGGCCAGGGCATTCCCCCCTTTAGGCCTCTTTCACATACCATGACTTATGATGGAGATCCTTCCAAGCTTGTAATTGTTGCTACCTTCTATCATGCAGCCTTTACGATACTGACCTTGTAAGTGTGCATTTGCGACTCTTCTATCCTTTTTCCTCCATCTTTTAGCCAATCTCTAGGTCTTACTTTGTAAACATATACTGAGCTTAATAAGATGTCTCTCTGGGCATTTATAGGTATATTGAAGTTCTTTGCTCGGTACCTTGTAGAACTTACGAATATTGCTATATCTTATTTTTATAGACCTGGTTATCCATTCGTATGACTTTACTACATCTACGTAGGTCATACTATACCAAAACTCTTACTTTGATTTATCGTTGCTGAGGTTTGCTACCAAATTCTAGCTTACTCTCATTGCTTATCCTATATGCATAAGTCTAAGTCCTTTAATGCTTTCTCATTACTGTTCATCTTAAGAGTGACGACCTAACCTCATTTCATACTTTGTAACTTTTATCCAGCCATTGTTGATTCACCTCAATATCGATCTACAATCCACCACTGATAACTGAAACTTCTTACATAATATCTTGCCACTAGGGCTTACGTCTCATTGGGGAACATCTAAAGTGATTAGACCGATCCACCTAGGGGAGATACCATGCTTCCATAACCGTATTTAAGTATCCCAATGTGATTTACCTTACGTGGGTATTTTAATCCCGTACAATTCATGAAATCCTCTTCAAATCATTAATCAATCGAAGGCCCAAACATCATCCTTTATCCGTCACAATTACACCCCCATTCTACTGCCCCCCTTGTTGCGTACATACTTAGCTTATCTTAGTTCCCACACATACCAGAGTTTTCATGCAACTCATATGATCTCGAATATTACTTTTAATTTTAATTCCCATTCATTAGCCACGGTAGGTGCCACTTCCTCTGCAGTGCTTACAATGTTGTTGTGAGACTGTTGTTACACGAGCATTTCCTCTTTAGGTCGTTGTGCTTAGGTTGAAGCCTTCTTCCTTATTTCCTCAGCTAGTCTTTCGTTGTAGTACTTAGGGAGAACCCTTGACTATTGTAAAGCTGTGAGCTTATTACGGACCCTTTTGATGTCCTTCCTTGCCTATAATTATTCGTAGTTACTTACTTCCATGCCCTTATGCTTGTAGGCTGCTTCTGAATTGATATTCTTACTGTCTTCCAAGTGGCACTCTCTTTTATTTTCGTAATACTTATACGGTACCTTTAACTATCCCAACTCCTATCTGAATATTTCTCAAGGGTCACGATGTCATAACTGCAAGGAATTCCCCATGTTGGGGTTCCCTATGTTTATCTTGCACGATCTGTTGATTTGTCGGCAACCTCTTGTCCGGACATAACTAGGCTCCTCCTGAATTAACCATTAACTACTCGTTGGCTTATTCTCATATCAATATTCTGTGTAATCTTTCTTGGGTTATTTCCTTGTCTTAAATTACCTCTCGCAGTGGCTCCTTATTTATCAATAACATCCCGGGCAGTAACCCTTACTTCCTTTCCTTGACGTCGTGTTTGCATACTGTTCTGGAATCGTAGCATATCTATAGGATTCGGATGAGTATAATCTCATTCCTTTCTCATTTTTTTATAACATTCTTCCTTTACCATTTCGTAGTTACTAGAACCACTTAATTCTGACTTAATTCCATATCACTCCATATTCCCCCCTTTAGGGGAGTACTAAGAGTTGGAGCCACGATGATCTACCTATAGATGTTTTACCTTTATATCTTTGGCGTCCTTTCACATCATCGATGACCCTTACTCGCCTTGCGGTAATCCTTCTGTACCAAGGATAACAAAATTCCTTACTCGCGATGGTGACACTTAGTGTAACTGACACATATAATCCCTTAAGCTTAACTTTGCTCACATTGCTTGCTTTAGGGTAGCGTCTCCCTAAATGACCATTCTCTGAATTTCTCATGAATCTTCTTCTGTTGTCCATTCTATTATTGCCGGAACGCAATCTGAAATTCTCATGATGATGACTATTATCAAATCACTCAGTCCCTAATTCGTGTTTAGTTTATCTTGTTCACCACCCCATACCGATTTCTAATACTTTGGGGTTTAACTCTCCCTTCTGGTAGTCGCGTTGGGGTCACAAACTTATTCCTTGAAATGAGGATATGACTTTATGGCCTATACTCTTTTGTTGTCTCAAGGCCTGTCACCTTTCGTCTTTTCCTTCACTTGACTGTAGACTCTGTAATACTGTCATTTTTTTTAACCTAACGTTGTCATCCATGTATCAGATCTTACTCATAATGCTTCATTAACTCTCTTCTTGTTTCCCGCTAACATCTATATCTATTACATTATTCTGAAAACTCGAACAAGTCATTCTTTCGCTTTTAGCTCCCCTTGCTCCATCCATTGGCTCTTCGAATTGCCTAACATTCTTTCTCTACTAAGGGCGAAAGCCACACTACGATAATATTTGTCCCTTCAAGTCTTCCAGTGCCTATCGTTGTAGTACTCATATCTGGTTGTACTATTTTATAGTGCACCATCTGGGTGTCTCACAAGGAGATCTATTGGTACGTTTGCAATGTCCTTCCGAAACGTCAACTAACGCAAATAATCCATTCACCATTTTGGGTTACTCTAACCCCAGCCGGATCCTGATATCCCGTTCCTCTCTTAAACTACACATGTTAGCCCCCATAGGGCATAACTGAGATGGATGTAGCTGATTGTACATACCTTTGTTACTGTTGAAAGTAACTCAAAATGCTTATATCTCTTTTCCTGAATTGTAAATAATGATCATCTTCACTAACTGGGTACCTCGTACCCCTCTTCATCTTGCTTCTTTTACATGTTGAAATTTGTATCTATCTTCTGAATCTCTCGTTATCTTTGACCATAGGGGTGGATAGATATTCCTGCCTTAAGGCTCCTTGTCAAAAGGCTTACACGTCTTAGTACGCACATGATCTACTGAAGACCTTACATTTATTCATCATAAACATCATGAAAAATCGAGTTCCTCTAACTCGACTCTTCCATAGCCACATGCAACCTCTTACCAATTGTCTTTCTAGATGTAGGTATCATCGTATTACGAAAAAAATAGAGTTTAGGAGTTCGAATTCTTACAACTGAGCTCTACCACACGATCTAGAGTAAGAATAAAGAGTGACAGTCCTAAATGCCCTGTAGCCTCCTGCTTATAAGTGTGGTGCACGACACACCCATAAGCAAGACTCTACTAGACACGGCTTGTAGACTCCCTAGGACAGAACTGCTCTGATACCACTTTTGTCATGACCCAAATCGATGGACCGCGATGGACACCCGGTACCTTACTCAGCCGAGTACCAACATAACGTATCTTTTCGTATCATACTATTATAGGTAAATGAGCCATAGAGGCTATCATGAGATAAGTAGAACAAAACATAGGGAAATACTCGACGTTGGACGCCCCAACATGTAATCCAAACTTATACATAAGACATATATGTCTCTAAGACCAAAATAACCACTCGTACATTGAACATAGGCCGACAAGGCCATACAATCATTTACGTACATAATAATTGTCTACAAGCCTCTAAGGATACATAATGGTCATAAAGGCCAAGACAGAGCCCCGCCATACTAAACGATACACATCTAAATCATACTGACCAAACAAGCAACTCCAGAGCAAATGGAGTGCACCAACATCTTTCGCTGACCTGCTCGCCTACTTGGAGGACTCTCGACCAGTCTATAGAGACCTGCGGGCATGAAACGCAGCGTCCCCAGGCAAAAGGGACGTCGGTACGAATAATGCACCGAGTATGTAAGGCACATAAATAAGTACATAAAAGACATGGAAGAAATATAGAGTAAATGACTCAACCTGTAAGTTTGAATAACTCTGTAAATCATGAAATACTTATAGTGTCATGCATATACGTATGAATGTCATGTCGTGCATAGGTACATGTGTTCATAACATCATCAAGCCTCTGAGGGCATCCCATCACATCATCTCGGCCACTGTGGGCAAAATCGCCAACGTATACCAGCTGATCAGGTGGTGGTGTGTATATAACGCCGTAACCTTTTTCCCATATCCCATATAAATATAATATACATATATACGCGTATATAACGCCATCTGGTCATGTGTCAATGTACATGTATAAATGCATGAAATGCATAAGAAATACGTTAATAAGATTTTCTCGGAATGCCATAAAAATCAATATGCCTTTCGGATAAACTTTATCAAATACGTATTTTTCTGAGACCCATGAACAGAAGATATAACAATAATTCACATGGGGAATCAAGAATATAGACACCCCTAGTATTTCTAGGAATAGAGTCATTTATGAAAGTTGCGTATTTTGCTCGTTTCATTTGTATTATAGATCATGCCAAAAGAAAGAAGGGATAGCCTTAACATACCTGAGTCAATTCTCTTGACAATCCTCTAACACACGTTAATTCCGTTAAAACATGGAACAAGTCGTGTGAAAAGCTCGAAGCAATCATGTTGCTATGCAAAGAAAACCTTGGCCGAATAGAAACTTAGCAATCATGTTTCTATTCAAGGAGATTTTTGGAAAATGATTCAATATTACTACGTAAGGAGGCTTGGACTCTCAGAAAGAATGTTACTATATAAGGGATATTTGCTTCTATGCCATAAATAAACCTGTGAGTCCTCACTTCCACTGGCAACGAATGCTTGATCCAGTCCGCCAAAGCAAGAACTTACAACAAAGTGTTAACGTTTATGCCCTTTATATTTGGATATGAGCTTTACAGTTCCCTCGATATTCCACAGATGAATTTCTTGATTCCAAACACTAACCAATAAACACTTACTGTCCATGGACAATACAAATGAAGTTATTGTTTGATCCTCCTGAATTACTTTCTCTGCTTTTGATTCCCATCCAAATAGTAATATCATATTATCTTTGCAAACAGAGACTATATGCTGCCCGTCACTACATTTAGCAATTCACTTTAAGCTTAAGAGAGGTAACGTTTCATTTTGAATCAAAGAATGTGACCTTTATCTTTAAGTGGGCCATACTTAGGATGACTAAGCCACTTTAGATGCTCCAAAGTGTGACATTTAGGCCAGACTTAAGAGTCATCTTAATTTAAAGTGGGGCTACCACGTTTTTGCACTTAGGCTTATCTTAAAGACTTACTTTTTTTATTTATTATTATCCTATTTAACTAATTAATCTCTATTAACCAATAATTAACCAATTACCCATATAATTAAGAAATATCTCCACTTACTTAAAATATTACTAACTTTTAATATACTTTATACACCTTACTATCATGGCCATGTGGTTCCTTGTATGGTACTAGTCCATAAATACCGGGTAATTTAGCTCAAGCCGTATTTTATCCCAAAATATCAAACTTCGATGAAATTCATTTTCTTTGATTTGCTTACCCTCTCACCTTCACGAATTTACTCATCACTTGTTTGAAATAGCATAATGCTTATAATCTCAAAATAATCTCATTCCCGAACTTAGGTCGATTAACTTACGATAAAACTTTAAGGTACGAAAATGCGGGAGGTAACATCTCATTTCCAAGCTTCCACCAATTTACTTATGGCGTACTTTCACGTAGGAAAATATGGGGTGTAACATCAATGACTAAGGACGTGACAACGTGGTATCAGAGCAAAGGTTATGACTAAGTAATATTAGAAAGAATACAAGAGATTGCTAGAAGGAAGCTTTTGTAGGGAACCATGGTCGGAATTACCAAGGGCTTGGTACTTGCAGAAGGGACCAACGTGAAGGTCCCTAAGCGAAAGCAACATGGCAGTGCACGGGACGCACGTGAGGCGACAACCTTACTTTGGAGGATGGACAAGTACTTTGAGGTAGTCAAGGAGGATGACGACGTTGTTAAGGTACGCAATGCTTCAATATACTTGACCGAGGTTGTCGCATTATGGTGGCGTCGGAAGTTTGCCATCATGGAAAAAGGGGCTATGCAAGATTGAGACGAGAGAACAGTTCAAGAAGGAGTTGAAGAAGCAATGCTACCCGATGAATGTGGTGTATGAGGGTAGGCGGAAGCCAAGGGAGTTCCGACAGAGGCCACAATTCGGGACTATGTGCGCGAGTTCACTACCTTAATGCTGTAAATCTCATCATTGTCCGAGGAAGATTCCCTCTTCTACTTCATGGATGGGTTGCAAAATTGGGCAAAGCAGGAGTTAAGAAGACATCAAGTAGCCAACGTGAAAAAAGCCATAGGGGTAGCCAAGTTACTTGTTGACTTCAAGATGGAGCCTGCCAAGTCCAAAGAAGGCAATGCCGAGAGGATGAGGGAGATCATGACGAGGACAACGGGAAAGGCATAGCCGAGGTATACAAGGGCAACAGCAAAGGGCCATCCCATAACGGACAAGGGTCCAAGAGAAATAGTAAGGGGCCGGAAAACGGTAGCGAGTACGTGCCTAAGGGAGGGTGCTACTTTTGCGAAGGATCACATCGGGCAAGTGAATGCCCCGAGTTGGGGAAGCTTACAGCGATGATCAGGAACTTTGCTCAAGCACATAAGGGCGACACAGGAGAAACCGCCTGTATTGGAGGGATGCTCTTAAAATCTAAGCCGAAAGTAGGGTATTCCAAAGCCTATCTTGGCGCCATACAAATGAAGTATGGTGGCAGCTAGAAAAGTTGGGCGGACATAGTTGAAGAGGATGGCGAGTTAAAAAGTGATGGCACATTATCGGACTTAGATGATGCACCGAGCAGAGGGGTCAAGTTTGCTAGCAAGGCTATGATCACGGCGGGCAACCAAATAGGGAGTGCAAGCATAGACCCGATGCTTGAGAAGTTGCTAGACTTGGTCGACTCATGGGGAGATTCAGGCTAAGAGCAAGGAGAGGCATCCGATGGGCGGAGGATCGAGGCCAGTATTGCTAGCCATCCAAAGTACAAAAACGGGGCAAAAAGAAAGGTGACCAGTACCTTGTGACATGGGAAGGTGAACCGCTTCATAGGGCATCATGGCTAATGGAAAAAGATCTCCGGCGACGCCAAGGCAAGGTGCGCACGTACGTGTCGATACTTTGTGCCGAGGGCGGCACAAAATTGGGTGGGGGGTGTCATGGCCCGCCATATCATCATGCCATGTAGGTGCCACTTGGCACATATTTTTGCCATGTGGAAAGCTTACATATGAAATATACTAGCACATGTGGGAAGGTTCTAGAGAAATATGGAGATTTCTCATGGAAGACCTTAGAATCCTATGGAATTTCTAGGATAGTCCTTAGAATCTTCTAGGCTTGTAGAGAATTCTAGAGAAAGCCTTTTTCTTGTAAATATTAAGGACTTTTGTAACAATTAATATTTACATACTAGTGCCAAGGAGACTAGTATATCAAAGGAGTCATTCATTTGTAATTCATCAAGCAAGACAATCAAGTTCTCTCTAATACAAAAACTTCCTTTGGCAAATTTCTCTTGTCTTTCTTATCTAACATTCCCTTAGCGATCTTTAGTATAGTAAGGCTGACTTGGCATAGCAAGAACATAAGCAAGTTGTGCAAAATCGTGAGCCAGTTATCAGGTGCCGCACGTGTACTTAGTCAATGACTAAGGACGTGACAACGTGGTATCAGAGCAAAGGTTATGACTAAGGAATGTTGGAAAGAATACAAGAGATTGCTAGAAAGAAGCTTTTGTAGGGAACCATGGTCGGAATTACCAAGGGCTTGGTACTTGCTGAAGGGACCAACGTGAAGGTCCCTAAGCGAAAGTAGTATGGCGGTGCACGGGACGCACGTGAGGAGACAACCTTACTTTGGAGGATGGACAAGTACTTTGAGGTAGTCAAGAAGGATGACGACGTTGTTAAGGTACGCAATGCTTCAATGTACTTGACCGAGGCTGTCGCGTTATGGTGGCGTCGGAAGTTTTCCATCATGGAAAAAAGGGGCTATGCAAGATTGAGACGTGAGAGTAGTTCAAGAAGGAGTTGAAGAAGCAATGCTACCCGATGAATGTGGTGTATGAGGCTAGACGGATGCCAAGGGAGCTCCGACAGAGGCCACAATTCGGGAGTATGTGCGCGAGTTCACTACCTTAATGCTGCAAATCTCGTCATTGTCCGAGGAAAATTCCCTCTTCTACTTCATGGATGGGTTGCAAAATTGGGCAAAGCAGGAGTTAAGAAGACATCAAGTAGCCAGCGTGAACAAAGCCATAGGGGTAGCCAAGTCACTTGTTGACTTCAAGATGAAGCCTGCCAAGTCCAAAGAAGGCAACTCCGAGAGGATGAGGGAGATCATGACGAGGACAATGGGAAAGGCATAGCCGAGGTATACAAGGGCAACGGCAAAGGGCCATCCCATAACGGACAAGGTTCTAAGAGAAATAGCAAGGGGCCGAAAAACGGTAGCGAGTACGTGCCTAAGGGAGGGTGCTACTTTTGTGAAGGATCACATCGGGCAAGTGAATGCCCAGAGTTGGGGAAGCTTGCAGCAATGATCGGGTACTTTGCTCAAGCACATAAGGGTGACACATGAGAAACCGCCTGTATTGTAGGGATGCACTTAAAATCTAAGCCGAAAGTAGGGTATTCCAAAGCCTATCTTGGTGCCATACAAATGGAGTATGGTGGCAGCAAGAAAAGTTAGGCGGACATAGTTGAAGAGGATGGCAAGTTACAAAGTGATGGCACGCTATCTGACTTAGATGATGCACCGAGCAGAGGGGTCAAGTTTGCTAGCAAGGCTATGACCACGGTGGGCAGCCAAATAGGGAGTGCAAGCATAGACCCGATGCTTGAGAAGCTGCTAGACTTGGTCGACTCATGGGGAGATTCAGGCTAAGAGCAAGGAGAGGCATCCGATGGGCGGAGGATCGAGGCCATCATTGCTAGCCGTCCAAAGTACAAATGGGGCAAAAAGAAAGGTGACCAGTACCTTGTGACATGGGAAGGTGAACCGCTTCATAGGGCATCATGGCTAATGGAAAAAGATCTCCGGCGACGCCAAGGCAAGGTGCGCACGTACGTGTCGATACTTTGTGCCGAGGGCAACACAAAATTGGGTGGGGGAGAGTGTCATGGCCGGCCACATCATCATGCCACTTGGCACATATTTTTGCCATATGGAAAGCTTACATATGAAATATACTAGCACATGTGGGAAGGTTCTAGAGAAATATGGAGATTTCTCATGGAAGACCATAGAATCCTATGGAATTTCTAGGCTTGTAGAGAATTCTAGAGAAAGCCCTTTTCTTTAAATATTAAGGACTTGTGTAATAATTAATATTTACATACTAGCGCCAAGGATACTAGTATATAAAAGGAGCCATTCATTTGTAATTCATCAAGCAAAACAATCAAGTTCTCTCTAATACAAAAACTTCCTTTGACAAATTTCTCTTGTCTTTCTTTTCTAATATTCTCTTAGCGATCTTTAGTATAGTAAGGCTGACTTGGCATAGCAAGAATGTGAGCAAGTTGTGCAAAATCGTGAGAGAGTTGTCAGGTGTCACACGTGTACTTAGTCAAAGACTAAGGACGTGATAATAAGCCCCTTACAGACTGTAGTTGGTACTGGAAGAAACTTAATTGTCTAAAGGCTCAAATGCAGGGATGGTACACACAAGATAAGTACACTCTAACAGAGAAAGGTGACTATTACATTACGAGTAGTTATCTTGCACTCTTAGGAGACAAAC
Source organism: Nicotiana attenuata (assembly GCF_001879085.1). NCBI lineage: Eukaryota > Viridiplantae > Streptophyta > Magnoliopsida > Solanales > Solanaceae > Nicotiana > Nicotiana attenuata. The sequence goes on from NC_031993.1 coordinate 30,817,043, forward strand.
CAAGGCTGGAGATAGCAGACTTAACGTGGACCTCTGTTGCAATACCAAAGCAGAGAATTACAGTGTGGCTGGCAATGCAAGGAAGGCTTCTCACAAAAGAAAGACCGTAAAAGATTCAAATACCAGTGGCTGATAAAAGATGTTGTCTATGTGAAGCTGAGGCAACAGAAACAATGACTCACCTGTCTGGCATTTGCAGTTGGTTTCAGCCCTTAAGACATAAGATAGACTTATGGACAGACATTAAACTACCAGAATGAGTCATCAAACGAGTACTGAAAATCATACAAAGGAAGCACTTGAAGAAGTACAAGAAAGAGCCGGCAGCTGCAATCTATGGAGCTCTTATCACACTTGGTGAGCTAGATACTGGAAATTATTTAGAGGCATAAATGTACATATAAATGAGGCAGTAGTATAGATTAAGAAGGAGATTACAAGTAGAGTAGATATTACGAGAAATTCGAAAAGAACCAGTAGTTACAATTGCTTTGTAACTAGATAGTTGAGTTGTTGGAGGCCTTTCTTTTGCGTAGCAGAAGGGGGGAGCTCTTTATTTGTAACGATTTTTTGGAGTTAATGGTAATTGACAGTTGTTACAAAAAAAATTCAATGGACCCAGCTCTAGAATAAGTAGTAAACATTTGTTCCAATTCTTTGTGAGCGGAAAAAAATTATCTTTGAAAGTGTATGCTATTGTTTAAGGATTAGCTGTCCTATAAGTATTGGTTATGCTCTTTCATAGATCAGTATATCATTAAAATTATATTGTCACCGTAGAAGAGAAAAGAAATCATTGCTTAGAACTCAATAAAATTTTGAAACAAAAAATAAAAAAACATACCCATATTTCTATTAGGATTCTTTTCAATTTGTTAATTGTGACAATAGGCTTCTCCTTATCTGTAGCATTAGTAATTTGCATCATTTATCCATGAAAAAATACCGCAAATAACTCGACGTAAGTTTGAAACAAAATTAGTCTTGCAAATAAGTAATCTGAAGGAGGATGCTCGCATTAATAAAAGTGTCATTTAAGATTGCAATGTTGACATGATTAATTGGGTGCACATGACGCTTATAACCAAGAATTTTGCTCCATTATCGTGGAATAGGTTCATGTTTTGAAACAAATATTGCTCGATACTTTGTAATAGAATCCAAATTTTATACACCTGTATAAATATAGACAAAAAAGTTAAAAAAAAAATTGTACTTATTTTGAAGTGTAGTATTATTACAAGATATAAGACTTCTAAGTTCACTTATTTATATTACCAAGGGTTAGTGCAGGTTAATGAGATATTAGCCATATGTTTGCAATATATTACCTTGAATCTTGTCGTAAAAAACTTTATTTTATAATATAAAAATTTGAGTAGTTAAATTCAAAGTTCTAAAATATTTCTAATGTTAAGAAATAGGCATTTTCTTTCGTTTTTAGACATATTTTATATTTTTTTCTACAATCTTCGCTGTCTAAATAAAAATATTATTCTATATTCCATCATTAATATTTTTTGGGGTCCCAAAATTTTGGGGGATTAAAGTAAACGTTTACTACCCTCACCACTGAGCCACTCATAGCCCTAATACAACCATATACCAAAGGCATTTTAACTCTGTACTTAGTGCGTGGTAAAGTATTGTGAATTATATTTTGCCATATGTAATTAATTTCCCCCACTAGTTCTGTCAAAGCTAATGTTAGATTATTTAGAAAGAATTACAAGAAAATACACATGACTACATATCATAACAAAAAATGGCACATGTTTTTAAGTTTTACCCGACCTAACCCATATTGTATATATTTTGAAAGCATTAGCAAATTCAAAATATGTGTTCTTACGACCATTGCTTTTAAAAGCTATGGAATTAAATCTGTATTCTCACAATCATTGCTTTCACTCTCTCTTCTTCTCACATCTTCTACCTATGCTTCAAGGGGCCGTATATTTCTGCTTCTTTGCAATGTAAGAAAATTGAAGAGCAGAAGTCCATCATTGAAGACCATTCAAAGCTTTGCTTTCGAAAATGAGTTTTTTTGAGTTTGTTATTTGTTTGGATTGGGTGTTGTTTCAATTGATTGAAAATATCAAAAGGAGTTCAAAATTTAAATTTGAAGTGATTTGGAGTAGATATGAGTTAAACTTCAGAAAAGACGCAAGGAAGAAGATGAAGTCAGTTTTTTGTATAATTATGTATAATCTTGTATAATAGTGTATAAACACATCTTATACACTATTATACACTTTTATACACATTTATACAAGCGTCCGTAGACGATCTTCTTCCAAGATTTTCAGTTACAATTCTTGTTCAAACCAGTCCAAATCTCCATTAAATGACTTCAAATTTTATATACAACCTCCTTATACTATTTCTAACAAATCTAAATAATACCCACTCCAAATTTCTCACAAATCAAATTCAGAATTTAAACCCACATATTTAATCTTGTTAAAAATCTAATTTTCACCACCCAAATGGATTTGGTTTGTTGAACTAATATTTGAGTTACAGTTATTGATTCGAAAATTAACTTAAAAGCTTGAGAATCTTTTTTAAAAATTAAATAGTAATTTTGAGAACATATTGGAGTTGGATGTTGAATCTTAGCCTATTATTTTTGGGCTAGTTGGTTGTAAATTGAAATATGAGCTATAAAATTGAAAAGTAGGGAGACCAGTTATTTTAATGTGAAATATTCCCTATTATTTATCATTCGTCTATGAATCTCACATTAATATGCATATGAAAGTTACAGTAAGAAAAAAATTAATGTCTTTGTCTACTTCTTGAATAAAGGGGTAAAATTTTGGCGTCTTTAAAAAAAAGGAATTTTGGTTCATATGTCGGAGTGTGAATGAGTTAAATTTAATTATTCGTGAATTAATAAATCAATGTCATGTATTTAACTAAAAGACCCATATATTTTATCAGCTTCGGTTAAAAGGAGGAGCAATTTTGGAGTTAGTTTTTGTAACTGTAGGAGAATATTAGGGTCCAATAGTAAACGCAAGCTCTTCATCATCCCAATGTCCAAAAGAGCATATCTTTTTCTTTTATTTTTTTTCCTTTCTCGACTAATTCCAATTTTTTTAATTTAGAGGATAAAATGCTTCCTACAAAAAAAAAAAAAATTAATCGAAAAAACTTGATAAAAAATTTCAAATAAAAATAAAAAATAAATAAAATAAAATAACGAAAACTAATTTGTGAAGTAGGGTATTTAATTTCAGTGCCGCCGAGATTATACTACAAATTTGGGCCGGTGACATTATCTACTAGGCTTCATATCTCCATAGGAGCCAGCTTCATTATGTTGAGGAGCCCCCTCTGAACAAAACTAAGATTCGTTCTATTCATGAACTCGATTTTGCAAGTAGAATCTTAGATTCAGCTAACAGAGACATTTCATCAAACATGTTGTTAACAATCAGACAAGCGAGGCAAAAAACTAGAGCTCTCTTCAATCATCCTCTATATGTGTTATACTCCACTAACATTCCTCCTCCTGCCGCCAATTCAATCCCTGCATATCCATTTTTACCTTCATCTGTCTCAGTTTCTTCTTCTAATGTTTTGTCAACTTCTAGAGTAATTGAATTACAGCCCAAAGATGTTGTTTTGTCCTTTAAAGAGTGGTTCATGAGCAGAAAAAACCCAGTTTTCGATCGGATCTTTGAGATATTGAAGACACAAGATGATATTACAGCTGATATATCGCTGTCTCGATTTAACCTTAGACTCTCCGAGGCTTTGGTTCTTGACGTGTTAAATTACGAGAAAAACAAGGATGTTTTATCCTGTTTGAAGTTCTTTGATTGGGCGGGTCGACAGCCGGGTTTTCATCATACCCGGGCGACGTTTAATGCCATTTTTAAGATTTTGTCGAAGGAAAAGTTGATGTCTTTGATGGTTGAGTTCTTAGATAAGTATATGAAGCAAAGGTATTTTCATAAAGCGAGATTTTACAACACTTTGGTTATTGGGTATGCCGTGGCAGGCAAGCCTGAGCTTGCACTCCAACTGTTCGGTAGAATGCGTTTTCAGGGTGTTGATTTGGATGCGTTTGCTTATCATGTGTTGCTTAATGCATTGGTGGAGGATGGTTTTTATGATGCGTTTGAGATGGTTTTGAAGCAGATTAAGTTTAGGGGTTTTGAGGATTCGATAACACATGCTATATTCGTTAAGAGTCTTTGCCAGCAAACGGAGCTGGATCGAGCTGAGGAGTATCTTAGAGGGTTGTTGAGAAATGGAGGGGTAGGGTTGAGTGGCATTGTGGTGGCTAATCTTGTGGATGCTTTGTGTAAAAGTAAGCAGTTTATGAGAGCTGCAAGTTTGGTGCAGGATTTTAGAGAGTCTGGTTTGGTTCCGATGGAACAGGCATATAGTGTGTGGATTAAGGACCTTGCTCTGGCCGGGGAGCTAAGTGAGGCAGTAGAATTTCTGAAAGGCAAGAAACTACTTGATGGGTATGTTCCTGATGTATTTCGTTATAACAGCTTAGTGTGTCGGCTTTTAAGAGAGAACAGGTTAGAGCAGGTTTATGACTTGTTGATGGACATGAAGGATCAAGATATAGTACCTGACGATGTCACCATGAATGTAACTTTGTGCTTCTTCTGCAAGGTGGGGATGGCTGATGTTGCCTTGGAGTTGTATGATTCGAGAGCTGAATTTGGACTCTCTGTAAGTAGTATGACCTATAACTATCTGATAAATACTCTATTAGGTGATTCAAGCGTTGATGAAGCGTATTTCGTGCTGAAGAATGCCATTGAACAAAGTTATTTCCCTGGTAGGAGGACATTTTCTATTATTGCTGATGCTCTTTGCAGAGAGGGGAAGCTCGATAGAGTGAAAGAGTTGGTTCTTGCTGCTCTAGATCGGAATTGCATGCCCAGTGACTCGACCTACAACAAGTTCATATCAGCCTTATGTAGGGCCAGCAGGGTGGAAGATGGATACTTGGTACATGGAGAGCTCAGCAGATTGGATAGGGTTACTAACAAGAATACTTATTTTCACTTGATTAGCGGCTTTAACAAGTCAAGCAGGGGAGATATTGCAGCAAGATTGTTAATAGAAATGCAAGAAAAAGGTCATAGTCCAGACCGGAGATTGTACAGGGCGGTTATTTGTTGTTTATGTCAGATGGAGGATCCAGAGAAGCTATTTTACAGTTTATTAGAGGTTCAATTGTCTCGGCATGAACCTAGCTGCCTCATTTATAATTACTTCATCGATGGAGCTGGTCATGCCGGAAAGGCTGAGCTGGCTAGAGATGTTTATGAGATGATGAAGAGAAATGGTATCACACCGAATTTGCAGTCTGACATTTTAATATTGCAAAGTTACTTGAAAGCTGGAAAAATTGCTGATGCTTTAAACTACTTCCGTGACTTGTCCAATAGAAGAAGTCTAGGAAGAAAACTATGGAACACCATGATTGTTGGGCTTTGTAAAGCTAACAAGCCCGAAAATGCGTGGAACATGTTCTGGGAGATGAGATCAACTGTTTTGCGGCCAAGTATGGATTGTTATGAGGAACTTGTTAAATTGCTTTGCTCGCAAAGAGATTATTATAAGGCTATTCTTCTGGTTGAAGACTTGATGCAAGTTGGTCGTCGGATGTCATCCTTCATTGGCAATGTACTTTTGTTACACTCTTTACAAACTCCAAGAGTCTTCAGTGCATGGATGCACTCAAGAGATTTGCGCAATATGAAGGATCACAGCTTAGCATTAGGGGAGCTGATAAAGACTTTCTCTGGTGGTAGTAATCTGGACGGAGATATTTTAGAAATGGAAGAATTGATTCGACAATGCTTTCCACTTGACATATACACTTACAATTTGTTGTTGAGAAAACTAACCATAAGTGAAATGGACCTTGCTTGCAAGTATTTCGACAGATTATGCAAGAAAGGATATGAGCCAAATCGATGGACTTACGATACATTAGTTCACGGCTTCTTAAAAGTTGGTCGATCTTCTGAGGCTAGAAAGTGGATGGAAGAAATGTTCAGTAAAGGTTTTGATCTGACTGAGGCTACAAAGACATTTGTCTAAACTAGCTTTGAATTTCATTCTAGATGGAATGGGGTCCCTCATTCAGGTATTGAAATGCAAGATTGTTTGATATTTTACTTTGTTGTATTCCTCTTGTAAGGAGAGAAAACATCAGCTTCTTTTAGCCTTTTCCACACCCCTTGCACTAAGCTCCCGCTGTGCGCAGGGTCCATGTAAGAGGTTGTTTCCATGGCTCGAACCCGTGACCTTCTGGTCACATGGCAACAACTATACCAGTTACGCCAACGCTCCCCTTCAAAAGATATAGCAAAAGAATTCTGGCTGTTTTACTAATTTTAAAAACCCAACTCCTATGACTAAAAGACAATAGAAGTAATCTAGGATCTTAAGTTAAGTGGGAGGACATAATTGCAACTCCGGGAGAAAACCATGAGCAATGACCAGGAAAGTTTTTTAGCTTCACCTTGTATCTCTCTGGTATGGAAGTGTTACCTATAAAAGCAAAATTTGATCTCTTATGAAGCCTTAGGGGGAATTCCTCTCACATTGTAAACTTTGCTCAGTTCCTATATTATTAGCGCGCTTCGCCTTGCCTCTGGAGCTCTTTTCTTTAGAAGTTTTTTCATGGGAGCTCGCCCCTAACCCTTGTTTAGCTTATGGTCTTTCAACTGCCTTTAGAACTGTTGCTAGTGCCACTGGAGTTTCTGTGTTTTCATTCATATTCAATATTCAACTACTGAAGGGAAGAAGCAGCGCTCGCATTGTCCTTTTCCTTCGTGTACTCTAAACATCTGACTTTGAAATTCTGCGTTTTAGGTTGGTTTGCTTGGATGTGATTACTGATGTGGCTGTCTGGAAGTAAGTCGGTGGCACATGAAACCTTAATGGAAATATTAGTGCATTTGAAGATGGAGTACTCGTGGTTGTAGGCCGGAAGAATTTTCTGGATTCAACTCATGAGCAGTGAAGTGGCCATATAAGGGATGTCATATCCTGTGCTCGGAATGAATCAGAAAGGTTGAGAAGTGGTATCGGGACCATGGAGAAAAGCCTCAACGATGTGATAGCCAACCGATTAACAAGCTTACCTGCTTCAGGTTTGAAACCACTTGATTTGAAATGGTTATAGGAATTTTTAGCAGTTTGTAGATTTTGGGCTTATTTTCATCTTGTTGAATTCTGGGTTGTAATTCTAATATCTTTGGCATGTTGTGGCATCTAGCTGGAACTCTGACTATTCTAGTTAATAATTTCCTAAAACTAAATTTCATGGAAAACTTTGGTGCACCAACAAAGTAATTTATTAGTATATAAAGTGTTGATCATGTCCTTCTGAATGCATCTATTTCCAAAATATGTATGGGTATTGTTGTTATCTCCGGCTCAGATTTTCGATTTCTACTAGATTTTGAAGAGTTTGGATAGAAATAATAAACATTCCCCGTGTCCCCCAATTTGTATTAGACACGAAGATTAAGAAAGGAAGACTTTCACACTTAAGTTAGATATAAATAAAATACCAAAGGTACTGTCATACCAAATAATTCATCTCAGCAGGGGCACCGGGGCCTACAACAAGCATGTCAATGACAAAATGGGAATAAAAGTTAATTGGTTTCTAATTATAGAGAGATGCCAATCTTTGGGAGGGAAAAGGAAATAGTGTTAAACAAATTGGGAGATGGATTAATAATAATGATAATAGTCATTACAATTATTTATTGTTTTGGTTCCTAGCGGAGGCAAAAATACTAGGTAATTTCTTCACATCTATCCAAGCCCTGGTGGACGGAGTACCCGGTACCTGTGCTGGTGGGAGGTAACAGGTACCGCGTGTATTTTGTCAAGGTGTGCGCAAGCTGGCCCCAACACCACGGTTATCAAAAAAATTATTTATTGCTTTGATGAAGTATATGTTTAAGAATTTAACAAGTGATTATGCATCATATTTTCATTTATTTCTATCATCATCACCATTATTATTTTTAGGGATTCTGCATAAGTGCATTAAGAGCATTTGAGTGTGATAGGCGTTGTTCCTGCATTACGATTGTGGTTGTCTCCTCCCGTCTTCAAGCTGTGATGTCTGCTTTCACCTGCTTAGCAGTTTATATCATTGGACTTTAAGCTGCTTTGGAGGCTATCCATAACGATACCAACTTCACCTCTACAGGTTAACAATGCATGATAACCATTGGGGCTCAGTTTTAGCAATAAAGGTCTTTAGTCAGTGGGTGGATCACAAAACTGATACTGTTCTTTTGCTGTTTCTGATGCAAAATAGAGTTTCTCAGTCATGTGTGGTCGGCCTTTTGCCAAACCTATCAAGATAATACTTCCCTGCATGAGATGGTCCAAAAGTTAGTGAAGTCCTTGAGGAGAACTGATATAGTTTTTCACTGTATATTGCTAGATAGTTCTTGCTAGCTTGTACTTTCGTAGTAGCTTGTAGCCTTGTACGATGCTTAGCAGGAGTTTGCCAGGCGCCATCTTATGCAGCTACTTTTCTAGATGGTTATCTAGCACATACGGAAATTGTCAGGCACCATAAAACATAATGGGTAAAAGCTTAATATTCTGTTATATATTGTTGCTGAGTTCTTTAAGGAGACGTTTGGTACGAGTTATAAGAAGGTATAAGGGTGGTATAAAAATTTAATACCACCTTAATACTCTGTTTGGTTAGCAAACCACGTATAAGTTATCCCGGTGTTAATTTTAACACTGGGATAACTTATACCTTATAGAAGGTGGGGTAATTAGCACCTGTATAACTTATACCTTCTTCTTAGGAATTATGCAATTGTCATTCTTAATACAACATACCAAACAATGAATAAACAACAATCCCAGCATAACTTATCCCAATATAACTTATACCGGTATAAATCGTATTCCAGCCAAACAACCCATAAAAGGTTCGTTTATCATGATAGCTGCTTGTGCAGAGGTATAGCAGTTGCTTATGTAGTGATTGATTGATTCATGATAGTATGTCCTGTAGAATGCTAAGCACTGATTTGAAGAAAACACAAATGCTCATATTTTAGTTTATTGGTTCCGTCGGTATAAAACTAGAGGGGCTGTGAATGATGTGGAGTAGAGTCCTTTTATATAATTTGAACTTTGAGGGTAATTGCTATTCTCAAGACAATTTAAGGAGTTCCTTTTTTGAGACATTCTTGGCTTTTATTTAGCAGATACAGTTCATCTGTGGAAGAAATTGAAACCGTGAACCACTTGTTTATTCATTGCAGATTTGCATGGGAGATATGGATCATTTTCCTGAGGTTATTATATGGAATACAGTGGGTGATGCCTGGAGATCTGATAGTGATACTGCAGTGCTGGCAAGGGCAGACAGTGGAAAAGAGACGAAGAAAAGATTGGAAGATCATACCTTTATGCATATTATTCGACTGTGGGGGCAAAGAAGAAATGATAGAATTTTTTGAAGGAAAAAAAGAGGAATATTTCTTATGTATAATCTAAAATGCATTCAAACTATTTTGGTGTAAGAGAAATATTGAAGATAGCTTAGATAGAATCCTAGAATTTTTTCACTCCTTTCAATCATAGGAGTCAACTAGAGACTTCTGTACTATGTCAATACCTCCTTGGTACTGTTCAATCAATAAAATTACCTATTTATCAAAAAAAAAAAAAGGAAGTTCTCCCTGTCTTTTTGGATAATATATTTCTTTGTTTGTATCAATAATTGTGAATATTTACCTGGGAGAATTTTGCTGCCTCAGTTCCTGTGATTACTTATTGATGTAAGGATCATATGTTAGTTCTTTGATCAAATTTGGACATTATATCTGATAACTATAAAAAAAAAAAATCTTTCCCATGTAGGGAAGAATGTTTCCAATCTAAAGATGGAGTTTGAATTTGAAAAAAGATTATTATTGCAACCCATATTGCCTGAAAACTTTAGCAGAATTTGATTCAATCCATAAAGATAAGTGTGCCCGTATCTGTCTGAACATTCTGTGTCCTATTCTTTTTATTTTTTTATTTTTTATTTTATTCCCCTCCCCGTTTGATTCAGCTTTGTTGGAGCTATTGCTCCTTTGGTGACTCGAACCCACGACCCTGGGTTGTAGGTGACCATCTGAGCAACCCCTTTTGTCCTGTGTCCTATTCAATTGCCACTGAAACTGGCTACTCTGCATTGCCAGAAAAAGGGCAGGAGAGAACTGAAATTCATCTAGCTATGACAAAAATGAGACAATTCACAAGAAGACTTATTGATCTTAATAATAACAAAGTGTAAATATTTAAGCATCACTTGTGTAGTTTTTCATCTTTCCAAGTACACACCCATGTCTTACAAACTCATTTTGAATTCACCGTACATGTCAAGGGTCAAGCCTCTCCTGTACCCCAACCCCTCAAAGAATCTAGTCTCTACAAATGGCAGAACAACAGTTTATATTACCAATCTACAAATTCTAAGAATAATGTATGTCATGTACTCCTAAAATATGGTGGATAAGCAAATGCAACTGCGCGTTCGGCATTTCCCCTGAATCCAAGCTGTGAAGCTCCAATAGGCAATCCACCAGACATTGTTCAATTCATGTAGTATTTTGCACCAATTGGCGACCCTGATTGCTCAGATGGGAGAGAACAATGTTCAAGCAGTGTCCCTTTGCCGGTCTTGCAATATTAAAGTTGAGCAAAAAGAATTTCATTCCATGTATCAGGAACACCAGGCAAGCACCAATGCAAGCAATCCTGCATACCGGGTGTTGCTTTGATGCTGTATCGAGATATATGACCCTCATCTCTCAGCTCAGATACAGCTGTGATATCCAAAAGCTTTACAGCTGTTCCTTTTACTGCCCTTGCTGCAGTAGAATCACTGGATTCATCTTGTAGAACCTCCTTTCCACCAGCAAGCGGAGTAGTGTTATCACAGGTGCCTCCAGTGTTCCAATCTCCATTAAAAAAATGCCTGGGCGATATAGACCGGTAAAATACTTTAAGACCAGGGTATTTTGGCAGCTCAGAATTTACCCAATTAATGATACTGTGAATCGTAAAATTCTTGGCACCAGCAATATCAGCAATTTTCCTGTTCGTGTTAGGAACGCCACCAACATGCATGACCCACCGGTTGGCGTTAAGCTTTCCTCTATTCCAATGGTGTCCTGTGTTTAGCACAAGGACATCAAATCTGGGTAGGAAACGACTCAAAAATGCTGGCGGACGATCCAGGTGCATGGCGTAATCAGTAGCAGGGTTAGAAGCATTAATGGGTGTTAAGTTACACAGACTAGCAGACCAATAGTAAAGAATAGTTGTTTGGGTACTCGGAAATCGATAAGCCCATCCATCAGGTCGTTTAGCACCACGAGCCTTTACAAGACCATATTCACGTCCCACGTCGAGAACATCAGGTCTGTCTTCACCACCAGTAATCATACACATAAGTGACTGAAATTGCTGTCTACCGAGGGAATCCCCAATAAAAGCCAGAGTTTTGTTTTCCATCCTGGATGCACAACCAAGTTCAGAAAATTCCTTGTATGTAAAGCCAATTAAATATCACCTGAAGAAGGGAGAAAGCAACACCATATTCTATGCAACAACAAAACTTAGACACTGAAAAATAGTGCAAACAGAATCATCTCTAGAGAGATAGCATGCACTACATAAGGGAGTTTCACAGTCACAAATTCTTGCAGTTAATGTGAGATACATGTTCTAATGTCTTGGGTTTACTCAAGCTTACACTTCTGCCCTTGGAAATTACATTACAAGCCATGATAGGTAGAGTACTATTAATGCCACAGACAGAACAAGAGAGAAGGTTTTAATAGAGTTCATAAGAATTTTTTTAAGGTTATACACATCCCAGGCATCAAAAAATCAATTGCAGAAAAAGGAAAGCATACCTTTTCAGGAAGTTAGCACCTGTAAACTCTTCCATCTCGCAATCTCTTGGTCTCCAACGTAGTTTCTCGTATTCAAAATCCATACGCTGTGTCAAGCGGCAAGCCCACATGGATGACAACCATTGCTTGCAGCCAAATCCAGAATATAGAGGCCTACTATCATCTGTGACCCATCTACCTTTAGCAAAATTACAACCTGGAAGTTAAGATAGGGGTATTAGTAACCAATTTCGTACTAACCATTGTACCAAATTCACCAACCAATTTAAGGATAGGTCAATTGGCAAACAAGGCCTTTTTTAAAGATAATCCAGAACCCAAGGGTGAAAAGAATTGGAAAAAAGAAAGAAATTAGGAATTAGTTCAATGACAATGTAATCAAATTCACCAGGATTTGACTTCCGTGGGCAGTAGAAGTTTGTTTTACAAACCTCTAAGATGAATTCTACAGCTAAATGACATCAACGAGAAAGGAAACAGAAAATCAAAAAAGAAAGATGATCACCATGATCTTTTGAGGCGGATGTCAAATTTTTTATAGGGCTGTCTGCAGAATTCACTGGACCAGCAACTTCATTTTCTTGTTCTCTTGAACTACTTTTTTCTTCCAAAGCTCCTTTTAAATATCCTTTTTGGGCAAAGCTGGGAGGAATACCCGCACTTCCTGAAAAACACCATTAAAACATCAAGCTGTAGAGACTAGAGATTGCTTGACCAAAATAACATCTCAGGATACAAAGATATTATAAAACATGTACCAGCGGAAGTAGTTCTTTAATGCAGAGAAACTGACACTTAGGCAAATATAAATCAAGTTGAGGAGTTGAAGCAACAGATTCCGTACACGGTAAGCAGATTAGGAGCTATTTATTCATACAACTCAGAAAAAGGAAGTTTCTCTTTCTTTTAATTTGAAGGACAGAAAACAGACACATTGATGTATGAAGCAGAGAAAGAAAGGGACTTTACTATAGCACTAATTTTTTAATTTGAGGCACTCAGAAAAGATGAAAGATTGTACTCAAACATACCATACCTTCTATCTCAGTATTAGTCAGTTCTTCAGTCACCTTATCCTTTGTTGAAGACCCCTTAGTAGATGAATTTGAAATGGTGGGTTCAAAGTTCACGCTTTCTTCTGATTTCCCTAATCTATTTCGTTCTCTTAAAACTTCTTCATCTTTCACTTTATAATCTGCAAGAGAACAGAGAATAGATAAGTAACTTAAAGCAGCGTCTCCATCAAGTTCTATTTACTCTGTCATAATAATGTTGTCCTTTTCGGTTTGTCCTAAAACAGCTACTTGTATTAGAGAGGAAAGTTCCTCCCTCAACATTTATAACTGGTGCCAAATACATATTGTTTCAAACCTAACGTGACATCTTACCAACTAACATTTCAACTTTTTCATATTTGAAGCATTATGTTAAACACTTCCAAACACATCCCACCAAACTGCATAAGACAACCTGTCCAAGCATTTCGCTCTCAATAGCAACAAACTAGGTATCTTTAATGGGATATATCCACTAAGGGGGACTTTAAATTAGTAGTCATATTGGTTATTACTTAGTTGTTGAAGAAACAGATGATATCATTATTTACGGAGAAAAAGTTGAGAAAAGAAAATACATGATTTAGCACAAATGCACAATTCAGGCAGATCAACAGGTGGAGCAGGTATCCACAACAAAAGAAGATCGTTACGCAAAAGAACCAGACAAAACATGCAAGAACCGCAGCTTCTGCCAAGTTTCCTGTCATCTAAACTCGAATACAGCAATGTGTTCCAGCGCAAAAACACCTTTTTTTTTGTTTAGACATGCTTTGTTCTGGTACCTGCTATCTACAATGCCTGCTCCAGTGGTATTGGTTTAAAGCAAACACTGGCACATAAATGCGTTTCAATCTAAGAGTGATCCATTCCATTAAGCATATACAGAAAGTTCTTTTTATAAAAATAAAAAAGGTTGAACCCAAGTAGCAGCAGCTTCTACGGCCTCATATACTACCTTATCTTTAAATGGCTCAACATTCTTGCTACTCTGAAGTGGAAAATGAACTACTAATGGTATGGAAAATATCAAAAGAGAATTTATGCCAAACCTGGAGAAATCTGGAAGACACGATCTTGAGATGGTGCCCAAGAAGATAGGAACGGGCTTTTCACGTATGCCAGAGTAATAACAGTGGCGCAGACAAATCCAATAAGGATGAGAGAGATCCGTGGCACCTTTAAACCTCCCTTCATCCTCAATGCATAGGATTTATATACTTGAAGTCATTCCACCTTAATGGATGTTTTGTTCACTTCAGATAATATCTGAAATTGTTGAAGGAAAATGTTTGAGGCAAGACCGAGAAATAGTGTTTCGGGTGTAAGAAGATTGATTAGAGATTCACAGGGCAATTTTTAGACTCATGATATAGACAACAGAAAAATAACAAAAAGACACCTTCATCACAACATGATAGACAGTAATTCTCTACTAGCCACCAAGGCACACAATTGTGCTGTAAAGTGTATCAGAAGTTAAACAAGTACAAATACAAACTTGAAAAAGAAGATATTGTTTGGGGGTGATGAGGGTGTTATACGAAAAGATATTGTTAATAGGCTCACAGTACAGTAAGTTCAAAACTACCTCTATCTCCCTTCATTATTAAATAGTATAGATATGGGATGAAAAAACCTCTAAATGTTCGAGATGCCTGATACCTTCCTTCGTAGGAAACTACAATCAAATAGTCAATAGTACTTGAGATTCCTCTTGGACTAAGACAGCTATCTATCCTTTAGCTTCTTTCTCCAGATTCAAGAGCCCCTTTTTGGGTTACCCCACCTAATTTCATTACCAAGCTGCCCCTGCCTTGACCCTCTATAATTACCTTCATAAAATTGGTCCAACCTTGCATCTTAATACTTCAGTTTTGGACATAACACAGAGCTGCTTTTTCATATAGATGCGTCAACTATGAAATTTCATATTGAGGCAGATCCATTCAATATCTCTGTTCCCTAAAGAACTAGTGTTAATTATTAAGTAAAAACTAGTTCGATGCTAGTAAAAAACGAGCCCCTTGCTTTACCAATATCAAGGACTAATGTCAAACAGTTTCAATTGGTGCAGAGCCAAATAGGAAGTTGATGCAAATGTGAAGTCCAATAAAATCAAGGAACATTAACCACGCATAAAAAAATGCATTAACAGGAAAATTTAAAAAAAAAAATTGCATAGATTAAATACATACACAGCACGAAATATTCAAAAAAGTTTGGATCTTTAAGCAATTAAAAAAGCAGGCAAATAGAAGAACATACAAAAACAAACTGAATTACGTCGATATTAGGATAAATACTACAATCTATAAATGTATACCTGAAAATGACTGAAATCTAACCTCCGAATCCTCGGATTTGATCTTGGAACAATAATTCTTTAGCAAATAAAAAATTAAATTCAGTTTCGAAATATTTATGCAAAATTGAAGTTCAGAAGAAAATGCAATGAGGGTAAAGTTTGAAGAGGAAAGCTGGAGAAGAAGGAAGAAGCTGAAAGTGTGAGGACGAATGAGAAACGGAGGAGAAGATCGCGGAGACAGAGAAATGAAGGAAATTATATACTGCAACATTTATTATATATAGAATTTAATTTTTATGCAGTCAAATCTTCTTTCACCGACAATCAATTACTACAGTATTTATTAGTACAAGTACAAATATAAATATTAATAAACAACCTGTCACATTCCATTATATTACACCAAATGTAAAAATACAAATGTATATAAATTGGTAGTATATAGATTCAAATTAGACATATTGACGGTATAAATACGTCTAATATAGTTATAACATTAACTTAATTTCATCATATCAAATCGTTCTTATGATAGAGAATAGATAAGTATAATGCTAAGAAATCTTTATAAATTTGGTGTATAAAAATTATAAGAAATTTAGTATTAATACTTAAATTTTAGGAGGGGTCAACTAATTTAAACAATCGTGCTTTGATACTTAAAAAACTTGTTACCATGCAGTTTGGACTGAACTACTTCTTGTCCCTTCTAATCTATTAATATTACATAGGCAAAATACCTTACCCCCTCCTAAATATAACACGGATTATTAGTTACAACCTTAAACTATTTGCGGTATTAATTACCCCCCTCAACTTGGCCTTTTGAGAGGTATTACCCCTGGACACTGATGTGACAAAAAGTATGGGTGCACTCGCTTACCACGTGGGTTTTTCTATATAGGTGACATTTTTTTGAAAAAACAAAATATATTTTTACCTTTATAAGTATGTTACTTTTTTAGATAAATTTTTTCGAATACAATTTATAATAAAACTTGGATAAAACTACATTATTTATGCTAAAAAAATTTATTTGGCAAAATAATAAAGTTTTAGTTAATCTTTTTTTGAATTTGACATGAAAATAAAGATTTATACAATTGAAATAAATAGTCAAGGCGTCTAAAAAGTTATAAAAATACATAGTTTGAAATTAATTATTTTGGCTATAATTTTTTATATAGCTCTAAATTATGGTGCTCTATAATACTTTTTACAAATTTTACCTGAAAAAGTAAAAATACGCAGATGAAATAAATAGTCATTGCATCAAAAGAAGAAATAAAAAGAATGTACAACTGCAATAAATAACTTATTATTTCTAACATACTTAATGCTCTAAAAATGTATCCATAGAGTACGTTATTTCTTGTAATTGTACACTTTTTTTATTTCTTCTTTTGATGCAATGACTATTTATTTCAACTGTGTATTTTACTTGTTTCCGGTAAAATCTGTAAAAAAAAAATATTTTTAGAGCGCCGTAATTTAGAGCTATATAAAAAATTATAGCCAAAATAATTAATTTCAAACTATGTATTTTTATAACTTTTTAGATGCCTTGACTATTTATTNNAAGTTTTATTATAAATTGTATTCGAAAAAAAATTATCTAAAAAAGTAACATACCAACAAAGGTAAAAATATATTTATTTTTTCAAAAACAAACCCACATATACAGAAAAATCCACGTGGCAGGTGAGTGCACCCGCACTTTATGCCACATCAGCATCCAGGGGGAGAAAAGATTAAGTTGAGGGGGATAATTAAGACCACGAATAGTTTAAGGCTGTAACTAATAATCCGTGTCAAGTTTAGAGGGTGATTAGGCATTTTGGCATATTACATATATAGAAGTCCACAAACACTTTTTTATGGTTCTTGTAACTATTTTCATAGATTGATAGATCTTAAATACTCTTGCCTTAAATGGACCGGGTCAGCCCGGTTCCGGACCGGCCCAGACCGATAGAACCCGGAACCGATAAGGGGGGGCTGGGCTGGGCTAGGCTGGGTAGGGTGGGTTGGGGTGGGTTTGGACGGTTTAAATTTTTGAAACGGGTTACCCGGCCCGGTAAAACCCGTTAGATGAACAGTGCCGTTAAACCGGTTAACTGGCCCGGACCGGACCGGCCCGGAATGTGAATATAACATGAATATACCATAAATATACTATAAATATACCATAAATATACCATGAATATACCAATTATTGTATACTAATTAACATAATTTAAAATTGTTGGAATTTAACATATAGTGCATATATTTAGGGTATAAAACTATAAATGCTCAAACATAGAATATGATGGTAACGTATTATTTTTAAAATATGCTATATATGTGTTATTTTAAGATTTTAAGACAATTTGTGTTATTTTAAATTATTAGACGTATTTATGCTTAATGATTTAGTTTGTTAGATTAATTTGAAGTATTATTAATTTATTATGCATGAAAATTTATTTTACTATTATTTGTTAATTTACTTTTTAAATGCAAACTTTAATTTTGTAATTTTGAAATAAATATAGCACTTGCAATTTATAAGTACAATTTTTTCCCATCTTCCTTGTATTCTTTATGTTAGTACTTTGTATTAATACTATAACTTACAATATTTATACAAAATCCAAAAAAAAAAAAAATTATACTAAACCCGGCCCGGCCCGGCCCCCTCAACCCGTAACCCTTATGGTTCAATTTTTACCCGGATGAACCCGAACCTGTTAAACCCGTTAAGACCCAACCCGTAACCGGCCCGGACCGTAACTCGTACGGGTCCAAAAAATATAGGCCCGGCCCGGCCCACCAGTTAAACACCTTTACTTACAGCTAACCGAATAATCAACCGTGTACCTCATAGTAAAACACATTCCATTCCCTATAAAAAGTGGAAAGGAAGGAAGCCCAGCTTGAAATACTTCAAATTGTGGGGGTGTTTAGCTAAGGTACAAGTTCCTAAACCTAAAAGGGTTAAGATAGGTCCAAAAACGGTTGATTATGTATTTATTGGATATGTAACCAATAGCAAGGCATATCGTTTTCTGGTTCATAAGTCAGAAAATCCTGAGATTCACGTTAATACGATAATAGAATCAGATAATGCTGAATTCTTTGAAACTATTTATCCGTATAAAAAGGAAAGTGAAGTGACCTACCAAAAGTCAAAACGACCTTGGGAGGATATAACA
>NC_031993.1:30835563-30868224 GCF_001879085.1 Nicotiana attenuata
AAAAACAGAAAAATCAATCCTCACAAACTTGAAGAACAAGGTTGAACACTACTACGGACCAGTTCCTAAAAGATATATTGTTGTTGTCCTAATAGAGTTGTAACCTTGTTATTGCACTTACTGTATCTCCTAAACTGCTTACCTAGAAGCATTTTGATTAGGAATCCTCTTGTAAATCCGTAAACTCCTTAAGTTTATGTTGTGACTAGATTTAGTCATAAGGAAAAGTCTTTGTAATCGTAGAGTTACAGAGTGGCTTGTGGTGATAGCATCACAAGTTAGAAAAGCCTTTGTAACTAGGATAGTCACAAAGTGGCTTGTGGTAAAGGTACCACAAGTTAGTTGAGTAAATCCTTTGCAATAGAAAGTATTGTAAAGTGGCTTGTAATAGGTAGATTACAAGTTAGTGAAGTTAAAAGCCTACAGGTGTAGGTCGTGGTTTTTTGATCCCCTTGTGTGGGATTTTCCACGTAAAAATCCTCTGCCTCATTTACATACTGTTTTATTAAGTACTCTTAGTAGAACCTTGTAGAGGACCGGGTACTCTACGATTTGATGGACCCATACAAACTAACAATTGGTATCAGAGCAGGTTCCTCCTATCAGGCTAACATCTAGGAAGGATCCTCATGGCGGCTCCACTAAATTTTGAAGAAGGTCAATCCATATACCAACCCCCCAACTTTGATGGAAAATGCTATTGGTGGTGGAAAGATAGAATGCACGATTTCATCATGGCCGAGGATTGTGAGCTATGGGATATCATTTGCGTTGGTCCTTATGCTCCAATGAAGGTACTAGATGAATTTCCATTTTCAATGGAAAAAACCAGCAAAGAATACACTGAAGCAGACAAGAAAACTGTGGAGAAGAATTTTCGTGCCAAGAAAATTCTGGTATGTGGAATGGGACCTAAAGAGTACGACAGAATCTCTACCCCTAACACTGCAAAGGAAATATGGGAGACTTTGCAAACAGCTCATGTGGGAACTACACAAGCAAAACAGTCTGAAAATAAACCTAATACTGGTGATAGTTCCATGATGGCAGTTGAAGGCGAGGAGATAGGATATAACTCAACTTTTGCTTTGATGGCTCAATCAGATGATGATGAAGACAATGACAACAAAGAGGTAAACTTCAGGGATGTTCAGAGAAATCTAAAATCCTATTCTCCAAAAAAACTCATGTGTTTAGCTGATGTTTTAATCACTGCCTTTTGTAGTCTTGGTGGCCTCTGTGAAGAAAATCCATGTGAAGATGGAGTCTAGAGTCGTATGCATTAGATCAGATCATGAGACAGAATTTGACAATGTCAAATTTGATGAATTCTATAATGAAAATGGAAGTTGACAATGTCAACTTTTGCTTTGATGGCTGCTGAAACTGTGACCACAAAATAGTGACCAAGTTCCGCTTACAAAAAATGCATATTACCTACATGGACTAAGAGAGCTCTTATTCATCCTCTTGCTTACTACAAGGGACCCAAACTTGTTTGGGTTCCTAAAACTAACTCCTAATCCCTTGTGCAGGGAACAGTGAAAGGAAGCGGTCAACAATGGTTCATGGATAGTGGATGTTCGAAACACATGACTGGGAACACCACAGACTTTCTTTCACTAAAAGCCCTGCAAGGAGGGAGTGTATCATTTGGCAATGGCAAAAAGGGGTACATTCTTGGAGTTGGAAAAGTTGGGAAGTCACTCACTCATTCTATTGAAAATGTATACTATGTCAATGGGCTTAAGTACAGTCTCCTGAGTGTTTCTCAAATCTGTGATAAAGGAAACAAGGTGGAATTCTTGTCCAAAATATGTACAGTCACCGACCTTGTGACCGGAGAAATAGTACTGGTGGCCAAAAGATACAAGAACATCTATGTTGTTGATTTCGAATCTTTACAGAGTGGTGATCTGAGTTGTCTGAAAGCGGTTGACGATGATGCTGAACTATGGCACAGAAGACTGGGCCATGCAAGCTTTTCCCTTCTGAAAAAACTAATTCAGAATGACCTGGTCCATGGTCTGCCTATGTCACAACTCAAGATTCAAAAAGTCTGTGATGCCTGTGCTAGAGGAAAACATGTGAAGTCCTCCTTTAAGTCTAAAAGAGATGTGAGCACCTCAAAGCCGCTTGAGCTCCTGCATATGGATCTATGTGGACCTATGAGGGTGCAAAGCAGAGGAGGAAAGAGATACTTTTTTTTAATCGTGGATGACTATTCCATATTCACGTGGACTTTGTTTCTTAGAACAAAAGATGAAACTGTTGAAGTATTGGTGGCCTCTGTGAAGAAAATCCATGTGAAGATGGAGTCTAGAGTCGTATGCATTAGATCAGATCATGAGACAGAATTTGACAATGTCAAATTTGATGAATTCTATAATGAAAATGGCATCACTCACAACTTCTCAGCTCCCAGAACTCCCCAGCAAAATGGAGTAGTAGGAAGGAAGAACAGAACTCTGGAAGAAATGGCAAGAAAAATGCTGATTGACAGTGGAATTGCAAAGAATTTCTGGGCTGAAGCTGTCAACACTGCCTGCTATTTAGTGAACAGGTGCATGATCAGATCACTTCTGAATAAGAACCCTTATGAATTGTTGAATGGAAGAAAACCCAAGCTGACTCATCTAAGAACATTTGGATGCAAATGCTATGTTCTCAACAATGGAAAGGATCAGCTTGGTAAATTCGATGCCAAGAGTGACGAAGGAATATTTCTTGGGTACTCTTCTCAAAGCAAGGCTTACAAGATATATAACAAGCGGACTCAATGTGTTGAGGAGAGTGTCCATTTTATCTTTGATGAATCTTATCCATCATCTGAGAAGAGTGCTGATGAAGATCAAGATGGAGAACCCTTACTCGTTCCTGGTGAAGTTATTAACATGACAAACGGAAAGGCAGATATGATGAGTCAAGTAAAGGATCCAAATGAAGACAATGTTGCCTCATCATCAACTGATGTTCCAAACGTCAATACCACACAAGAGGGGGGGTGATTTGTGTGGTACCCAATTTTCGATCTAGAAGAACTTGGTTCTTCTAGGTGTTCTAACTACTACTGTTTGCGGAATTAAAATACAGAAAATAAAAGAACACAAGGATTTTTACGTGGAAAACACCTGGCTCAAAAGGTGAAAAAACCACGACCTACTACTCAGTAGGATTTTCCCAAACATCCACTAAACTCAATGAGCCAAAAACATCATTTACAAAACTCTTGTAAACCTAAGGATTAACTCTAATCCCAGTGTGGCACACAGCCTCAACTGTTGCGACACTTTCAAGTTAACTCTAACTTGAATACTCAAAGTACCTAATACAATTGCTTCTATGAAAGCTGGAAAGGTACAAGTTTTAAATCGCCTACTACAATTGAACTAGAATAAGAAAAAACACAATGGAACTGGTTCTTCTATCTTGTTCAAGTAGTTGCAGGTGTGCACACTCAATCTCACATAAATTGCTTGCAAAATAGCCTTGCTCTTTTGCTCTCAATTTTGCTTAACTTCAGTGTATGTCATACCTGTAAAAGAGAACAACTCAATTATTTATTAGATTAGTAATTAGAGTTGGATTGTAACTCAATTTCTGATCCTCCATTGAGTTTGAGTCCTAGACCGATCCAAACTCCAACCCTTATCCGGATGTGTTTTCTTCTTATAAGGAGACATCTTCTCCTTATCCCATATGCAATCTTTTCGATCAGGTCAGAAGATATTCAGAAGATATTGCTGCTTGATCCCCAAGGACTTATCTTCCTCACGTGCTTCTCATGTGCATGGGCCATAACAACTGTGTCTCCTAAGATGGACCTGGTCCTTTACTGAGTTCATTTGTCATTCTTCAAAACTTCAACTGAACTTGGGCCAACAAATTCCCCCTTTTTGATGATGACAAACTCTGTGCTTTTACTGATCAGATAACCTGTGGAACTCAGCTAAAATATTATCAGTTGAAAAATTTAACTTATCATTAAGGGCAATATTTAATTAGGTCATAAACATCACTGTTCAGAAAAATAGTTTTTAAGCATAATACACAATATCTTCCCCCTTTTGGCATCATCGAAAAGTTGCATAAACATGTGAATCCCAGAATATTAATCATTACTCATGGCCACTGGGGCAACTGCAAGTGAAAGCATGCTTTAGTTAATCAAAAATCAACTTGACAAATATAACTATTAAGAGCAGAATCATCATAAAACAAGAGAAATGCAAATTGTCATTGATAGGGCAGTGCTTCTACAAGACAGTCCACAAAAAGAAAGAACAAAAACAACCAACCATGAGCAAAAACAAGAAAAATCCCTAATCTGGGTCACTGGGGGTTAACTGAACTGGTTCAGAACTAGGACAAAGAGGGCTAAGGCTTTGAAGAACTAGAGGGCTGGGATTGGAGTAAGTTGAGCATTGTTTGTAGCATCCCTTCACTCTTTTCTTTCTCTTTTGCTAGTTCTGCTTTCAGCCCATTCGTTTCTTCTTCCAACTCAGCCACACGAGCCTGAAGCCTAGCAATCTCGGCATCTTTGGTCCCACGTTCTTGAACCAAAGCCCTAACCTTGCTATTCACTGGAGTCTTCACTGATGAACCAAGTTCAATAGGGGCTACACTTAGCAGATAGTCACATGCCTGGAGAGTCTTGATTCCAAAGTGCTCCTTATTAGAGGCCATTTCCTATTTCTTCAAAGGAACGTTCAGCCTGTCCAGTACAGTTGTTAGAATGAATCCATAAGGAGTAGAATGAGCCTTTGAACCATTGATGACTCTGTCCAGCAGTTTTACTATGAAAGCAGGCCAATTAATCTGCTTACCCCTAACAAGACACTCCATGAGAACCAGGTCCATGTAATTTGCAGTGTGCCTCCTCTCCTGTCTAGGCAGCAGGCACTTGTTCACAAACTCAAAGATCACTTTATGTTCTGGCTTCATTTCACTTTTTTGAACAAATCTTGCTTCAGGCAACTCTTCAGCATCCTTTGTATCACAGAAGTTCCTGGTGATTTGGAGTGCTGTGGGCAGATCATCTAGATAAGGCCACCTTTGCCTGGTGTAATCATCATAGCCCTCACTTGGAATGTCTAGAATCCTGCCCAATTCAGGTGCATCAAACTTCACCTTCACACCTTTCACCACACTGGTCACTAGCCCATTTTTCACTGAGCCATTTGCCATGAATTCAATCAGCTCACTTCTGGCTAGTCTTCCATCCATCTGAAGGACCATGTCCTTCGAACCCTGTGCAGCTAAAACATCCAACAACCTAAGCATGCCTGGCTCCTCCAGGTCTTTCAGCAGCCTTCCCTTCAATATCTTCCTCCTGCTAAAAATAACAAAACGATCTTGCTCTTGTTCAGACTCCTCCTCTTCTTCTTCTCCACTCCACTCTTCATCTTCTTCTTCAGTAATTTTCACTTGTTTTCCCTTTACTGCAGACCTAGTTCTTCTAGCCAAAGAAGGTTCAGCAGGTACATATTTTGAAGACTTCTTTGCAGGAGTCTTGGTTCTTTTTGGTTTGTCAGTGGGAACCTCCACAGTTGTACCTCTCTCTTGATGGACCAGTTCCATCTCCTCCTCCTCTTCTTCAGCAGCCTCAGAACTTTCCACTACCTTTTCTTTTCCCTTTTCCTTCTTCTTTTTCTTACTCTTCTCTAATGCTTCCTGTAGTTTTGCTTCACTTTGCCTTACTTTGCTCCTTGTAGCTCTTCCCCAAGGTACTTTGCTTTTCTTTGAGGGTTCAAAAGCAACTGGGGTCCTCTGTGAAGACGCCTTGCGCTTCTTTGGGTCATAACTGGCCCCTACTTTCTTTAGCATATCTGCTAAAGTCTCCTCCACAGAAGAACATTCTTCTTGTTGCTTACTCATTTGAACAAGTCCTTCAGCAGCCTCTCCTGATCCGCTTCCCCCTGACTTTAAGCCACCTTCTTCTCCTCCACCACAAATAGCAAGAACCTCTCCTTTCTTTTTCTTTCTCCTCCTACTAGACTCAGCCCCTTCAGCATTTTTCACAGAACCCACCAACACAAACCTACTATCTTCCTTCTCTACTACATTAGAAAATACATAACAGGTGTTTACCTCATCTGGGGTTTCTTGACTCTTGTCATTATCAGAAGACCCAGGTTCTTCTCCTTCACTAGTAGAGATGAACTTTTCAGACTCAGAGCTTGAGTTAGATTCTTCAGCTGAAACCTCTTTCCTTTGACTGGCCTTTAATTTCTCGTTCAAGATTTTTCTGAGAGAGTTGGATGCTACAGTTTTTCTGGCTAATATCTTTTGCCGGCGAAATTTGGGTTTTGGGGTTTCAACTGGAGGTGTTGATGATGAAGTATTAGGGGAAACAGGTGGGGGAGTTCCATGATTGTCTTGAGGATTAGTCATGGCGGAGAATTTCTGGAAATCTTTTGGGAATTTTTGGAGAAGAAAGGGGTTTATCAGAAGTATTTGAGAAGTGAATGACGGTTGTGAGTGATGAGAGAAGGTATGGAGTGTATTTAAAGAGGGATCATGATTAAGCCTGTAACGGCAGCCTTTTCAGTAGTCAATTAGGAGTCTAATCAAATTAGAATTCCGGTCTCTTTAGAGATTAATGAATGACGCTATTTTTTTTTTTTAAAAAAAAAATCCCGTTTTAGTTAGACTCCTAGGATAATGAAACTGGTTCAATGCTCAACGGATAGAATTTCTGAAAGTTTGGTGTAATTAGGACTTTTGCTCATGATTGATAATTTTATCTTTCTAATTGTGCAAAGTATAGAAACATACCTGAACTTTCTCATGAGCATATACTGATGAACCAGGTTCTTCAAGTAAAACTTCTCTTGATCATGCCTCAAATGTCAGAATAGAAAAACTTTGTAAGAGATTAAAGATTCATATAAACACATGTCACAGGAGTATACTAATTAAAGTATGAGACTGAGTAAGAATTAGTCTAGATATTTACATTGAATTAAGAACTCCTAACCAATATATTTTTTTTCATTGTTTTTTTTTTCATTGTGCATTCTGAACTGGACCTTTTAGGTGATCTTAATCACCCCTAATTCCAACCTGTTCCTTTCAAAGTTTTCTCTACTCAGTGCTTTAGTGAAGATGTCAGCTATTTATTTATCAGTAGCACAAAATTCTATGGAGATTAACCCTTTCTCATAGTTATCTCTTAAGAAGTGGTGTCTAACATCTATGTGCTTGGTCCTTTTATGATGAACAGGGTTCTTTGTCATACTTATAGCACTAGTGTTATCACAATATATTGGAATACACCCCACTTCAATTCCAAAGTCTACCAGCTGTTGTTTGATCCATAGCAATTGAGCACAACAAGAGGCAGCAGCAACATATTCAGCCTCAGCAGTAGACAGGGCTACAGAATTTTGCTTTTTGGTAGCCCATGACAGTAGACATGACCCCAGGAAATGTTCCATACCTGAAGTACTTTTCCTGTCCACTAAGAAACCTGCATAATCAGCGTCAGCATATCCTACCAGATCAAAATTACTACCTTTGGGATACCAAAGACACAAATCTGTGGTGCCTTTCAGATATCTCAGTATCCTCTTGACAGCAGTCAAATGTGACTCCTTTGGATTTTCCTGGAAACGAGCACAAAGTCCTACACTGAAAACAATGTCAGGTCTGCTAGCAGTAAGATACAAAAGTGAACCAATCATACCCCTATACAACTTTTGATCAACTGATGAACCAGGTTCATCAACATCTAATTTAGTGGCAGTTGCAATAGGTGTATCTATTTCTTTGGAGCCCTCCATTTTAAACATTTTGATTAGTTCTTTTGTATACTTCTGCTGATGGATCATGGTCCCATTTGGACTTTGTTTGATTTGCAAGCCTAGGAAGAAATTTAGTTCACCCATCATACTCATTTCAAACTCACTTCCCATTAATTTTGCAAAGTCCTTACTCAACCTATCAGTAGTGGCCCCAAATATTATGTCATCAACATATATTTGTACAACAAGGAGGTCTTTACCTTTTTCCCTTAGTAACAAAGTGCTGTCAATTTTACCTCTTTTGTACCCATGCTCCAGTAGGAATTTTGATGGTCATTCATACCAAGCTCTTGGGGCCTATTTAAGCCCATATAGAGCTTTGTCCAGCTTGTACACATTCTCAGGACATTCCTTGCTTTCAAATCCTAGATGTTGTTTTCACTAAACACTTTCCTCCTTGACGGTAGTNTGGCATCACTCACAACTTCTCAGCTCCCAGAACTCCCCAGCAAAATGGAGTAGTAGAAAGGAAGAACAGAACTCTAGAAGAAATGGCAAGAACAATGCTGATTGACAGTGGAATTGCAAAGAATTTCTGGGCTGAAGCTGTCAACACTGCCTGCTATTTAGTGAACATGTGCATGATCAGATCACTTCTGAATAAAACCCCTTATGAATTGTTGAATGGAAGAAAACCCAAGCTGACTCATCTAAGAACATTTGGATGCAAATGCTATGTTCTCAACAATGGAAAGGATCAGCTTGGTAAATTCGATGCCAAGAGTGCAAAGGAATATTTCTTGGGTACTCTTCTCAAAGCAAGGCTTACAAGATATATAACAAGCGGACTCAATGTGTTGAGGAGAGTGTCCATGTTATCTTTGATGAATCTTATCCATCATTTGAGAAGAGTGCTGAGGAAGATCAAGATGAAGAACCCTTACTCGTTCCTAGTGAAGTCATTAACATGACAAACGAAAAGGCAGATATGATGAGTCAAGTAAAGGAGCCAAATGAAGACAATGCTGCCTCATCATCAACAGAACCAAGCACCTCAATCAAACCACAGAAGCTGAAGAAAGGGTGGTTGATGCAGTTCAGGGATCTCCACTACCACCTGAAAGAAGGATAGAGGAAAATCAGCCAAACATACCTTCCTCCTCTCAGAATGAACCTCAGGCGTCTAACTGGAGACACCAAAGCTCTCACCCTATAGACAACATCATCACTCCTCTAGATTCTGGAGTACAAACTAGGTCAAGAGCCAGAAATACTTGCCTTCTCAGCCTTTCTCTCTCAGATAGAACCCAAAAACATCAAGGAAGCCTTGAAAGATGCAGATTGGATTACAGCCATGCAAGACAAGCTGCATCAGTTTGAGAGAAACAATGTGTGGCACCTGGTACCTAGACCCCCAGATCGAACCATTATAGGAACCAGGTGGGTATTCAGAAACAAGCTCGATGAACATGGAGTTACCACAAGGAACAAGGCCAGGCTAGTGGTCCAAGGATACAATTAAGAGGAAGGGATTGACTATGATGAAACGTTTGCTCCAGTGGCTCGCATGGAAGCTATCATAATTCTAATCGATTTTGCATCTCATATGGAATTCACCCTGCTCCAAATGGATGTCAAGAGTGCATTTTTGAATGGACTCCTTAAGGAAGAAGTCTATGTGAAGCAACCCCCAGTGTTTGAATGTCATGAGCAACCTGAATATGTGTTCAAACTGGACAAAGCTCTGTATGGGCTAAAGCAGGCTCCTCGAGCTTGGTATGAAAGACTGTCAAAGTTCCTCTTAGAAAATGGTTTTAAAAGAGGGAAAATTGACAACACTCTTTTCTTAAAGAAACGAGGAAGGAACCTGCTCATTGTTCAGGTTTATGTTGATGATATCATTTTTAGGGCAACAACTGACTCTCTGTGTGAAGAATTTGCAAAACTTATGGGAAGTGAATTTGAAATGAGCATGATGGGAGAATTAAACTTCTTCTTGGGTCTTCAAGTAAAACAGTCCCCAAAGGGTACTTCCATTTGTCAGCAAAAATACATCAGGGAACTTTTGAAGAGGTTTGACATGGAAGCATCAAAGGTGATAGACACTCCCATTGCAACTGCCACTCGACTGGACATGGATGAAACTGGATCTCCTGTGAATCAAACAATGTATAGAGGCATCATTGGGTCTCTCCTCTATCTCACTGCCAGTCGACCTGATATTGTTTTCAGCGTGGGGATGTGTACAAGGTTTCAATCAAATCCCAAGAAATCTCACTTGAAGGCTGCCAAAAGAATACTGAGATATCTCAAATGAACGCAGGACCTAGTGTTGTATTATCCATCAGGTGACAGTTTTAATCTAATTGGATATGCTGATGCAGACTATGCAGGTTATCTTGTGGACAGAAAAAGCACTTCTGGA
Source organism: Nicotiana attenuata (assembly GCF_001879085.1). Taxonomy (NCBI): domain Eukaryota; kingdom Viridiplantae; phylum Streptophyta; class Magnoliopsida; order Solanales; family Solanaceae; genus Nicotiana; species Nicotiana attenuata. The sequence continues at coordinate 30,845,734 of NC_031993.1, forward strand.
ATGGCTCACTTTTTAGGTTCATGTCTTATCTCGTAGGGTACAAGGAAGCAAAATTCAGTGGCTCTTTCAACAGCTGAAGCTGAATATGTAGCTGCAGCATCCTGCTGTGCTCAGCTTCTATGGATCAAGCACCAACTGGAGGATTTTGGGGTACTCACTGAGAGTGTGCCCCTCCTATGTGACAACACTAGTGCACTCAACATGGCCAAGAATCCAGTTCAACATAAAAGGACAAAACATATTGATGTGAGGCATCATTTTCTGAGAGATAATGTGGAGAAAGGGTTGATATGTATGAAGTTCTGCAGCACAGAAGATCAGATTGCAGACATTTTCACCAAAGCACTAAGTAGGGAACAGTTTGAAAGAAACAGAGTAAAGCTGGGACTGTTGAAGCCAAATTAAGAACCTGATTCCTCTTTGGTTGGCTCGTATCCTTAAGAAATAACTGGCTCAAAGTGTTTTCTGGCCCTGTCTAACTCACTTCAATACCGTTGCAGGTAAACACGCATGATGAGCATAGAAGCGATAGATGCAGTGCATGACTGATAAAAGAGGATTGATTCTTTTCAAAAAAAAATCAAGAACCAGGTTCTTGTACTAAAGGTTAGTAGCTCTGTGCATCCTTTTAATAAACATCTTAAAAAGGGTACAAAATACAATTGCCATGTCATCAACTTTTCAGATCCTGCTGTCACGTCCCTTCAATTCAAAACGTTCCATCTCCCACTGAAACATCGCAATTCTCCACGCCCAACCGCCGTTTCAGAACTGGTGCCTATTCCTCTCCCTTCATAATTATCCTCTCCTTTTAAAAACCCTCTCTTCTGCTCTTCTTAACCATAAGTCCTACTCTAGAATCACCCAAAAAGGAAGGATCGTCACACCACTTCTTTCAATGGCTGAGAAAACTTCTGATCTCTCTGCCTCAGCTGTGACTATCACTGACCCATCTATGGAACCTCTCGTTTTCACTGAGCCTTCGTCACCCTCTAACACTCCTACTGTTACAGTCACACCTTCCCCAATTTCCCAATCTCTTCCCAACTCAAAAACCCTTGAAACTACTGCTTCCTTCTCCCCATCGTCTGTTATTCCCACCAGTCAAACCCTAAGTGGAGAACAGGGTCACAATACTGAGTTCACAGAGGGTTCTGCCATCGTTGCCGCCGATTCCATGTTTGTGGAAGCACCGGTTGAAGAAGAGAAGGATGTCGTAAATGTGTTTGTAGTATCCGCTGATGGGATATTGCATGAAATTACTTCCCAGAAAAATGAATCACTCAGTGTGGGGGAAGAAGGGGCCATTATGGCTGTTGAAAGGGATGCAGTAGCAGATACTACTGGGGCACCACATGAGGAACCTGATTCCTCTCCGGAGGACCCAGGTCAGGGCTATCATCCCCAGGACAGTGTTGTTCCTGCATTCGATGTTGTGCCCCTGGAAATTCAAGCACCTGAAATGCGATCTAGTGATGAAGAAGACCCGGACAACGTGGCCCTTCATGCATTCATATGTAAGCAAAGGGTTGTCTCCACCCCTGAGTCTGAAATCAAGCGACCTACTACCAGGCTTCAAGTCAAAGTGTCCTACGACTCTGCTCTCCAAGAGAGCAAGAAGAGTAGTAAGAAGAAAAGAAGAAAGTTGGTGAAGGATGGTGTACCTATTAGTGATGAGGCTATCTTTGTAGTCGAGGTAGAAGAAGGAACTCCTTGAGGAACCTGGTACCCTTGTTAGGCGGTCCTCGAAAAAGGCAGAGCCTGTTTCAATGGAGAAAGGGTCAACATCTAAGTCCAAGATGAAGGAGGTAGTGAGTGATGAGGATGTACTAGTGAAGTCCAAGGGAAAAGGCAAGATCAGTGGAGAAAAGCTTAGGAAACGCAAGTCTGAAACTATTGAAAAACCTAGTTCTGTGAAGAAAATGAGAAGTGAAGTCAGCCTTGGCTCTGAGCGTCTGAGGCATCAAAAGGTCCTGCTGGGTCGTACGTTTGACCCCGCAATCTCTGAGATGGCCGGAATGCGCCAAATTCTGGAAATGGTCGAGTTTCAACAATGGGTGCATCTTTTTCACATTGATGCACCTAAAGTGTATGAGGAGGAGGTACAAAGTTTCTTCGCTAGTCTCTTTCCAGTTGATACTGATCATGTATGTGCCTTGGTCAATGGGGTAGACATCGTCTTTGATGTGCAATTGCTTGGAGAGATTTCGAAAGTTCCTACAGTTGGGGTGTCGAGTGTAAGAGATGTTTGTCAGTATAACTTCAGAAATATAGTGGTGAAAGACAATGCTAATCAGAAAGGGGACCAGATCCATAAGAAAGCACTACTCCATGTCTACCAGCTGCTGTTTGAGTTGGTTAACAAAGTCCTGTTGCCTCGAGCAGAAAGGAGGTTCGTGACTTCCAAGTCTGACCTATTCCTAATGGAGCAACTGGACGGTTTCAATCCTGTGAGTCTGCCTGCCATAATGATTGAACACATGCAGAAGGTTGCCACTTTCAAGGACGGTAATCATGGGCTTCCCTATGGATTCTTGCTTACTCCGGTGTTCAAATTCTTTAAGGTTCCACTGGGAATAGGTAAAGTGGGAACTCGAAAGCAGACATTCTCACAGACAACCTTGGAAGAGTGCGAGTGTGTGGAAAAGTATGGGGGGGGGGTAGGAAGTACATCAACTGTGTCTCAGCTCATCAATGCCCAGAACTCTGCAGCTGAGGAAATTCGTCAGTTGAAGGCCAGGAATGCTATCCTGGAAGGTCGGCAAGCCCGAGGGGTTCCCATGTCGAATGATGAAGTGGTTCGTTTGACACAGGGAAATGCTGATCTCAGGGTGCAAGTTGAGAACCTGAAGGCTGAACTGATCAATGAGCAAAAGTCGAGAAACGTCCGAATTGACCTTGTTCTCCAGACACTTGCTGCAGCTACCAAGCCTTTTCCTCCTAGTGCCCCCTAAGAACCCCTTCAGTGACCAGTCTTCTGGATATGTTTCTTCTGTTTTCTCTGTTGATGTTTGGTGGGTGTTTTTTTTGTTTTCTTTTTTATGGTTGGGATGTACTGCTGTTGCTCCTGTTAACAAGTCCAATGTTGCCTCCTCCTTTTTCAAAAGGCAGAGGCATGTTAAATCATTATTCATATAAATCCTTTTTTATTATGTCCAGTACTCTCTCTCTGTTCTATTCTCTATCATGTTTGTGTGCACATATGTGGCATGGGTTAGCTTAGCTAGACTTCTTTGTGCTGTTGTTCTTTTTCATGATGCCAAAAGGGGGAAGAATAATATAGGATAGGACTTAGGGGGAACACATTGGGGAACTGGTTCTTAAGTTACTGAGTCCTATCATGTAAACCTTTGTTACGACAAGGCATAGTCTCAGGGGGAACTAAGTACTAAGTTTGTCATCATCAAAAAGGGGGAAATTGATAGATCTTAAATACTCTTGCCTTATGTTTTGATGATCTAACAAACTTACTGTTAAGAACCAGATAGGGAACCTGACCTACTTGGATTGCTGCAAGCTTTAATGGATTCAAGCTAAAGGTGAACTGCTACAGCTTCAGGAGCTAGGAACCAACACAAGGACCTGATGCTCTTGTGGTTTCCTCATAGCAGTACAAAGTCAATTGGACACAGCTAGAAATGAAGTGACTGACGACACTGTTTCTGGTGCACTGCACTATCCGCCCACTCATTCTCTAACCAAACAAAGTACTCACATCACTTTCAAGTGATGTGATCAAGATGTACCCACAATGAGCTTTATACAAAACATGACTGGAAGGCTTCTGTTTCTTATTCAAGTCTCTTGCAAAAAAAAAACAGAAAAATCAATCCTCACAAGCTTGAAGAACAAGGTTGAACACTATTACGGACCAGTTCCTAAAAGATAGATTGTTGTTGTCCTAGTTGAGTTGTAACCTTGTTATTGCACTTACTGTATCTCCTAAATTGCTTACCTAGAAGCATTTTGATTAGGAATCCTCTTGTAAATCCGTAAACTCCTTGAGTTTATGTTGTGACTAGATTTAGTCATAAGGAAAAGTCTTTGTAATCGTAGAGTTACAGAGTGGCTTGTGGTGATGGCATCACAAGTTAGAAAAAGCCTTTGTAACTAGGATAGTCACAAAGTGGCTTGTGGTAAAGGTACCGCAAGTTAGTTGAGTAAATCCTTTGCAATAGGAAGTATTGTAAAGTGGCTTGTAATAGGCAGATTACAAGTTAGTGAAGTTAAAAGCCTACAGGTGTAGGTCGTGGTTTTTTGATCCACTTGTGTGGGATTTTCCACGTAAAAATCCTCTGCCTCATTTACATACTGTTTTATTAAGTACTCTCAGTAGAACCTTGTAGAGGACCAGGTACTCTATGATTTGGTGGACCCATACAAACTAACAACGGTTAAGGGTCAAATATATCCTTGTACTATCGAAAATAGGCCTTATTTATCCCCCGTTTGAGTTTCTTATTAAAAATATCCCCACCGTTATACATTATTTGCACATTTATCCCTCATCCGCTAAAAACACCCTCCAGATTTTTAAGGAGCACGTGGCATCCTTTGATTGGACCAGACGACCCGCCCCATTCTTTTAGTTAAAACCCGCCCGACCCATCGTTCTTAGACCCATCGGTTTAGTCCATTCCATTTTCCATCGAGCCTTTCTTCTCCCTCAGAAAGAAAAGACCTAGGGCTTCTTATCAGTCGCTATTTTCAGCTCCATTGAAAGGCCTTCTCTCCCATTTGATTTCTCCTTCGCTTAACATACATTTGGTTGTGAAGATTTTCCACCATAGCAAGTTTTCTCATGTCAGAAAGTAGTTATTCATCAAAGAGGAGGTGCCATTGTGGGGAAATTGCCAATCACTTCACTTCAACGACTCCATTTAATCCCGGAAGGAGATTCTATAAGTGCCCTAAACCTGATGTATGTATTATTTCGTTTATTCTGGTTCCATTTGATTTTTTTCGATAATTTAATTTCCCCCCTTATATTATTGGTTCATAATTACAAGTTGTATGCTTTGTGTTTGGTAGATAAGCTCGTGCGGTTATTGGGAATGGCAAGATGATGTGTTACCAGATCGAGCGCTCATTGTAATTAACAATATGAATTACAAATCGGATGCCGCTAATGTTAAACTCAACAATATGAAGTCGACGTTGGATGCGATTATTCTTGAAAGGGACAGATTAAAGGAAAGAGTGGATAGCTTGAAGGCTTTAAAGAATTCGGAAGCGAACAAAGCCCGTAAATTGGAAGAGAAAGTCCTAAATATGAAGATCGTCATTATGATTTCATGGGCAATATTTATGGGATTTGTTGCTGCAATGCTAATGAAGTGAAGTTGATATATGAAGTGCATCTTTTCAAGTTTTTGTATTGGTACTTAAAATTGTAAACAATGAAGTGTTTTAGGTCTGATTTTGGTACTTAGGTAAATATGTAATTGGTAAAATTGTTATCTACTTATTGAAATTAGATAGTCTATTTCATCCTTACTCATGAGACTCAATATGGTAATTGCACCTTCTGTGCCACATAATCTCTATCACAAAAGTGCAGCAAGAATAAGTGCACCACATTTTTTCTTCTTCTCACAAGTAGTTGAGCGGAAGTTATAATGATACAGGGCTAAGTGCATCTTTTTTGTTGCTCTAACAATGAATATGGCTGTCCGAGATAAAACTAAAACCTTACTATAGGAGATATAGCTGCTAATAGCACTCATATTCCTTCCATTTGCAAGTGAGTGCAAGCTTCTGAAGAGGCTTCCATACTTCCAAAAAATCAGGTGCAATGATCAATGGCTAAGCAATCTTAAGGTTGGAGTCAGCAATGAATATTAACCTACCAAGTTTAAAAGGCAGAAACTATATGCATAATCATTTGTCCAAAGCCAAGGTTGATAATGCCTCTTAACAGAGTGCAAACTTAGAGAACTTATTATCTTTTTTTTTGTTGCCTTTATGGTTACATCTTGAGATAATTAAAACACAATGACAAAAGCACGGTTTACATGAAACCAAAGAAGAAGGCTCAAAGATGAAGCATACTTTAGTTTGTCACTCTTCCCAGAAATAATTGCCTTCTATTGATTATGTAAAGAAGCAAATCTGCCACACATCATTTGTTTCTCTTAACAGCAGGAGCAAACAAACAGTAGGAGCAAACAAACAACAAATTTGCTATTAACAAGAAATGCTATTAACAGCAGGAGCAAACAAACAACAGAACTAAAATCTGAAAATTTCATAACAGCAGCAGTAAACAAATCTGCCCAGCAGCACTACACAAATAGCAAATTTTAGTTTGATGGACTGTTGGATGCAAAATTATGACCCCAAAAAAACTTACAGACACTTGGTCATAATAAGACCTCCAATTTACCATCAAATTGAACAAAAATAGCAGTTGATTATACTGTCACAATGCAGTAACTACAAGCCCAAAAGACATCCTAGATCACACATTATTTGTTTCTCTTCCTTGGCACCAACTTCTCAATTCTTTGCCTACTTTGCATTTCCAATTGTCTTCCAGTAATAGCAGCTTTTCCCTTCCATGTAAGGCTTCCTGGTGAGTAAGGAAGATTTGATGGAACACTTAAACCATTATGATCACCTTTGAATGCAAATATCCTTGATCCTGAAGGTTGTGATGGTTGTTGTCTCCGTTGAAGCCTTGTTTTTTCTTCTGACACAACCATAGGCCTTATAGCTGGTTCATCTTCTAGTCCTGGATGCTCAAAAGCAGCAACACAGCTTGAAGTCTCCCTATAGACACTTGGTGTAGGCATGAAAACAAACTCTGGGCCTTGACTTGCTTGACTACATTGGGGTGCAGTAAGGTTGATTTCTTCTTGTGGATGTTGCCCCACTTCTTCATCTTCATCAAGCATTCTTTGCCTTTTCTCCTTGTTGGGTGACTATTAAACAAGTTAGATGTTAGATAAATCCAATAATGAGTGAATGAATTTACTGGCCTTCAACTGGTCCTTGAAGTCTTCCTCATATGAGCACCATGAACACCACCATAACAACTTCTTGAACTTATTTGTTTTCTATTTTTTGCACCAGTTTGCTTCAATGTGTTTAACACAATATCTATGATTTCACTCTGGAAGCACAGTATGGACTGCCTAAATCAATCCCTACATAAAATAAATACAAATAAGAATAGTTAAATGACACAAATAAGATAGACTTAACAGTAAGGAAATAGATAACTAGAATGGAAAGACTACCTTCTGCATGTCTGACATGAAGTTAATTCCTTCACCCTCTTTGAGATCCAATGACCTTTGAAGCAATTCCAAGAACCAATTCCATGTTCTCTTAGTTTCCTTGTCTACAATTTCCCAAGCTAGAGGATAGGTTTGGTTATTACAGTCCAAACCAACAACAATTAACAATTGACCTTTGGCTTTCCCTTTAAGAAAGGTCCCGACCAAGCCAATGAAAGGTCTCAAACCTTCCTTAAAACCCATCTTAAGAGCATGGAAGCAAATATACATTCTCAAGAATCTTCTAACACCTTGAGCAAGCGCATCCTTTGACAAGTTAATGATCACATCACTCCCTGGATTACTTTCTCTAAGTTCATTGGCATATGCCTCAAGTTTATTGTAGCCATCTGTAAAACTGCCTTCTAGTTTCTCTAAAATCTCTCTTTTAGCCCTCTTACACTTTCCATAACTGACATTTGTATTAAACACATTTTTGATATCTGCTCTCATCTCTTTAATCTTATACATAGGATTATCTTGCAGCTTTTTCTTGAAATAAAGTGCAATTGTATGATAATCAACCCTACTATTATCAAATGCTTCATCACAAGCATGCTTTGAGTTCAGTGTCTTTATCCTAACATCTGGAAGGTTTCCATCCCCATAAATGAGAACAACAAAAGGGCAACCAGGAACACATTTGTACCTTAATCTTTCTTTATCACTTTTTTCTTGTTTTAAATCCTTTTTGCTTGCCAGGGAATATAAGTTAATACATTTTCTTGCTTCAGGTATGTCCTTGAAGCTCATACCCTTATACAATTCCTTGTGATTTTGCAGTCCAACATCAATTTCTCTATTTTTTTGACATGCTATTGTTTGTAATTCTTCAGAATCATACCCTACCTCATCACCCTCACTGTCATTGTCACTCTCACTCTCACACTCAACCTCACTACAATCTGTACAAACTTCAGTTAGTGATGGATGTGAATCAAAATAATGGACAATATTAGAAACATTCACAGATAATTCACATTCATCTACTGCATAGAAGCTAAGACACTTAAACTCATAAGATATTAAAGACAATAACTGTCTTATCCCAGAATCATCAACTACTTCATAATAGTTACCAGAAGGTCCATTTATAATTAGTTGTTGAACACCTATATACATCAATTCCCCAGTGTACTCATTTACTAGATCAATGGAAATAAGGTCAGAGTCATAACCTTCCCAAGAGTGAGCAAGCTTCTTTGAATATAACACATGGGGTTTTCTGATCCAATCCCCCCATGATGGAAGATTATGTCCACCAAAGTCATATTTAATATCCTGAAAAGTTAATAAAACAAATGACTGTTATGATTGAACAATAATGTGCAATGGATGTGACAACATAACTGAAATACAAGTTAAACAATAAAGATGACTGTTAAACAAAAAAATTAACACTTTTAAACAGAAGGTTAAACTGAAATTAAGACAAAAAATTGAAGGATAAACTGAAACTCAAGACTATTAAACTGTTAACAAATGAAGACTATTACATTGTTAACAAATGAAGACTATTACACTGTTAAACAATTAATGGACCACAAGGAAAGACTTTTAAACTGAATGATAAACAGAAATTAAGACAAGAATTAAGACAAAAAAACTTAAGCTTAAACTGAAGGTTAGACTGAAACTGAAGATCTATTAAATTGTTAACAAATTAAGACTATTGCACTGTTAAACAATAAAGAAAATCTATAAACTGAAAGCTCTAAAAAATGACTGTTAAACAATATAAAAAATGTTATCAAACAATAAATTAATGGACCACAAGGAAAGACAAACATGGGGACCAGAAATACAAAAAAATATGCAATAACAGGACGACATAGAATAGAAAGTGAAGACCCACTAGCTTTAAAATATACAGTTGGGGTAAACAACCATACACCGACAAAAAATACCTTAAACCCCAAACTTAAGACCCCACAATCTCAGTTCTGTCACCATTTTTTCATTAAACAAACAAAAAGGCTTCAGCAGACCACAAACTACACAAAAATCCAAAAGAAAATCTATCTCGAATAAACACAAACGGAAAACCCACCTAGAAAACCCATGCAAACAAAATCCACTCATAAAAAACACAGCCAACGGTCAACTGTAAATATTTAAGCTCATACTCAAAATCATAACATGATTAAAGAACGAAATCCCTACAAGTGATTAATTCGCGGCAAATTTAAGCAAAAAAATACATATAACAGCTTAAACAAACATTTACTTGAAGAAAGCACTTACCTTTAACCCCAGTTGTAGGAGGAAGCATGTGGAACGAATGGATTTTAATGGGGCGTGATGAACCCTAGGTTTCTTTCTAAAGGAGATGAAAAGAACGATTAGGAAATGAAAATGGAAAATGGGGCGGGTTTTAGGAAAATGGATTGAAAATAACGATGGGTCTAAGATAAGTTATTGGGTCGGGCGGGTTTTAATTAAAGGAATGGGACGGGTCGTCTGGTCCAATCAAAGGATGCCACGTGCTCCTTAAAAATCTGGGAGGGTATTTTTAACGGGTGAGGGACAAATGTGCAACTAACGTATAACGGTGGGATTTTTTTGATAAGAAACTCAAACGGGGGATAAATAAGGTCTATTTATGATAGTAGAAGGGCAAATCCGACCCTTAACCGAACTAACAATAGATAAAAATAAAATAAAACTGTAAACAAATGAGATGGATCTGAAAGTACATATGAATGAATTATACTTCACCAGAACTTTTTTTTTTCTTTTTCTAATAGGACTTTCTTTTTGTTCTAAAAAATGATCTTTAAAAATTAGTGTCTTAATACTATAGTCATTTTAAATTGTACAAAAACAATAATATAATATTTGAAATACTGGTTGCACATGAGGTGATTCCAAATTTTGTGGCGTTCCTCCATCGCGAGTGGCCACGTTTGAGCCATCTTACCACTTGCCAAATAATGATGTTGAATATAAGTAATAATAATAATAATATACATTATTATTATCCCAAATAATACAATGAGAATGGATCTGAAATTTCCTCATCAAAGTCAACAACTCTCATTTTGATGTTGGAATCAAATTAATTTACCTAATAAGGTATGTAAAATAGAATAATATGCAATATTGCGAACTCTACATTTTTACATTAACTTATCTAAGGTAATGTTTTTATGGTAAACACTTATTTGCCTCAGATGCTATTTATAATATAAATAATTTAATTATAAAAATTATATATTAAGGTGAAAAATATACTATAATTTAATATGTTTAAGTGATAAAAAAACTATCTGCAAGACATGTTGCTTGATATAAACATCATGTTTGAGCATTTTTTGCCTTCATATTTTGTAGTATGTGACTTAAATAACTTAGACCGTGATACAAATATAACCACTATACATTTCAATGGTGATTACATTTTTTTCGAAGTTGTATTGTGCCTTTTTAGTTGTCTACGTTACCATTTGGCAAGAAATTATGCATTAAATTATCACAACTTTTTTTTTTCTTTTTTTTTTTTAACATCTTTTTGTAAAGCTCCAAACCAACATAACAACACGTATAGAGAGCTATGTGATTAAAAAAAAAAAGACAAAAAGTGCTCTTAACCTATGAATTTGACTTATATATATGTAGTCCTTAAACTATAGGCTCATAAAAGCCTCTACCCTATCTTATGTCTCAAATGTATCTATGAACAATTAAAAAGGTCCAAATATATTTATTGCGCTAATGGTGGAAGCCACATCAAGATATATTTGGACCTTTTTAATTATTTAGCACTACAGTCACACCTCTCTATAACAACATTCTTATATAACAACATTTCACTATAGAATCCAAGTTTTTCCGGAACCAAATTTCATGTTATGTTATAATATATGTTCTATATAACAACACTTCGCTATAACATCCAAAAATATTCGGAACAAACGAGGCTGTTATAGAGAGGTTTGACTGTATATTTACAAAATTTCAAATGCTTAGTCGCATGCTAAACCGTTGATAATTATTTCAAGGTCCTTATTTCAAATTACAATTTGTTATTGTAAAACTTAACACTGAATTTAAAATACTCTACTACAGTTAAACCTCTCTATAACAGCCACGTTTGTTTCGATATTTTTTGAATGACGTAGTGAAGTGCTGTTATAGAAGATATATATTTTAACATAATATAAAAGATTTCGAGAAAACTTGGCTTTTATAGTGAATGACTATTATTGTTATAGGAGGTCCAACTGTATCACTTTTTAGTTTTCCCTAACTTTAGGGGTTGTAATATAAAATAACCGTTCGCAAGGGACCAAATTGCCTTCGGAGGACAAAGCCAGTTATACTGAAATTGCAATTGTCTAAAGTACCCCTGATTAATATCCGAATTACAAATCACAACCCTTGTTTCAAATTCCCGAATTTCTTCCATTCTCATTTATATATACTCTCCCCTTTCCCGGCAAAAACCCTCCGTTCGGCTTCTTTTGCTGGAGTTTATCTGATCAACGTTCGGTTTCATCTCATGCAAATTGATGTTTGAATTATCCATTACGATCTTCTGATTATTATTTACACTTCAATAATTTTGTTTTTTCTTTGTCCATTTATTAGTTCTTTAGAATCGATATAGAATTTTAATGTCTCCTTTCGATGTAGTGCTATTTTCTAGCTCTTCTACTAGGCATTGCCTGAGTGTTTCTCTTTCATTTAAAAATTGTGCGTTTTGCGCAGAGGCGGAGTCCGTATTTCAAGCTTATGGGTTCAAGATTCTGATCATTTTAAGTTACTAGGTTCTAAATTAATAATTTATACATATTTAATATATCTTTGAAGACAAATACATGGTTCGAATCAAAGCTACTGGGTACGACCGAACCCGCTCCCAGCACTCTAGCTCCGCCCCTGGTTTTGCGTGCTTGTAGTGTGTGTGTGTGTGTGTGTGTGTGTATTGGTGCTGTCTGTTATTGCCCAATATGAGGTGAATAATTTAAAAGTTACAATTTTGGGAATTTTAGGCTTTATTTAAAAATAAATAAATAAATAAGGGGGTGTTCGGGCTAGCTCCACAGTGAATTTTATGGGCAAGAGTATTAAGATACAAGACAAGTTGTAATAAAGCACTGGGTGTTGTTGCAGGTTTGGTGGTGGAAATGAAGAAATCACCATTACCACTACAAAGTAATTGTGGACCTCAGAAACAGGTGATTGGGAAGGAAGCTTTAGTCAAGCTTTTGAGATGGCACTTTGGACATTCCAATTTCAGGGGGAAACAATTGGATGCTATTGAAGCTGTTTTATCAGGTAAGGTTCTTTTCACATTCGCAAAGTTGAGCATCTTTTTGCATTGAGTTAGAAAACCATGATTTTTTGGTATAACATTATAGTTATAGATTTTCTACCTTAAGCATTTTCTTGTGTGTGGCATTTGTTTTGTACTCATTGTACTCTTTTTATTTTGGTTGTATTCCTTCTGTTTCTTAGTTTTCTCTTACTAATCTTTTTGTTTTCTGCTGGTTAAGTATGGTTTTATCATTTGGGATGTAGTGTGATGTGATATCTCTCTACTGTGCTAATAATATGTGAAAATTACATAGGAAGGGATTGCTTTTGCCTCATGCCAACTGGTGGAGGGAAGTCCATGTGCTATCAGATCCCCGCTTTGGCAAAACCAGGAATTGTGCTTGTTGTTAGCCCTTTGATAGGTGCTTTCTATTATCTTTGTTTGGCTTTACCTTATGATGAAAGCACAAGCTATACTATTTTTCTCGTTCACTTGCAAATTCTAGTACCCATTACTGACTCCTTTCATCGGTTTGCCATTTGTTCTCAGCTCTCATGGTAAGTATGATATAAGAATCTTGCTTCTGGTTTTATGTTTATTTACTTTCATAGTTTTGTCTTCTAATTTTCCCATTTCTTGCTTAGGAAAATCAAGTGTCAGCATTGAAAGAAAAAGGGATTCCTGCTGAATTTCTTTCATCAACCCAGACAGTTCAAGTGAAAAATAAGGTAAATAGGGATAAGTTATTACATTCGTAGAGATATTTCAAGTCTAAGCTTCTGAAGCGTGGTGAAGTTATTGTGGGAGTGAGATTAATGACTGATAGTTGATTTTGAAAATACTCTTTCGAGAAAAACTATGTTTTTATCTACAATCTCATGCCAGTTTCATAATAGTCAAATCAAAGTTATTTGTAGTCTGTATGAACCCTTCTGATACATTACATTATAATGGAGAAAAGAGAGGTGTACCTTACGGTTGAGGCTTTATAGTGCTGCTGATTTCTTGAGTCCTTTGATCAGCATGATTGACAGGGATCACTTTCTTTCCTATCCCATTTGCCTAGTATTTGATCATTTTCCATCAACTTATAATGAACACGTGCTTTTGGGATGTGCTAAGATGATTGGAATTTGATGTCAGGAAGACCAAGATGTACAAGGATTAGTAATTTAGGTTATGTGCTTAAGTGATACTGTTTTCAGTAACGATGCAATGTTTATCCCCTTACACTGACCTGTCAACCGCTATTTTTATTTTTATACTTCAGCAATATACAAGCCACTTACCTTATTAAATTCGTCTGCAGTTACACAACAATCCCTAAAATGGGACAGGTGGAGTATGAGTCCTGGTTGATTATGACCTTAGCCGTGAGCTCTCTTTTTCTTTAGAAGTTCAGTTATTTGCATGTTCATATCCCTTTATGCTTGAAAAAGCACTCGAAGGGGTGATTTTGCGAATACAATTTCTGGGAAATCCTTTAGTATCAGTCATGAGTTGAAGTTTTCTTAAGGGGATAAAATAAAGGAGTTAAAAGATATATCTTCTGAGAGTTTCCACTTTCCTTTTGTTTTTCCCTCTATCAAACATATCTAACCTTACTTATAGAAGTGAAGGGCCACTTTAGAAGATACAGGGCGGCTTTCTTGTGGTAGTAGTGAACATCTGTTCTCACATCCATCTTTGGAGTAAGCTACTCTGTTATAACCACTTCTGTAACCATAATATGAGCTTGCTGTTTTTGAGTCTTTGGACAGGTCATTTAATTTCCTTATCATCCACCTCATACCTTTAAGGATGATTGCTCTATTTTATTGTTGTTGATTCAAAAGTTCCATGTGCGTTTCATAAGGTTCACTATAAAGGTGCCCTAGAGGTATCAGTCATCAACGATTTGAAGTGTGCCCAATGCTTTTAAACACATTTCAGACCGTGGACCGAAACGTAAGGGTCCAACACATGTATATAACTGCATTTTATTCTGGAATCTTAGATATACGAGGACCTGGAATCTGGGAAGCCAGCTGTAAGGTTACTGTATGTGACACCAGAACTAATTGCAACATCCGGATTTATGTCAAAGCTGACAAAGATTCATGCCAGAGGATTGCTGAATCTCATTGCCATTGATGAGGTTTAACTCTATCTCCAATTACTTCTATCAGAAGTTTCTCTTACTATTTATCTGTTAATTTCATTCCTTTAAAAAAATCCAGGCACATTGCATCTCTACCTGGGGCCATGACTTTAGGTGAATTCCCAATCCACATGTCTCCTTCTATCGTGGTCGTTGGTAGTTGCGGTTAATTTAATACACTCTTTTATCCTTTTTGGTTAATATAAGGTTTATTTTATGGACATGTTATGGGCTTTATTAATGGTTCTCTGAGCTTGTAAATTAGAATAATTTTCCCATGATAGTATGTTCCAATATAAAAAATAGATTTTAAGAGCATTTTTCTGGAATATCCAGTGCCACTGTACTCTTTGTGTTAAATGCCTGAGATATCTCACCTTCTTTCTCATCCTCAAATTTTGCATGTTCAAGTGCATTGGAAAAAAACACAACAAAGGTCATGCCATTTGGTGCTTTCTTTGATGCTTGCATTCTAGTTCCAAAATGACACTTTCCAATCCAAAGGCACATTGGCCTTACCGTTATAATGTGCATATACTCATTTCAAGTGGGATCTTTAGCTTAATGTTACTACTCACTATTATCCTTTCTACCTTTAAGCTATACTTGCTTGCGTTTGGACTAGATTTGGTTGAAACTTGAAAAAAGTGTTTTTGAAGTTGTGTTGAAAAATAATTTTTGGAAGTTGAAGTTGTGTTTGGACATGCATTTTATTTGGAAAAGAAGTTGAAGTTTTGTGAGTGGAAGAAAAAAATTCACCAAAACTGCCCTAAATCAGTCTTGGGGAACTTGAATTTTTTTTTCAAAAAAACTGATCATATTCCATGAACAAACAATATTTTCAATTTTTTTTTGAAAAAAGGTAGCCAAAATTTATGGCCAAACGGGAAGTTTCCTATATTGGAGCTGTCATTTCTCTTTAATTCTTCAACTTTTAACTTCTTGTCTTCATTTTCTTTTATTAAGTTTATGCATTTAATTCTCGCATAATTCATTTGGTCCCTTGACTTTTTCTCCTCCCATTTAGGCCTAGCTATCGGAAGCTTTCTTCCCTGAGAAGTCACCTATCAAATATACCAGTATTGGCTTTGACAGCAACTGCTGTCCCTAAGTAAGTTTGCTTATGTGCATTTTGCTAGAGAAGGAAGTAATTACGATTTATATGTCAATGGAGATCAATCTCATTGTAACAGGAATTATATGTTATCTTACTTCCCTCTTTCTTTTTCTTTCCCCCTGCCAAATATAATTTTAACGATTTTCTAATTAACAGTTCCTTGCTGCTTATTTTGAAATGATCATTGAAGAACCATGCTTTGTTCATTTTCTCGGACCTTTTACTTTCTCTGCAGAGTTCAGAAAGATGTCATAGAATCATTAAATTTGCAAAGCCCTCTAGTCCTGAAATCGTCGTTCAACCGGCCAAATATCTATTATGAAGGTCAGCTCCAAGGATCTCTATTCCTTGACAAAGTGCAAATGTTTTGATATATAATTGATGAACAGCCAGTCACCAATCAATTTCTTTGACTGCCAACTCTTAAATCTATGAGGATTCAGCTTTCAACAGTTTATAGTACAGTCCATTTTTTTGCTTTTACTTCTTCAAATTTCTTCTGGCTTTTAAAAAAATGAGGGGAAGGGGGATTCAAAATGGGCATATATGATTCTGTAGCTTTTGGTTTAAAATCATGGGACCAAATTTTGTGTAAGCCTAATTTGCTGCATTTATCCTTTATATGTTGTATGCAGCTGTGTGTATCAGATAAAATATCTATGGTCATTTATATGCTCTAAATTCTGGGAAATCATGTATCCTATTACCTTTAACTATCGGGTTATGTACCGTGTCACTCATCACTCTTTTAAGTATCAGGTTATTTACTGTATCAGTCATGAGTCATCACCATACTATACCTCAAACTTTCCTATTGGGACCGACTTTTAACTATCAGGTTATCTACCATATCTGTCATCACTTTTGCGATTACATACCTGATCATATATCTCTATTTTGCAGTTCGCTATAAAGACCTTTTGGATGATCCATTTGATGATGTGTGTAAATTACTAAAATCTTGTGGAAATGTTTGCGCCATTATTTACTGCCTGGAACGTACTATGTGTGATGATCTTGCGACCCATCTAACCAGCAGCAGCATTTCTTGTGCGGGTAAGGAATGGCTCAGTTAAATTCTATGCAATTGTCTTTAATGCGTTTTACTGATGTACATTGCCTTACTACTAGCATATCATGCTGGGTTGAACAGTAAAATGCGGAGCTCTGTCTTAGATGACTGGATTTCTTCAAAAACACAAGTGGTGGTAGCAACTGTAGCTTTTGGGTAAGAGTTCTCTTGCAGAAACAGATAATTCTTTAAGTAGCCTCTAAGCAATGGCTTTGAGTCACATGATTCTCTATACTTTCCGTTCATTCTGATACGGGGTGTCATGCCTTTATCTGTTTTAATGCTGCTGGAAAACAATGGAGCACCTGAGGCACAAACAACTGCTGAGATCTTGATTCCATTGCAGGATGGTATGCATGTAATAGCTCAAAATATCTTGATTCCATTTTCCAGGATAACTGTTGATAGCAATCTTGACAACTATGATACAGAGCTTATATGTTTTCATTATTATAGGGTATAGATAGAAAGGATGTCAGAGTTGTCTGTCACTTCAATATTCCCAAGTCAATGGAAGGCTTCTATCAAGAGTCAGGTAGAGCTGGACGTGATCAGTTGCCTTCCAGAAGTGTACTGTATTATGGAATGGACGACCGTAGGAAAATGGTTGAATCACCTAAACTCAGTTGATTTTTCCTTTTAATCTTTCTTTCTCAATCTTGCTACTAGTATTTGAATAAGTCACATGTTGTAACCATATTGCAGGAGTTTATCTTACGTAATACTAAAAGGAATAAGGATGACTCCTCAAGCTTGCAAGATAAATCCTCTAAGAAGTCCCTTGACGACTTCAACCAGGTCCCTTTTTCTATTGTAAACTCAAATTTAATTTTTTTGATGAGCTTTTCATACATTATAACTAACATGATTCTTCTTGCATTGACTTTATATAATCTTGTCTATGAAATGCGTTCAGATGGTTGAGTATTGTGAAGGGTCTGGCTGTCGTAGGAAAATGATACTTGAGAGCTTTGGAGAGATGGTATATTCATCGTGATTATTAACCGTCCTTTTCAAATGGTAACTGCAAGATGATGTTTTTACTGGCTTATGTACATCATGTTTGTATTGTCTTTAAAAGTAGGTACCTGCTTCTTTATGTGAAAAATCGTGCGATGTGTGCAAGCATCCTAATCTAGTTACAAGTTACTTGGAGCAACTTAAAACTGCAACTGCTTTTCGTCAGCGAACTGGATCTTCAAGAATATATATGACCAGGTATCTTGTTTTACATTCATCTCACTGCTGAAACATGGATTACCACTTTAATTGGGATCTGCTGCATTTCCTATCATCTTCACTAAGTGCTCATTGCTTCATATGTACCAAATTGAAATCTATACTTTTGCAAGGTAAATCAACATATAATGAATACGATCTCATGTTACATGGTAGAAGATTAAACTCTGCTTGCTAAAGAACATCCAGTGGGCGAGTCACTAGATTTTAGTCTATTGCTGTTGCTGAATAGTTCTAGGATATATACTAGCCTCAGATACTGCTATACATAGTGGAAACTAGAACATCACCTTTGAAGCCCCGTCTATGATGTCACCCAAGAGCACCATAAGGTACATACAGAACAATATCGTCTAATACAGATGAAGGAAAATCAAATGTGCCACACTATGTACAGGGGCGTAGAACAACTGTGCACCTGACTAATTTGTTTCATGTTCTAGTGAACATGGGGTTTGAATTCACCTCAAATTTGCCTTAAATATAAAATCTGCCTATTTGTCGCTTGCGCTATAAAAAATTATAAACTTCTTATGAAACTGTTGAGCAGTTAGGCATAGTGGGAGTTTTTCTTCTTACTATATCCTTTTCAGCGGTTCAAGTTTCAATGCCGAAGGACAAATGTCAGAATTCTGGAATCGTGATGATGAAGCTAGTGGGTCAGAAGAAGATATATCTGAATCCGATGGTATGTACAATTGATTACTGAGGTTTTAGGGTCCCATTCACTGAATCCACTTGGAAGCTTTCTTGTCTTGTTTCCCTTCATTGATTTTCAATCTTGGCTAAGTCGGAATTACTTATATTTAGATGCTCTGGATGCTGCAAAGAATGTCGCTTCATCAAAAATATCTGCAAAACTCAAGTTGCAAGATAAAATTGATATGCTGCAGCGTGCAGAAGAGAATTATTATCAGAACAAAAGCCGTGATAAGCAGGTGCTTTTTAAAGTCTTTTTGGTAATAAATACATTTTGGTTGAATTGACAGGGTGTTCTTAGTTTACATGTTGAAGTACTTCTCATTCACTGGGCTGCATTACGATTTCACAATGCACAAAGTCAAATCATCCTGTTACAAAGAACTTGGAAAACGCTGCAGTTTTTGCTTGATTTCTTTTCTGTTTTAAAGCTATATACTTGGATTTTCAGTGATGGAAAGGGAAGTAAGTAACAAAGTTCAACTTGTGAAATCCGTTTGTGCTAACTCTGAAACTGGTTAGGTCCATTCACTAACTTATCTACTGCTTGTGTTCAAGGTTATAACTGGCAGAAATTATACTAAAAGTGCTTATGGGTCATTCGAGCGATGGTGGCTTCTTTGTTTCTGAACTTAGTTTTGGTAGGAAGTACTGCTATATTGAAAACAAATGCATTGAAGCATTTCTCTCATGTCAATTAGCACTTGCTGGAGCATTTTCGCAAAATTTAAAGTATTTATAACCAAAAGCTCCAGACTTAGTATAGATCCTAGTCTCTGTAGCATACACATTTTCCTTTCCTTTAATTTCATGATTGTAAACACCGGCTAATTTTGTTTAACTTGATATTTTTACCCTTTTATGTTCCTTTGATTTCCGTTATTAAGGTAGTATTAATTAAACGTTTCCATAATGTTGATACTTTTTTCAACTGGCCTTGTTGGTTTTCATTTCTCCTGGTCCAAATATGTCATTGTTGAGAACCATAAATGAAAGCATTCTTTTTGTGTGTGGTGGGGGGGGGGGGGGGTGATCCGTTTGCCAGAACCAAGGGGTCTTTCTGTAGAAACCTAATGAGGAAAATGGCATATATCCCGCCAGCACTCTCTCTTCTATGCTACCTCTTTTAACCCCAACCAAATTTGGCATAACTAACATTTGTCTGCATATGATAACATTTTGTTTTACTAATAATAGGTCAATAAACATGACAAGAATGCCATAGCTGAAACACTCAGGGAAGCAGGCAAGCAGAGATTGTTAAATGCAATAAAGCAAAACCAGCAGCTGGTCAGTGATTCAAGGTATGTGAGTTCTCTGTATTATCCTTCAGAATTTGTAGCTAAAAGGGGTTTCTTCTCAGATAAAAACTCTGCTCTCTCATCACCTTTCTTACTGGCTGCCTATTTGCAGGATTGACGTTGATAAATCTGCAGTTTCCCTTGAAAATGAATGTTATAAGAAGTATGGGAAAAGTGGAAAATCTTTCTATTTATCACAAATGGCAAGTACAGCTCGGTGGCTTTCTACAGCAGGTCCTACGGAATTAGTCAATAAGCTCGGCAGCTCTACTCCTGAGAATGTAACTTTCACACCTAACTGCTCTCCGGCGTTATCAAATCCTTTGGTGCCTGTATCACCAAAGGCTAACGACGAAAAAGTCCATGACAATGCTGGATCAGAAGATCCAATAAGGTCATCAGCCTCACCCCTACATGGATCCGCGAGTGCAGAGTTACCACCCATCCTGTCTTTCTCTCAGTTTATCAACAGCGGAAAGGCAAAGGGAAACAGCGCATCAGTCTCAAAGAGGGACTCACCAGATACAGGTAAAAAGAACTTAGAGAAGAGGATGAGATCTCAATAGGCTTTTGATTTTTCAGAAATCTGAGCAGATATTTGGCAGAGCAAATTCCTGTATATTAAGCACAATTTTCTTTGCATTTTTCTGTAACTTACATTCTGTTTGGATGTGGCTTTCATTTGATGATTAGTAGTCTTAGAATAAATTTAAGTCCACTGTTCATTTACCTGACGAAATACTTTGCTTTTAATGGATAAACCTAAAAAGAGCATTTTCCATTGTCCAGTAAATTATTCAGACGCGGGATAAAATCGTCATGCTAATTGTAATAAAATTCCAATTCTTACCATTTGTTTGACCAAAAAGTATTAAGTCTTTTGATTAAATCAATTAATGATGAGAAGAGGGGTGAATCTTAGTTAAGAATAATAAAATCTAGAGCAAATGTTTAGATGAAGTAGACAAGATGGACGACGTTAGCTAATATGTTTGAGCTGATTAAATGCTCATAAATGTAACAACATAAATGTACAATGAATATAAATAAATACGACTAGCATAACAAAAGGAAGTTACTACCAATTATTGTAAGATTCGGAAAGGTTCTTCTCCCTGACAACAGGGTGGAAGAAGGGAAATAAGAGGAGGTTGAGGAATCTTTGGATCTTGTGAATATAGAACCAAATATGTATGCTCGAGTGATGTAATCAATGAATTAGACAACTTTAGTATATTCTTTCAAGTCAACCTTTTACAAAGTGTTCTTTTTCATAAAGTGAAGATCCCTCTTTTGTTCTCTATCTCTTCCTATTTATAAGGGACAATTTCCAAAAACCCTAAAAAGTAGAAAGCAAGAAATATCCAAAGGAATATTCCTTGTGTCCATATTTGAACCTATGCTACCGTTACTTCCTCATCTCAGCTGCCCGTCTTTGGCATCAACCTTCTTGAGAGCAACCTTCAGTTGTTATACCATGGTCGACCCCGTCCTTTGTCTTGCTTATCCGTTACTGCCGAGTTGCCAAATTTAGACCTATACAGTTAGTCCCTCCGCTTGTTGAGGTCGTGGTCCTGCACGCCCTCAATAAGCAGACCTGATTTGCCTTCATTTCAGTGGAATTTGGTTGTTGAATAAGCAGGGTCGACCAAGATTGAGAGAACAGCGCGACTAGTGGAGTCGTGATTGGTGTGGCTACCATAGGGTGACGTCATAGCCACGCGCGTCATCATTACGCATCTTCCCGAGACAGCGTCTGCGTGCCTGTCGCTTCGGTTTTGGTGCCATTGACAATCCTTTGCTTCGATTCTCGCGCCACCTAGCCCTATAAATAGGTGGGGGTTTCGTTTTTCAGAAGTTTTCACCCTCCCTTCTCCTGCATGAACACTATTCTCCTTTGATCTTCTTTGCCAGTGTCTGCTCTTGACTTTTCTTTCACGATTCCATATCTCCCATCCTTACCTAGCTGTTACCTTCTTCTTCTTCAGGTTTAGTAGTATACCTTTTATCGTCGAAATGTCACAAAACCCTTCGCATTCACGATGAAATTTCTGATGCCACTCCGTTATCGGTGGCCCCTCCTTCCGGTGGTGAGGATCTCATGGCTGAAGAGGATGAGAGCTTTCCTACCGTTGAGGAGATAGTCCCCAGAAACCCCTTGTCTAGAAACGATTTTCTCAAGGAACCTGCTCCTGCTCCTGCTCCCGCTCAAGTGATTTCCGAGTCTGGACCGTCTCATATAGCTGAGCTTCGATCTACATATCGCATCCCTTCCCACGTCGAGATAATTCCGGCTGGTGGTGACATCGTGGAGGTCCATTGACCTGGGTATTGTGCCTTCTATGCCTACCCTTTCTTAATTGGCTATACCCCTCCCCCCCCC
>NC_031993.1:30868244-31047450 GCF_001879085.1 Nicotiana attenuata
TTATCGACCCTTACCCTTTACTTAGTCGCTACTACCCCCTCCCCCCCCCCCCACTTCTTGCGCTGGCGGAAGAATTTTGCCGGTTTTACAACGTCTGCCCGGCACAACTATCTCCGTATTTGTATAAAGCTTTTCTAATGCTGACGAAGTATGCGGAATTGGCTGGTTGTGAGGTCGATGTCCGCCATCTATTGCACTTACTTTCACCAAGTTTTTACAGAGGTACATTGATACACCTGCGGCATCGTGGGACCAGAGGGCTGATAGTCGGAATGGATGACAGGACGAGTCAGAAGTTTTGGCACAAGTACTTCTTTATCAAAACCGAGCACTTGGTGGCGGACCCGACTGGGTTTCCCGAGCAGTGGAACCATTATCGTAAGTATTTTTGGCATACGCTCGTTGTCTTCTTTTCGTCCTTCGCTTTCCGCTCATTTGTGGCTTCTTTGTTTTTTCAGCTGAGAGGCGTGCACCCTCCCCTATCTTCGGTATTGAAGATCAGGTGGCTCGCGTGTTGCCTCACATGGCGGGTATTCGTGATTGGGCGGTTTTCTACAAACGCTTTGGACCGAAGGTCCCGTCTAGTAAGTGTTACTTTTGCTTCGGCCTTCTATTGTTTGCCATTGTTTGTTGATACGACTTCCTTATGGTGCCAGGTCGACGGGCTTCCAAAAAGAAAGCTCCAGTGCCGACATTTCGCCAGGCTATTGCATCGGCAGGGATGGAATTCACTTTGGCAGAAAGAAAGCTCCAGTGCCGTCCGTGGAGGTCGTACTCAAGCTCTGCCAATTAGGGATCCCCCCCTCAGAGTGTTACTGCATGGAATGAGATCTCTTCCCGGCCTATCTACTATCTCGTAGACGAGTCGTCTAATGGAGAGGAGTCGCCGTCGAGAAAGAGGCGAAGAGTGGAACTTGGGAAGGCCGTTATCACTGGTATTGAACCGAAGAAAATCATTGCTCAGGAAGCGGCGCCTGCACGTGTGCCAGGCTCAGGGGCCGCCTTTATGGCAGATGCCATTATGGAGGGGAGGTCTTCTAGGGCCAAGGGGGTACATGAAGGCGGGGAGCCTGCACGTACCGCAGAAGGCGGTGCGTCGGCGGCGGCCGGAGGAGATGGAGCGGTACCTACGGGAGACGACGGCTCTGGTTCAGACATTGAGCTCGAAGAGATACAGACCTTCTTGGATAGGAACACTCGCGTGGAAGTGAGAACGGAGGGTCCTAACCGGCACATAATCATTCCCGTGGGTTATGATATTTTGGATAACTCTGAGTGGGCGGTGCCGTCCTTTGCCCCCCTGTGCGCAACTTTTGAGAACACGGCGCTGCAGACGATGAGCGATGCAGAGCTATCACTGAGTATCTCCGGCATGGCTTTGCGAGTAAGTGCCTCCCTTTTTTTTGTTTAGGATTTGTCTCGCTTGCGTAATCTGCTTATGTTGACTTCTTTCTTTCGCATGCCAGACTCTTATCATGGGTATCGAGCGTGACCGGCGGGAGGAGCGGAGGACAGCCATTTTTAAAAAAGTGACCTCCAAGTACAAAGAGTACCGTACCAAGCACCGAACGCTGGCCGACGTCTTTAACCAAGATAGCGAGTTTCAGCTGTTTTGTGACGGGCTCAAACAGAAAGAGGAGGAGTTGGTGAGGAAAGTTGAGGAGCTGAAGGAGCGGGATGATGAGCTAATGAAAGCCATAGGTCGATGCAGCGAGCTTGAGGCGACTCTTGGGCAGAGGGAAACTGAGGATGTCGCTCTGAGGGGCGAGTTGAGCGTTAAGGTCGAGGAATTGACCCGTGCCGAAAAAGGTAGAATGGCCGCCTTATCTGAAGCAGCAGCCTTAGATGACGCCCTCCGTGTTTGTAGGTTTGAGCGGGATAATGAGGTGGAGACGTTAGCGCTCAAGGTGGCGAGGTTGGAAGAGCGGATCCAGGATCTGGAGGCGGAGTTGTCTGGATTGAATGAGCAGATTGTTGCTTTGAAGGATGAAGAAGTGCGACGACAGTCGCAGCCACCTACGTCTCATAATTCTGTCGACCCCGTCGTGCCGCGGGATTTGTACGAGATATGGGTTCACGCCGAGGCTCAACTTGATGTGTACAAGTCCCTGAAGGCTGACGGGAGGGTTTCCGAGGCAGAACTCGAGGGTGTACGTGTTAAAGCACGTGCGGCCCGCGAAGCTTGTGGTTATGCCCCCGGTACGCCTGGCGGGGATGATGTTGATCATGATGCGGACATCTCGCCTCCGATTCTTGGTATAATGATGAGTACGCCGATGGGGATGACGCGGCGTAAAGCCTTTGTACTTATTTTGTTTTGTCTTGCTATTTTTGTGAGGGCGTCTCTGGGCCCTTTGTAAAAAGTATTGTAATATGACAGTTGTAATGGAATGATTACCTTTTTGCTATGTGTTCCCGGATTGTCGTTATTTTTTGTTTGCTATGTGGTGAAGCCCCTGACTTTTTCAATCGCTTGTGTGTAGTGTTTTGGCCTAGTCGATCGTAGATCTTAAAGTAATTCGAGCGAGGTCGAATGTGTGGTAATTCGAGCGAGGTCGAATGTGTGATAATTCGAACGAGGTCGAATGAAAAATGATTCGAGTGAGGTCGAATGTAAAACAATTCGAACGAGGTCGAATGTGTGATATTTCGAGCAAGGTTGAATGTGTGAAAATTTGAGCGAGGTCGAATGTAAAACAATTCGAACGAGGTCAAATGTGTGATATTTTGAGCAAGGTCGAATGTGTGATAATTCGAGCGAGGTCGAATGAAAAATGATTCGAGCGAGGTCGAATGTAAAACAATTCGAACGAGGTCGAATGTGTGATATTTCGAGCAAGGTCGAATGTGGAGTGTGGAGACTTGGTGGAGAGTAAAAATGATGCTTTATTTCATTCATTGGAGAATATCTTGGTGGAGAGTAAACAATGCTGCTTTATTTCATTCATTGGAGAATATCTTGGTGGAGAGTAAAAAATGCTGCTTTATTTCATTCATTGGAGAGTATCTTGGTGGAGAGTAAAAAAAATGCTGCTTTATTTCATTCATTGGAGAACATTAGAAGTGTTCTTCGTTTTATACATATATTAGAGAAGTTTCCATGTATCCAGTCCCTTCATCGTACGGCCTGGAGAAGTAGTCGGCAGACGGGGCGATGAACTATACTTGAACTTCGAGACGTCCCTTTTGTCGCCTCGTTAAAAACCTCTCCGAGAAAATCCAATTGGTACAAAACTCGGATAAGGGAAAAAGAGTACGACGCGGAGGGCATCTGTTTTCAAAAGTTGAAGTATTTGAGATGGGTGATGTTCCAATTGTTTTGTAGTAGTTTTCCCTCCATAGTTTCTAGTTGAAAAGATCCCTTGTTTGTTGCTGTCGTTATCTTATATGGCCCGTCCTAATTGGTTCCTACTTTGCCTTCTATTGAATCTTTGTTTGCTTGTGTTTTAGCCTTGAATATATAGTCTCCAACTTTGAGTGGTCGTACTTTGGCTTTTTTGTTGTAGTACCGTTCCGCTTGTTGCTTTTGGGCTACCATTCTTACGTAAGCCATGTCCCTTCGCTCCTCCGCTTCGTCGAGGTCCTGTTTTCTATTTTTGTCGTTGCCCGGCCCACTTTCGTTGGAGTATCTCAGGCTGGGTTCACCGACCTCAACCGGTATCATGGCGTCAGTCCCGTAGACTAGTGAGTATGGCGTTTCTCTTGTGCTTGTTTTCGGCGTGGTGCGGTATACCCACAGTACCTCTGGGAGTAATTCAGGACATAGTCCCTTGGCATCTTCAAGTTTTTTCTTCAAGATATTCAGTATTGTTTTGTTGGAGGATCCGGCCTGCTCGCTGCTGGCCGGGTGATATGGCGTGGAGAGTATTCGCTTGATGTGCCATTTTTTGAAGAACTCGGCGGTCTTCTTCAGGTGAACTGGGGTCCATTGTCACAACTGATTTCTTTGGGGATGCCGATGCGGCATAATGATGTTTCTCCATATGAATGTGATAACTTCCTGTTTGCGTATTTGGGTGAACGCACCTGCTTCTACCCATTTGGAGAAATAGTCAGTTAAAACTAAAAGAAAACGTACATTACCTCGCCCTGCTGGGAGGGGTCCGACGATGTCCATTCCCCATTTGATGAACGACCATGGCGATGTAACAGAATGGAGGTGCTCACCCGCTTGGTGTATCATAGGGGCATATCTTTAGCACTGTTCGCATTTTTTGACATAATCGGCGGCTTCTTTTTTCATTGTGGGCCAATAATAACCTGCTCGAATGAGGCATCTGACGAGGTCCCGATTGCCGGTATGGGCACCGCAGTGGCCTTCGTGTACTTCTTCGAGTATGCTCCTTGTTTGATTCGGCCCTAGGCATTTCACTAAGGGGCCTCCAAACGTCCTTTTGTATAACTCGTGATTTATGAGGTTGTATCTGGCCGCCTGCATTCGAAGCTTTTAGGCTTCTCTTTTGTTCGCTGGGAGTGTTCCTTCCTGCAAATATGTAATAATACGGTTGCGCCAGTCCCAAGTCAAATTTACAGAGTGTACCTCGAGTTGGTCTATTGATGAATGCAGGAGGGTGACCACATTTTCCTTTGTGATGTTCTTGGTGGCCGCTGCTAATTTGGCGAGGCCGTCCGCTTCGGTGTTTTGTGCTCGAGGTATCTGGTCAAGTCGACATTCATCGAATTCCGGTAACAATTTATGAATTTCTGCCTGGTACTGTGGTAGCCTCTACTCTTTGATTTAGAAAGTTCCAGTGACTTGGTTGACAACAAGTTGCGAGTCGCATCTAAGGATGACTCGGCGTGCTCCGTATTTGAGAGCTAGTTTCAATCCTGCAATTACAGCCTCATACTCAGCCTCATTGTTAGTCATATCAGGGCACTGTATGGACTGGCGAATGAGTTCGCCTGTTGGGACCTCGAGTATGAGTCCCAGTCTAGATCTTGACGCGTTGGATGCGCCATCGGTGTATAGGACCCATAGGTCGGGCAGATCGGACGAGGTCCGTGAAATTTCCTTTTCTACCTTGGTTATTACTTTGGCATTGAAATCGGTGACGAAGTCGGCGAGCACCTGTGACTTTATCGCTGTTCGCGGCAAATATGTTATATCATGCTCGCTCAATTCTATGGCCCATTTGGCCAATCTCTTCGACAGTTCGGGTTTATGCAAGATGCCTCTTAAGGGGAAGGTTGTCACCACCGATATGGGGTGGCATTGAAGATAGGGTCTAAGCTTTCGTGAAGCTACGACCAACGCTAATGCCAACTTCTCGAGGCGAGGGTACCTCGTTTCGTCATCGATGAGAGTTTTGCTAATGTAATAGATCGAGGATTACGTACCTTTATCCTCGCGGACCAATACTGCGCTTACCGCGACTTCTGATACGACCAAATATATAAGGAGGTGCTCACCGGGTTCTGCTTTGGCGAGTAGCGGGGGAGATGATAAGTATGCTTTTAGTTCTCTCAAGGCCTCGATGCATTCTGCATTCCACTGGAGCCCGTTGTCCTTTTTGAGCACGTTAAAGAACTTGTGGCATCTGTCGGAGGATCGCGAGATGAACCCTGATAGGGCAGCTATGCGACCCGTCAATTTTTGCACCTGTTTCTTGCTGGTTAACACTTCGGATATTCCCTCAATGGCCTTGATTTGGTCGGGATTGACCTCAATGCCTCTTTGTGACACCAAGAATCTGAGGAACTTGCCTGAAGTTACGCCGAAGGCACATTTTTCGGGGTTCAGTTTCATACCGTACTGCCTCAGTATTTCGAAGGCTTCTTTTAGGTGGTCGATGTGATCTTCCTTCCTTTTTGATTTGACCAACATGTCGTCTATGTAAACTCCATAGTTTTGCCGAGCTGGTTCTTGAACATTTTGGTCACCAGTCTTTAATAAGTCGCCCCTGCGTTCTTCAAGCCAAATGGCATGACCCGATAATAGTATGTTCCTTGGTAGGTGATGAAAGCGGTCTTCTATTGGTCCTCTTCCTCCATGAGGATTTGGTTGTAGCCTGAGTAGGCATCCAAGAAACTCAACAACTCGTGCCCTCCCGTTGCGTCAATGAGCTGATCGATATGAGGCAGAGGAAATGAGTCCTTTGAGCAGGCCTTGTTTAGGTCCGTAAAATCCACGCACATTCGCCATTTCCCGTTTTTCTTTTTGACCATGACTACATTGGCGACCCATTGAGGATATTTTGATTCTCGGATGGAGCCGTTAGCGAGTAGTTTATCCACTTCCTCGCTAACGGCCTCGTTGATTGCGGCATTGAATTTTCTTCTCGCTTGTCGTACTGAGGGGTAGAATGGATCGACATTCAATTTGTGTGTGGCGACGTCTTTTGGAATCCCTGGCATATCTGCATGGGAAAAAGCAAACAGATCGGCATTATTAGTTAAAAATTCATGAAATTTACCTGGCTCGGAGAGCTTATGGCCTATATAGGCCTTTTTGTTGCTGTCGCTACTATCCAGTTGGATGGGGTCGAGATCTTCTATTGTCGATCCTACGGCCTCCACGATGTCGGGGTCCTTAATAACTTCTTTCCGATCGTTGGGTTCGGACCTCGACTTCGTTAATTGCTATGCTTCTAAGCTTGTTCCTTTTAGTTGTTGAGTGAATGTGCAATCTTGGGCGATGCGCTAGCATTCTTGGGCTGTGCGTTGTTCGTATCGGATGCTGGATATTCCCCGCGGGGTAGGGAATTTGATCACTTGGTACAGACTGGACGGGATAGCCCTCATGGCGTGTATCCACGGTCGCCCTATGATTGCGTTGTAAGTTGTGTCCTGGTTCATGACATGGAATGTCATTTCTAAGGTGATGCCTCCGGCCAGGACGGGTAGTGTTATTTCTCCTGAGGTTCGTTCGACTGCATTGTTAAAATACGTTAGTGTTATGCAACATGGTACTATCTTGTCCTCGAGTCGCATTTGTGCGAGCACTCGAGGATGGATAATACACGCGCCGTTTCCGTCGTCTACCATTATTCTTTTAACATCAGTATCTGAAATACGTTAGGTAATAACAAGAGCATCGGAGTGAGGAAAAATCAAACCACTGGTATCTGACTTATCGAAGATGATACTTTCTTCGAGGTCATCATACCGATCGTGAGTGATTGACCGCTTCAGCTTGCGTGTGGTGGTAAATTTTATGTGGTTGACTGCTGCTTCGTCTCCTCCACAAATGATCATTTGAATGGTGTGGGCAGGAGAGGGCGGCTTTGGAGGGCCCTGGTGTTGTTCTCGTCCGCGGCCAAAGTTGGCTCATCCTCGGTCACGCATTAACTCCTTCAGGTGTCGTTGGTTCAACATGTTGACCACTTGCTGCTGCAGGGCTATGCAGTCCTCGGTTTTGTGACCCCACTCCTGATGAAATTCACAAAGGACGTTCAACTTTCGGGTACTGGGGTCGGACTTCATTTTTTGTGGCCACTTCACCTTCGTACCAAACTTCTCTAGTGCGTACTCTACTTCTGAAGGAGAAACACAAAAATTGTGAGCGATAAGAGTTGGGGCATACCTCTTTCGTTTCGCTGAGTCCCTGTGAGCAGCCTGGACGACCCTTCCATATGTCGAGGGGATCGTGGAATGGTGGTTCTGACATAGGGCTGATGCCTATCTCGGTTGAGCCGTGGTCCAGACTGATCTCTTCGACTGTCATTCGGACGGTCTTTCCTTGGCTCTATTTGGATTGACGTTAAACGTTGTGTTGGACCGTTAAGGTTGTCATCGTCTGCTCTCACCTCGGCACAGTAGGCGTTGTAAATTTCTTCCCAAGTGGTAGGAGGGTATTTCATGAGCCTGCTTAACAGCTTCCCGATTGCCCTTGACCCATTTCTGTTCAACCCGTTTTGGAAGGCTTCTATCGCCATTCCTTCCGATACGTTTGGTAAGCGCAGTATCACCCTGTCAAACCGAGCGAGGAAGTCCCTGAGTCCCTCGCTTGGCGATTGCCTAACGGCGAATATATCGTTCACTCTGGCCTCCACTTTCTTAGCTCCGGCATGGGCGGTGACGAACTTATCAGCCATTTCTTCAAACGTTGTTGTGGACCGTGCTGGTAGTTGTGAGTACCAGGTTAGGGCTCCTCCGGTAAGGGTTTTGCCAAACTTTTTTAGTAGCACTGACGGTACTTGCTCCTTTGATAGGTCGTTGCCCTTTACTGCTGTGACATAGTGAATGATGTGGTCTTCTAGGTCTGTGGTGCCATCGTATATCTTTAAATATGGGGGCATTTTGAAGGTCTTGGGTATGGAATGCGGGGATGCCTCCTCGCTATACGTTTGTTTGACGAATCGTCCAACATCTCGTTTTGGTAGCAGTTTCGGAGCGCCCGGTATCTTATCGACCCTTTCTTGATGTTCTCTCTTCTGGTCGCGGAGTGCCTTATTTTCGTTTTCCATTTCTTTCATTTTCTTTAAAATGGCTGCCACTACGTCATTGCCTACATCAATAATGGTGTGAGTGTTACCTGTTGGGGGAGCTGGTTGCTCATCGGTGGTCGTTATGACATCTGCCGGCGTGGCATTTTGGTTCGCTTTTTGAACGGGTTTGTCGAGTATGTCATTGAGGGTACTTGTTAGCCACTCCTCCAACATTTTCTTCACTGCTAGTGGTGGTTCCTCATCTGTGGATGGGGAAGCTCCTCTTTCGCGTGAAGCAGTTACACTTTCATGAGGATGAGGTGAATCACTCCGCCTGGGCGTAATGCTTGGCGTCACATTCTTATTGTCTTCTCTGCCATCCTCGTTGATGGTGTTCAGAATGTTCGTAGTGACACCTGCTATTGCTTTCTGTCTTGCATCTCCTTTTCCTGCCATTGTTAGTTTATGCAAAGTGAGGAAAAGATGGCTGTCCCATTTTATGATCTAGAAGAAACTAAAATTTTAACTAAAAAGCTCCCCATAGACGGCGCCAAATTGTTTGACCAAAAAGTATTAAGCCTTTTGATTAAACCAATTAATGATGAGAAGAGAGGTGAATCTTAGTTAAGAATAATAAAATCTAGACCAAATGTTAGATGAAGTAGACAAGATGAACGACGCTAACTAATATGTTTGAGCTGATTAAATGCTCATAAATGCAACAACATAAATGTACAATGAATATAAATAAATGGGACTAGCATAACAAAATGAAGTTACTACCCAATTATTGTAAGATTCGGAAAGTTTCTTCCCCTGGCAATAGCATAGAAAGAAGGGAAATAAGAGGAGGTTGAGGAATCTTTGGATCTTGTGAATATAGAACCAAATATGTATGCTCGAGTAATGTAATCAATGAATGAGACAACTTTAATATATTCTTTCAGGTCAACCTTTTACAAAGTGTTATTTCTTATAAAGTGAAGATCCCCCTTTTGTTCTCCATCTCTTCCTATTTATAAGGGACATTTCCCAAAAACCCTAAAAAGTACAAAGCAAGGAATATCCAAAGGAATATTCCTTGTGTCCATATTTGAACCTATGCTACCGTTACTTCCTCATCTCAGCTGCCCGTCTTTGGCATCAACCGTCTTGAGAGCAACCTTCAGTTGTTATACCATGGTCGACCCCGTCCTTTGTCTTGCTTATCCGTTACCGTCGAGTCGCCAAATTTAGACCTATACACCATTCTCTGCAGTAGTGCACTGTAGATGTAAAAATTGCACGGGGCGCCCTATTTGGTCGCCCCCATTTAACCTATACCCATTTTTTTAAAAAGTTTTAACTTGTACCCACTTTTTAAACAACTTCAGCCCCCTTTCTCCTCCTCCTTCTCCTCCTTCGTTTTCTTTCTTCTGCTGCTGTTGGTGCTGCTATGAAACTTCAGTTCATGGGATGATTGACATAAATATGTTTATCAGATTATTTAAAAACAAATTATAAATAATTACGTAAGTTAGTAGACAATAATTTGTGAATATTTCCACGTACGTAAGTTAGTAGACAATGATAATTCTGTTCTTTTCACGTTTATTGTTTCCAAATTTTATGATTTAGATACTGTTGGCAATCTGATTATTTATCTAGTATGTTAGAAAGCCTTTTCAAAAGCTTCAGCTTATATAGTGCTGAAGTTTTTACAAATGAATTAAATAACTTCAGCATCTTCTACTGAAGTTTTTGAAAAAGCTTTATGACAAAACTAATGAATCCAGGACAAAAAAACTTCAGCACTAAAAGTGCTGAAGTTTTTACAAATGAACTAAATAACTTCAGCAGCTTCTGCTGAAGTTTTTGAAAAAGCTTATTCAGGACAAAAAAACTTCAGCTTATTTATTGCTGAGGTTTTTATAAATGAACTAAATAACTTCAGCATCTTCTACTGAAGTTTTTGAAAAAACTTAATGACAAAACTAATGAATCCAGGACAAAAAAAACTTCAGCTTATTTAGTGCAATTACAAACAAAAACTTCAGCAAATAGAGAACAAAACTTCAGCTACTATGCTTAAGTTCAGCAATTACAAACAAAAACTTCAGTAAATAGAGAACAAAACTTTAGCTACTATGCTTAAGTTCAGCAATTACAAACAAAAACTTCAACACACTTGCTACTTCAGGCCCGTCTACTAGAATGCTGAAGTTTTGCGTGATTGCCTTTGCTACTTCAGCCACGTATGCTGAAGTTACGCGAAAAAGCGGGTACGCTTGCAATTTTTTTTGCAAAGCGGACACAAGTTAAAATGTGACCCAAAAAGCGGGTATAGATGCAAATGCCCCGTAGATGTTGATCAATTTGGTATGAGTGTTCACATGTTGAATAAAAATTTAAGTCCTAAACAAATTTCTCTGAACTTCTTTTAAGTATAAACCACAGAAATCAGCGTTTGACATTAGGCCTTTAGGGACAATCACATCATCCAGAAATTGGGCTGAATTTCATTTGGTGCAAAAATAGATTGGAAAATTTTCATAAAGCACTATCTTTTAGTAGTAATTAGCCATCTATAGATACCATTTGCTATATTACGGATTATAGATACCTTTTATGTGGTTATAAGATGTATTTGATATATTTAAACTATTGTATTCATGAATACAGTAGCAAAAATAGGCGTGAATCAGGGAAGTCCAGCTAATCAGTTGTTGTATTCGAGTGTATTCGACTGTATTCATGAAGTAAAACATGGGATTACAGCTGGACAGATTATTGTATTCGACTGTATTTACGGCGTGAAATAAGGGATTACACTGTTTTTAAAACGGAAAATGAATCAATTAACATAATAGACTCCTAATATAACTCAACAAACTCAATTATAACACACAAATTTTGTATTTTCAGTTATAAAAAAGATTCTAAACCGAAAAATACCCCAAAAACATAGCAATATTCAGAGAAATTATATAATACATATGAATACATAAATTATATTAATTAAAAAAAACTTATGAATACATTCATGACATATAGCGAGACAGTGAATACAATGAAATACATAGAATACAGCGGGATACATTGAAATACAATGAGAAAAAAAGATAGTGAATACAATGAAATACATGGATTACAACGAGACATATTGAATTACAATGAAAAAAAAAAAAAGACAATGAATACATTCAAATATATGAAAATACATTAAAATATATTAACAGAAAATCAAGTTGCTCAGCCCCAAACTCCATCGTCATTGTTCAAGAACAAACCAACCGGGTTATATGTCGGCGGTTGCTGTTCAAGAATCAGTGCATCTATTATAATGGGATGGGGGCTTTGCACAAGAATCAGTTTAATGTCAAAACCCAAGCCCACTGCTACGTCGTCATCTCCCCACGCTCTCATCGCCAAATTCTCCCTCCTTCACTTGTAAGTTATAAACCGTTCTTCATCTCTGTTTTTATCTTCAAATTCTTTTTGTATAAAAGGCGCATTGATTCAGCTTTGCACAAGAATCTGTTTAATGTCGGCTACTGTTCAATAATCAGTGCATCTATTATAATGGGATGAGGGCTTTGCACAAGAATCAGTTTAATGTCGGCAGCTGCTCTGAAGTGGGCTTTGCACAAATTCGGTGAAAGGAGGAGGAGATTGGAAATTTTAATGGGATGGAGGAAGAGAATCGGATATATCAAAGTAGAGAGAGAAAGAAAATAACTGATTAGCGTATTTAGTAGCTTAGGGCTAGAAGGTAACCAAAATTAAATATTTTGCTGTAAACCTTAAAAGGTATCTATAGAATATAATTTTTTTAAATGATATTTATTTAAAATAAATAAGGTGTTAACCTTTGCTATAGGAGGTAAAAATTCCAAAATGGATTTGTTAACCTTGTATTTTAGAAGTCGGCCATCTATTTCTATTTTCTAATATTAAAATTAATGATCTGAACTTGTGTAATGGCCACTTGGTCTGAAGACATTTAATTTTGAGAAAGTGACATTTAATTATAACTTCTAGGCCATAAAAGTCACCACTTGCTATAATTTAATTAATTTCACCCATATATTGAGGCAAAGAAGAGATAGCCGCCGCCTATAATAAATATCTGCAAGTACCGAATCTGAACAACTCTTAAGGGGTCCATTCAAAACAAGATTATAATATTCAGATTTTGTAATTAGGATAGATAATTTCATCTTCTATGTGGATAGACAATCTCATAGTTTTAATATATATTTTATTCTGATTTTAGCTAATACTCACAATTCTGATAAGTCATTCTTTAAAAAGAAAATTTTCACTAAAATATTTCATGAAATGTGATCACGCCCAACTATGCCTTATAAAAAGGACAATGCGGTCGTTGCAAATATAATCCGGTTTACAAGTCCGGAGTCGAATCCCACAGAGAACTAAGGTTTAGCTACAGCTGTTCACTATCACCAAGAAGACAAGCTTGAACAATTCCTAACCTATAGATATTAAGATTCTTGTGTTTAACTACTTAACTAACAAATTAAAATAGTAAATTAACAACTAAAGATACTGAGGGTTAGAGAAAAGATTAAGGAGGTCTAGAGTTATGATTTCCCCAATTGTCGGAATCCTTCCTGCTATGTCTTCTATAATTTCGCCTAAGTATTCTCTACCGATCATGAGCACTCTTATTACCGTAAATCTCTCCCGAGTAATTACGACAATTTACTAGACGCACTCTCCCGAGATACGCTAGTTGGCTTTTAATACAACTCACTTTAGATCGCACCCAAGGCTTCGTTATCCCTAATCCCGCCTTTAAACCCTCGGTTATTGATCCCTCATATACTTTGGGAGTGGTGTTGTTCAACAATTACCTAAATATGCACTCTCTCCCGAGTTATGCATACTAAATAGGGACAGCTAATTGAGAGCTCTTCAATCAACTAGAATATAAACGTAGTTGAACAAATAGAGAAAAGCTATGGCTCAATTATATAAAAACATAACAAGAATTTATCCTACAAAAGGTTCTATCAAAACTCTAGATAACAAATTAGCTATTCATAATAGTATGTAAAACTACAATACTAAAAGTCATAACCAACAATGAAAAATAGGAAGAGGAAGGAAAAACTTGTAGAAGAATTTTCCGCCTTGCTCCCAATGTGTTCTTGCCTCCAAGGGTGTTGTCTAACCCTAAAGTAGTGTCTCTCCGCCTCCTTAGGTCTAATTTGTGTCCAAAATATGTCCTCTTCTTGTTCTAGGCCGGCCTCCTTTGTTTTATATAGGGTTTAGGACTTAAAATCCCATGTTTTACACTTTAGCCCCTGAAATTTACGCTTCCCACCGCGGTTTCACCGCGATCGCGGTGGAACCGCGGCCAAACGCCCTCGCGGATTCTTCATTCTTCAGAAACTGCCTTCCACCGCGGTTCTGCCGCGGTCTCGGCAAAACCACGGTTTTTCGCCCTGTTCCGTTTGGAATTTGGGAAAACGTAAAACATGAAAGTTGTAGCCCTTTGAGTTAGCTTTCCAACCATATATTGTGGAGCCCAAATGGAGTTCTGAGCAAAAAGTTATGTCTATTTTACTAGACAGTGCGCAATATGCCTCCTCAAGTCTTCGTTCGTACTTAATTATCAAATTTGACCCCCGAACACGATCCCGGCTTAATTCCTTGAGCTTTTACTCAGACTTCAAAGTTTAAAATCACTTAAATTCATTCCATAACATCTATATAGCTCGGAATCACACCTACAAGGCATAAAACACACAATTAGTGCAAAACACTAGCGATTAAAGCGCAAACTCAATTAAAGTGCAGTAAATTCGAGTGTAATAAGCGACTAAAATATGCAATTATAGCCTATCATCAAAATGTGATCCCATCTTTTCCTCTTGAAAATTATCACTGATAATAGTAAGTTGTAAGTGTTCGTTGAAAAAAAATATTTCAAAACTGGAATGCTAATCTCTCAATTTTTTTTAATATTTGGTCAAGAAATGAAGTATTGGGAAAAGATAATA
Organism: Nicotiana attenuata; assembly: GCF_001879085.1. Classification (NCBI taxonomy): domain Eukaryota; kingdom Viridiplantae; phylum Streptophyta; class Magnoliopsida; order Solanales; family Solanaceae; genus Nicotiana; species Nicotiana attenuata. The sequence continues at coordinate 30,882,622 of NC_031993.1, forward strand.
AAATTAATCTTAAACCCTTCCCCCTCCCAATATAAGCAAAACATAATGCAAATCGCATATCTATAGAGAAATAGAAGTACATAAAAAGATCTATGTAATAGGATGGATGTAGAATTTTTTAATGATGTTTAGCTTGATATATAGAACATAAGATATTTAAAACAATGATGCTATTAGTGATAGTTTTCAAAGTATGAAAACTCGTCGAGGACATTTATAATACTAATAATATTATAATATTAATTAGAGTTTGCTCGTCAACTTGGATCACCGTAAAAAAAATTATATTGTCAAAAATCAAACAATATTTATCTTAAAGGTAGTGGTGCACTCATGCTCTTGAAATCCTGGATACGGACGTTACTGTTACACTTTACGTAGACAAATTCAGTTTTGAAGTTTATGAGTTTCTATAACGATTTCAAGTTAACATATGATAACTAGATTTATTGTCAAATAGTATAGATATTTAATGAATATTTTAGTATATATATGTACAAGATTTGATAAAAGCATCTGAGTTTCAGTTAATTCATAAATCACATTATAAATCTGTCTTTAACCACTTTCCATCTTATCTTTGAAGCTTTTAATGATAAATCATTCGTATTACGTATGCTGCAAAATTACTTGTAATTTATTCCTTAATTGTCAATCTCGCTTTGCCTAATTACAAAGGTTGGTATCTCATCTAACTTTAACTAACTTTGTCGGCTGAAGTATGAAAGATTTAAGAAATGTAGTATATGACTTTATATTTTCTAATTAGTTTTTTTTTTCAAAAAATTATATGTTTTTATATTTGAAACAACAACAACAAACCCAGTATAATCCCACAAATAGGGTCTGGGGAGGGTAGTGTGTACGCAGACCTTACCCCCCTACCTTTGAGGGTAGAGAGGTTGTTTCCGATAGACCCTCGGCTCAAGGAAAGAAAAAGAAAACAGTAACAACAACAACAACAACAATACCAACAACAAGATAATAAGAAACAAGCAGTAACCATAACAATTTTTATATTTGAAACTAATTTAATTATATATATTCCTATTTTTCCACTTAATGGCATGTATTTATAGTCATATTTTTTTAAAGAAAAATTCTTAAATTTTTTGTCCAGTCAAATTAAAATAACAAATACAGTAAAATTTCGCAAGTTAGGTCTAAGGAGCTTACTCCTGCCTCGGAAGGGCAACATACACATAGCTTACTCCTGTCTTAGAAGGGCAAAATGCTATTTCTGATAGACCCTCGGCTCAAGAGAAAACTAACTGAAGCAGTGACAACAAACAATAACAACAATAAAATACTAGAAAACCGAAGCAAAAATGTCCAGTCAAATATATTGAAACAAAGGTAATTTTTTTTATATAGATTAAGCTAGCGTTTGGCCATAGTTTTCCAAATTTGTTTTGAAAAATCTGATTTGGCTGAAATTTGGTTTGAAGATAAAATTGTGTTTGGATTTCAAAACATATTTTACTTTAAAAAAAAAAGCATGAAACATGACTTATATCCACAAATTCTAAAAACTATCACAATACCCAACAGTACCTTCATCAATAACATTCATTATATTATCGCAAACGATAGTCCTGAATATAAATAAATTTGGTACAAAATTATTATTTTTATAATGAACTATATAATACACTATGAGATGATCGATAAGACGAAGCATCATTGTCACAAAATAATAAAGGGAGAAATTCAAAAATAGCCAGATTTACCACTGGTCGTTGAAAAATAGCCAAGTTTCAAAAGTCATCGAAATTTAGCCACTTTAAATCTGAGCGAAAACACTGTTCAAGATCCAGAAAATACGCCCGCAAATTTTAGGGGAGTTCCAGCATAAGTATGCTGGAACTCCCGCAAATTTTACGGGAGTCCAAGCATAATTATGCTGGAACTCCCGCAAATTTTATGGGAGTTCCAGCAAGTATAATTGTCCAGTATAATATACTGGAGTTTGGAGCACTAGTCCTCCAGTCTCCCGCAAATTTTACAGGAGTTAGCAAAGTATACCGGTCCAGCATAATATGCTGGAGTTCGTACACAAATGCACTAGAACTCCCGTATATTATACTGGACCGGTCCCTATTGCAGCAAAATAGTGGCTATTTTTCATTGACTTGATAAACGCTGGCTATTTTTCATTGACCAGTGTGAAAACTGGCTATACCATGATATTTTAACAATAATAAATGCTCAGTTAAAGCCCAAGACGTTAAAACTTTTCTTATCTGTTTCGTGCAAGTGTGAAAAGTTGTGTGTTTTCCTATATATATTGTCTACAACTTAGCCTCGAAGCAAAATTAATATCCTTATAGTAGTGTCCCGATCGACGACGCACATTTCAAGAATTCATATATCTTTCTGGGAATATTATTATTTTTAGCCCGCGTAAAAAATTATTTATATTCGATAATCGAAAAAGTATATAAAATTCGTATAATTTTTGTCTAACATATAAAATATATACTGATATACAAAAAATTATATTTTTCGATTATTATTTTATTAGCGGCTATACAATGTCATTTTTCCCATTTTTTTAGCTGGTCTCATCAGATTAATGGACATAAAGCAAATCCACGTGGCAACATTCATGCTAATATCAATACGTAATCATAACAAATCTGAACGACTTTTTTCAGGTATAAATATTACTTTTTTCAGAATATAAAATTCCGATATATGTCGGTATAGACGAGAAGTCACTTTATAAAAGAAGCAGCTGGTTCCATTCCCATTTATTTGCTAAACCGACACGCTAACATAAATATAATAAATAAAAACGTATTCAAATTAACAATATTGCCATTTTTAAGTTTCTGTCCAATCCTATCTCGTAGTAAGGAAAAAAAATTTCATTTTTGTCTTGACAAGATTAATTTTAAATTATAATTAAAAGTTGGGATGTAAATATGGCCTCTTTTTCTCAAAAAATTTAGACGTGGGAAGTTTATCCATTTCATACTGGAATTTCATTAATAATAGGAATAAATACCAAATTAAATATTATAAGTGCAAGTCGATGTTCCTGATATGAAAGTGAAAGTGAAAGTGAAAGTGAAGTGAAAGTTGTCCCTAAACAGGATCCAAAGACGTTTAAATTCATTCCAATTTGGATATAAAAGTAAGTTCAATCGTCGAAAGCGAAATCTCTCTTAGTCCGATTTTTCTCTCTCTTTTGAGTCAGGTTCTTAAGACAAGAAATCGAGTTTTCTGAATATTCCCCTTCCGATTTGCTAACAACAATGTTATGATTGGACTAAAAATCTATTAAAAAAGTCAAATTAAGAGTCCGTTTGGATTGACTTAAAAAAGTAGCTTTTTCGCAAAAATAACTTTTAAGCCAAAAAACAATAAGTTGAGGTTGCCCAGGTGACTGTTTTTTGCTTGTTTTAAGCAGTTTTAAACTTATTTTAAGCATTTTCTAAATTTGCCAAACGCTGAAATAACTAAAAAGATTTTAAAAGCTGATTTGACCAGCTTAAAAGCCAATTCGAACACTCTCTAAGTCAAATAGTATAAACAAATTTAAATTGTTTACCATTAAAAACAAAAGGGAAAACCAAAAAAATTAAAATAAGACACAAAGAATTTTAACAATATAAAGGAAAATAATAGAGAATTTTATCATTTAAATATTATGGACTCTATGATTGGGTAAGTGGGGGCCCAAAAAGCCCAAATTATTGAAAAGAACATTCGACTCATCATAGAAAGCGACCACTTGTCTCCTATGCTAAATCTTCTGTTCCTTTGTCCTACGCGTCATTTTTCATGGCTCCCTCTCCCTATTATTTTGCGCCTTTACCTTAACTCCCCAGTTTCATCTCCTCCTCCTTTCTTACCATTTCTCTCTTCAAAATTTACCCAAAAAAAATATCCAAAATTTCACCTATAAAAGTAACAAACCAGCTAGTAATTTCTCTGTCTTTTGCTTTATAACATCCTCAGTTGACAATTTTTGTCTCAGCTAAATTTCTTGGAATTTTCCTTTGAATTTTCCAAGTTTGGTTAATAGAATTCAAAATCTTGAAAGACCCAAATTTTGGTTTTTTCTTCACCAGTCACTTTCTTGTAGAATTAAGTTTTTTCAAGAATTGGAAAAAAAAATGGAAGCTTTGAACCGTTTTTACTGTAGGAAAAGGTCCAGGTTTCGTGGAATTTTCAATGGAGTTTGTTTGTCTGTTTTGGTTCTTTTCTTCTTCCATAGACAAAATGTTCTTCAAAGTCCATTTTCTAAGAAATCTTATTCCTTTATAAGGAGCTTCAAAATTAGTACTGTTAGAAGAGAAATTGTTGAAATTCAAGATGTTGGGGTGTCAACTAGTAATCTCAAATTCTGTGCAGGGTTGTATAAACATAAGGGTTATAGTACTAAATGTGAGTATTTAAAGGCTAATCCTCAATGTAATTCAGGGGGTTTCTTTAATTATCTTATGTTCTTTTACTGTGACTGTGAAAGTTTTAGTTTTTTAGGGTATGTGACACTTGCCATTTGGTTGATTGGTTTGTTCTATTTGTTGGGAAATACAGCTGCTGATTACTTCTGTTGTTGTCTTGAAAAGTTGTCTAATTTGTTAAAACTGCCACCAACTGTAGCTGGTGTTACTCTTCTCCCTTTAGGGAATGGAGCACCTGATGTTTTTGCGAGTATTGCTGCTTTTATGGGCAGTGATTCTGGGGATGTTGGTTTGAATAGTGTTCTTGGTGGAGCTGTTTTTGTTACCTGTGTTGTAGTTGGTACTGTCTCCTTATGTGTTGCTGAGCAATGTATTAGGATTGATAAGAAATGTTTTATTAGGGATGTGTGTTTCTTTATTGTAGCGCTCGTTTCGCTTCTAGCTCTTTTGATTATAGGCAAGGTGACTGTTTTAGGTGCTGTTGCCTTTGTCTCTATTTATTTGGTGTATGCTGTTTTTGTTGCTGTAACTGAGATGTTAAGGAATCGTTGTGGTGGTAGTAGTAGTAGTAGTAGTTTGAAGTTGGATTCAGTTAGTCCGTTGTTGCCGGTTACAGCTAGTATGTTGTCTAGTAGTGTAGATGGAGAGCACGATTCTTTAAGTGCGCCTCTTCTTAAGTCGGAATCTGTTGATGGATTGGTGCAACTACAGGGTCAGATGCCACATTGGATGTGGCTTTCGAATGTGGCAATTTTCTCTGATGAAGTTGTGAAGGACAATCGCGGAGAAAGTCCAATGGTTTTGTGGGGTTGGAATGAACAGGACGATGTGAATTATCAGTCATCTTCCTTTTCGTGTTCCAAGTTGTTTTCACTGCTAGAAATACCATTAACACTTCCAAGAAGGTTAACAATTCCTATTGTCGATGAGGAAAGATGGTCAAAAGTATATGCTGTTTCCAGTGCTACGTTGGCGCCCCTGCTTTTAGCGTTCCTTTGGAACACTCAGGATGATTTGCACTACCCTGCTAGCGCTGCATATGTTGTTGGTGCTATAGTTGGTGGTATACTTGGAGGTATTGCATTCATCTACACAAATGTTGATCATCCGCCTCGGAGATGCTTATTTCCATGGCTTTTCGGAGGTTTCTTTATGAGTATTATTTGGTTTTACATCGTGGCTAACGAGCTAGTGGCGTTGCTAGTGGCATTTGGTGTTATCTTTGGTATCAAACCATCGATTCTAGCATTAACTGTATTGGCATGGGGCAACTCAATGGGTGACTTAATGTCAAATGTCGCGATAGCAGTGAATAGTGCAGATGGTGTGCAGATTGCTATGTCGGGTTGTTACGCGGGGCCTATGTTCAACACACTTATTGGTTTAGGCATCTCAATGCTCCTTGGATCTTTGTCAAAGAAGCCACAATCGTATATGTTTCCAACAGATGATAGCTTGTATTACACAATGGGATTTCTAATGTTGGCATTAGTTTGGGCACTCATCGTGCTACCACGAAACGATATGCGCCCGAGCAAGTTGTTAGGGTTGGGACTTATGACTATTTATGTAGTTTTTCTATCAAGTAGAGCTATGCTTGCTATGGGAGATGGTTCATGGGGCAGCCCGGTGCACTAAGCGCCCGCTATGCGCGGGATCCGAGGAAGGGCCAGACCACAAAGGTCTATTGTACGCAGCCTTACCCTGCATTTTTGCAAGAGGCCGTTTCTGCAAGATGGTTCATGTAATGATGTAAGCTAATTATATTTGAGTAGAAAGTTCCATAGTAACTCATTCTTTTTTGGGCAGAGTTATGGGAACTACTATGTGTAAGTTGTCTGAGATGTTGCAATTGCCTATAAAAGGTCTTTTTGACAGTGTAGAAATTGTCTTGGTACAATGTTGCAACACAAATTTGAAAGATGTCTTATGTATATAATGCCAGAAAAATAGTGCTATACTTGGTTATCACATTTCATTTTGCAGGAGCAAAGCAGTTCAATCTTGTTTCACCAATTGTCCCTTTTTATATTAGTTGTTTAGCAAATAACCCAATTTCTTGAGGGTTATATTTGCACATCTTCTGAAAATAGTGGCAAAATCAAAACAGTAACCTAAAAAGAGACATTTATGTAAATCGGCCTTCCATCTTTTTACTTTCCTGTTTCTTTTTGGTATCTTTGCACAAATTGTCGCCCATATTTACTGTTTGCTTTTTCTAGCCATATATATAAATTATATATTGGGGGTAATCCGATGCACAAAGTATTCTGTATTCATGCAGGGTCAGGGAAATGGCTGCACCCCAGTGGGTGTACTATAGATTATACATTGATTATACATAATTATACACATGTAATATATAAGTTATACACATATTATATATCCATCGACTATTTCTAATTTAAGCGGTTGGGTGGATGACTATTTGGGGTAATTCTTCTTTCTTTTTTCAGGATGTTCAGTATCAATGCTGAAGTCCCAATGACCGTGGGCTCGCCAGTTTTCAGACTGGTCATTCAAAAATAGCCAGCGTTTGCCAAGTCATTGAAAAATAGCCATTATTTTGCTGCAACAGCGACTGGTCCAGCATAATATACTGGAGTTCGGTGCACCTGTGTATGAACTTCCAGCATATTATGCTGGACCGGTATACTTTGTTGGCTCCAATATAATATGCTAGAGTCCCAGTATACTTTGCTGGAACTCCAATATATTATACTGGAGTTCCAGTATATTACGCTGGAGTATTTTCCGTATTTTGAACAATATTTTTGTTCAGATTTATCTTTACATGAAAAGTGGCTAAATTTTGATGACTTTTGAAATTGTGGCTATTTTTGAATGACCACTTGTAAATCTGGCTATTTTTTAATTTCTCCCCCAATGACCATGTACAAACTTAAATTGGGCTGACCCATATAGGTCGCAATTCATTAACTTTTATCCGAAAAAGATTTTTTTGGTAATATTCTTCAAAAGATTTTGACATAAATATAATAGCAATGTAACACTTCTTTTTACGGTACAAAAGCAGTTTAATTTATTGGAGTAAATTAATCTTATTTTACAACTAGTCTCCATTTATTATATGATTGTTGTAATAACTATTAAGTAACCTGATAATATAAAAACTTAATGCTATATTTTATTAAACACGTTGGTAAACTATGGATACACATGATGTTTAGTTCTCAAGTCACCAAAAAAGAACAAAGCAAAAAAAAAGTCATTATGTGACTCTTGGTTAGGACTTGGGCACTCTATTTACGCTAAATCAATGTATTTTATCACGGTTAAGTAATAATTGAGGTGAAAATGTATATTAATTAACAATATTTAGATGACATAAGAAGGGGAATCTTGGAGCAACATTAAAGTTACTAATGCTGCGGCCCTCCCTGGACGTGAATACGGAGATGCGGCCCTCCCTGGACCCTACGTGAATACGGGATGCCTTGTGCACCGGACTGCCCGCCTTTTGAGATACGGCCCTCCCTAGACCCTACGTGAATACGGAATGCCTTGTACACCAGACTGCCCTTTAATTAAATGATAAAAGAGTTTATGAAAGTTATTATTGATTTGACATAAATATTAAATAAATTAAATAAAGACTAATAAAAGGCTTGAACGGAGAGAGTGGACAAGTAAATTGAGTACAACTTCTATTAAAGGAAAGACAATCGATATAAGAACCTAAAAAATGAAATAAAAGGTAACAAAGCAAAATTAGGACAAAGAAAATATACAAAGTAAACCAAAAAGGAAAGAAAAATATTCTTACTCAAAACGTATTAATCCTACAATTTGGACTAAATACATACGAAGAACAAAAAATGGTAAATATAAAATACCTTAAAAGGAGATTAAAGCCTTCTTCTTTGATTTAACTTAGCGATTAATTTGGTATTCCTTCTTCAATTTCTCTCTTTCTTGCTGTTTTTAGCTCTGTTTTATCCAATTATTTTAGCAATTATTCCTGAAATTGGGTTTAATTAATTCAAGCAGTTGTAATAATTATTGGTGTTCTTTCTTGTTTATTTTTCTCTTTTTGGAATTTGAGTTACTAAACTTTTGCATACTTTTCTTCTCAGCCACATTGGTGTCTCAGAAACAAAGGGTTTAATTTTGAAGATTTAAAGTTGATTACAAAGAGGTAATTGTTAATTTCTTGGCTTTACTGAACAATTACATACAATTTTTCTTGATATTGATGTGTTTTATTTTTGCAAATACTAATGAGTTTCTTATTATTGTTCTATCACATAAAGAAAATTAACTAAATTTTTTCAAGAAGATGTATAGATGCTTTCAATTTTGAAGAATTAACTTAAATAGTCACTGGCCCAAGCGCTCAAACTTAAAATAGTCGACATATGAAAAATCCGATGTATAATCTATGTATAACAGTTGGTTGCCTATTGTGTAAAGATTTTCTACCTCTTGAACCTTAGGCTCTATTTTATTAAATTATATTCCTTTTTTTTTTTAATCTTAGATACTCCATCTGTTCTAATTAATGTGATGCACTTCGAATTTCGAGAGACAAACATATGTTAAAGTTACTTACTTTTTTCTCCTCTAGCATGTAAATGAGTACTCCTCTGGTCCACTTTAATTGATTTTTTGGTCTTTTTCTGGTGGTCCACAATATTTAATTTGTTTAGATATCAAGAATAAATTAACCTATTTTTTTAAATTTACCCTTGGAGTAAAGTAAGGTTAATATGGTCAAAAAAATTAATGTTAAAAGATGATTTTTTTAATATGTGTGAAAATAGTCAAAAAAACTTAAGTAATTAATTGGTCTTGCCCAAAGGTTTCTTTCTTAAGGAAAACATTCTTATACCTTCATATAAGACCAATTTAATTATCTGTAATAGTTGGATTTTTTTTTAAAACTCTACATTATTGACGGCATATAGGACATAACATATATCGTTCCATTTACTTTGATTATACAAAATGCTACTTTTAACTTAGCCATTTTCTTTTTTATTACCCAAACTCACAATTTTTTTCTGAAATTGTTGTGAATTCAACAGATGGGCCGAAGAAAAATTGGCATGGAACTTATTAAAAACGAAAGATCTCGAAATTCGACGTATCAAAAGAGAAAAAAAGGTTTGGAGAAAAAAGCCGATGAATTATCAACATTATGTCAAGTCAAACTATGCATGATTATATATGGTCCAAAAGATAGGGAACCGACAATCTGGCCCGAAAAAGACACAGTTCAGAGCTTAATCGACTCGTACAAAGCTCGATCGGACGATGATCAGAGACTGAGAACTCATGATTTATCTTTTTACTTCAGAGACTTAACAAGAAAAGTCGAGATCGAGTCTTCAAAATTATGCAAAAAGAATTTTGAGGCTAAATATCCAACTTGGGATCAACTCTATGATAATTTATCTTCTGATCAACTCAAACAACTTTCTGCTTTATTGGGGGCAAAAATCGAGTTTATGAAGCAAAGGTATTGTTAAATACTCCCTCAGTCCCAATTTATGCAACGCTGTTTGAATTTTAAGTGTCAAACTTCTTAATTAACTATAAATCGAACATGAAATTTTTGAATTTTTTAAAATAAAATTTAAATGTTTGAAAACTACACATAAAAGGCATTAGAAGTCACAATAAATAATATTTCAAAATATTTAATAGTCATATAAGAAATTAAGACATACAAAACTCGTTTGACTCTCGAAATAAAAAATATATAATATAAATTAGGACAGAAAGAGTGATTTGTACAAAATATAAAAGAATTCTCTCTTTATACAAATAGCCGGTCATATTAATTATATATTTTTCTAGCCATATACATAGATTATACATGTGTTATGCACATATAATACATAGATTACGCATATATTATACCTCCACCGTCTATTTTTAGTTTAAGTGGTAGGGTGGGCGCCTATTTGGGTTAATTCTTCTATTTTTTTTTGGGGTGGGTGGTGGGGTGGGGGTGGGGGTGGTTATGTTTAAAATGACTTTGAAGTCTTTTTTAATTGTAAAAGATTTGGTATTTTTAGTTTTATTCAAAACTTGATTTTAATATAAATGTATGTTTTAGTTTTATATTTTAGCCAACACCCTTTGAACGAAATTAATTAACTTTCACTATGCAGTGACTTTGTTTTAATCTGAAAGATTACTATATAGGATTGGAATTTATTTAAAGATAGTGATTTTTCGCGCTTCAAAGCCGTCTTACAATTATTTCATTCTATTATTTTTGTAACCGCAGGTTGGAATTCTTGAAAGGAACGCAGACAATATCATTAGAGGACATGCATGCAATGAGTTTTCTTGGAAAGCAAGTAACTCAACCAAATACCCAATGTGTAATGCAATGTTTGGCTAGAAAAAGCAGTTTACAATTGGAAATTATTGAGCAGCAGCAGAAACAATTTGTGCCACCGATAAATTTCCCGGAGACAGAAATTATGCAATTTGGGCAGCATCAGATGATACGACGAGATAATCATCAAAGTTCAGGAATCTCAACTGGAATACCTCACTGCACCGCTACTGGTTATGAGCCACATTTAGCGATGTTAAATGCGAGTGGAAATATTATCGAAAATCAACAGGTGCAGGTGTGTCACAGGGATTTGGCTCGAGATAATAATATGATGTTAAGTAATGTTGATCAACAACCTCAACCATTGTGTTATTTTGTACCAATGGTGACACCTAATAACTACTTTCATCAGTATCATCCTATGTTGCCAAATGCTGCAGCTTCTTATCAAATGCATGCTTCTCAGAGGGAAGAGTATTATGAAATGGGAGATTTTCAGCTACCAAATATGAAATAAATAATGAAGCTATGTCATTTTGTTTCCTCCTCCGTTTTCTCAAGAGACGACAACGACAACAACAACAACAGCATATCAAGTGGATTCTAGGGAGGATAGTGATGACGCAGCGTTAGCCCTACCTTGTGCAGGTAGAAAGATTGTTTCTGATAGACTTTCTTGAGAGAGTGAGTGGATAATTAATCGAAGCTTTTTTTATTACTTATGTGAAAGTAAGTTATTTTATTGTAGTTTTCGACAGGCTAGGATGCTTTCATGGTTGGTTACACTTTTTGTTTTTGCCATGAAAGAAATAGGACAATATTTTGTACGTTCCCTTACTTCTGTGACCTAAGCTTTTTTTTTTTTTTTTTTTTTTTGTGGTTAAATAAACGTACTTCTTTTTTTAAACATCTCATAAATGTTATTTATACGCTTTCGGGGCTAATCTTGGTGGGTTATTGGACACAAGAATTATGAAATTTTTGAAAAAATTGGGGGAAAAAAATTCAAGTGAAAAGGGTATTTGAAAATTAGAGTTGTGTTTGGACATGAATATAATTTGAAGCTGTTTTTGATTTTTTTTTTGAGTGATTTGAAGTAAAAAAAATTTAAAAACAGTTTTTTATAGTTTATCAAAGTTACAAAATTTTCAAAATTCAAGTGCAAGTGAAATTTAAAATTTCATGGCCAATCACTGATTCCGAAAAAAATTAAATTTTTTAGAGAAAAGTAAAATAAAAGAGTTATGGCCAAACGGGCACTTATTGTTGGAATAATATTGGATTAATTATGAAGAATAAGGTTTAGCTTGAGGGGTGTCAAGGACACTGTCCTTAAGGATATTTCTCCCACACCGTGATAAATAATATTAGGCGTATCCCCCAGGATTCAACAAGCTCTTCTAGTATAAACTAGGAGCAGAAACAACAAAGATTAATAAAGACAACCCAGCACAATAGAAAAATGTTTTACTTTCTTCCACTCTTTTCACTCTACTCCAAAATGAACACAAAAAGACATATTTATATAGTCTTATAGGTAATAAAAATTATTAGCAATCCATTAAGGCTTCAAATGCCAAACCGTCAAATCATTAAGGCCAATTGAAGCGTTAGTTACAAAAGTTAAAGGAAATGGTTATCAAATTTAATATTAAGTAAACGGTCATACAAGACCAACTTTGGTCAAATTCATAATTATTCTAATTTTCAGTTATAGACATTAAAATATATTTGATCAATTAGTATAATAAACACTCATTAAATGAATGAATCTAGACACTAATTTGAATATTTCTTTTTGAGTTATCAAAATTATTTTTCTAACAATCCCCCACATAATTCAAAAGAATATTAAGTAATAGAGTAAAATAAACAGTTTCGCTGAGTTTTCACAAATGAGCATAATGCATCGAATCTGGTGTCTCTTGGACTATGAACCAGACCTAGATAAAATAAGATTAAACTTACAGAACAATTGGTGAAGTTTAAAACTTCTATGAACCAAGAATTCTTTTGTAAGTTTAGTGTCTTATCTATCACATTATACCCCCACACACTTTGATGTTTATCGCGGTTTTGCGCTAATAGGCCATGCGCGCGCCTGGTTTTCATGAGTGCTCTAGAAATTTTGCCACAAATTTCATAGGAGCGGCCCCACTCCACACTCATATAGGTCCATCCATCAAGTGTATTTTGCAGTACATACACCGCCTACAAAAGGCTATGGATTATTGGATTAAGAGTTTAATAACTCAACCTCACATTCCTTGCAGTCTTGCACTATATACACGCACACACCATAGGAAGAGACATAATCTAATTTGATAGTGCATATTTGATCAACTAATGACTTGTTATTACCCATATGAACCTACTTCATGGGATCTCCAATCACATAGGTTGGGTTACCATCACAGTTGATATAACTCAAATTGGCAAAAGTCCCATTCCCCTCGATGTTTCATATATTAATTTTCTTCCCAAAGGTTTAGTCAGAGGATTGGCCAAATTCACTTCTGACTTCACATAATCTATGAAAATAATTCCATCTTTCAGCAGCTGCTTTATCACATTATATCTCAAGAAAATGTATCTACTCTTCCCATTGAAAGATTTTTTTTCTTACAATGGCTATTATGCCTTGGCAATCACAATTCATCGACACAAATGTTGTCGGTTTAATTCCTAGTGGAATATTGCGCTTTGGCAATCACAATTCATCGACATAATTATTGTCGGTTTAACTCAACAAGAGGTTGCTTAATCAACCTCATTGCCAGACAGTTCCAATAGCTTAACAACCACCAAAAGGTGATCACACAATAACTAGCTAGTTTTTTCTCATTTGAATCAAAGATTCAATATCATCACTGTATCCTTCTAATACAGTGGAAGATTCACATACAAAATACTAACTCATAGTATTTCTCAAATAAGGCATAAAATCATTTCAAATGAAATAAAACTTGACTTCTGTACCCATACCTTTTGAAACATCTTTCAAGAAACTTTATGTATCTTCCATAGTCAAGCACCAAAATAAAATTTTCTAAAATATAGAAGCAACTTTAGCTTCTACAGAAATATCTCAAATCAGTAGGAAGCGGATCATAATTCAATGATTTCTTCATCACCCAAATGACTAAGAGATCCGTAATGAAATAACTTTTCGGAGCCAAAAAATACAACATACTTTTGATCTTCCAATATAAAAATTTTTTTCACAAAAATTCTCATTTTTATAAGGCTTCAATGTTATAATTTTAATAACCAGTTTCTTTTCCTCTTCTTAAGATCAAGCTAGATAACTCAGGACACCATGGTCCCCCACATTTTCGAAAATTTCAAGTTAAGGAGATAACATTTTCATAACTCATAAAGAGTTCTACTTTATAAATAACAAGCTAATAATATAGCGTCACCTCGAAGATTATCATATGAACCAATAAGCATGCAATTTATCAATTAATTGAAAAGTCCCAATATCTTAAGTAATAAAAGTAATAAATATTTAAATCTGGTACATCATCACAAGAAAAATCAAACAATTTAATCTTATGTGCTTTTTCAATTCTCATTCACTTAAATCTCCAATTACATGAATAGAACTAACCTGTCCAAAAGATAGAGATCTATCTAGAAATTTTTTCCAAAGCACATATGTCTTGATAGAGGTTTGGAAAAATCATATTCATGTGATTTCAAAGAAAATGAAAATACTTCAATTGAAAAATTTATCAAACTTGGCATAGCAAATTTCGTCAATTTTGCTATTGAAGAGATTCATTCAGTAACCCACTTTTTCTATTAGATGGTTACCACTTTTAAGTGTAATTCTTAATTAACAATAAGAATCAATCTAACAAGAATAAAATAATTCACCACAGATCGAAAAGTCCTACTATCAAATTCACATAGTTTGTGCTAAAGTTGAACACATTAATTCTCGAAGAAATTACAATGAGATATGGATTCCAATAGAAAGCATGAAAGAATATTTTTTAAGAGCTTTTAGAATAAAGCGGTTTCTTAAATAAATATAATTATGTACCCCGGATTGAATTATATAACTAAAAATCTACAATTATGTAAGCTTATCCCTTAGGCGCATTCAAATACTAGAAAAGGCGTACCTTAATTTTGTAGTGCAACTTATCCTCCATGATGCGATAATGCACAAAATTGAAACAACAACTTGATTAACATATTGCAGCTCATAAAATATAATTTGAATACATAATGATATTCTCCATGATACCATTGTGCAAATGTGAAGTGCAGATCCCATTTTCAGAATTAGAACAACGACTTGTATATCGTCAAATTTGATTCTTCATAATAAAAGAATGTGGAAATATCCTTAAGATTGTTGGAATAATATTGGATTAATTATGAAGAATAAGGTTTAGCTTGAGGGGTGTCCTTAAGGATATTTCGCCCGCACCGTGATAAATAATATTAGGCGTATCCCCCAGGATTCAACAAGCTCTTCTAGTATAAACTAGGAGCAGAAACAACAAAGATTAATAAAGACAACCCAGCACAATAGAAGAATGTTTTACTTTCTTCCACTCTTTTCACTTTACTCCAAAATGAACACAAAAAAAACATATTTATATAGTCTTATAGGTAATAAAAATTATTAGAATCCATTTAAGGCTTCAAATGCCAAACCGGCAAATCATTAAGGCCAATTGAAGCGTTAGTTACAAAAGTTAAAGGAAATGGTTATCAAATTTAATATTAAGTAAACGGTCATACAAGACCAACTTTGGTCAAATTCATAATTATTTTAATTTTCAGTTATAGACATTAAAATATATTTGATTAATTAGTATAATAAACACTCATTAAATGAATGAATCTAGACACTAATTTGAATATTTTTTTTTTGAGTTATCAAAATTATTTTTCTAACACTTATTATGAAAATTGGCTTTGAATAGTTTGCTAGATTAATCGTAGTGTAAACCATTTATTAGAATTTAGAGGAGACTACCACCATAAACATTTTTGTATGAATGTGAGAATGTTTCTTGTTCTCCTTAATTTAGAGGCGGAAATTAGGATTTTGAGTTTGCGAATTCTGAATTTCAAAGAAGGTAGCTTACTGTATTTTAAATTATTTATATATTAAATAAAAGATTCAACACAAATACGATATCAAGCTACTTGATTCTGTCGAAACATAAGCAATAATGAAATTACATAAAGTGTACACATTGTGTTTGACCCAAAGGTATAAAAAATTAAAAGAAAAAAAAATGATAACATAATGTAATCCACTTACTGTTGTTAAAATTGAGAAATCGAAGATTCTTTAATCCTCAAGTCTTATCTTAGCTTCTTGTCTTGATAATTTTGGAAAACGTTAAGTAGATTAGTTATGAGCATTCTTTTCATGTTTATTTATATTGGAACACAACGTGCAATTTGAGAATAATAATCGTCGAGAAAAAGCCAATTAAAAAAAAATCGTATTACTTTATATATTATCCTGTTTAGCCAAGACTTGATTGATGAAGAGACATGATGTTCCAACCAAATAGAAAGCCAACGAGCCCATTATTATGTTTTGTTCAATTATCCGTTTTCGCTACCAACGAATAATGATTTAAATAATTAACCTAAATGGTTGTTCACCTAACTTCTTAAATGAAAAATAGTCAATAAATACTGTATAATCATGTATAATTTATGTATACTATCTTGAAAAAATAAATTGTAAATTCGATCGGTTGTTTGTGTAAAGATGCGTAATGATTTAGAGCCGACTTAGTTGATTAAAGTAACCGCTTATATATTTGACTATATTTGTTGAAATTGATAATAAACATCTAATTTATTTGGTAAAAATATAATGATAAATACTTTTTCTGTTAATATGATCTAGATACTCTAATATTATTTTGTATAAAACAAGTTTTAACTTAAGTAATCTTTTTGTTACAAAAATAAGATCAAGTACTTTATTACAAAAATTCAATAACCTAGTGATTATCTGAAAAATTTACTCAATCGGTTCAGTAATTTTCACATGCAACTAAATTCTCCAAAAATCATTATTAATAATTACTTCAATCTACCGTTCGAAGGGAGCTTCTGTATGGGTCAAAATCTATCCTTAGAGTGTTTAAACCAAGATAGTATTAGCGGAAGAGTTCCCAAGTCGTCATTTATCGAAATGGCCCGAGAAGCGGCAAAGTCTGTGGTCAGAGAGTCAACAAAGGACGAAGCTGAAGAGTCAACAAGGGTCGAGGCCGAGGTCGAGAGCCTTAGACGGAGCAATAACGGCTAGTTTCAAGACATGATTTGACAGAGAATATTCTAGGGGATATTCTTTGCACTTGTACTATTAGGGTTTTTTAGGAGTGTGTTCCCTATAAATAGAAAAAGATACTATGATAGGGGACAAATGATATTCATTTTGTAAACAAACACACTTTGACTAAAGAAAAGAACGGATCTCTTTAATAGTGAACAAACATCACCTTTTCACTGAGATTCTTGTCTATGCTTTTCCACCGACGAGAATAACTCAAAGATTCAAGGGATTGTCTATCATTCATCGTTGTCAGAAAGAACATCCTTCCTTGGGTGACTCGTTCATCCTATTTACTTAAATGCCATTGCTATTCATTGTTATTTAATGCTACGTTATTACTTTTGACTTTTGGAATATTTACATAGCTCCATCTAGGGATATTATTATTAGTTAAAATTAATCCTCATTTACATAAATTTAATTATTTGAACCAAGATCCAAATTTTTTGGTCAAACAATTTTGCGCTGTCTGTGTGGATTTCTTAGTTAAATTTTTTTTGTTTCCTCTAGATCTACAACTAACACAGGTCACTAACGTCAAAAAACCCAAGATCTCCTTTCTTTGTGTATACAAAATCCTACATGGCAGGTAACCAAGGAGAAAGGACGAAAATAACAAGTGACGTCCCAACCAACCTCATGAATGTCATCAACGAGCTCAGTGCATCCCCTAGGCGAGAGAGGTCACCGCCCCCACACTGCAGCATAATAAAACCCAGTGGTAAAGGGGCCTCCACGTATACAGAGGAAGGGACGCTCCAGCTATAAAAAAACTCCTCGAAGCATGGCTAACCAA
Source organism: Nicotiana attenuata (assembly GCF_001879085.1). NCBI lineage: Eukaryota > Viridiplantae > Streptophyta > Magnoliopsida > Solanales > Solanaceae > Nicotiana > Nicotiana attenuata. The sequence continues at coordinate 30,900,474 of NC_031993.1, forward strand.
CACACTAACAAGCGTCCTCAACAAATTCGCTCTAGACACGACTGCAGAAACCTCAAGGTCTTGCACGATACAACAAACAGACGAGCAGTGCAACCGACTCGTCCCCCCAGCGACAGGTATAACTCACAATGTTATTGATAGTGCAAGTGACAACGCCCTCGCTGCCATTCTAAAAAGGATGGATGAAATGGAGAATGAAAACAAGGCACTTCGAGACCAGATAAAAGAGCACCAAGAGCGAGTTGACAAGATACTGGGCGCTCTTAAGCTGCTACCGAAGAGGGACGCCGGTAGGTTCATAGAGCAGCCGTACAGCGATAATGCAGCCCCATATGCCATACCAAAGACCTTCAAAATGCCTCCCTACTTCAGGATATACGACATAACGACCGAACCTGAAGATCATGTGACTTGCTACGTCACTGCTGTGAAAGGCAACGACCTCGCCAAGGAACAAGTGTCCTCCATTTTGCTGAAAAGATTTGGCGAAACCCTTACGGGAGGGACAATAACATGGTATTCGCAACTACTAGCTCGCATCATAGAAGCTTTCGATGAAATAGCCGATAAGTTCGTAACCGCCCATGCCGGAGCCAAGAAATCTGAGGTGCGAGTAAACAACATATTTGATATTAGGCAGTCCTTGGGAGATGGGCTAAGGGACTTTCTCGCCCAGTTCAACCGAGTAAAGATGACTATGTCAAACATATCCGAAGGGATGGCGGTCGCAGCCTTTCAGAATAGGTTGAATAGAGATCGTTCAAGAGCAACTAGAAAACTGTTGAGACGATTAATGAAGTACTACCAAACACTTGGGACGAAATCCACAATGCTTACTGTGCCGAGGTCCGAGTAGACGAGGACGATCTCAACGGGCCAACTCACTGACTAAACTCAGTACAAGCTGAATCCAGAAAAGAATAAAGAGACGGCACCAGAAGAGATCATTCAATTTCGCGACCTAACAGGGAACGACACCAACCATATGTTAGGACAGCTGCCGTGCCCTCCCTTTACGAAGAAGGCCCGTCCCGGCCAAGAACAAGGACTCATCAGAGAAAAAGATGTATGCCTCCTTTATTATCTGCTCACAATTTTTGTGTCTCACCTACAAAGATAGTCTAAGCTCAGGAGAAACTCGAATTGAAAGTAAACTGGCCGCTGAAGATCAGATCAGACTCGAACACCAGGAAATCCGACGCCCTTTGTGAGTTCCACCAGGAACGAGGGCACAAAACTGACACATCAAAGAGCTTCTAAGCTACAGGGGGAGAACCAATTTCTCCAGAGGACACGAACACCAAGGACCGCAGAAACCATCATCACCGGCTGGTACCATCAACATGGCCATCGGCGGCGGCGATGCCGCCTCTATCAATAGCATGAAGTTTACCACCACCCACAAACTCAAGCGGTCTATCACCCGTGAACGGTACGACAAACTCGAAGAATGTATCATCTTCGACAAGTTTTGACTTTTCTTCATAACGACGCCCTCGTTATTGCTTTACGCGTTTTAGATACCGATGTTAAATGCATTATGATAGATGATGGGAGCGGCGCATGCATTATCCATCCCCGAGTACTCGCCCATAAGACTCGAAGATAAGATAGTGCAGCGCTGCATCACGCTAACTGGTTTTAATAATGTAGTTGAACGGACATCCGGGGAAATTACACTCCCTAGCTTGGCCGGCGGCGTAACTCTAGTAACGACGTTCCATATCATGGACCAGGCCACAGCGTACAACGCCATAGTAGGACGACCATGGGTACATCCCATGAAAGTCGTCCCCTCCAGTCTGTACCAATTGATTAAATTCCCAACACCATGGGTGATATTCTGTATACACGGAGAACATCATACATCCCGTGAATGTTACCGCATTGCCTTAGACAACACGACCACCCAATTGAGAAAAGACAAAGAAAAAGAATCATAGAAATCAATAGGGTCGAGGTCGAATCAAGACGAGACCGGGGACGTCATCAAGGATCCCGACACGGTCGAAGTTGCAAAATTGACCATTGAAGACCTCGACCCTGTTCAACTAGACCTCGGCGACCATAGAAAGAAGGCCTATATCGGTTGCAAACTTCAGGAACCAGGTAAATTCCGTCAATTCTTAAGAGCTAACACAGATCTCTTTGCTTTTAGCCATGCAGATATTCTGGGCAACCCAAAGGAAATCGCCATGCACAAATTAAACGTTGACCCATTCCACCCCCAGTGAGGCAGGTCAGGCGTAAATTCAACCCTGCTATCAAAGATGCGGTCCGCGTGGAGGTGGAAAAGCTATTAGAGAACGACAGTAGCCCAAGTGGATCTCCAATGTATCGATGGTTAAAAAGAAAATAGGAAATGGAGGATGTGTGCGGACTTCACACATTTGAACAAAGCGTGTTCGAAGGATTCATTACCGTTACCTCATATCGACCAACTCATCGACGCAACAGCCGGGCACGACCTATAAAATTTCTTAGATGCTTATTCGGGCTATAACTAGATCCTTATGGAAGAGGAAGATCAGGAAAAGATCTTGTTCATGACCCACCAAGGAACATATTTTTATAGGGTCTTTCCATTTGGACTATAGAACGCAAGGGCCACTTACCAAAAATTGGTAACAAAGATGTACAAGGACCAGCTCGGCAAAACCATGGAGGTATATATAGACGATATGCTGGTTAAGTCCCAAAGGGCAGAGGATCACATCGATAATTTGAAAGAAACTTTCAACATACTTAGACGGTACGGAATGAAGCTGAACCCGAAGAAATGCGCATTCGGTGTAGCCTTAGGAAATTTTTTCGGTTTTTTGGTATCACGGTGAGGGATCGAGGTCAACCCAAACAAAATAAAAGCCATCTAGGGGATACCAGAACTCTTAACCACCAAAAAACAAGTCCAAAGGTTGACTAGTCGTATAGCCGCCCTATCAAGTTTTATCTCACGACCGTCGGATAGATGCAATAAATTTTTTGGCGTACTAAAATTGGACAACGGTCTCGAATGGACTTCCGAGTGCGTGCACGCTCTGCAAGAACTAAAGGCATACCAATCATTACCGCCTCTACTTTTAAAACCTGAGCCAGGGAGCAACTCCTCATCTACCTAGCCGTATCTAAAGTGGCTGTAAGCATTGTCTTGATTCGAGAAAACAAAGGTATGAAATCTCCCATCTATTACATTAGCAAAACATTCGTCGATGCCGAAACGAGGTACCCACACCTCGAAAAATTAGCTCCGGCCTTGGTTGTAGCTTCATGAAAGCTTAGACTCGATTTCTAATTCCACCCCATCTCGGTCGTTACGACTTTTCCCCTGAGGAGCACTTTGCATAAACCCGAGCTATTGGGGAGGCTGGCCAAATGGGCTATCGAGCTCAGTGAGCACGATATCACAAGTGCTCGCTGACTTCAGTACAAAAATAATGTCTGCGGTCGAAGGGGAAGCCATCCAAGCTTCCTTCCAAACACGAGACCTATGGGTTCTATACACCCATGGCGTATCTATCGCATCACGGTCCGGACTGGGACTCGTACTCGAGGTCCCAACAGGCAAAGTGATTCTCTAGTCCATAAGGTGCCCGGATATGACTAAAAATGAGGCCGAATAGGAGGCCTTAATTGCAGGTTTAAAACTAGCACTCAAATATGGAGCAAAACGGTTGAACCTGTACTGTGATTCCCAGCTTCTAGTCAACCAAGTCACATGGACTTTCTAAATAAAGGAATAAAGATTGCAAAAATACCAAACCGAAATGTGAAAGGCACTTCTTGAGTTCGACTAATGTCAGCTCGATCAAATCCCACGAGTATAGAATGCCGAGGCAGATGGCCTCGCCAAACTTGTCACAGCTACCAAAAGCATCACGACCGGAGACAAAAACATGGTCTCCTCAACTTATCACTAGACCAAGTCGAGGTAGAAGCCATAAACTTAACTTGGGACTGGCGCAATCATATTATCGCATATTTGCAGGACGACACACTCCTTGGCGACAAAAATTAGGCCAAGAAACTGAGAACGCAAGCTGCCAGATACAATATCCTCCACAACAACCTGTACAAGAGGATCTACGGCAGCCCTCTGGCAAAGTTCTTGGGCCCGAACCAAACTCTTCGCCTCCTCGAAGAAGTCCATGAAGGCCATTGCGGGGCTCACTCTGGCAATCGAGCACTCGTCAGATGCCTCATACGGGCCGGATATTACTGGCCCACCATGAAAATGGATGCCTTGAACTTCATGAGGAGATACGAGCAATGCCAAAAGTACACCCTAATGATTCACCAAGCAGGCGAACATCTCCACTCGGTCACCTCCCCTTGGCCGTTCATCAAATAAGGAATGGACATCGTGGGCCCCCTCCCGGCAGGGCGAGGTAATGTACAATTCCTTTTGGTTTTAACTGACTATTTCTCTAAGTGGGTGGAAGCATGAGAATTTGCCCAAATACGGGAACATGAGGTAATCACCTTTATATGGAGAAATATCATATGCTGGTTCGCCCTACCCAAAGAAATCAGGTGTGACAACGGACCCCAGTTCACAGGAAAGAAAATCGCCAAATTCTTCGAGAAGTGGAATTTTAAGAGGATACTCTCAACCCCATATCACCTCGAAAGGGAAACCAGAGTCCTCCAATGAGTCAGCACTAAACATCATGAAGAAAAAGCTCGAAGACGCCAATGGATTGTGGCCGAAAGTACTACCAGAAGTATTATGGGCCTACCGAACAACTCCGAAGACGAGCACGGGAGAGACACCCTAATCTTTGGTCTACGAGACCGAGGCAGTAATACCAGTGAAGGTCGGAGAACCCAGCCTAAGGTACTCCAATAAAAGCGGCACGAGTAACAATTAGTGCAGAAGGCAGGAACTCGACGAACAAAGAGATAAGGCCTACATAACAATGGTCACCCAAAAACAACAAGCAGAACGCTATTACAACAAGAAAGCAAAGGTCAGGCCGCTCAAAGTCGGGGACTACATACTGAAAGCTAAAACTCAAGCAAGCAAAGATCCCAGGAAGGCAAGCTCGGAACAAATTGGTATGGTCCGTATAAAAGCACAACCAAAGCAAACAAGGGTTCATTCCAACTAGAGACAATGGAAGGAAAGCTACTACCAAACAATTGGAATATCAGCCACCTCAAATACTTTAACTTCTTAGAGAAAAAACGTCCCCTAAGTCGTACTCTTTTTCCCCTCACTTGAGTTTTGTCCCATTTGGGTTTTCTCAAAGAGGTTTTTAACGAGGTAGCGAATGGAACGCTTCGAGTCGAAGTATGCGAAGGTAGGGCCGTGGTTACTATTTCATTTCTCGACCTCTCAATACTCTCCATGACGACCTATGAAGGGACAAGATAGACTGGGACTAGGAATGGGACTGGAACGCCAACCAACACCCAAAAATATGTAATTTTCTCCAAGTATGTAATTAAAGCAACAATGTCAAAAGAATAAGAAACTTACGCTTATCAACACACCACTCTCGCATAAAGGTTACGTTCGACCAAGCTCGAATAAATACCTATCGTCCCTCGTCCCCAATCTAACAAAAGGTTATGTTCTATTACGAGGGTCCTCGACCGTAATATAACAAAAGGTTACGTTCGACCAAGCTCGAACAAACACCTACCGGCCCTTTGCCGCAATCTAATGGAAGGGTATGTTCGATTATGATCAAACAAACACCTACCGGTCCTCGACCGCGATTTAACAAAAAGGCTATGTTCGACCAAGCTCAAACAAACACCTACCGGCCCTCGGGCTCGTAGTACCCCCTTTGATTGATCCAGCCTTTTCTTCGCTTCGGTAGTGAATCAGTGATTTAACGAAAGGTAATGTTCGACCTCGCTCGAACAAACACCTATTGACTCTCGGCCACATCTCAACAAAGTAGCAAAAATATACACAAGGTACGGAAAATAAACCAGAGGAAGAGAAAAAGATGCAAAGAACAACATTGATATTTCACATACTTAAACTGTTTACAACAAGCTCATGAAGATGCTGGCAAAAAATATATACACCAAAAAAACCCAAAAGAGGAAACTACTGGTCACCATCATTACGGCCTTCAACATCTGATGTAAATGAAGAATCTATGTTAAATTTTTTAACTGTGGCAAAGATCATGTTTCAGAGCTCAAGTCCAATCATATGGACTTATTTTTAAGAAGTCCAAGAAGCTCAAGATTGATTTCAAGAAGTCAAGATTCTTTCCTTCTTAAAATGTGATTTATTTTATTCCTTTTAGAATAAGGATTTTTCTTTTAGTAGGATTCTAGTTTCTTTTCCTTCTCGAATAGGGATTTTACTTTTGTCTTTAATTATTTTATTTCCTTATTAGAATAGGAATTGTAGTCATCAAAGAAGATACTGTAGGCCTATATAAAGTCTCTTGCCTTGTAGAAGGAATTCACGTTTTTTGAGCTTTACCCTAATTTGCAATAGAGTGTTTTTCTCTATTTTGTCTTCTTTATCCTTATTTTTAGTTCCAAGCAAGGTGGTGATAGTCTTTATCTTATTTTCAATTGCGTGTGGTGTATCTTTATCACGTTAATTGATTCCAAGTGGTGACTTTAGGAACTTTTTAGTTCTTGATCATTCAAGAACACGTTTCTTGATCTAAGTTCGTTCGTTTAATACCCTAGAATCAGAACTTTCATTGAACCTTTACAACACCAATACTTACTTGTTTTGAGCGAATAAATAGTCTTTCTTATAGTTCATATTGTTATCTTTCACCTCGTTTTTGAATCATCAGATTCCGAGTCCTAAAACTTGAGACTCGTTGTTTTTTGAAATTGACCCACAAACCACATTTTCGTTTCAAGATCTTGATCCTGGTCGGTTGGTTCTTTTTTAACTTGAAGAATCACATCAACATCCTTTCCAACTTGGCCCTCAACAGCGTCGCCACCCTGACCATCAATACCCTTGCCTTTTCTCCTCGAGCCGGTCTACACCCTCGCCCCCTAGTCTTCACCGGCCTCAGGCGTAGCGGGATCATAACCACAAGCGACTTGAGCTTCATGAGCGTTAATACGAACGCCTTCGAGGGCAGCCTCAGAAACAGAACCCGCCGCGTGCAAATCTCAAAAGACATCTAAACGGGCCTCGACGTGAATCCACTCCTCATATAAATACCAAGGAACGTTGGGAAAATCTTAAGCATGGGAAGAGGACAATTGTGCCAGTAATTGGGACTTCTATGCCTCCAAAGCAACAACTCAATCGTGGAGGCCAGAAGTCTCTCTTTCCAACTCCCTAATCCTTTCATCGTGTCATTCTTCTTTGAGCCTGGTCATCACTAAATTATTTTCCTGCTCAGAACAGAGAGTTTGAATCACCGCCTCAAGGCACTCTACCTTCCTCAAAGCCTCCAACCGCGCAGACTCCACCTTCTCCAGCTCTTCTAGCTTCTTAGCAACCTCACCACTAAGAGCTTCCGCCCTGAGTTGACATTCCTCGAGTTGGTCGTATAACGCAACTGCTTGATCTTGGAGATCGATGCACTGGACTTCGACCCCCTTGTTAAGCTCTAGTTATTCCTCTTTGCTCCTCAGCATCCCCTCCAAGACGTTACACTTCCCCACCATCCGCACCAATTCCTTGTCTCTAGCCTTCAAATCTTCCCTCAATTGGCGCACATCGCCACCATCACGAAGCTGAAGCTCCCAGTACTTCTCAAGGACTCTAAAGTACTTGTCCTTCAACTTCACATAGATATCTTTGCATCTCTGCTCCCTACGGGCACTCTCAATTTCTAAGACAACTGTCTACAAAACGAACAAATGAAGTTAACAGACTATGAAAGAGCAAAACCCAAGGAAAACAACTAACAACAAATGTACTTACCCGAAGGGCGAGGCCGGAAATACTATTCGATAGGTTGCGATCATTCATAATATTGAGGGACGTATCTTCAACCTCAGAATTAAGAGGGACAAGGGAAGGGACAATCTTCTTGGTATACACGAGAAGATTATGGTCCATCGGGATCGTAACAATCCTCGAACCCCCCTCCAACCTCACTTCGAACTGAGTAAGCCCCTCGTTGATCATCTTCAGCTCTTTTATGTCTATGGCAGAATCGGATCCAACATCCTCCTCTATCATCAGGCGAAGAAGGCACGTCCACCGTAAGACTGGAAGATGAGGCCTCTTTGCATCTTGGAAGAATAGTCCTGTCACGGCCCACCACGTATTTGACCGCATCCTCTACAGGTCGTGTATCCATATCCTCTAAGCAAATGGACTCTGGACTAGCCTTTGGTCTCTTCCCAATATGCATTGTGGCCGTCTCCCGAAGGACGAAGCCGTAATCTCCTACATCGGTGGCCACCGACCTCTCTCTCACGACGTCCACGGCTCTCCTCTTACGAGGCATCAAATCACCCTCACCAGGAAAAGGCTCGTTGTCCTCATCTATAAGTCGGTATAATGGAGAAGCCGAGGACTTCGCGGTCGATGTCTCCATGGCCGAAGAAGGAACAGATTCGTACGTAGCAATAGGAGGGACCGATACACGAGTAGAATCAGCCGCAATAGAAGAAGGGGTGGGAGCTAGGGACGTAGTAGCTTTCCTCTTTCGAAACAAGGGTGCGTGAGCTATTGACCTCTTCGAAGATCCCGTAGCCGAAGCTAAGAAAAACACAGGGAAAGGGAAGTGTCGGCAATGGTAAACAAAAAGAAAAAGAACTAAGACACCAATGATAAAAGGAACTTACCAGCCGAAGGGAGAGCAGTCCTAAATTTCTTAAAGAAACTTGACCACTCACGAAACCCTACAATGTAAGGGAGGAGTCGACCAACCCAGTCAGAAATATATTTGACCGAAGGAGGAAGCGAGGCCTTGGCTGCATGAGAAAAGGACAAGAGGTCAAAACCCACGACCGAGCACAGGAGAAAAATCATATACCTACAAGCAAGGAAATTAGGTACTTACGAGTATAATTCCAAAAATCAAGAAAACCGTCAACGTTGGCCACCTGACGAGGACAATGTGTATAGGATCTTCCTGCTCGTGCTTTATCAAATTCTAGTGTAGTTTATGATATCGTCCCACAGAGATTAGAACATCTATGCTACAGACTTTTAATATTTCAACTACTATTTAAGAGAATCAATTTGATGAAAAGTGAGTGAGGTTTAAAGCTTGTTAGTTACTTAAACAAAAACCAGGAACTTTCGGAAGATTTATAATTTAAAAAGAGTTGGGAATCATTGAATTCACTTTATAATATATTACAATAAAATCTCAATTTTTACATGTATTTCTCTGAGGAATAAGTGCTTATTGCTAATACTATTATATTTAGCTCACTAAGAAGTAGTCAATTAATAGCACTCCGTGAGGTTATGTGATAAATTGAGTTAAAACTAGTTACGATTAGACCGAAATATTTTTCTTGCTTGAATTGTGCTAAGAGGTAGGAAAAGCTTCGTGAGAATAGTTTTACTAAAAAGTCAGTAATCTTGCCTACAACAATTCCTCCGTGAGAATTAAAACTGAGGCAAGCAAGATCACGAACTTGGAATAATATTTTACTAAAAATTGTTGGACTAATCCCTTTGATATCCTCTACAGTCCACCCTAAAGCTCTTTTATGTGCTATTAAGACTTGAATACGTCTTTCTTCTTGTTCGGCAGTCAAAGAAGATGAAATTATTACTGGAAATAATTCTTGCTCAATATAAACATATTTTAAATGAGAAGGGAGAAATTTGAGTTCAATTTTTGGTTGAACTTCTTCTGATTGCATCTCTTTATCCTTTAGAATTGCTTTCCAGTCTTTCAACTTCTTTCCTGATCATGGGATCATCATCTTGTGTAGTGCCTGATTTGGTCAAACATCTTTCCATTGAGTCAGAAATTAATTGATCATCTTTGAATTCACCTGCAAGATCACTAATCATGTCAATAGAAAAACACGAAGATGATGCCTCATTTCCTGAAAATTTTAGTATCTTTTGCATATAAAAAATGACTCTTTCTTCATCAACCCTCAAAATTAGTTGTCCTTGATGAACATCTATGATTGCTCTTCCTGTAGTAAGAAATGGTCTACCCAAAATTATTGGTTCATCAGGGCATTCTTTCATTTCAAGCACTATAAAATCTACAGGGAACACAAACTTATCTACTCATACAAGTACATTTTCAATTATTCCCTTAGGTTTCTTAGTACTTTGATCTGCAAACTGAAGAGAAACACCTATGTCCTTCATTTCACCAAGATCAAATTTTCCAAAGATAGAAAATGGCATCAAATTTATTGAAGCTCCAGATCGCAAAGTGCTTTTTCAAAATATACCCCTCCCAAAGTGCATGGAATGGTAAAACTGCCAGGATCACCAAGTTTTTGTGGTAGCTTATTTTGAAGTATAGCACTATATTTTTCAGTAAGCATTACCACAGAAACTTCTTTCAATTTCCTTTTACTTGACAAAATTTCTTTTAAAAATTTAGCATATGAAGGCATTTGAAACAAAGCATCAGTTAAAGGAATATTAATATGAATTTGTTTCAAGATTTCCAAAAACTTTGCAAATTGATCATCAAGCTTTTCTCGTTTCATTTTTGTGGAAGAGGAATTGTCATAGGTGGGGCAGCCATTTTTCAGAATTTTTTTCTTCCTTATTCTTTATTTCTTTCTCCGTTGATGGTTTAGATGATTTTTCAATATTCTTACCCTTGTCTACCTGTTGTTCTGTTTGGTTCTTTTCATGTCTGTCTTCATAAGGTTCATCAAGTTCCTTACCTGACCGTAAAGTGATGGCCTTAAGATGCTCCTTTGGATTTTTCTCAGTATTGCTTGGTAAAAGACCCTGAATCTTTTCTGACACAAGAGCTGCCAATTGGCTTAACTGAATTTTCAGATTTTTGAGGGATGAATTTTGGCTTTCCATCTTTTCATCAGTGACCTTAATATACTTGTATAAAAGGTCATCAAGACTTGGATGAGCTTGTTGGGGCCTCTGCTGGTATGACCCTGCTTGTTGATATGGTCCTGCTTGCTGATAAGGTCTGTAACTTGATTGCCCATGATTTTGACTCTGGTATCTCGGCAGACCCTGTATCTATCATTTCTGGAAGCTTTGAGAGTTTTCTACACCATTTGGGGTACTCCACTGAAATCCTGGATGCCTTTGTGCCATTGGACTCCCAAAAGGATATGGCTTGTAATCGATGACATTAACTTGTTCATCCTTTTGATTGGTTTCTTGACATTCATGGTTCTGGTGGTTTCCTCCACACATGTCACAAGCCTTAGATTGGTTTGATTGATGTGTATTCATCTGAAAAGATTCAAACTTTTGTGCCAAAGAAACAATCTCATCAACCTGATTTACCATAGCAGCCTTTTTAATGATTACACGCTCAGATGGCCATTGGATAGCGTTCTCAAAAATTTCATTCAATAGTTGCAATGCTTCCTCTGTGGTTTTTCCCATTACAGAACCTCCTGCAGCTACATCTATCATATTTCTAGTAGAGGGTTTTAACCCGTGATAGGAAATGTACAATTGTATATGTTCAGGAATGTCATGGTGTGGGCATTTTCTTTACATTGCTTTCAATCTTTCCCAAGCTTGATAAACTGACTCAGTGTCAATCTGCAAGAAATTAGATATGTCTTGTCTTAACTTTGTGATTTTAGCAGGGAAAAAATATTTGTTCAAAAACTTCTGAGTCATTTGGTCCCATGTCGTAATGGACCCTTGAGGCAAACTTCGCAACCAAGTCTTGGCATCTCCTTTTAAAGAAAAAGGAAATAGCCTTAACTTGATAGTTTCAGGAGGTACTCCATTGTACTTAGCAGCTTCCACAAGTTCTAAGAAATTAATTAAATAACTATGTGGATCTTCACTTGTATCACCACTGAAGATACAAGATTGTTGAATTGTTTGAATCAGGCCGGTCCTGATTTCAAAGTTGTTGGCTGCCACTGGGGGCTTCCTGACACTAGATTTACAGTTGAAGCGATCAGGTCTAGCATAATCCCTAAGGATTATGTTTGTTGCCTTGGTGCCACTTCATCATATTGCTCCTCTACATGGCCTGGTGGTGGGATCTCAAGTGGGTTAATGTCCTCTGCTTCCTGATTTTCCATTTCTTTACAAGCTGCTCCTTGAGAAGACGATGTTTGTTCTTTCCTGCGCAATCGAAGAAATCTTTCAATTTCAGGATCGTAACTAGCCAACTCTTTTATAGAAGAGTGGGTCATAAACTGCTTAAAATTTTGAAAGTAAAAAAAAATTAACATTCTAGTGTAGTAGTAGTAGTAGTAGTAGTAGTAATTAATAACTAAACTAAAGTAAATTTCAAAGATAATATAGATAGTGAAGAAAAACAAATACCACAATATTGTAGATAATAATACTAGTAATTAGTCTAATAATAAAATAAAAATATATATAAAACAATGAAACTAACAAGTAAGTGTCACTAGTAATACTAACAACGAATTGAGATAGTATAGTATTATCAATTATAAACAAAAGTTATACTAGTGAATAATAATGATCAGTAAGAATAACATTGTAGAAGTACTACTACTAACAATAATATTATAATATTATAAAAATAATAATAAATAAACAGTGATAAGAAAATAATAATATGTAACAACAAATTATATTGAAAAATAAAAAAAAATACGTCGAAGTACTGGCAATGAGAAAAAAATGATACAACAAGTGATAGTAGTAATAATAGTTACACTAAATATAATGAAGGAAAGCTAATGATAGCAATGATAGGAAGAAGTACTAATATATTTTTTTCTTCTTTTTAAAGTGTTGTTACAAAAAGAAAACGATAATACTAATATGACAGTAGTAGTTATAGTACTACTTAGTAAATAGTAATAATAATAATAATAATAATAATAATAATAATAATAATAATAATAATAATAACAGATAAATAACAATAATAAGTTCTCAAATTAGTACCAAAATATTTAATCTGAAGTAGAAGTATGCCAATCCCCGCCAACGGAGCCAAAAATTTGATGAGGCTAATGTGTATAGGATTTTTCTACTCGTGCTTTGTCAAATTCTAGTATAGTTTATGATATCGTCCCACATATATTGGAACATCTATGCTATAGACTTTTAATATTTCAACTACTATTTGAGAGAATCAATTTGATGAAAAGTGAGTGAGGTTTAAAGCTTGTTAGTTACTTAAACAAAAACCAATAACTTTCGGAAGATTTATAATTTAAAAGAGTTGGGAATCGTTGAATTCACTTGATAATATATTACAATAAAATCTCAATTTTTACATGTATTTCTCTGAGGAATAATCGCTTATTTCTAATACAATTATATTTAGCTCACTAAGAAGTAGTCAATTAATAGCACTCACTGAGGTTATGTGATTAATTGAGTTAAAACTAGCGACGATTAGACCGAAATATTTTTCTTGATTGAATTGTGCTAAGAGGTAGTAAAAACTTCGTGAGAATATTTTTACTAAAAAAATCAATAATCTTGACTACAACAATTCCTCCGTGAGAATTAAAACTGAGGCAAGCAAGATTAAGAGCTTGGAATAATATTTTACTAAAAATTACTCTCATCTACTATTTTATTCAATGGTTATTATATATGAATTTTGCTTCGTGAGAATTACAAAATCAATATAAAAATAACTTAGAGATAAAAATATGTAGAAGTGATAATAATAATAATTAATTAAAACTATTATTACGGCACAATATAAAGTATAAAAAGAAAGTTTCAAGCCAAGGATGTATTAAACTGAGATAGTATTATATAATATATATNCTAAAAAAAGTCGTTTACTAGTTAGTTTTTAAGAGGGGTTAAGTGCGGTTAAAAAAAAAAAGGGATAGTGACATATAGTATCAATATCAGAATCTGCATGGACAACTCACGTGCTATAGTATTAATATCCTCACAATTAGGGCCTCACTCACACATCAATCTCTCTAGTCTCACTCACGGGCTTACAATGTCATGAAGCTAGCCCGGCAACAATGATATGATGTGTCAATATATAATAACTGATACTGCGATATGATATGAATGCATGTATAAGACTGAGTATGAAATATCAATGAAATAAGGGCTATGAAAACAAAAAATGACCACTATGGGTCCCAAAAATTTCTTCATAAAGCCTAAACATGATATCTAGCAAGATTGAGAGGTCAATTACTTTATCACACGGTGAAAACATAGATATCAATAAAATAGGACCACTATATAGTGCCCTGGAAATAACAAAGTCATAATTCACAGGGTACACGTCCATACGCCCGTCAGCTAGAATGTGCGTCACCTCAACATCAATCACATACCACGTAATTCGGGGTTTCATACCCTTGGCACTAAGTTTAGAAGAGTTACTTACCTCGAACTAGCCAAATCTAATACCGAGCAAGCCAAACGATACTCCACAATGCCATCCTGCGCGTACCGACCTCCGAACGTCTTAAAACTAACCAAAAGCAACTCAAATCAAATAATGCCAGAGGAAGCAAACACAATCGATAAAGGTAGAATCTTTAATCAAAAGCCCAAAATCGGCCAAAAAGTCAAAACATGGGCCCGTACCTCGGAACGTGTCAAAACATACAAAATTTGACAACACATTCAATTACGAGTCCAATCATACTAGTTTTACTCAAATCCGACTCCAAATCGATGTTCAAAACTCAAAAATTCACATTATAAAACTTTAGGCAAAACCCCCCAAATTTCTCTTTAAATTCACAAACAAATTACTAAAAACGAAGTTAGATCTACGAAATATAATCAAAACTGAGTAGAGAACACTTACCCAAATTCATATGGTGAAAATTGCCTCAAAAATTGCCCAATTTCAAGCTCCCCAACTCAAAATATGTTAAATTAACAAAACCCTCGTTTTAACACTGTTCTGCCTCGTTTTTGTTCTAAATAACTCTCAAACTCGCTTTTGATGCCTCCAATGGATTGCTTGGTTTCAATTTTTGGAAATAGTGCATATTTTTAAATATGAAGTCAGTGGCAATTTTGTAATTAATCTGTAAAATCTTGTAACCCAATTCTTAGTAAAATGATCATAAAATCCTCATACGATGTCCAAATTCAAAAATTCTTTTGCTATGGCTCCGTAATTACGATACGGATCTAATGCTTCAATCTAAACAGAAATGGGAGCTCATTTTTCAATGTGGTACCATTTATGTTTAAAGAAACGACGTCGAAACATAAGAAAAACAAGTGCAACACAACCCAAACTTATTTGAAACTCACTTGAGCCCCTCGGGACCTCATACGAACATACCAACAAGTCCCGTAATATAAGACGGACCTACATGAGGCCTCAAATCACACATAACAACATTGAAACGAAGAAACGCACCTCAAATAAAACTTAATGAACTTTCGAACTTTCGACTTCCAAAAAATTACGTCGAAACATATAAAATCAACTCGGAATAAACACAAATTTTACACACTAGTCCTAATACATCACACAGAGCTACTCGTGCCCCCAAACTACTTAGCGATGTGCAAATGCTCAAAACGACCGTTCGGGTCGTTACATGCACGAAGGGTGGTGTCGTGCCATA
This sequence comes from Nicotiana attenuata, assembly GCF_001879085.1. NCBI lineage: Eukaryota > Viridiplantae > Streptophyta > Magnoliopsida > Solanales > Solanaceae > Nicotiana > Nicotiana attenuata. Next base: position 30,916,083 of record NC_031993.1, read on the forward strand.
TTATTAAGAGTAAAAGCACGAAGGATGATACCATGCCACATTATTGAGAGTAAAATCATGAAGGGTGATGTCGTGTCATGTGATCTTAGAGTTAAAGCACAAAGGGTGATGCCGTTTTATTTCATTTATATTGTTATGCTTTTATTATCGTGAGATCATGGAACGATGGGTGTTTCCGTGCAGGTGAGGACGAGGGACATGCATTATAATGTGATATTTGTTTATCGTGTATACGTTTATGCCTTTACCTTGAGCTGATATTGTCGTACTTATAGATCTTGTATGACATGTTGTTAATGTCCTATCCTTGAACTCTATCTCAATTGTTGTTGTGTTGCCCATGTCTTCTACTTATTTAACTTGCAGATACCATGCTTTCTTCCTGATGTTATAACCTCACCCATGTCGTATCTATTCTATTGCACTTTAGTACAAGCCCTTTTTCTATGAGAGTAATTCAAGCCACTACTTGTTAACTTGTATAGATCATGTATTTCCTTCTTATCTGTTATACATGTATATAGGCCTCCACTATGCTAGTTAGTTGAAGTTTATGTTCTTTGTCTTTCAGTTGCTATCATTACTCATATGCTTCCGCCTATTCTATTAATGTTGCCCACATGTATATCCACGTTCACTATTGCTACTTGCGCATTTCCTACTTGGTAATTCCTGTTATCGGTTGGTATGATTATACATATATTGGGCGAGGATGAGATAAAAGCACGAAGGGTGTTGCCGTAATTGACTTGATATCTGAGTACATTCCTCATGCTATGAGAGTTTTGAAGTGACTGTTGTGATTTATTGGTTTCATTCTATGGAAAGGATTGGTCGAGGTACTTGAATATGCCAAATTGTGATCCCTAGTAACACTCGGTTATTGTTTTGTGTATCCGTTTCATGTATATTTCTCTATTATATCATTGTATAGTTCTATTGCTGATTTATAGTGCAGGTTTTACCAATAAGTATCTTTTAACTAAAAAGCCTTGTTACTAATTCGACGAGGTTAGAAAAGATACTTACCAGTACATGGGATCAGTTGTACTGATACTATACTTCTACATATTGCGTGCAGATTTTTGGAGTGGAGCTGTTGGTAATGTCGGGTGTTGACCTTGAAGATGTTCGTGCATTTTGGATATAGCTGCCACTTGTCCTTTGTAGCTTAGAATAATCTGTTGATGTACATTTCAAACTGATCGTGTAATTATTTGTACTAGCTTTGTAAATTCCAAGTCATACAAGCTCAAGAGTCGTACTACCAGTTCTTGAGTCAATTTGGAAATATTCAGATAATTCTTCACCATTTCCCTATAATCTCATTTGGAATGTGTTTTCTGTTATTTGGCTTACCTAACGAATCGAGTTAGGTGCCATCAAGACTTGTGATTTTTGGGTCGTTACAAGGTTATGATATCGTCCCACAGAGATTGGAACATCTATGCTACAGACTTTTAATATTTTAACTACTATTTGATAGAATCAATTTGATAAAAAGTGAGTGAGGTTTAAAGCTTGTTAATTACTTAAACTAAAACTAAGAACTTTCGGAGGAGTAATCACTTGATAATATATGACAATAAAATCTTAATTTTTACATGTATTTCTCTGAAGAGTAATTACTTATTTCTAATACAATTATATTTAGCTCATAAAGAAAAAGTTAATAATAGCACCTCGTGAGATTATGTGATTAATTGAGTTAAAACTAGTGACGATTAGACTGAAATATTTTTCTTGCTTGAATTGTGCTAAGAGGTAGTAAAAACTTCGTGAGAATATTTTTACTAAGAAAATCAATAATCTGCCTACAACAATTCCTCCGTGAAAATTAAAACTGAGGCAAGCAAGATTACGAACTTGGGATAATAGTTTACTAAAATTACTCTTACTCTACTATTTTATTCATTAGTTATTATATATCATTTTGCTTCATGAGAATTGCAAAATCATTATAACTTAGAGATAAAAATATGTAGAAGTGATAATAATAATTAATTAAAACTATTATTACGGCATAATACAAAGTATAAAAAGAATGTTTCAAGCCAAGGATGTATTTAACTGAGATAGTGTAAATATATATACATATATATATATATATATATATGTATATGTATATGTCAAGCTTCATCAACTATTCCAACAAAAAAATATTACTCCATTATGAAGTAAGAAAAAACTAATTTAGAAACAAAGAATTTATGAAGAAATATTATTCTTCTAAAAGAAAGACAACAAGTAGAAAATACTAAAGACAAAAGAGAGAGACCGAAGAGTAGTTTTCTCTCCTAAGACTCTTCTATCACAATACAATATGAGTGCCTATTTATAGAAAATGTGTAGCAAAGGTGAGATGATGTTGTAACTTTAAGTCTTGATGTTGTACTTCAAAACTTGATGTTGTAACTTCAAAACTTGATGTTGTAACTTCAACACTTGATGTTGTAGCTACAACACTTGATGTTGTGATTTCAAAGTTACATTCACTCTTGTTTACCACGTGCATTGCTCTTTTTCCTTCTTGTTTTGCTTGTAGTCCTCTTTCCTCAATTCATCTTTTCTCCGCAAAACTTGTTAGAAAATATAGGAGAATTGAATATATTTATTCATGTTTTACTTAAAAATCCTTATTTATACGTATGAAAATACATGAATAATTATATTCATCACCACCACGTCCTCGGTTCTAACAAAGAAAAAGTTGAACCATAATTGGCGATTAGCTTTGTCGTCCTTCTTCACCACCAAGCATGTCACGCCCCAAACCTGGGGAGGCGTGGTTGCCACTCGGTGCCGTACTGGCCCGAGCGAACCACTTTGTATCTCTTTCTTTTTGTAACTATCATGGGTCAACATGGCCACAACTCGTAATGTATAACTATAAGTGGGCAAACGATGTATCAATGAACCATCGTTATTAAAACATGAATACATATGGGCCATCAAGGCCTCCGACTGTAATGACCCGGCTGGTCGTTTTAAGAGTTATAGCCCCGATCCCCTATTAACTGCTTCCACCGTATCTTTTTCTGCTTATGTGACTTACCGGGAGGTTTCATTTTGGTTTTCGGAGTGTATTGGGACACTTAGTCCCTAAACGGAGGCTTAAGTCTTAGAATTTGGACTCTACTCGAAATTGTGTGAAGACGGCTCCGGAATGGAGTTCCGTCAATTCCGTTATCTCCGTTGGGTAATTTTGGACATAGAGGCGTATCCGGATTGTGTTTTGGAGGTCTGTAGCATATGTAGGCTTGAAATGGCGAAAGTCGAATTTTTGATGTGCTTTGAGGGCACGACTAAGTTTGTATGGTGTTTTAAGACTTGTTTGTATGTTTTGTTGAGGTCCTGGAGGCCTCGGGTGAGTTTCGGGTGCTTAACGGATCAAAAGTTGGATTTGTGCTGTTGCTGAAGTCTTCAGGCATCGGGTGGGGAGACCGCAGGTGCGGGACCGCAAGGTGAGGGGTCGCAAGTGCAAGGTGAATTCCACATCTGCGATGCCTGCAGATGCGCTAGGGAGATCGCAGGAGCGGTGAAGGGTCGAAGAAGCAGACATAGGTCCGCAGGTGCGACTTTTTGATTGCAGAAGCGGACGCCGAGTTTTAAGTGAAATCTGCACCTGCAATGGAATTTCCATAGGTGCGGGACCGCAGATGCGGTGGACCCCTCGCAGAAGCGAGATCACTGGCAGAAAAAGGGCCAAGTCGAGGGTTTTATCCCATTTTCAATTTTGGGATTTGAGAGCTCGGATTGGGCGATTATTTGAGGGATTTTTAGAGAAAGCTTTTGGGTAACGATTCTTAACTCCTTTATGGTTATATTCCACTAATCTATGGTTGATTTCATCATCTAATTAAGGAATTTGGTTGAGAAATTTGGGGGGAAATGGTAGAAGTTCTTCAACTAAGATTTTGGTTTTTGATTGGGATTTTGACATCTGATTTAGATGATTTTTGTACGAGTGAACTCGTGAGTGAATGAGTGTTCATATTTTGTTACTTTTACTCGATTCCGAGACGTGGGATCGGGGAGATTTTTCGGGGCGATTTTCCAATTTCTTACTTTAGCTTTGATTTCATTAGCTATATTAGTTTCTTGTAGTTATATTTATGATATGCAATTGATTTTGGCTAGATTTGGGCTATTCGTAGTCGGATATTTGTGAAAAGCGCATTGTTACAGATTGATTTGAGCTTGGCTCGAGGCAAGTGGCTTGCCTAACCTTGTGGGGGGGGGGGGGGAACTCCCCTTAGGATTTGGTACTGTTTGATATGTGAGCGCTGTGTACGTGAGGTGACGAGTACGTACACAGGCTAATTGTTGTGAAATCCGATTTCTTCTGAGGAATAACCTGTCTTGTTTCTATTGGAGTTATATCATCATGTGTAGTATCGTGTTAGCTTAGAATAGCATGTCTACTTGCCTTAATTGTTTATCTGAACTCTGTGCAGCGTGTTTAGTGAATTTCCTGTTTTCCCTTGACTTGAACTTAGTCCAAACTGTAGGTTTTCTTGCGTTAATTTTTATTTCCGTTGTTTGAGATGCATATTTATTTTGGGACTACGGAACGGTATTTCGGGAGATCCCCTTGCACATTTACTTTGGGACTACGGAGCGGTACTCCGAAAGATCCCCTTGCATATTTACGTTTGGGACTACGAGACGGTATCTCGGGAGATCCCCTGTTGTTATCTCTGTGTACTGAGCTGTTACCTTCTATGATTTCATTCTTGTTAATTTCAGTCTTTATTTTACTGATATCTCATTCTATCTTGTTTTTATTATATATATACCAGTAGGGCCCTGATCTGACCTCGTCACTACACGACCGAGGTTAGGCTTGGCACTTACTGGGTACCGTTGTGGTGTACTCATGCCTTCTCTGCACATGTTTTCGTGTGCAGATTCAGGTACCTCCTACCAGCCTCGTTTTTAGTTGCACAGTTGCTGCCATTCCGTAGACATCAAGGTACATGTGTTGCGTCCGCAGACCTCGGAGTCCCCTTCTATCCCTTCTGATGTTGCTTCCCTTTTATTTATTCTAGTACAGATGTATAGAATAGTTAGAGATTCGTAGAAGCTTGTGACATACGGTGTTCCGGGTCTTGGGAGAGTTGTGTACATTTAGAGAGTAATTTTTTGTATATGCCAAGCGGCATCGCAAATGTTTTATTTAAATTATCTGTTTCTAATAGTTATTAATTTTTAAGTTTTTCATTTCTTTTCCGCAAATGTTAGGCTTACCTAGCCGTAGAGACTAGGTGCCGTCACGACAATTCACGGAAGGATAATTTGGGTCGTGACAAGTTGGTATTAGATCTCTAGGTTCATAGGTGTCGTGAGTCACAAGCCGGTTTATTAGAGTCTTGCGGATCGGTACGGAGACGTCTGTACTTATATTCGGGAGGCTATGGAACTGTTAGGAAAAATTTCACTTCTTTTGACTCCTTGTCGTGCGAAATTGTTGACTTCGAAATTCTAAACTTCTATTTTCTATTCTCTCTCAGATGGTGAGGAAACGTGTAGCCGGAGATGACCATGCACCTGCGCCCCCTGCTAGAGCCGCCAGAGGCTAGGGCCGGGGTAGAGGCCGAGGATACCCACGTGGTGCTGCCAGAGCACCCAAACGAGATGCCATAGAGGAGCCACTTGTAGCTCCCATCGGAGCGCATGCACCTGAGACGCCTACTATTACTACACCAGCTCTTCTGGAGACCCTTGCACAGTTCCTGAGCATGTTCGGTACTCTAGCTCAGGCAGGGTTGATTCCCCTTGCTCCAACCACATCTCAGGCCGGGGGAGGAGCACAGACTCCCCTCGCCCGCACCCTAGAGAAGCGAGTTCAGGTTGATCATATTCTTGAGGTTTTACCGGTGCCACCTATAGCCTCAATTCAGCCCGAGGGTAGGGCAACAGTTTCAGAGGAGGAGGAGCATAGGCTCGAGAGGTACAAGAAGTACGACCCTCCTACATTCAGTGGCCTAGCGTCAAAGGACGCTCAAGGATTTCTGGAGGAGTGCCACCATATCCTCCGTACTATGGGCATAGCAGAGTCGAGTGGGGTTTCTTTCGCTGTGTTTCAGCTTAGAGGAGCAGCTTATCAGTGTTGGCGTGCTTATGAGTTGGACAGTCCCGCTAATGCAGCTTCACTTACATGGACTCAGTTCTCGGATATGTTTTTGAGAGAGTATGTTCCCTAGAGCCTCGGATATGCATGGCGTGCCGAGTTTGAGCACTTGCGCCAGGGTGCTATGACTGTGTCAGAGTATGCAGTTCATTTCAATGATTTGGCTGGACAAGCACCGGCCTTGGTTTCTACAGTTCGGGAGAAGGTCCGTCGGTTTATTGAGGGACTCCATCCCATCATCAGGACTAGCATGGCCCGGGAGTTAGAGATGGATATCTCGTATCAATAGGTTGTGAGTATTGCTAGGAGAGTGGAGGGCATGCTTGCTCGGGAGAGAGAGGCCAAGAGGTCTCGAGAGTCTGGCCATTATTCTAGTGCTCGTGTCCCAGCGACAGTTCGACATGGTAGGGGCTGTTTGAGTCGCCCCATTCATTCAGCTCTTCTAGCCGCCAGTGGTATCCCAGCTACTTCTAGGCCTCAGGAGCCTTATTATGCACCTCTAGTGTCTAGTGTGCCTCCTGCACGGGGTGTATTCAGCGGTCAGTCTAGCAGACCTGGCCCGAGCCAACCACTGTAGCCACACCCTCCCAAAGCTTGTTTTGAGTGTGGCGACACCCGCCATATGATGAGGGATTGTCCCAGGGTGCACCTACACAGACTTCTCAAGCACCGCTTTCTCCACCGGGTCCTCAGGCTATGATTCAAGCATCAGCTACTACTCCACCTGCTCAGCCAGCTCGAGGTGGAGGTCGGGGAGGTAGAGGTTGCCCTATAGGGGGAGGTCAGGCCAGATACTATTCTCTTCCTGCTTGTACAGAGGCAGTTGCTTCTGATTCTGTCATTACAGGTATTTTTCTGGTCTGTCATAGAGATGCATCGGTTCTATTCGATCCAGGCTCCACTTATTCCTATGTGTCATCTTTTTTTGCCTCGTATTTGGGCGTATGTCGGGATTCTATGAGTTCCCCTATTTATCTGTCTGCTCCTATGGGATATTCTCTTGTTGTGGACCGCGTGTATCGGTCGTGTTTGATTGCTCTTAGTGGCTTTGAGACCAGGGCTGATTTATTATTGCTCTGCATGGTAGACTTTAATGTTATCATGGGCATGGACTGGTTGTCGCCCCATTATGCTATTCTTGATTGTCACACCAAGATCGTGACGCTGGCTATGCCAGGCTTACCACGATTAGAGTGGAGGGGTACCTTAGATTACACTCCTAACAGAGTTATTTCATTTCTTAAAGCTCAATGAATGGTTGAGAAGGGGTGTGACGCGTATCTAGCTTATGTGAGAGATGTCAATATTGATACCCCTACAGTTGAGTCAGTCCGAGTAGTGAGGGATATCCCTGATGTATTTCTAGCTGATCTTCCGGGCATGCCGCCCGACAGAGATATCGACTTTGGTATTAATTTGTTGTTGGGCACTCAGCCCATCTCTATTCCTCCTGATCGTATAGCCCCTTCTGAGTTGAAGGAGTTGAAGGAATAGTTACAGAAATTGCTTGATAAGGGCTTCATTCGGCCCAGTGTGTCACCTTGGGGTGCTCTTGTCTTGTTGTGAAGAAAAAGGATGGTTCTATGCGTATGTGCATTGATTATTGCCCGTTGAACAAAGTCACAGTGAAGAACAGGTATCCTTTGCCTCGTATTGATGACCTATTTGATCAGTTACTGGGTGCCAGAGTGTTTTCCAAGATTGACTTGCGTTCAGGTTATCATCAGTTGAAGTTCGGGAGCCAGATATCCCAAAGACTGCTTTCAAGACTCGGTATGGTCATTAAGAGTTCCTTGTGATGTCACTTGGGCTGACCAACGCCCCTGCAGCATTTATGCATTTGATGTACAGTGTATTTCGGCCTTATCTTGATACATTAGTCATCGTGTTTATTGACGACATTCTGGCGTACTCCCGAAGTCGTGAGGATCATGAGCAGCACCTGAGGACTGTGCTTCAGACCTTAAGAGAAAAGAAGTTATATGCAAAGTTCTCAAAATGTGAGTTCTGGTTGGATTCAGTGGCATTTTTGGGTCACGTAGTGTCGGGTGAAGGGATCAAGGTGGATCCAAAAAAGGTGGAGGCAGTGCAGGGTTGGCCTAGTCCGTCCTCAGCTACAGAGATCCGGAGCTTTCTTGGATTGGCATGGTATTACAGTTGATTTTTTGAGGGATTCTCATCTATTGCAACACCTATGACCAGACTGACCCAGAAGGGTGCTCCGTTTAGGTAGACGCTTTCAAAAGCTCAAGACAGCTTTGACTACAGCCCCAATATTGGTATTGCCTACAGGTTCGGGGTCTTATACTATTAATTATAATGCTTCGCGGATTGGTCTTGGCGCGGTGTTGATGCAGGATCGTAGGGTGATTGCCCACGCGTCCAGACAGCTGATAGTGCACGAAAAGAACTATCATGTCCACGACCTTGAGCTAGCAGCTATTGTTTATGCCTTGAAGATTTGGAGGCACTATTTGTACGGTATCCCATGTGAGATCTACACTGATCACCGGAGTTTGCAGCATCTGTTCAAGCAGAAGGATCTCAACTTGCATCAGCAGAGGTGGTTAGAGCTGCTTAAGGATTATGATATCACCATTTTGTACCATCCCGGGAAGGCCAATGTGGTGGCCGATGGCTTGAGTCGCATGGCAGGGAGTTTGGGGAGCTTAGCATACTTGCCAGCAGCAGAGAGGTCATTGGCACTGGATGTTCAGGCCTTAGCCAACCAGTTTGTTAGATTGGATATTTTTGAGCCGAGTCGAGTTTTGGTTTGTGTGTTCTCTCAGTCTTCTCTTTATGACTGTATCAGGGAGCGTCAGTATGATGATCCCAGATCTGCTTATCCTTAAGGACACGGTTCAACACGGTGATGCTAAGGAGGTCACTATTGGGGATGATGGTGCATTGAGGATGCAGGGCAGGCTATGTATGCCCAATGTAGACGGATTGTATGAGTTGATTCTTTAGGAGCCTCATAGCTCGCGGTACTCCATTCATCCGGGTGCCACGAAGATGTATCAGGACTTGAGGCAGCATTATTGGTGGCGTAGAATGAAGAAGGACACAATGGAATATATAGCCCGGTGTCTAAATTGCCAGCAGGTGAAGTATGAGCATCAGCGTTCTGGTGGATTGCTTTAGAAGTTAGAGATTCCGGAGTGGAAATGGGAGCGGATCACCATGGATTTTGTTGTTCGACTCCCACGGACTCAGCGGAAGTTTGATGCAGTTTGGGTGATTGTGGATAGGCTGACCAAGTCAGCTCATTTCCTTCTCGTGATGACTGCCTATTCTTCCGAGCAACTAGCTCGAGTTTATATCCGCGATATTGTCAGGCTTCATTTCATCTCGGTATCTATCATCTCAGACCGGGGTACGCAGTTTACATCACAGTTCTGGAGGGCCGTACAATATGAGTTAGGTACTCGGGTGGAGTTGAGCACACCATTTCACCCTTAGACAGCCGGACAGTCCAAGCGCACTATTCAGATTCTAGAGGATATGCTCCGTGCGTGTGTGATGGAGTTTGGAGGTTCTTGGGATCAGTTTTTGCCACTTGCGGAGTTTATCTACAACAACAGTTATCAGTCCAGCATTCAAATGGCACCGTACGAGGCTATGTATGATAGGTGGTGTCGGTCCCCAGTGGGTTGGTTCGAGCCGGGCGAGGCCAGATTATTGGGTACGGACTGCACAACCCAATCCAGACAGAAAAGTTATGCGGGTCGGAAGGTTCGCGATGTTGCATTCATGGTTGAAGAGCGGGTCTTGCGCTAAGTTTCGCCTATGAAGGGCGTTATGAGGTTTGAAAAGAAAGGCAAGTTGAGCCCAAGGTTCATTGGTCAATTTGAGGTGTTGCAGCCAGTTGGGGAGGTTGCTTATGAGCTTACCTTACCTCCTAGTCTAGTAGGAGTTCATCCGGTATTCCATGTTTCTATGCTCTGCAAGTATCACGGTGATCCATCTCACGTGTTGGATTTCAGCTCAGTCCAGTTGGACAAGGATCTATCTTATGTTGAGGAGCCAGTGGCTATTTTGGACAGACATGTTTGAAAGTTGAGGTCAAAGAACATTGCTTCAGTGAAGGTTCAGTGGAGGGGTCAGCTGGTCGAGGAGGCGACTTGGGAGACCGAGCAGGATATGCGCAGCTGTTATCCTAATCTTTTCACCACTTCAGGTATGCCTCTATGCTCGTTCGAGGACGAACGATTGTCTTAAGATGGGGAGGATGTAACGACCCGGCCGATTTTTTTTAGAGTTATAGCCCCGATCCCCTATTAACTTCTTCCCCCATATCTTTTTCTGCTTATGTGACTTGCCAGGAGGTTTCGTTTTGGTTTTCAGAGTGTTTTGGGACACTTAGTCCCTAAACGGAGGCTTAAATCTTAGGATTTGGACTGTAGTTAGAACAGTGTGAAGACGACTCCGGAATGGAGTTCTGTTGATTCCGTTAGCTCTGTTGGTGATTTTTTGGACTTAGGGGTATGTCCGGATTGTGTTTTGGAGGTCTGTAGCTTATTTAGACTTGAAATGGCGGAAGTCGAATTTTTGGAGATTTCGACCGGTAGTGGACTTTTTGATATCGGGGTCAGAATCTGATTCCGAAAGTTAGAGCAGGTCTATAATGATAAATATGACTTGTATGCAAAATTTGGGGTCAATCGGACGTTGTGTGATAGGTTTCGGCATTAGTTGTAGAAATTTGAAGTTTCAAGTTCATTAAATTTGAATCGGAGGGTGATTCGTGTTTTTAGCTTTATTTGATGTGATTTGAGGGCTCAGCTAAGTTTGTATGGTGTTTTAGGACTTGTTGGTATGTTTGGTTGAGGTCCCGAGAGCCTCGGCTGAGTTTCGGGTGCTTAACAGATCAAAAGTTGGATTTGTGTTGTTGCTGAAGTCTTCAGGCATCTGGTGTTTTCGCACCTGCGGTGGGGAGACATGGGTCCGCAGGTGCACACACACAGGTGCGACCTTTTGATCGTAGAAGCGGACGCCGTGTTTTAAGTGAAACACACACCTGCGATGGAAATTTCGCAGGTGCGGGACCGCAGATGCGGTGGACCCCTCGCAGAAGCAAGATCACTGGCAAAAAGGGCCAAGTCGATGGTTTTATCCCATTTTCAATTTTGGGACTTTGAGAGCTCGGATTGGGCGATTATTTGAGGGATTTTCAGAGAAAGCTTTTGGGTAATGATTCTTAACTCCTTTATGGTTATATTCCACTAATCTATGGTTGATTTCATCATCCAATTAAGGAATTTGGTTGAGAAATTTGGGGGGAAATGGTAGAAGTTCTTCAACTAAGATTTTGGTTTTTGATTGGGATTTTGACATCAGATTTGGATGATTTTTGTACGAGTGAACTCTTGAGTGAATGGGTGTTCATATTTTGTGACTTTTACTCGATTCCGAGAAGTGGGTCGGGGGAGATTTTTTAGGGAGATTTTCCGATTTCTTATTTTAGCTTTGACTTCATTAGCTAGATTAGTTTCTTGTAGTTATATTTATGATATGTAATTGATTTTGGCTAGATTTGAGCGATTCGGAGTCGGATATTCATGGAAAGAGCATTGTTACAGATTGATTTGAGCTTGGTTCGAGGCAAGTGGCTTGCCTAACCTTGTGTGGGGGAACTCCCCTTAGGATTATTGTTTGATATGTGAGCGTCGTGTACGTGCGGTGACGAGTACGTAAATGGGCTAATTGTTGTGAAAACCCTATTTCTACTGAGTAATAACCTGTCTTCTTTCTATTGGAGTTATATCAGCATGTATAGTATCCCGTTAGCTTAGAATAGCATGTCTACTTGCCTTAATGGTTTATAAGAACTCTGTGCAGCATGTTTAGCGAATTTCCTATTTTCCCTTAACTTGAACTTAGTCCAAACTGTAGGTTTTCTTGCTGTAATTGTCATTTTCGTTGTTTGAGCTACATATTTACGTTGGGACTACGGAACAGTATTCCGGGAGATCCCCCTGTTTTGCAAATTTACTTCGGGACTATGGAACGGTATTTCGGGAGATCCCCCTGCACATTTACCTTGGGACTACGAAACGGTATTCCGGAAGATCCCCCTGCATATTTATGTTTAGGACTACGAGACGGTATCTCGGGAGATCCCCTGTTGTTATCTCTGTGTACTGAGTTGTTACCTTCTATGATTTCATTCGTGTTAATTTCTGTCTTTATTTTACTGCGATATCTCATTCTGTCTTATTTTTATTATATACATACCAGTAGGGCCCTGACCTGACCTCGTCACTACTCGACCGAGGTTAGGCTTGACACTTGCTGGGTACCATTGTGGTGTACTCATGCCCTTCTCTGCACATATTTTTGTGTGCAGATCTAAGTACCTCCTACCAGCCTCGTTTTTAGTTACCGATCCTTCGTTGAACGCTAACCTCGTCTATTTTGAGGGCTCGTCAAACCGATTACCTATACCTGCAAGCATTAATGCGGCGTCCACAACAAAAGGATGTCAGTACGAATAATGTACCGAGTATGTTAGGCAGAACTAAAACATAACAATAAGTCAACATTAATTAAAGAGATATAAGAATCAACCTGAATCTCTGTATATTCATACTTATTATACTTATATATATAATGCTTCTCTTTGAGACTATTATCCATATCGTATGATGCATGACTGCCCAACTTATCAGTGGTAACTGCCAGACCAGCCGTAGCTCGGTGGTAAATGCATAACTGCCCAACTGGTGTGGTAAATAATGATACATAACTGCCCAACCGGTGGTAAAGTAAGATGCATGTCTGCCCAACCGGCCGTAGCACGGTGGTAAATGAAGATGCATATCTGCCCAACCAGCCGTAGCACGCTGGTAAATAAAGATACATGTATCACTATATTATAAATATTAACATCTTTATCAAATCTTAAATAGAGACTTAGAAAAATACTTAGACATGCTTGAATATCACTTTACAGGAATGAATCACATAGACATCCTTAACTGCTAAGAGTAGAACCACTTGTGGAATAACATTACGTTTACGTATCGTTACTTGGATCATGCCAAAAGGAAAGAAGGGATAGCCTTAACATACCTGAGCCGATTCTCTTAACAATCCCTCTAACCCACCTCTTTTGCGAAAAACACGTAACGGCGGATCGAAGTAGGAAAAAATCCGTATGATATTCTTGAGAAAGATTGCAGTCTTCTTCCATAGAATACCACTTACGTCTGCTACCATAATATAAATTCACGTTATATCTCCTCCAAATATGGAAATATATGATTGCTCATGTACTTTTGTTGTTGCTATTCATTGAGCTTAAGGGTATTTCTATTATTCTTGCTGTATATATCCTTTGTTTGTTTCCTAGAAAGCCACCTAAATAAGGATCCCCACTTATAACTTCAATGCTTAGCAAGCCTTCTCATCCCAAAATGTGACACCACCGTATGATTCACACATATTAGTCACAACTTACTTTAGTTGTCATATACAATTCTTACACTTATCCACTTAAATCAATAATTAATCAATTATCCACATAATTAAGGATTATCTCAAATTACTTAAAATACTACTCACTTTTAACACACTTTATGTACCTTACTATAATATAATTTACTATCATGGTCGTGTGGTATATTGTATAGCACTAATCCATAAATATCGGGTGTTATAGCTTGGATCGTATTTTATCCCAAAATGTCAAACTTCAGCGATACTCAATTTCTTCTATTCGTTTACCCTCTGATCTTTATAATACTTACTTATCACTTGTTTGACATATCATAAATACTTATAACCTCAAAAATAGTCTTGTCCTCATTCTAAAGTACTACTATTAAAATATTAATAAATCATGGTATCATATAAAATTAATACATACATTATTATTTTATTAAAACATCCATGTAAAAATACATATATTTTTTCAACTTCTAATTTTCCTAATCTCATATAAAGAGTACAAATTTTCGTACGCTTAATTCTTAAAATGGTAAAAAGATAACCTTCTTTTCTTGTGAAAAAAATAACTTCTATCTTTACAATAAAGAAAATCTCATAAACTTTCTCATATTATGTGTATAATTTAAAGCATATCCGAAAGTAGTAATATCAATAACTATATAAAATCATATTTTTGAAACTTTTTTACAAAGATATTCCACTCAAAATACCATATCAAATGTATATAACGGTATCAAGGTTGTTAAACTTACAGAGTCTTACAATAACATAGTCACAAATCCTATATAACCTCATGAATGGTCTTAACCCCTTCAAGCTCATATGGATTACTATGACTCATCCTAATATTAAAGTACGGGATGTAACAAAGCACTTGACTCCTCGGTGGCGAAGATTCAACATCGCCCCTATAAAAGCTAGGGGCGAACATATGTATTAAATGCCCAAGTGTCCGTTCGACCTCGGCTAGCTCGGCAAATTTTGTAAGCATCCTTATAAGTTTATAAACGTATGGCGCGAGTTGAGCTGGGCAAATGCCATAATAACGACAGAATTCCTCTGCCAGCGGAAGGAGAGGGAGAGTGTAGCCGACTTGGAAGGGGTAGGCATGGAAGGCGCAGTACCCAGGACGGTGGACCTGCACCGTATTCCACCCAGCCGGGATTAATTCAATGTGACTGGGAAGGCCGAACTTAGCCTTAAGATCTTCCAATTCCTTCACCGTCATCACTAACCGAGAGGCTCCAGGGTCAGTTATAGGTAATTTGGTGAAATTAGATCTAGAATCAGGGTTGCAGGAACATTCTCATCGTGAGGGGGAAACACCATTGCCAAAGGGATCAAATCACTTCCCTCACCAGACTCAAAAGGCATGTGAAATATATTTTGATAAAAGAAAGATAGGTATCAAACGATGAAGAACTAAGAACAATACAAATCACTGGACAGAGAAGAGGGATTTAAAGCAAGAAAAGAGAAAGAGAGTAATGTAGGATTTCGAAACAACGGAAAACTTAAAACCTCAAAATTGCATCCAAATACCTCTATTTATAAGGGTCTTGGCACCAGGACCGAAAATAGCTCATAATTAAAGAGCACCGGAACCGAAGCGGTAGGTTCAATCAGAGGTCACACGCGAAACGAAGCAACGCATCAGGAATGTAAGCCCTAATGGCAAGGTTTTACGTAAGAAGTTTCAAGGTATCAGTAGTATATTGTAGGTCAATATTGCGGCAAATCATAATGGATGGACAAAAGTCACAAAGTATGAACTGAGATTAGGTCGTCATTCTTAAGATGAATAGTAATGAGGAAGCATTAAAGGACTTGGATTTATACAAATGGGATGAGCAACAAGAGTAAGCTGGAATCTGGTAGCAGACCTCCGCAACGATAAATCGAAGTAAGAATTATGGTATAGTATGGCCTACTTAGATGTAGTAAAGCTAATGACGCCCAGAGGGACAGCTTGACATAATTTTGTATATGTTCACAAAGTGAAGCCTAGAAATTGGCTAAAAGCTGGAGGAAAGAGAAGAAAAGAGTCGCATAGGCGCACATACAAAGTTAGAGTCGTAAAGGCTACACGATGGAAGGTTGCAACAGTTACGAGATTAGAAGGATTCCGACTACAAGTCGTGGTGTGAGAAAGAGTCTTAAAAGGGAGAATGCCCTAGCATTTGGGATTCATTCACAGAATAGTTGCCTAAATGGCAAGAAGAATATTAAAGTATTCGTAGGAGCTATGGGTTATGAGAATGATAAGTGCATCAGTCAACATTCGAGGACGAATGTTCCAAATGGGGGAATGATGTTACACCCCATATTTTCGTACGTAAACGTATGCCATAAGCGAATTGGTGAAAGCTCGAAAATGAGATATTACATCCCGCTTTTTTCGTACGTTAAAGTTTCATCGTAAGTTAATCGACGTAAGTTCAGGAATGAGATTATTTTAAGATTATAAGCATTCTATGCTATTTCAAACAAGTAATGAGTAAATTCGTAAAGGTGAGAAGGTAAGCAAATCGAAGAAAAAGAATTTCGTCGAAGTATGGCATTTTGGGATAAAGTACGGCCCGAGCTAAAATATTCGGTATTTATGGACTAGTACCATACAAGGTACCCCATGGCCATGATAGTAAGGTATATAAAGTATATTAAAAATGAGTAGTATTTTTAGATAATTCTCAATAACGCGGGTAATTGGTTAATTATCGGGCAACGAGATATTACCTAATTACCTAATAAGTGGATAAAGATTAATAACTTCCACCCCACCTCTCCAAAAACGTGGCAATTGGCCACTTTGATAGGTGGCAATTAAATAGCAAAGGAAGGGACACTACATGTCTTGTGAATTATTACACAATTCAAAGACATTAAAGTTTGGCAAATCTAAAAAACGTTAGCCTTCTTCTCACATCTTGAAAACATTAGCTTTCTTTAGCTATTTCAAAAGCTTTCGACAATCAGAATCTTAGGAACTTTTACAATTCAAAAGGCATTAGCATTTACAATCCAAAGAACGTTAGCTACTTCAAAGCTTTCAACAATTAAAACGTTAGAAACAGTGACGATTCGAGCTCCTACAAAGAATATTATACAAATTTTCCCTACTCCAGGTATGTTAAGGCGATCCCTTCTTTTTTTTTTGGCATGATCCAAATTATACAGAAGAAACGAGCAAACGCACTGTTTCCATAAATTATTCTATTCATAGAAATACTAGGGGTGTCTATATTCTTGATTCCCCGTGTGTCATATTATTATATCTTCTGTTCATAGGTCCCAGAAATACGTATTTGATAATGTTTATCCGAAAGGCATATTAATTTTATGGCATTCCGAGAAAATTTTATTAGCGCATTTCTTATGCATTTCATGGATTTATACATGTACATTGACCCATGACCAGATGACGTTATATACGCGTATATATGTATATTATATTTATATGGGATACGGAAAAAAGGTTACGGCGTTATATATGCACCACCACCTGATCAGCCGGTATACGTTGATGATTTGCCCACAGTGGCCGAGATGATATGATGGGATGCCCCCAGAGGCTTGATGAAGTTATGAACACATATACCCATGCATGGTATGGCATTTATACGTATACGCATGACATTTTAAATATTAAAGGATTTCACAGAGCTATTCAGAATTTACATGTCGAGTCTTTTACTCCATGTTTCTCTCATGTCTATTGTTTTCTGATTTTCATTCCTTACATACTCGGTACATTATTTGTACTGACGTCCCTTTTGCCTGGGGACGCTGCGTTTCATGCCGGCAGGTCTCGATAGACAGGTCGAGAGTCCTTCAAGTAGGCTATCAGCTCAGCAGAAGATGTTGGTGCGCTCCATTTGCTCCGGAGTTGCTTATTTGGTCAATATGATTAGTATATGCATTGATTGGTTTGGCGGGGCTCTGTCCTGACCTTTACGATATTATGTATTCTTAGAGGCTTGTAGACAGATGTCATGTATACGGTTTCTTGTATGGCCTTGTCGGCCTAAGTTTCGAGTATATAAAGGATCATGCCGGCCTTATAGGACCATACGTCATATGTATAAGTTTGGATTACATGTTGAAATGTCCAATGTCGAGTATTTCTCCATGTTTTATTCTACTTATCTCACGATAGCCTCTCTGGCTCATTTACCCATAATAGCATGATACAAAATATACGTTACGTAGGTACTCGGTTGAGTAAGGTACCGGGTGCCTATCGCGGCTCATCGGTTTGGGTCGTGGCAACAGCATAGTTTCAGAGAATCGCCCGGAAAAAATAAAGCATTTGAAATAAGCGGCCCACGTAAGGCCACACTGCCAACTCGCCGCAACCACTGCGACCTGCATAGCTCGCTCGATTGTGTCGACCACATAGAACCAGATTCGTTCATCAAACCTGCCTGAAACCGGCCTCAATAAGCGAGGACTAACTGTATGGGTCAAAATCTATCCTTAGAGTATTTAAACCAAGATAGTATTAGGGGAAGAGTTCCCAAGTCGTCATTTGTCGAAATGGCCCGAGAAGCGGCGAGGGGTCGACTCCGACACTTACTAAGGGCCAACAATATAATAACATGAAATTCTAATTAAGCACGATATATAGAGATAAGAATAAAACTCAGAACAAGAAATAGCTGAACAATACTCTCATCATATTTAAGAACTCAAAACACTTCCTTCATTTAAACAAATGATCTCTCAGACAATGAATTCATACAAGTTATGAAAAGGACTCCCAGTTCTATTATCACACACAAATTTCACCGAGGACGTTCGGCACAATCCAACACAAATGTAAACTGTGCACTGCCGAGGGTCGAACGACCCAAACCATAGATGCATCTAATCACCCCGCTCGCAAATCATACATGCGACGCGGTCAAACATAAATTTATCAATAAATCATAATCATTTCTTGATTCTTTTCAAAATAAAGACAATTCAACTTGAAGCTTTTAAATCCTTAGAATTCCTCAACTTAATTCCATTTGATAAAATTAACAAATATAATCAAATAACGGTGTCCACATAGAATGGTGTAAGCCTAAGACTACCCGGACGTAAACAGGAATAGTAGCTACGTACGGACTCTTGTCACATCGTGCGTACGTAGCCCCCACAAATAAATCACATATTAATTAAGTTCACATATGGGGAGATTTCCCTCTTACAAGGTTAGAAAAGAGACTTACGTCATTTCAAGGCCTACTTCCAATTCAAGAATGCGCTCAAACCCTCTAATCGGAGCCGAACAATTCAAAACTATTCAAATAGCGCAAAAAACTAATCAATATATGTTCGAAAGCTTATATTCTAACTATTTAAGTGATTGTCCAACCCTAAATGTAAGGTTTCTAAAATTCACCCCGGTTTCTAAAATTCACCCCGGTTTCTAAAATTCACCCCGGGCCTACGTACCCGGATTCCGGAAATGTTTCAAGAAAGTTATCTCCCATAACCTTAAGAACATAAATATATGATTTTCACTAAGATTCATAATCATTTTCGTGGTAAAATTTTATTTTTATCAAAACCCTAGGATTTCACCTAAACCCATGATTTTTACTAATTTACATGTGATAATCTACCTATAAACTATGTATCTAACTCACATTGTATAGGAATTACTTACCTCAAAGTGTTGGGTGAAATTCCCTCTCTAACAGCTCCAAGAATCGCCCCAAAATGAAATAATGAGCTCAAAAATGCCTAAGTACCGTATTAAATGAAGTCCACTGCCTCCAGCAATTTTCGCACTTGCGGTCATAGGGCTGCATCTGCGCCCTCGCTTCTGCGGACAAAAGTCTGCTTCTACGGAACTCCCCTGGGCCGGCTGGAATCGCATCTGCGGAAGGGTTTCCGCTTCTGCGGTCCCGCTTTTGCGGAGGATGGTCCGCATCTGCGAAAATTGGGTTGCCCTTCCTTGGCCGCTTCTGCAAGGCTTGGCTCGCACCTGCGGCTAGCCAAGTTCAGGTGCGATTATGACAGATCTGGGAAGCTTCAGCTCTTGCTCCAAGTTTCCAACTTGGTCCGAGCCTCATCTGATGCCCCCGGGGCCCCGCCCGAACATATCAACAAGTTTGGAATCATAAAACGGACTCGCTCGAACTCTTGGAACGCCCGAAACAACATTAAAACTAAGAATCGTACCCCAAAACCAATTGAATCAAACTTAAGAACTTCAAGTTCTTCAATTTACTTCCAATACGCTGAAACGTACTTAAACTACTCGGAATGACAACAAATTTAGCGTGAAAGTCTTAAATTACATTAATGAACTACTCCCGGTCTCGAAATTCCGCTTGGACCTCTATATCACCTAAACTTGCTCCAAACCAAATTTAAAGAACTTCTAAAATCTTTAAAGAACCAACTTTCACTATTAGGCGCCAAAACGCTCCCGGAACATCCAAAACCCGATCCGAACATACGCCCAAGTCTGAAATCATCACCGAACCTATTGAAATAGTCAAATCTCGATTCCGAGGTCGTTTACTCAAAATATCGATCGAAGTCAAACTTTGCCTTTTAAGCCAACCTTAAGGAACCAAGTGTTTCGATTTCAACCCGAACACTTCCAAATCCCGAACTAACCATCCCCGCAAGTCATAAATCAGTAAAAGCAAGTACGAAAAGTCTTATTTAGGGGTACCTCTTAAACAAACGTTCATCCTCAAACGGGTTTATATTCATACCTGAAGTGCTGAGTAAGTGTGGATATCTGCTCCGCATGTCCTCCTCAAACTCCCGGGTCGTCTCCTCGACTGGTTGGCCCTTCCACTAGACCTTCACCGCGGAAATCCTATTGGATTTCAACTAGCGATCCTGTCTAGCAACAATGAAAATTGGCTCCTCCTCATATCCCAAGCTCTCATCTAGCCGAATAGTGCTGAAGTCTAACATATGTGATAAGTCGGCGTGATACCTTCGGAGCATAGACACGTGAAAAATCGGATGAACCCCTGATAGACTGGGAGGTAAAGCAAGCTCATAAGCAACCTCCCCAACTCGCATCAACACCTCAAATGGGCCTATAAACCTTTGGCTTAACTTGCCTTTTCTTTCCGTATCTCATGATCCCTTCATCGGCGAGACTTTCAAGAGAACCTTCTCGCCTACCATAAATGACACATCACGCACCTTCTGATCCGCGTAACTCTTCTGTCTGGACTATGCTGTGCGAATTCGTTCCTAAATCAACTTTACCTTTTCCGATGCATCCTTTACCAAATCAGTACCATATAACTTAGCCTCACCGGGCTCAAACCACCCGATAGGAGAACGACATCGCCAACCATATAAAGCCTCAAATGGAGTCATCTTGATGCTGGACTGATAACTCTTTTTGTAAGCAAACTCGGATAAAGGCAAGAACTGATCCCACTGTCCCCCAAAGTCAAACACACATGCTCTGAGCATGTCTTCCAATATTTGAATTGTCCGTTCTGACTGCTCGTCGGTCTGTGGGAACACATAGACGACCCTGGAGTCATAGAACACCATTCTCGCCGATAGAAACCTCCTTGGCACAACCTTGTAGTACTGTCTCTTTGAGAACTGTCAAGTGCGGATCATCAAACTGTCGAGCCTTGATATGCTCCAATAGTGAAGATCGAGCAACAACACATGCGAGAACCCAGCTGGGCTCTGAAATATCCAACCTCACAAGTCTGTTAGCCAAGATTTAAATGTCCAAGGCTAGTGGCCTCTCCTCTGCTGAAATGAATGCCAAGCTACCCATACACTCTGCCTTTCTGCTCAAGGCATCCGCGACAACATTCGCCTTGCCCGGATGGTAAAGAATAATGATGTCATAATCCTTCAGTAACTCAAGCCATCTGCGCTGCCTCAAATTGAGATCCCTTTGCTTGAACAAATGTTGTAAGCTGCGATGATCGGTGTAAACCTCACATGACATCCCATAAAGATAATGCCTCCAGATCTTAAGAGCATGAACAATCGCGGCGAACTCTAGATCGTGCACAGGGTAATTTTTCTCATGGGTCTTCAACTCACGCGAAGCATATGAAATAACTCGCCCCTCCTGCATCAATACACAACCCAAGCCAACGCGTGAAGCGTCGCAATACACCGTATACATCCCCGATCCGGAAGGCAACACTAGAACCGGTGATGTAGTCAAAGCTGTCTTGAGCTTCTGAAAGCTCGCCTCACAATCATCGTACCAACGGAACGGAGAACCCTTTTTGGTCAATCTAGTCAGAGGTGTTGCAATGGATGAAAAACCCTACACAAATCGGCGATAATAACCTGTTAATCCCAGGAAACTCCTGATCTCAGTCACCGAAGTGGGACGAGGCCAACTCTGTACTGCCTCAATCTTCTTGGGATCCATCTTAATACCCTCTTCTGATACAACATGCTCCAAGAATGCCACAGACTCTAGCCAAAACTCACACTTGGAGAACTTAGCATACAACTTCTATTCTCGCAATGTCTAAAGCACCACTCTCAAATGTTGTTCGTGCTCCCCCAGGCTACGCGAGTAAATCAGGATGTCATCAATGAAGAAAATAACAAAGGAATCAATATAAGGCCTGAACATCCGGTTCATCAAATCCATAAACACCGCTGGGGCATTAGTCAAGCCGAAGAACATCACTAGAAACTCAAAATGGCATATCTAGTACGGAAGGCAGTCTTCGGAACATCTGAGTTCCGAATCTTCAACTGATGGTACCCGATCTCAAGTTGATCTTAGAAAACACCCTAGCACCCTGCAACTGGTCAAACAAATCATCAATACGTGGCAACGGGTACTTGTTCTTGATAGTAACCTTGTTCAACTGGCGGTAATCAATGCACATCCGCATAGTCCCATCTTTCTTCTTCACAAATAGCACTAGTGCACCCCAAGGTGATACGGTTGGCCTGACGAACCCCTTTGCTAGCAACTCCTCAAGTTGTTCCTTCAACTCCTTCAATTCTTTTGGAGCCATACGATACGGTGGCATAGATATAGGCTGAGTGCCTGGAGCCAAGTCAATACAGAAATCAATATCACGATTTGGTGGCATGCTTGGGAGGTCAGAAGGTAACACATCGGTGAACTCCCGTACTACTGGCACTGAATCAATCGTCGGAGACTCTGCGGTGGTATCCCGAACATAGGCTAGATATGCCAAACAACCCTTCTCGTCCATATGTCGAGCCTTCAGAAAAGAGATGACCCGACTAGTTGTACTAACAGAGGAACCCTTCCACTCTAATCTCGGTAACTCTAGCATCGCAAAAGTAACAGTCTTGGCATGACAATCAAGGATAGCGTGATATGGGGATAACTAGTCCATGCCTAGGATGACCTCAAAGTCGGTCATATCAAGGAATAGAAGGTCCGCTCTAGTCTTGTAACCACAGAATTGACCACACACGACCCAAAGATCCGATCCACAACCATAGAATCGCCCAAAGGAGTGGACCCATAAATAGGAGTACCCAAGGACTCACGAGGAATATCCTGGAAATGAGAAAACAGAGATGATACCTATGAATAGGTAGATCCTGGATCAAATAACACCGAAGCATCCCTATCGCAGACAGAAATAATACCTGTGATCATGGCGTCTGAGGACACTGCATCTGGTCTTGCCGAAAAAGCATAGAATCTAGCTAGAGCTCCGGCTGGCTGGCCTCTACCTCACTGAACAATAGCTAGCTGACCTCCCCCTACCTGGCCTCCACCTCTAGGACGGCCCCTACCAGCCTGTCCCCACCTCTAGGTGGTCAGACTACTGCTGCTGCAATCATGGGCTGATAACCCTGTTGTACTGCCTTGCCCCGAAGTCTAGGACAGGTTCTCTTCATGTGACCCGGATATCCACACTCGTAACAACCTCTCGGTACCATAGACTTCTGCCCCGAAGTCTGACCTGATGGCCTGAATACCCACTAGAAGGACCCTGAATGGCTGGTGTGCGGTATGAACTCTCTGGCATGGCACTGAAATAGGCACTGGAAAGACCCTGATGAGCTGGTGGGAGATAAGAACTCTCTGGCATAGCACTGAAATAGGGTCGCGCTGGAGCACCCCGAGGAGGTGGTGGTGCTGGATATGTGGGCCTGCTGGGCTTACCATTCCCAAACTGACCTCTGCTCCTAATCGGGGCACTTCTAAACTCTCTAGAGAATCGGGCCCTCTTGTCCTGTTGTATCTGCTCTCTACCCCTCTAGTGATAGCCCTCAATCCTCTGAGCAATCTCCACCACTAGCTGATAATCAGTACCCATATCAACCTACCGAGCCATACTAGCCTGAATACTAGGGTGCAACCCCGCAAACAATCTCTGCACTTTCTCTGCGTCCGTAGGAAGCATCATAAGTACATGGCGAGATAATTGAGAAAGTCTCTCCTCATAGACATCTGACCCTGCTCGAGATGCTCAAACTGACACCGCAACTCTTCCCTCTGGGAGGGTGGAATATACCTATCCAAGAAAAGCCGCGTAATATGGTCCCAAGTCAGGGGAGGAAAACCCACTGGCTTGTCGAGAAGATAAGATTGCCGCCATCTGCGGGCCCTGCCCTCCAATTGGAAAGTAGTGAAATCCACCCCATGCGACTCTAATATCCTTATGTTGTGCAGTGTGTCCCTGCACCTATCAATGAAGTCCTAGGGATCCTCATGTCGCTCACCTCTGAAGACAAGAAGGTGTAGCCTAGTCCATCTGTCCAAGAGCTTTTGCAGCTCGCCGGCCGCAGCTGGTCTAGGCTCACGTACAGCCGCTGCAACTGGCTGGGCTCCGCCCACGGGTAGTGTACCCGGAGTCTGATATACTATAGCTGCATGCCCAGGAGCCTGAGCAATAGTGGTCTGTGCTCCCCCTTCCGCCTGAGATGTGGCTGGGTCAGCTATGTGGCTGGGTCAGCTGGAAATAAACCAGCCTAGGTCATAGAATCCATGAACCGCAGTATACGGCCCATGACCTCCTGAAAGCTCGGTGTTGACATGAAATCTACCGGGGCTGGCTCTGCTGCGGGCACTCGCCCTGCTCCTCAATGATGGGATCCTCTACTGGATCCGCTGGTGGTGCAACTGGGGCAACTCCGGGACGTCCTCTTCCCTACCTCGAGCATGTGTCCTCCCCCGGCCTCTACCTCGGCCTCTAGCAACGGGGGGAGCAGCTCCTCCTGGGTACGGAACGTCTATTGTGCGCGTTCTCACCATCTGTGAGAGAATAAGAGAAAGGAACTTAGTATACCATCAACTGCACGATAGGAGATAAATAATGAGTAGTTTCCTAACACCTTATTGCCTCTCGAAGATAAGTACAGACGTCTCTGTACTGATCCGCAAGACTCTACTAGGTATGCCCATAACTTGTGAGATCTACGTGAACCTAGTGCTCTGATGCCATGTTGTCACGATCCAATTTCCATTTCAGGCCATGATGGCGCCCAACACCGTCATTAGGCAAGCCAACACTGATCAAACTAGTGGTTTCCCATTTAAACAAATTGCTAAGTGGATGTTACTTTCCCATTTATTAAAAGATTTAGAAAATTTGCAAATTTAACACAATGAAACGGAAGCAAATGAGTACAAATCATAATCATGTAAACAAATCAAAAATCATAAGTCTACAAGTGTGTGACAAGACCTAGTGTCACAAGTATGCAGGCAATCTAATAGAATATACAAAAGAATGCTAGCCTACTGTCTGAAAAGAAATAGACAGAAAAATATAACATAAAGAAGACTTCAACTGCTGCAGAATGGCTCAGAAGGCAGCTCACCGTGAAGTCTCGAGATGGGGGTCAAATCTGCGCGTCGGACTAGTGGCCAGATGCACCTGCCTCAAATCCTGTACAATTAAGTACAGAGTGTAGCGTGAGTATATAAAAATATGTACCCAGTAAGTATCTAGTCTAACCTCAAAGAAGTAGTAACGAGAAGTCGACTCCGACTCTTACTAAGGGCCAACAATATAATAATATGAAATTCTAATTAAGCATGATATATAGAGATAACAATAAAACTTAAAACAAGAAATAGTTGAACAATTCTCTCATCATATTTAAGAACTCAAAACATTTCCTTCATTTAAACAAATGATCTCTCAAATAATGAATTCATACAAGTTATGAAAAGGACTCCCAGTTCTATTATCACACACAAATTCCACCGAGGACGTTTGGCTCGATCCAAAATACCTGAGGGTCAAATGGCCCGAACCATAGATGCATCTAATCATCTTGCTCGCCAATCATACATGCGATGCGGTCAAATATAAATTTGTCAATAAATCATAATCCTTTCTTGATTCTTTTCAAAATAAAGACAATTCAACTTGAAGCTTTTAAATCCTTAGAATTCCTCAACTTAATTCCATTTGATACAATTAAAAAATATAATCAAATAACGATGTCCACATAGCATGGTGTAAGTCTAAGACTACCCGGACGTAAACACGAATAATAGCTATGTACGGACTCTCGTACGTAGCCCCCACAAATAAATCACATATTAATTAAGTTCACGGAAATTTTCCTCTTACAAGGTTAGAAAAGATATTTACCTCGTCTCAAAGCCTACTTCCAATTCAAGAATGCGCTCAAACCCTCAAATCGGAGCCGAACAATCCAAAACTATTCAAATAGCGCAAAAACTAATCAATATATGTTCGAAAGTTTATATTCTAACTATTTATGTGATTGTCCAACCCTATATGTAAGGTTTCTAAAATTCACCTCCGCGCCCACGTGCCCGGATTCCGAAAATTTTTCAAGAAAGTTATCACCCATAACCTTAGGAACATAAATATATGATTTTCACTAAGTTTCATAATCATTTTCGTGGTAAAATCTCATTTTTATCAAAACCCTAGGTTTTCACCTAAACCCATAAGTTTTACTAATTTACATGTAATAATCTACCCATAAACTATGTATTTAACTCACATTGTATAAGAATTACTTACCTCAAAGTGTTAGGTGAAATCCACTCTCTAAGAGCTCCAAGAATCGCCCCAAAATGAAATAATGAGCTCAAAAATGCCTAAGTCCCGTAATAAATGAAGTCCACTGCCTCCAGCGATTTCCGCACCTGCGGTCATAGGGCCGCATCTGCGCCCTCACTTCTGTGGACAAAAGTCTGCTTCTGCGGAACTCCCCTGGGCCGGCTGACGTCGCATCTGCGAAAGGGTTTCCGCTTCTGCTGTCCCGCTTCTACAGAGGATGGGCCGCACCTGCGGAAAGTGGGCTGCCCTTCCTTGGCCGCTTCTGCAAGGCCTCGCTCGCACCTGCGGCTGGCCAAGCGCAAGTGTGATTATGACAGATTTGGGGAGCTTCAACTCTTGCTCCAAGTTTCTAACTTGGTCTAAGCCTCGGCCGATGCCCCCGGAGCCCCGTCCGAACATACCAACAAGTTTGGAATCATAAAACGGACTCGCTCGAACTCTCGGAACGCTCAATACAACATTAAAACTAAGAATCGTACCTCAAAACCAATTGAATCAAACTTAAGAACTTCAAGTTCTTCAATTTACTTCCAATGCGCCGAAACGTACTTAAACTACTCGGAATGACACCAAATTTTGCGTGCAAGTCTTAAATGATATTACGGAACTATTCCCAGTCTAGGAATTCCGTTTGGACCTCGATATCACTAAAATCCGCTCCAAACCAAATTTAAAGAACTTCTAAAATCTTCAAAGAACCAACTTTCATTATTAGGCGCCAAAACGCTCCCGGGTCATCCAAAACCCGATCTGAACATACTCCCAAGTCCGAAATCATCATACGAACCTATTGAAATCGTCAAATCCCGATTCCGAGGTCGTGTACTCAAAATATTGATCGAAGTCAAATCTGGTCTTTTAAGCCAACCTTAAGGAACCAAGTGTTCCGATTTCAACCCGAACTCTTCCAAATCCCGAAATAACTATCCCCGCAAGTCTTAAATCAGTAAAAGCAAGTATGGAAAGTCTTATTTAGGAAACGGGGTTCTAGAAGACAAAACGACCGGTCGGGTCGTTACATCTATCTAGGGATTTTATTGTTAGCTAAGATTAACCCTCGTTTACATAAATTCAATTATTTGAACCAAGATCTATATTTTTTGGTCAAACAACTTCGACATAATTGGTAAAGTTGATGATATGTAATCAGGAGGTCATGGGTTCGAGCTGTGGAAACAGTCTCTTATAGAAATACAGGATAAGACTGCGTAGAATAAACTATTGTGGTCTGATCTTTTCTCGAACCCCGCGTATAACGGTAATTTAATGCACTATGCTGCCTTTTTTTTTTCAGTTCAATCTGCAGTTCCTATTTTCTCATAGTTATTTCTCAAAACTTTATTAAAGGTTCAAACTAAACTAAACTTGATTGAAACGCCAAAGATATAATATAATGGTGCCGTTGATGGGAAATATTTTACTTGACAAAAAGAAAAGTCAAATTCTTATTTACCAAAACCAAAAATATAAATAATAATAAAATTATTGTCTCGGAAAAAAATTAAAAAAAAAAAGTGACAGAAAGGTTTCTGACTATCTGAGTCATTGTGAGAGATGACGTGACTTGAGCTTACCAAACACACCTTACAGAAAGGCTTAGGTTTTGTTTACTGTCACCTCCTTCACTAAATTTTATGTTTTTTCTCTCAGAACTACACGACAACTATTTTGCACCTCTTTTTAGATGGAGGTTTTTTGTTTTTATAATTTTTTTCTTTTTTCACTCAAAATAAATATATTATGCCATTTTTTGTGTACTTGTTTACACCGTTACAGAATCTCCAAATCAAATTATTCCCTCTGCTCAAAAGCAAAAAAAAAAAAAAAAAAGCAACAAAAAGAAAAAGAAAAAATAACACACAACATGGCTTACAAAGTATAGTTTTAAAATATGTGAATTTTAATGTGAATCCAACCTCTGTTCTTCAAAAAAAAAAATAAGAACCAAAGTCCACTTCGATTATATAACTTAGCTTTTTTTCATATCAATGTTCAAATGTAAATAGTATTGTTAATCTATTAAAATTTTCTTTAATTTCTTCGATGCTTTTTTCGAGCCAGAGTAATTATCAAAAATAGTCTCTTTACCTTCAAAAGATAAGAATAATATTTACGTATAAACTATCTTTTTCAGATGCCACTTATAAAATTACACTAAAATTATTCATTTTATGTGATTGGTCAAACTCTGTCTCGTAAATTAAAATGGAGTAAATAATAATTTAAGCGTTATAAAGTCAAAGTTATTAGAATTAGTTGTGTCAATTTTGACAGAAAGATGAAAGGGCAAAGAGGAGTTTCCTAAGATTTTCCCAATTTACTGTGAAAACTAGGATATGACCGTATACAGTAAAACAGCACAGTCAAATTCTCCTTAATACCCTGCTTCTTCTTTTTTTACTGTTTCTATTTTTTCTCTATCCTACGCGACCGTCACGTGCGGTCTGAACCCATTAACGTTGAGCTTTTCGGCCCTCCCAACACAACCTACAGTCCCACTCTCTGCTCCTCTCTGCAACTACTGCACCCATACACACCATACAGAAATAATACTACTACTCCTACTATATATATATATATATATATATATATATATATATATATATATATAAAAATAGTTTGGTGCATGAAATATTCTCGCATTTATGTACAAGTCCTATGCACAAAACTCTTGTTGTACTCAAGGGCCGAAGAAAGACCGGACCATAAGAGTTTATTGTATGCAGTCTTACTCAACATTTCTGCAAGAGACTGTTACTGTAAGAGGCTATGTTCCACGTTTATGTATAATTATAAAAAATTATGTTGCTTCCCAAAAGCGCAACTAGAAATTCGGTAACTTTTGCTCAAACAATACATTATATAAAGAAATTCATTAAATATTAAAAAAAAAATTAATTTAGGACGCATATATTAATATTTGAAGTTGTTGAACTAAAATTCAGAACTCATATAATTAAAATCTGGTCCTACCACTGTAAGCCATCTATTTTAACGCAAGTATTACTAACTGATTTCACGATATGAATTCATGTCACATAAATACTACGGTAAAGAGCACAGCAACCTGGTGCATATAGCATCCTGTATTTATGCAGGTTTTTGGAATGCCGCACACCAAAGAACGTAATATAGAGTGTCTACCCTAATGAAAGCATTATTAACTCCTTCTACAGCTCGAATTTTGTAACTTATAGTTCACGCGAATACAATTTTATCGTTGATCCGAAACTCGCATTTAATCCTAATGCTGTAGAGAAAGAAGAAATTACTACTAGTACAATAGAAAAGGCTCTTACTTCAACATCAAGATGTCCTTCAAACCAACACTAATTGCAGCCTTTTTTTACTAGTAGCATCATCATAGACTCTGTGTACATCTTTTTCTCTATTATCATTGTCCAGAAAAGAGGATTTGTCTTCACAGACTCATCACTGCAGTAGTAATTATTACACCCTTTTTAGCTTTCTATTTACTCTTGAAAAAAGAAAATAGTAGAATCTTAGGAGTCTGGTTTTAATATCATTAAATGAAAACTTGAATTTTTGCATGAGGATATATAAATGAAATTTAATAGAAAGAGCATTTATCCCATTTCTACCCTCCTTATATATACATTTTCTTCATTACTAGTAATAAATTACTACTGAAGGGGAGTTTTGGAACAACGGTTAAGTTATTTTCGTATAACCTATATGTCACGAGTTTGAGCCGTGAAATATCATCTCCTTTAGAGTGTGGCCCTACCCGAATTATACGTGAACACGAAATATTTTACGTACCAGACTATCCTTTTACTATAATTACTACAGTTACTAATGTGATGTGTATGTGTGAATGAATGGATTGTTGTACTGATACTTCTGTCACTACTGGTAGCTGCTGCTCTTTCTTGGTTGTTGTAATTTCTCATTAGTTTTGGGGTCCTGTTTTTCTGCCTCTTTCTTTGGACCCCACCCACCCTATCCCACCCCCCTAACCCCCCCACCCCCCTCCTAATTATCCCAAGCATCAGTAGTAGTAACTATAGTCTGTAGTAATAATAATTTCTCTTCTCTCTTCACCTTCTTCCTTAATTTCACTCCCCCCATTCTTTTATGTTTTTACTCAAAGGCCCCATTTTGTGGGTATAATTACTATCTTTCGCTTCGATTTTCTTAATATTTTGCTTGTGTTATTATTTGTTGTCCTTTCCGCTACCCAAAACAAGAATAAGGTCCGCGTAATTACTATCCTTCCCAGACGTTATTTGTGGGAATTCATTTGTGAAAAATAAAGAAAGGAAAAAACTTTAATATGTTATTTCTGTCAGCAAAAGACATTATAACAACTATAGTACTACTCAAGACTGCAAAACTGCAAACTTTCAATATTATTAAGTCTTTAGGTGTCCTTTGTTGTTTGCCCATTTGCAACTCTGAACTTAGTAATAAGTTCATTGTATTTCTTAGATACTCTCAACTTGTTTGGTAAATTAGAGAAACCCCTTTTATTTTTATATTATATGTAGAAAAATCAGTGTTGGTTTTATTTTGGTGGTGAAAGAAAGAAAAATGGCAGGAGCTGGTTCAAGAAGAACTGCTTCAGTGCCATCTTTACCACCACCTCGCCCAAAATCACCACCTCAATATCCTGATTTATATGGAAAACGTCGCGAATTCGCCAAAGTTCAAATGCTTGAGAGAGAAATTGGTTTTCTTGAGGTCAGTTTTCTTGTTTAGAATGTTGTTCTAAGCATTAAAGTTGTTGTTTTTAGTTTTTTTTTTTTCATATTTGTTCTTGAGATGAAGAAAAGAATGACTGTAGATTACCTGCTAATGAGGGTTAAGAGCTGAATCTTTGTTTAATTTGATTGTTATTTCACATTAGCTTTGTTTTTTTTTGGTTCCCCGCACGGTGTTCGGTACCCGCATTGGAGCCCGACTATGAATTCGTGCCGTGTAGGGCCCATTCGGGGGAAGCGCTCCCTACCATCATACCCAGGTCTCGAACTCGAGACCTCTGGTTAAGGGAGGAGCAGTCCCATCCACTGCACCACATCCTTTGGTGGTATTTCACATTAGCTTTAGTTAAATCTTTGTTGGGATATATCAAATTGAGGAGCATATTTGTAATTTACTAATATTCCATGTTTGCTTAATTACTGTCATGTGCTAATTTGAACTATTTTAGGTTGAACTTTGTGCAGATTAATATAGAATTAGTGGACCACTTAAATTAATTACTGTCATAAAATTTGAAAAGACATGGAACCTGACATGCTAATTGAATTAAGTAATTAATTAAAATGAACAAAAATGATCCAAGATTCTCTCAAATAGGGTGCTTAGACTTTCTGGCAACCCATTTGTTTTATAAGTTTTGAGTGCTTACTGTTGGAGGATTAACTTAAGCTTTGGTTAAGTTGAATGCAAACCAATAATTTACTTCCACCGGAATTTGTACAACTTGCACATGACTTGCTGCTTAACATTAAAACTTTGGAATCTCATGTTTTTAACCGGTTCCATACTTGTGTTTTTCCATCCTCTTACATTTGGTGGGCCCATCCCGCCGGAGGCGGAGGCATGATTTGAAGCTTTTGAGTATCAAATTCTAGCTCTTTTTAAGTTGATCGGCTCTAAATTTGATAATTTGTATATATCAAATGGATTTCTTAAGACAAAAGACTTTGAAAAAAGTTACTGGATTCGGCCGGACCCGTATCTTCAAGGCTAAGTCCACCCCTGCATCCCTCCCCTCGCCTCGTCCTACTCCTTCCATGATAAATGACGGAAAAGGGGGGGTGGGGGGAAGAAAATAGATGAGATCTATGGTCACACTTATAAAGTAGCATACTGCATCAGGCTTTAGCAGTCTTCAATAAGCGGATTGTTTATCGTTTTTACCTATAAAAACAGAGAAGGTTACCTCACGATCTAACAATTAGTTATCTCAACCTATCCCTGAGAATTTTATGTTGTGTTTCCTGGAGGCTCCTCATTATATATATTTGTGACGTACTGTAACTTGTGTCATTTCGGGCGCATTTCCAGAATTCGCTCCTAGCAAGTGTGTAGACAATTATCTGTTGCAAAATAACCTTGAATTTAACATGCATATAATCGTGAAAAGAATGTCGTTAGTTTCATTGTTGGGATATAAGGAAAAGCTTAATTGAATTTTGATTGAAACCTAAGATTAATGACAAGTGTAATGAGCTGCGACTTAATGTTATAAAATTTACTAGAAACTAGAGAAGAATATATTGGATATTTACAGTTAATTTGATTGCACTTTGCTGTGATGAATGTGAAGTATCTTTAATGATACAACGACTTGCTTTAGATATTTCTGCATGAAGTTATTTTCACTTTGTTCGCCTCATCTCAATTCAAATTCTTATGAGCAGGAAGAACTGAAATCCATTGAAGGACTTCAACCCGCTTCTCGATCCTGTAAAGAGTATGTACTGAGCATATTTTCGACATGTGCATTTATTTCCACATGCCCTGTACTACTGAAGTCATGTGCAATGAATTTATGCATGTTCCTTTAAGGTGGTACCTCTGTGTATTGAATGATGTTTGACCATTTGACAGGGTGACAGATTTTGTGTTGGAACATTCAGATCCTCTTATACCAACGTAAGAAAGTATTCCACAATCGTTTCTACAAACTTTTAAGTGTAATTGTAGTCTTAAATTTTACACTTTCTCATTGCCTTTTAACCCTCATTTCAGAATAAAGAAGAGTCGTAGATCCTGTTGCTTTTGGAAACGGCTCTGGTATGCTAAGTTTTAAGCTTATAATTACCGTTCAAGATTCTATATTGATATATTAGAGTGAGATTCATATACAAATTAAAGAGATAGCGAGTGATTATTTTGACATTAACTGCATGAGAGGACGAAAACTTAAACATCAGAAACTTTTTACACATGACTATGAAATATTCTTAGGTTTTCTTCTAGATAAAAGTTTAGCATCCTGTTAGGCTACTTGCAATATATTGTGCATAATCTATTCAGAGTTATATGAAGAGCCGATACCTTTGCGGGTCATAAGCTAGAAGAATAGAAGGTATATAGTAACCAAGGTTAGTCGCGACTGTGCTTCGACGTGGCTAATGATTTCTCACAATTTTAAGTATTAGCATACTGTTAGGAACAAGTACTTTATTGGTGGCGAATACGCTAGAAGAATAGATAGCTAATAATAACCAAAGTTAGTGGCAATTGCGCCTCAGTGGCCACTGGTTCATATTTTTGTGGGTTGTGCTCTTGCTTCGCTCACAAGCTTCATGAAATTTAGTTTTGGTAATAAGGTCTTTCCGGGTGGAAACGACTTTAAAACGCGTCACAGGGGTCTAAGGCCTGTTTACTTATATACCCAGCATTTTGCCCCACCACTGTTCAAGGTTACACGCGGAGTGACTCTAATACCATATGTAACAACCCAACCCACTAATAATATTGTCCGCTTTGGTCCTAGGCCCGCATGGCTTTAAAACGCGTCATTAGGGTGTAAGGCCTGTTTACTTACAGTCAATTAAGAGGTTACATGTATAAGTGTCAATTGGGGTCATATGAGACTCGCTTATTTGGTTCTCAGGAGCTTCGGTATAATTGGATGTATTGAATGAGTTTAATCACCGTTGTAACTTCTAGTGACAAACTTTTCTTTGACGTTGTAGTGGCTCGTCATGTTTCAATATCTCATGGATGTGCTGCTGGTGCCGGTGTTCTCATATAAAGATGCCAGACTGCTGTAAATGTAATATATGTAACTGCTGCTCATCTGTCAGTTGCTGTTGCTCAATACCTAAGTGTCAATGTTTCTCGTGTCCGCCGTCTAATTGCTGCAGCAAGCCTGTCTGCTGCAAATGGAGTTGCTGTTGCAGCTGTAGCTTTAAATGGCCTTCTTGCTTAAGCTGCTCTTGTAGCCCATGTACATGTTCTTACCCTAAATGTCCAAAGTTAAATTGTAGTTCTTGTTGTAAAAAGTCATGTTTCTGCCCTTGCTACCTTTGTTGCTAGTTGTACTATTAAATCATGCAATAATTCCTATATAAAAGCTTGGTTCTATATAATTGTGAATATCTTTGTTGTTGGCACCTCAGTGCTCTCAAAATAGAAATAATAATTGTTGACTTTTTTTTTTTTATTTTTCCTTTCCTAAAACAAGTACTTAAAGTGTAAAATTCAGTTGCTACATAAATGTTGCCTTTTGGTTATGCAACTGCTGCACCTTTTCCAATTAGCTCATCAAGGTCAGTAAGGATCCAAAACATACCTGAACTCTTAGGGCTCGTTTGGTCTGAAGATAAATTATTCTGGGATTAGTTATGCTGGAATTAATTGTCCTGGTATTATATTTTATTGATTGTTTTGTATGTTGTATTAATCTTGGAATTGTCAGTTTTACTGTTTTATCTTGGGATAACTTATCCTTGGATTACTATTCCATCCTCTGGTTGGTATAAGTTATTTCCGGTACTATTTTTAATCCTCGGTTAACTTATCCCAGGATTAATAATCAAATAAAGGATAAGGCAGTACTAAATTTTTATCGCAAAATTATTTTTGCTTATGCATCATACCAAACGACCCCTTAGTCTTTATGCTGACTAGGCCCTGAAAATTCCTCCCTTTCAAGTGGTAGTGAATAATGGATCAAATTCCTAGATCATGGTGCAAATGTAAAAGGAATTTTTACCTCCTATAGCAAAGGTCAACACCTTATTTATTTTAAATAAATACCATTTAAATAAATTATATTCTATAGATACCTTTTAAGGTTTATAGCAAAATATTTAATTTTGGTTACCTCCTAGCCCTAAGCTACTAAATACGCTAATCAGCAATATTTTCTTTCTCTCTCTACTTTGATACATCCCATTCTCTTCCCCCATCCCATTAAAATCTTCGATTTTCTTCCTCTTCTCTGTCTAGCCAACGATTCTTTCCCTTTCATAAAACAACCAAATTCCTTACGAAATATTCGAAGACCAAGAGGAGTAAACAAAGTTTTTCAACTGAAGCTGTTCAAGCCTCAGTTGGTTATCTTTCTGCGTTGATTTGGGAATACAAAAGTGAGGCAAGGCAAGGAAAACCCTACATCTGAACTTGAATTAGAATTGAAAGGCTTAAGGCTAGGGCACAAATGAGTAGAAATAGCGATTTTCTCCATTTTGGAGTAGAAATTGAGAGGAAAAGAGGGAATCTAGGGAAAAAGGGACCTTTTCTTTTTTGGGTTCTTGATTTGGTTCTACTTATCCTCCAGCTCGACGAGACGACATTAGGGTTGTTCTTGAACAAAGACGACGGAGTTTGGGGCTGAGCAACTTGAATTTTCTGTTAATATATTGCGATGTATTTCAATGTATCTTGCTGTATTTCCATGTATTTCACTATATTTATTGTCTTTTTTTCATTGTATTTCAATGTATCCCGCTGTATTCTATGTATTTCATTGTATTCACTATCTGCTATATGCCATGAATGTATTCATAAGTTTTTTTTAATTAATATAATTTATGTATTCAGATGTATTATATAATTTCTCTGAAGATAGCTATGTTTTTGGGGTATTTTTCGGTTGAGAATCTTTTTTATAACTGAAAATACAAAATTTGTGTGTTATAATTGAGTTTGTTGAGTCATATTAGGAGTCTATTATGTTAATTGATTCACTTTCCGTTTTAAAAACAATGTAATCCCCTATTTCACGCCGTGAATACAGTCGAATACAATAAATCTGTCCAGCTGTAATCCCATGTTTCACTCCATGAATACAGTCGAATACACTCGAATAAAACAACTGATTAGTTGGACTTCTCTGATTCACGCCTATTTTTGCTACTGTATTCATGAATACAATAGGTTAAATACATCAAATACATCTTATAACCACAGAAAAGGTATCTATAATCCGTAATATAGCAAATGGTATCTATAAATGGCTAATTACTACTAAAAGATGGTGCTTTATGAAAATTTCTCAATGTAAAAAGGTTAGTAGTATTGTTCATTTTGGCCCAACAAGTCTCACATATTTGGTCCTTATGGTATGCCATATCGAGCCTAAAAATGTGTATACAATGTGAATTTGTGTTATTGCCTTATAAAGCATTTTCACTTTCTTCTTTCATTTGGACGTGGGATTCACTTAGAGTATGTTTGGAATGCTACCTTAGAAATGGATTTGGGTGTAATTGGGTGTAATTACACAGTTTGACATGTTTGTTTGGTTAAGTAATTACTTGGTCAGCATGGAATTGGGTGTAATTTGAGGGGTGTAATTACACTCTCCAATTCTCAAGGGGGAGGTGAGAATTGGTGGTAATTACACTGTGTAATTACAAGGTTGCTTTATAGTNGACATATTTATTTATATACCAAGCATTTCTCTCGTGTTTTGTCGATGTGAGATTCGCTTAAGGTATCACTTACACCCCCTTGAGACTCAATGATGTGGACTCAGCGTCCTTCCTGAGGTTTGACCCACCACTGCTCAAGGTTGCACGCGTAGTAGCTCGAGGTTTGTCCCACCATCGCTCAAGGTTGCACGCGTAGTGGCTCTGATACCATATGTAAGAGTCCAGCCAGCTAGTGATATATTTTGAAACTACACCTCCTAATATTAAAAATAATGAGTCATTAATAACTTGGCATATAATGAATGATGCAATTAAAATGGAATTCCGTTGTTGAATTTGGTTATAAACTTATCATGTTTCCTAATCTTAAGTTGCAGTGAGACTTACTATTATTACGTTGGAATTTGACATATGTTAAACTATTTTTTTTTAATTATGAAATTGTGTTATATTAATGGTTCCAATTTACTTGTTTTAGTAGTATTGGTTCATATTGTATGTTGTTCATTTTTTAGTTAGAATTTGTCAAACATTTGAATAATGTTATGACACTATATTTATAAATATTAATTTATTTTATCAATCATGAATTCCATGATGTTCTTACAAAACGTATATTTAATTTTTGTAAGTATCTAAACTAAATATTATTAA
Organism: Nicotiana attenuata; assembly: GCF_001879085.1. Taxonomy (NCBI): domain Eukaryota; kingdom Viridiplantae; phylum Streptophyta; class Magnoliopsida; order Solanales; family Solanaceae; genus Nicotiana; species Nicotiana attenuata. The sequence goes on from NC_031993.1 coordinate 30,953,684, forward strand.
TTTAAAAAAAACTAAATATATATATATATATATATATATATATATATATATATATATATATATATAAATTATTTTCTAAATGTATATTCACGAAAAAATATACATTTTAAATATCAAATATAATATCATTTATACTTGTAAAAATTTATATGCTTTATTATATGTATTTGTAAGTTTTGATAATTACTTAATTTAAAATTTAATCTAACTGTGTAATTATACTTGTGCAACCAAACAGTAAACTTGTAATTACACTGTAATTATACTATGACAAACAAACAGGTTATTGTAATTGCACAACTGTGTAATTACTAGGCTGTGTAAATACTACCCAAGTAATTAATTCCAATTATAGGGTGGCTTTCCAAACAGACTCTTAAGGTGTTACATGCATCTTTCTCCATCATGAACATTACGTTATACCCGCTTAAGTTCTCCCTTTATGCTAAAACATTTCGAGAAATGAGTTAGTTTTACTTGTTCATCTTCATTTAATCAGTTGCATGTCTTGTCCATCCGTAGTTATGATCCCAAGGCCCATAAACCTATTGTAGAAATATTCAAAATAAAAATCACACAACATAATCTTAACGATAATATGGTATGATCGCGTAGACAAGGCGTTTCTAGAAAACTATCTCTAGAATAGTAATTTTCCTCACACGGTGCAATTGGTTAATGACCCCACCTGTGAGATTATACTGGGCATGTTGTAGTTTGATGTAAATGGTTAAGGAGAAAGCTTATCCCAGGATACAATGTCTACTCTGGAAATCGAAGTTGTACGCTTTGAATTCTTCTACGAGAACTCAACCCAATTGGAATAAGAATATTTAGAAGTTGGTACATATATATATATATATATATATATATATATATATATATATATATATATATATATATATACTAGTTTCTGAACACGTGGTCACTCAACTTTTAATGGGTAAATCTATAAATTAACTTTGACTTAAGGTGTTCTCTCACACACACACATATATATATATATATATGTTCGAAGGTTCACTTATGTTTCACTGATTTTTTTCCATTACATTAACTTCTTTGGAAGGTCAAAGAGCAGTTAAGAAAAACCATCAGTTTCAGTAATTAATTTACCAACTGCAAAAGTATCTGTTAAATTAGAAAACCACACTTATTTTACATCACAGACAGAGATAACAGGGCTATAATTGCATTGCATAACTTTACTTAGAAAAGAAAATCTAAACTTTGGAGAAACTTCATCCTCCCTATCACTCAATTACTAAAAATACTTCCATTTGCAGATCTGATTACCACAATTTCGTTGGTAAATCAAAGGGAAAAACCATAAAAACATTAGATTAAAGGTGAAAAACCTTTCAGTCTAATAGTTGTGACCAGGAATATGAAACTGGACTCCTAACTTGGTTTTGAGCATTATTCCAAGAAATGGAACCAAATGCACTCTTTCTCATCATGTCAACACCCTTCTTAGACACGAATGTAACGGTGTAACGCAGCCTCTCTCCTACCCTTTTGAATACAAGTTTTGATGGCTTCACGGTTACAGTAACAGACGGGGGAGCATCAATGGTTACCTCATAGACGGATCCTGCAGCTCCCACGTTGGTCACTGCACGGGTGTAACGAACAACCCTTGATTTCCCAAACAAAACTGAGAATGAAGGGTAGTTAATCTGCCCGGGATCAGCAAATTTCTTAGCACAAGTGACATTCGGGCGCTTGACAATGGCTTGTATGTGGTTCAACTCATAGTCTAAGGAGCATAAGAATTTGATGTAGTCCTCCGGGGTAATATCATAGATTAGACCGGGAGAAAGTGCCTTGTGGGGATCAACATGACCTGATCCATGAGCGAAAGGAGTGGAGAGTTGGCCACCTTCAGCGTCACGGAGAGGGGAGTTGGTTGTGTCGCGAACATAGGCAGTCGTCATAAGTGCAGATTTGATCGCGCTTGGACTCCATTCTGGATGCGCTGCTTTCAACAATGCAGCTAGCCCACTGATATGAGGACAGGACATGGATGTGCCTACAAGAGTTCGAAGTGAAAAATGATCAAATAATGTAACAAAATACAATTTTCAAAGTATGAGATTTGTGTCGGATTTTCAAGAAAAATTCAATATCTTGCTATTGTTATTGCTGGTTTCTACTGCTTTGTTTCATATCTTTCCTAAGCCGAAGGTCTATCGGAAACATTCTTTTTACCAAGATAGGGGTAACGTCTGTGTACACACTACCGCCCCCAGACCCCACTTGTGGGATCACACCGGGTGTGTTGTTGTTGTTGTTGTTGTTTCAAGAAAACTCAAAAAGTTCATGAACTTATTTCCAGCCAATAAAGTGATTAAGGTAGGTCCAGAGTGCTCAGATGGGGCAAAGGGTTGATGTTAAATCCATGATAAGGTTATGACCTTTTGTAGTTATGTAGGGACCAACAATCTGGGATTCCTAGGGGACCAGAACCCACTAGTGGAAGACAGACCATACTACTTTTCCTAGGTAGTCTCTTAAATTATTTTAAAAACGGGTCAAATATAGATAAGAATCATATTATCCATTTAGAAAATGAATAACCAATGAGTAACTAATCGATAACCAATGGGTCTAAGTTTTACATTTGTAAGCCTCAAATTGGGGCTTCCTGAAGTTAGGTAGACCAAGAATTCTCCCTAAAGTGATCATATACGAGAAGTCATGGATAATATGGTTACCCATTATCAGCCGGTTAACCCGTTATACGTACTAATATGGATCGGATCGGATCGGATAATTGATCCGTTTTAATTACCCGTTTTCAACCGGAATCATATCCGACCTGACCCGACCCGCCCGTTTGTCACTCCTACCTTGCACATTCCAAGGGATGAATTTCACGCTATTGGCTTATCTATAAAAATAACTTCACATAATGGTCTATAATAAGTGAAATTAGTGACTTGTTACGATAAATTACAATATATTGTTTTCAAATACCATTAGCCTATATTATTGAAATTAATTAATAAATTCATCTCTAGACCTTGTTCATATCGAAACTCCTAACACTCCTACAGCGAGCCCCTCTTAGATTTCTTCTGTGCCTTTCTTGCTATTTTAGCCATAAATTTGATATAGGCTTGGGCACTTGTTTTATTTCATTCACACGTCACATCATACAAATAAGTCTAAATTTTAGTCAATTTTTTTATTGGAAATTGCATTAATACTATTTAATTATAACTAATGTAATTTAGGATTAACTTATCAATGCTACACATGTGAACCCCTCTAAACTTTAGGCATGTGGTCCAGATCACTACGCACCAATTAACCATGTTCCTCTTTTTCCTTTTAAGTGTGTACGATTAGTATTAATAATTGCGAGATCTAATAAATATATAATTAAGGCCATAATTAATCTAAACATTAAAAAAAAAAATTATGACAAAAACTAGCCGTTGTTGGTAATACTTACCAGACATGATGTTGAACTTAGTCCTTCTGGTATCCTTTTCAAGCCCAGTGGGCCCAATAGCCTCAGACCAAGCAGCCAAAATATTGACTCCAGGCCCAATAACATCGGGCTTCAAAATCTGTGGAGTTACAGTATTGGGCCCTCTTGAACTAAACGCAGCCACCACCGGCGACGGTTTCACATTCACCACCGTCCCACCAAAGCTGAGCACGGCGGCCGGATTCTTTTCACTCTTTACATACTGCCTTATAAAATCTCCCAATTTCCTACCGACAGCTACCGCCGGTAACAAATGACTATCCGCCACCAATTCCTCGCCGCTCTCCGCCGTATTCGCTATTATCATCCCAACTCCACCAGCTTCCTTCACTACTAAACCCTTTTCTACTCTCGCATTTGTTCCTCTATCACACAACACTATTTTCCCTCGGACCATTTTCGGGTCAAGTGAACCCGCCAAACAAAGACTTGCGCTACTGTCTGTACTGTAAACTAATGGAACTGCCTTTTTACCCATTCCTTTTCCACTGTATAACGAAACTCCGGTAATCTTTTTCCCGTTACCCAAAGTAGCAAAAGCAGGGAAATCACGATCTATGGTACCGGCACCAACGGTCATGATCCAGGGAGCTGTATTTGCAAGTGAACCTTTAGCTGGACCGCTATTTCCAGCTGAACAAGAAACAACAATTCCTTTTTCCATAGCAGAGAAAGCACCAATAGCAATTGTATCACGATAATAAGGACCCGATCCACCACCCAAAGATAATGAAAGTACATCAACTCCATCTAAAATAGCACGTTCCATACCAGCTAGAATATCAGAACCAAAACAACCAGTAGGCCAGCACACCTTGTACGTAGCTACACGCGCTCGTGGTGCCATACCACGCGCGACACCACTAGCGTACCCGAGAAGGCTAGCGTTCGCCACCGGTGCACCAGCGGCGGTGCTGGATGTGTGGGTCCCATGACCGTCTTGGTCACGAGGTGACTCCGGCTGTCTAGGTTGGTTCGTGAACGAGCCAGAGGCCGACATTTGATAACCTTTGGAGAAAAAACGAGCACCTATCAGCTTTTTGTTGCAATGTACTTTCGGATCGAAATCGGGACCCGATTCACATTCACCCTTCCACCTCGACGGCACATCGGGCATACCGAAATCGTTATAGCTCTTCGACTCCGGCCAAACGCCGGTGTCGAGAACTCCAATAACGACATCCTGAGCAGCATTGTTGAGTTCCTGTGGACTGTGACCAGCCCAAAGACCGAGATCATTATTCAGCCCAAGAAACTCGGGAGTCCTTGTTGTATGAAGTGTGTAAACAGTATCCTCGTAAACTCCAACAACATCATCAGATTGACGGAGAAGTTCAGCTTCATGTGGGTCAAGAGAAGCAGCAAAGCCAGAATAAGCAGTGTCGTAAGAGTAAAGAAGGGATGATTCGTCAGAGGTAGTAGAAGAGGACAAAGATTGGAGCTGAGCATTGTACCAATCATGGTGTGTAGCAAAAGAAGAAGGTATTTGGTGATTTTTCATGTGAACAATGTAAACTTTCTTGGCTAAACATGGCTGAAGAACAAGGAGAGCAACAATGACGGAGAAACAGAGAAAAGAACCCATTTGGAAAAATGGGGAAAATGGGAGATGATTTTAATGGTGTTTTTGTTTATAGGGAAAATATCTCAGTGAGGAAAAAGAGAAAGGAAGAATGGAAAGGAGGAGACAGTCGCCGTGAAATGCGACTGACAGAAGAAGATAGAAAGAAGTATGGAGGACTAATGTCGGGTTTATATTACCAGTAGGGTTATTATTAAGGCTTGGAGTTTTCTCTTTTTACAACAATGCCACAATCGGAGGTGGATTTTTGACCGCCGTGGTTAAATATGAGTTATTAATGCGATTCACATTTTCACCCCACTAGTGCCGCTGTTAAAAAAAAATTCACCATTGAACCTAGCCAATCTCTTTTTCTGATATAAAAATAATAATAATAATAATAAAGTAAAATATAAAAAAATCTCTTTTTCTGATATAGCTCATCTATCCCAAAATATTCCTATATAATAGTAGTACATTTTACTAGGAGGATAAAAAATATATCTATAATTTTTTGTGTAATTTTGGTAATTTATTTATATACTAGTCCGGAAAAAATGTTGAAACAAATTATATATTAAATTTTTATAACCAAATTTACTTGAAAAACTAGTATATTGTCTTGCGAATGCATGCTTTGATGATAGTATACATTGCCTAATTTTTAATACAATTAGAAGAAATAAAGATATTCTGTTTTTTTATTATCTCAAAGGGGTTAATTATGATGTGTAATTGTGTATAGTGATAAAAGTGATGTAATTACTTTCTTGAGCTACTTATTTATTTCTTGAAGCCAGGTAGCTTTGTGGAAAGGAAAATTAAAAGTTACTCCCTCCGGTTCAAAATAAGTAATTGTTTAGTTGTTTTCACACAGATTAAGAAATCCACCTTTTAGCATTAATTAACAATGAAATTGACCGTATTGACCTTTGCTATCTTTTCACATAAATACTTCTAACACATACTCCAACACTATTTACTCCAAGGGCAATGTAGGAAAAAAATAATAAATTCATTCTTGAAATCTGAAAAAATTACTTATTTTGGACCACAAAAAAAAGCCAAAAAATTACTTATTTTGGACCTGAAGGAGTACTTACTTTACTTCAAACTCAAATAGCACCTCCTAGCTTTCTTCTTTACACTTATTGTCTTTTGCATCTATTTATAATATACAATTAAACTTCTCTATAACATATTTGTTTATTTCGAACATTTTTTAATTATTATAAAGGTCGGCTATTGTGGAACGGTTTGACTGTATTTGTCAAATTCATTAAAAATATTTGCTAATATTGTGATTAATAGTCTCATATCACTAAAATAATTCATTAGTTTTCTAGGATCACATCATTAGAAATTAAAGATCTTATCTTTAAGAATGTGATTACCAAATTGCAAACAACCATCTTTTTTTTTTTTTAACTTTTCATTAAAAGAATGTTGCATAAAATACAACAAGGTGTGGCACATTCATAATCATACTCAGGAGATAAAGAACTCTACATCATTGCATGTTTCACATAAAGATCACTAATTACCCTCACTTCTTCCTTTATTTTGACCATACAATAAAATAAAAAAAGTGAAACAGTATATATATAGGTATACAAATTATTCTTTGGCTTTCCAAGATTATGAACTATATTCTTTTACTTTGTTTGGTTTTTTTCACTTTCTTTTGTCCTCTTTGAATAAAGGGTTAGGTTAGAAACATTGCATTATCACTTATAAATGGTCTATCTACTAAGCTTTGATTTCTAGGGCACATAAAGGTAGTTGAATTTGAAACACATTTATTTTCCATCTTATAATTATGTGTTTTGGATACAATGAGGGAGTAGAAAGTTATGAGTTTAATAAAGATGTTAAATCATGATTTGTACCACCATAAATTGCCTTTTCTATTATTTTTATTTGGGATATGCGGACGACTATTATAGTTAATCGTTCATTTTATTTAATATTTCTATTATAATTGTATAAAAGGACTTTATTTGTTAGTTAATTAGAGAGGAAATTTTTATTAGTGGTAAAATCATGACTCTTCTTAATAAAATAAGGTATATGAATCTTGATAAGATGGAGATTAGATATCTTGTAAACAAGAAGAAATGATAGAAATTCGTGTTACAAATTATTTAGTGAAATCCAAACCCTAACCATAGTCCATTCTCAATTACCAAAGGAAATTATAAAGGGACAAGAAAATATGGCCAAAGCTTTTAGGAAGAAAAAAAAGTGTTTTGAAAAAATTAGCTTTTTTTTCAAAAGTATTTTTAAAATTTTAGCCAAACAAAAATTGCTATTTTAATATTGACAAATAGTATTTTTTAAAATTTTTTAACCAAACACATACTTCTATTTTTCAAAGTACTTTTTTCGAAATGCATTTGGGTAAAAAATATTTTTCAAAATAAGCAGATTTTGAAAGGTTGCCAAAAATGCTAGTATAAAGTAGAAAAGGTCCCGATCTACATAAAAATTTACTTGCATGGGATGTTTACACTGATCATAATCACTTATTATGATTAATTAATAAATTAAAGTAAAAAATATTAATTAATCGTAACTTACAGCTTGTTTGGATGGTTGTTACCTATTGTGTCATATCGTATTGTTACTTCAAATACGATGTTTGTTTTGGTTGTTACTTAAATTTATTGTATCGTATCGTTAGATCCGTCGTTACGTAACGGAGAAATATGTCACTTTATGTAACGACCGATTTGGTGTGGTTGCGTCGTTATCTTGTCTTTTTCTCTCATCTCACCGTTCATTATTATTAAATAATTTTATTTTATAATTTACCCTACCTTTTTATATAATAAATATACCCCATATTATAATTTTTTATATATAATATTGCAAGTTTATTCTTCATATTGCTGGTGCGCGATATCATGAAATAACAACAAACGATACAATCTATCAAGATGTTGTATTCATCAAACGATACAGTGCAATACAATATAATACAATACAATATAATACAATACATTATGAAACAGACGTGTAACAACCATCCAAACAAATTGTTAGTTATATTTGTGAAGACATGTATAATGTATTTAAGGATAGGAAAGTTGTTTAAGTCTCCAAAAAAAAGTGCCTCATAGGGACTAGAAAATGTAACGTTGCCCATAATTTGCGACATAAAAAGTAAATAGTGATAGAGACAGGACCATTTTATAAATAAGGAACTTTTACTAAAACAATTCAAAAAGAATTTTTTAGGCTGTTCAATTGATTACGGACAAAATTCTAAATTCCTCTAAATCTCCACTGAATTTCTTTATTGAGATTTCAGTACACTAATTTCGGTCTTTACAGCATTCTTGAGAAAATGACTACTCTGTTTCACGGATATTAATTGCAATTTGGATTAATTATTTTTTAAATTCTAATTTTCCAGTCTGTTAAGCAACGAAAAGTAAATAAAAAGGGTCAATTAGAGAAATTTGAAAGAGAAGTGCATTTAACATTATTAAAGATTGAGACCCCACATTTCATTTTTAGATCACACCTTAATAAATTCAACTGTATCTCTAAAATTTGTTTTTTCCTTCTTTCACATAAGGTTTATATAAGTGGAAATTGAGATTTATTGCTTTGCTAGAAATAGAAAAGAAGAAATCTATTGATGATTAATGAAATTATTTATTTAAAATTGAGGTTTACGTTGAATTCATTTTTAATAAATTTGAACATATTTATCGGATTAAAAAATATTAAAGACCTTCTCTGTTGTATTCTATCCAAAAATATCCAAAAGATATATACCACCAAAATTAATTAATCGATTTGGTTTTATTTATATTTTAGAAAATGAAAGTTCTCGAAATGTTGGCTTGTTATCAATTTAATAGAGAAAAATGGTGAGTAAGAATTTATATTAGCAATTATCAATTATTTGAAAATGAGACATAGTTATTTATATTACTTTAGGTGATTAAGAAAGAAAAAAGATAAAAAAAAAAAAAGATTGTGAGAATTAAACTTATACATATTGTGTTTGCTGATTCGATTGTATTTGTATACATGGAATTAATTTTTACCGTGGATGCGCGCATAAGTGGCCGTTTGGACATAAGAATTGTAAAATTCCAAAAAAAGTTTAAAAAAAATAAAATAAGTGAAAATGGTATTTGAAAATTGTCACGACCCCAATCCCGGACGTGATGGCGCCCAACACTAATGCTAGGCAAGCCCGACCAATTAAATACTCTCAACCCAAATACGCAATCCGTTAACAAATAATACGATTAAAATAGCAAATATCAAGGTTCCAATCCGAAACTAAATAAAATAGTACGGAAAATAATAACGAATATCTGAACATTCCCCAATAGATCTGGAGTCATGAGTCTAGAGCCTCTAGATGTAACAGAGTAATATATCCATAGTATAAGGAAGTCTAGGATATGGAAAGATAAATGAAATAAAGGGGAGGAGTCGGGTCCTGCGGACGTCAGGCAGCTACCTCAACAACTCCTGAAAATAAACTTCACGAAAACAGCAAACAGCTCCACTAAGTCTCCGGAGCACCTGAATCTGCACACATGGTGCAGGGAGTAAAGTGAGTACTTCCAACTCAGTGAGTAATAAACATATATAATGGCTGAAAGTAAGAAATCCCGAAATATTACAATATAAAGTTATAATCAGCTATTCAGAACATAAAACGGTGGGACAACAACAATACCAGGACAAGTAAGACAAATAGGTATAAATGCATGAATGTAATGCAATGCACATGACCGCTGCGGCGCGCAGCCCGGTCCATTTGGGTACCCGCGCTCACTGTGGGGGTTCAGACTCCGGAGGGGCTCCTACAGCCCAAGCGCAATATCATCGTAGCATTCGCTGCGGAGTGCAGTCCGATCCACACTCAGTCCAGATATATATATGCATGCAAGCCACTCGGGCACAGTCAAATTGTCCATTTTTAGTTTCAATTATTAGGAATTATAGAGCTAAGTGTGTAAACCTTTATTTATTTACTAACATTTCAAGGCAGTGTCTAACTCAGGACTGATATCATAAAATATGCTAAGTATCATGGAAGCAGTGATAAGGATCCCTGAAGGATGCAAATGCTAGGCACAAGGCCCGAAACATATTCATAAAAATCCAAGTAGGATGATTACCAAACAATTTCTAGTCAAAAAACACAGTACGAACATCAATCGAAACGGACTAGGTCAAAATCCCAGTCACAATCGACCCCGCACTCGTCATAGCGTACGTGTCTCGCCTCAATATAGCGTCACAATGTGATACACCGGGGTTTCAAACCCTCAGGTCATCATCTACATCTATTACTCACTTCAAGCCGGCCACAAGTCTAGCTCGCTATGCCTTTGCCTTTTGAATCAACCTCTTCGCACGCCGAATCTGATTAAAACCACAACGAATACATTACAATAGGCTAAAGAAACATAACCCAATCGAAAAGACTCGAAAAATACCAAAATTCACGAAGTTGGCAAAACCCGAGCCCCGGGCCCACTTCTCGAAAAATTACGAAATTCACATTACCGGATTCCTCGTCTCGCCACGAGTCCGTACATATAAAATTTACCAAAATCGGAGCTCAAATGCCCCTTCAAATCCCAAATTTTCATTTCAAAACTCAAGCCCTAGTTCTTCAAATTTATACCCAATTTTCCAAGAATTAAAGGTTGATTCTTCAATAAAATAGCATTTCTAGGTCACGAGACTTACCTCCAATCAATTCCCGTCAAAACTCTCTTCAATTTCCACCAAAAAGCTCTTGAGGTGGTTCAAAAATGGAGGAAACAATGAATGAGTCGCGGATGAAATATCATAATTAAACCCTTCTGTCGCCCAGCTTTCCTTCTACGCGAACGCGGTCAACACCCCGCGTTCGCGAAGGCAAATTTTCCTTGTACCAAACGATACCCTACGCGAACGCGTCGACCCTCACGCGAACGCGATGGTCCAGCTTAACCTCCTACGCGAACGCGATACTCCAAACGCGAACGCGATGCACAGGAACGTCCTCTTACGCGAACGCGACTCCCTCATCGCGAACGCGATGAACAAACTAGGTAGGGTCCCCAGGCCCTTCTACGCGAACGCGAGGCCACGATCGCGAACGCAATGACCCAGAAATCACAACTACGCGAATGCGACGGGCACCTCCGCGAACGCGAAGGCCAAAAGTGGCCTGCAACAGCTGTGCATTTTTTGCAACACTCAAAGTCCAAAAATCCTTCCGTTGATCACCCGGAATCACCCCGAGGCCCCCGGGACCTCAACCAAAAACACCAACCTACCCCAAAACATCATACGAACTTGTTCCAATCATCAAAACACATCAAACAACACTAAAATCATCATTTCACATCGGATTCAAGCCTAAGTTTCTTAAAAACTTCCGAATTACGCATTCGAATCACAAGCCCAACCAAACGATGTCCGAATGACCTGAAATTTTGCACACATATCCAAAATCACCTAACGGAGCTACTGCAACTCTCGGAATTCCATTCCGACCCTCGGATCAAAATCTCACCTATCCACCGGAATTCGCCAAAATGCCAACTTGCCAATTCAAGCCTAATTCTACTCCGGACCTCCAAAATCACTTCCGATCGCACTCCTAAGTCACAAATCACCTCCCGAAGCTAACCGAATCACCGGATTCACATCCGAGCCTTCTAACTAATAAGTCAACATTCAGTTGACTTTTCCAAACCAAACCTTCCTTAAAGAGACTAAGTGTCTCATTTACTATCCAAACCAATTCAATTCAACTCTAACTCACCCATTGCTGATAATAAAACATGAAAGAGCAATAAATGGGGGAAACGGGGCTGTAATACATGAGACGACGGGTTGGGTCGTCACAAAAATTAGAGGTATGCTTGGACATGAATATAATTTTGGGTTGTTTTTGAAGTTTTGTGAGTGGTCCGAGTGAAAATTTTGAAAAATGGTTTTTTGAAATTTTTCAATTCGAAAAATTCCAAAATTCATCTTCAAGTAAAAATTAAAAATCTTATAGCCGGACATTGATTTCGAAAAATAGTGAATTTTTATTTTTAAAGAAAAGTAAAAAAATTCTGGCGTGAGGGTAAAAAAGGGGGCCACATTAAGCTAAAAAAAATTATTGGCCATGAATTTGTTCCGTTAGTAGTCGTGGACTCGTGCCTAAAGTAGGGGGAATGTGCAATAAACAACTCTGATGTAAATTTGAAACGGCTAGTATATCATTTCTAGGCTATTCCTCAGTGTGAAGTTTTACCAAAAAAACGAGTGATAACAACATGTCATAAGTGACAAATCTCTTACATTTCTAATAGAGAAGTTTGAGAAAATTATGTGACACGTCAAATATTTATATTGTATTTATCGTTTGTAATTATACTTTTAGCAAAGTTAACATTCATATCTATATTTAAATTTTACAGCAAATATATGAAACAAGATATAAATTGTTTTGAACTAAATCAAGAGAGTAACAAGTTATCACAACTCAATTGGTTAGAGGGCGTGCTTAGTTAGTGGAGGTCTTGAGTTCGACTCTCAACATATGAGCATTTTACCAACTTATCTTTCTGTATTTCTCTATACAACACCTTTTCCTCCTTGGTTACAGTTGATACATGTTATTTTCATTGCGTGAATAAATACAACTGTGCAAACGAATACACTTGATACAAGTCGTATTGGTACAAGCTAGTAACAATTTGAAGAGTAGCTACGAATAGTAATTAGGCAAATTATATTTACACGCCTGTTAAGAAATATTAATTAGGAAAGAGATTGGACTATTCTACGCTTATTTATGTCATAAGATATAATCTCTCTTCATAGAATATTTTATTCTATTTATGTGTTATTTCCATCTTCAAAAACAATTATTACTAAGTGTAAAAAGGGGAAAAAATAATCAGTTTTGTCTTGAACTTCTAAAATGACAAATAATTTGAGACAACTATTTTTAGGAGCCACTGTTTAACCAAAAAGTGTTAAGCCTTTTAGTTAAACTAATTAATGAAGAAAATAGAGGATAAATCCTAGCCAAACATAATTAACTTTAGATCTAAGCATATTGAATACGAGAATCACATAAGACCAAGCTTGCATAACATTTCTTAGGACGATGAAAGAACATCAAATGTAAATGGTAAGCTTATATCTTTGACACCAACTTGCTTTGTATCTGAAAGAGCGAAGAAGAAAAAAAAAGGAATCTCGTTGAGAACTAAGAGATCTATCTTTATTGATTCAATAGTAATGATTACAAAAGCTTGTAACCAAAATCTAGGCTTCTACTTTGTTGTTGAGGGTCTCCTCCCGTTCTTCTGTTCCATTTTCTCTTTTTTTGGAGACTCCCCCTCGTTGCTTTCTTCTGTCATATATATATTACCCATCTTCCCCTTTGTCCAACGGTCTTTAACCAGCATACCCCTTCTTGACTATACCCCCCTTTACTCGCTCAAGCATGACTACATATACTCTGCCGTGCAAGCCTTTCGATGGCTTGATCTCGGCAGTGGACGAGACACTCGTCGCCACTACGCCTTACGGGTGCGTCCATGGCTTGGTCGACCCCTTACCATTCCTTTTAGTGGCAATCCACTTGTGGTCAGATTTTGACCCATACAGTTAGTCCCTCCGCCTGCTGAGGTCGCCTCTTGGCGAGCTCGATGGGCGGATTCTGTTGATTCGAAAGCTAGGAGAAATCTGATCATTATGCGAGGGTCGAGGTCCTTATGGCAAGGTAGCGACGTGACGCTTCAAGAATCTCATCGGACCGTTACATCAGTTCAGAGTTGGGTCGTCACATCAATTCAGGATATCATGAATGCTTACTATGCGTCAATATGGCACACGTTTCCCAAGCGCCGTATCGTTTTCTATGCCCTTTCCGTTTCCTGATTGGCGGCTCTCGGATTTCCCACTCAGGACATTTACGTTTCTGTAAATAGGGGAGCCTCGACTGTTGCGCTTTTCGATTTGTCTAAGAAAGAAATTCTGCAAATTTCCTCCTCCTTCTCTGATATTTCATACTTCTGCTTTTGCTAGAGCTCAATGTGACCATCACCTTTTTTTTTCTTCACCGTTCTTGATTATTTCGATCTAAGAAGGCAAATGGCTAGTACTCATTCTCAATCTGATAGAGCTGTCGGTGCTCCGCTGCCGAAAAACGTATCCCTATTCGAAGAGGGAGCGGAGGTGGTGGAAGACGAAGGATTTCCGACGGTGGATAAGGCAGTTCCTCGTCCGGGGAAAACGAGGACCGATTTTAACAGCCCTGTTGGGGATGAACCGAAGCTTGTTCCCTCCATTATGGATGAGGCAATGATCACGGTGCTCAAAGCTAAGTGGGGAGTTCTTTCTCATATCGAAATGGTGCCAGGGAGGAAGGATATTGTGCATTTACACCGCCCGGGATACTGCGCGTTTTACGCGTATCCCTTTGTTACCGGGTACATGCTTCCCCTTCCTTCTCTGGTGGTGGACTTTTGCCGCTTCTACGAAGTGTGCCCGGCTAAACTCTCTCTGTATGCGTACAAACTCTTTCTTATGCTCATCAAGTACGCAGAGCTGGCCGGCCGAGGAATTTCCCTGGGGCACATGCTTCACATCTTTGCCCCTCATTTTCTTCGGGGTACGATGATCCATATGCACCATCGAGGAACCAAGAGTTTGGTGGTGAAGATGGATGATAAGGCCAATCACAGCTTTTGGGCAAGCTACTTCTACGTGCGGATAGAGCACCTCGTGGCGAACCCGACAGGGTTTCCAAAGACGTGGAACGTCGCTCGTGATTTTTCCTTTGTTTACTTTGTGATCTTTCTTAAGACGGTCGTTGATCGTCCTCCTTTAGGCAACATTGTTGAGGACTTGTTTTTGCTTTTGCAGCCGAGAGACTACCTCCCCCGCTAGTTGCCAATATCCGCGAGTGGGTAGCGCAATTCATCCTCATGCGGTGGGGATTCGTGAGTGGGCGCCCTTCCATGAGAAGTTTGGGCGCAAGTCTCTTACTGGTGAGCCGTCTTGTTGTAGTTTCGCTTTGTTCTCTGCTTCATAGTTTAACTTTATCGTTATATGATCTAATCCCTTCCTGTCGATAGGTCAGAGAGGAGTGAGAAGGACGAGGGCTCCTCCGCTTGCATTCCATCAACCGGCGCCCCCTACCCGGCCTGCATCGAGGGATGCTGCACGGCCTGCACAAAATGCTACCACTCGACCTACGCCCGTGGCCGAAGCCATGCGCGTGGAGGTTACTTCTCGGCCGGAGACTCCGATTCCCGCAATCCGTTTAGCGGGCGAATCTTTCCGCATTGGTAGTGGAAAGGCCCCGTCGAAGAGACGACGGGTAGTGTTGGAAGAGGCTTCTCCGGCCGAAACGCAAGGTCGCCCCTTGAAGACGTTTCGGCCGGAGAAGCCTCTTCCAAAACGTCTTCTGCGTCTTGATTTCGCACTGACTCTTTCCTGTTTCTCTTTTTTCTTTTTTCAGACCTACATGTTGGAGGTTAAGAGTGCTCGTAGGGCCAAGATGCAGGCCGAGATCTTTCTAAAAATGGGCGAGAAGTATCGACGATATCGCAGCAGATGTCGGGAGATGCACGAGCAGCTCAAAGCGGGTTTGGGCACCCAATCCATCAGGGAGGAGTTGGAGAGAAGAGATGAGGAGCTGATGCGGTCTATCTGCAAATGTAGTGAGCTTGAGGAGCAGCTTCTTGCCAAGGACGAAGAGCTTGAGGTGGGCAAAGGGATTGTCGCGGAGTGCAAGGACCTTCAGACGAAGGTATCGTCTCTACAAGATGAGCTTGAGCAGAAAGCCACTAGGGTCAACGCTCTGAGCACCGAATGGACGGAGAAGGTGGACGAGCTAGAGAGGAAATTGGCCAAGATGGAGAGAGTCGAGGATGCTCGAGTGTCGGCTTTAGCGAGGGCGGCGGTGCTAGAGGACACTATCCGCGTCCTTAAGTCTGAGCAGGAATCGGAAAGGGCGACAGCCATACTGAGGGAGGCACGACTAGAGGAGCGGATTGGCGAACTTGACTAGGAGGCTCCGAGCTTGGGAGATCGAGTCGCTTTCCTTGAAGCTGAGAAGGCGCAGTTATTGGCCCAAGCTCCCCCCCAAGAGTTTGCTTCGGTTGCTGTTCCCCACCGCCTGCACGAGCTATGGGTCCATGCTGAGGCTCGACGTGATATCTACATGGACTTGTGGGAGGCGGGGAGTGAAGATGCTCGAGCGAAGGCACGCGAGGCTCGTTTTTCCTGCGGCTACGACCCTGCGACACCGTAGGCGGTGAGGGGGTTGAGGCTGAGGATGGGTTTTCTTCTGATGATGATGGTGCTCGGGAGAGCGCGGTGGAGATGACACCGAGTGAATCTTTGTTGCGACTTCTGTACTTAGTTTTATTTTTTTATTGCTGTTGTTTATTTTCATCTTTTTCTTGAGGGCCTCTTCCGGCCTTTTGTAAGACGCGGCTGTTGCGCGTGTACATTTGAATAAAGTAGTTACTTCGCCTTCGTTTGTGTATCTTCTGACCCTTCTCTTTCTCTCTCTTTTTTTTATACTTTCTTTCTTGGGGAGATCTTCAGATTTCTTCGTGATGAGTCCCTGATATCCTAATCGGGAATCCGAATGAGGGCGGATCTAGTTTGCTAGATTCGAACGAGATTGGATCTCGTTGTGGGGGTTCGAATGAAGTCGCTCCGGACCTACGGGTTCAGGCGAGGTTGACTTCTGATTATTTAACTTGTGCGGAATCAACCTAGATTTGTATATTCGAACAAGGTCAAATTCAGACTTGCTAACTTGGTCGAAGTCAGTTTGGCTCGTACATTCGAGCGAGGTTAGATTTAGAGTTGCCAACTTAGGCGGAGTCAGTTTGACTTGTAAATTTGAGAGATGTCAAAATTAGAGTTGCCAACTTGGGCAAAATCAAATTTTCGGGGCGAGTTCGGCTATGGTCGATGGCCGTAAGGGTGTTAATTTGAGCAAGATCGAATTATAACCCGTCGTAAATTCGAACGAGGTTGAACTTTCCTTTCATTTGGCGATGGCCGTAGTGGTGTTAGTTCGAGCGAGGTCGAAACTGTAACCCGCTGTAAATTCGAATAAGATTGAACTTTCCTTTTGGTGATGGCCGATGGCCTTAGGGGTGTTAGTTCAAGCGAGGTCGAAACTGTAACCCGTTGTATTATTTTTGTTGGAGAACATTTCTTGTCGCCATGTTGTTTACGCGCGCGTCGGGGCAAGTCCCGGTTCGCTTAACTTTGCTTTCATTGGAGAATACTGTGTGTTTCATGGGTGAACCCAGTTTGCTTAACTTTGCTTTCATTGGAGATTGTTTTTCAATAATTGACCTGTGCCGAGCCGTTTCTGTTATTTGTAATATGGTGCGGCTTTGAGGGCTTTGCTCGGTCGTTGCTCGTGAGATGGCGTGGTACGGAACCTTTTCCTGGGGTGTTTTGGCGGTGTTTGTTCCTTGTTCGCGTACCTATGGGAGTGCTCGTGTTCCTGTTTTGAACCAACAAGAGAGAGTGATAAGATAAACCCAAACAAAATTGCATGTTACCTTGGCCTGGCAAGTCGGTGAAAGGAGGAGCGGCACTGTAGGGTTGCTCGCTTCGCCTCGTACTCGAATGATGGTTGCAGATTTGGCAGCCATGTTTGGCTTCGTCATTAATTGCGTCTAGGCTTCTCATGAGTTGGGCTTACCTCGCCCATTGGGATACCGAGGCCGAGTCCCAGTCCGACCCCCTCCGATATGCGCAAACAATAAGGGAAACATGTCATACTTTGTTCATAAAACATCTAGCGTGTGTGGGTACGAAAATAAGACAGGGTATGCTCGCTATTTCAGAGGGTCACACAGTAGGCTATCATCCCTTCCTAAGAAGCGAAGTACGGGCCAGTTTACAAGGTGAATACGTCACATGGGATTGCGGTTGTGCCAAGCGCATAGTGACCGTGATTCTATTTTAAACATGCATATGACGTGCTAAACCCATCGCTACAGGTGAGGCGTGGGTTTTGCATAGACATCGGTCACAATTTCTATTTTATATAGAGATTTGACCTAGACTAGTACGGTTATCTCAAAAGCTTATCTACCATTCTTTTCGAGTTGGTATTTATACCGAGATGGTGAGGTTGTAACAGCCTGGAAGTAATACTTGGCTAGTTTTAGATCTAAAGGGAACTAAAAAATTTGGCTAAGAAATCCCCACAGACAGCGCCAAATGTTTGCCAAAAAAGTGTGTGCCGTTTTAAGTTAACTAAATATAGAAGAAAATAGAGGATAAATCCTAGCCAAACATAATTAACTTTAGATCTAAGAATATTGAATATGAGAATCACATAAGACCAAGCTTGCATAACATTTCTTAGGACGATTAAAGAACATCAAATGTAAATGGTAACTGGTAAGCTTACATCTTTGACACCAACTTGCTTTGTATCTGAAAGAGCGAAGAAGAAAAAGAAGGAATCTCGTTGAGAACAAAGAGATCTATCTTTATTGATTCAATAGTAACGATTACAATCTTGTAACCAAAATCTAGGCTTCTACTTTGTTGTTGAGGGTCTCCTCCCGTTCTTCTGTTCCATTTTCTCTTTTTTTGGAGACTCCCCCCTGTTGCTTTCTTTTGTCATATATGTATTACCTATCTTCCCCTTTGTCCAACGGTGTTTAACCAGCATACCCCTTCTTGACTATACCCCTCTTTACTCGCTCAAGCATGATTACATATTCTGCCGTGCAAGCTTTTCGATGGCTCGATCTCGGCAGTGGCCGAGACACTCGTCGCCACTACGCCTTACGGGTGCGTCCATGGCTTAGTCGACCCCTTACCATTCCTTTTAATGGCAATCCACTTGTGGTCAGATTTTGACCCATACAGCCATGACTGTTAATATGAGACGGAGAGAGTAGTATTTTAAAATTTCTGCTTTCGGAGACTCAAATGTAAGATTTCTCAATTGGATATAGTCGGAATCGAATGCAGATATCAAATACCCAATGAAAAATAGAAAAACACACTTGCATGTCTAATTTTAAACTGTAAAGCACATTCATTACAGCATGTTTGGTTACGCTTCTTTGTTACCAAAAGTATTACTTTTTTTTAAAGTTAAGGTATTTGGCCAAGTTTTATAAAAGTACTTTTAAGGAGCAGCAGAAGTAGTCTTTGAGAAGTAGAAGCACTTTTGAAAAGTATTTTTGAGAATAATATATTTAGAAGCACTTTTTAAAAGATTGGTCAAACATTAGTTGCTGCTCAAAAATATTTTTTAAATTAATTAATCAAATACAAATTGTTTGATTCCTAATTGTTACTGAAAATTACAGCACCTATCTTTCTGAAACAAGCTAACAACTTATCTTTATTATTTTTTTATAAAATCTTATAATTGGTATTTGGTTCTACGTCGAAGCATAATGCCATCCTTATTTATTAATTTTTTTGGTTGATTATTTATTACTTATTGTAATACTCTTTTGTTAACTTAGAGATAAATTCATAATATACACTTTAAATACAATATTATATCAACTGGTGCTATGTCCCCTTTAAAATTGTCTACTCAACACTCTTGTTTTCTTTTTTCCCTTTGATACGACTTTAATGGCCAGTGAAGCAATTGATAAATTTGTGAACAAATTTTAAAGAGTATACAGTCGCCTTTACTCCTAGTTCAATTGTCCATTTTACGGTTAATAGAGTCAAACTTTTCTATAACAGTCAGACGCGGAACCAAAATTTTAAGTTTACGGGTTCGGAATTTTAATCGTTTTAAGTTAATGTGTTTTGAGTTAATAATTTATTTATACATATTCAATAGATTTTTTAAGACAAATACATGGTTCGAACCAAAGTTACAAGGTCTCGGCACTCTAGTTCCGTCCCTGATAACAATCATCCTCTATATAACAAAAGTTCACTATAACAATCAAGATTTTAATTTGGAACAAATTTGCCATGTTATGTTATAATATGTGTTATCCATAATAACACTTTGCTATAGTAGCAAAAATCTATCCAAAACAAATGAGACCGTTACCGAGAGATTTGACTGTATAATATTTACGCTTTCAAAAAGCTAATTTTTCCATATTTGGACTCCGACAATTAATTCTCACCTTAGCACGTCTAGAATCTCAAAATAATTCATCTTGCCAGTATGTGAAATAATGTAAAAAAGAAAAAAAGTAAAACAAAGAAAATACAATGCACACTATTGCACAAAGTTTATGAGTCAATAATTAATGTTTGGCCTCAACGTTTGTCATTTTTCAGTAAGAAATTGTTATGAATTGAACAATTTTTTGTAGCTCTTCATTTTCGTAATTTAGCGACCTAGCTGTTGTACATTAATTAGTATTTCTCCAAAAATAATTAGCTTTCACCTTTTTACTTCTAAGACTAGTATGTATCTTTCTCTTTCTTTTTCTTTTTTCTTTTCAAATTCACATGCAAATATGCAATTATGCTACGTTGTCTAGTTTTCTTTTTTTCTCTTTCATGTGCCTACATTGACTAGTTGAATAACTCCGAAATGACAACTTTTTAGGAGCATAGAACATGCATTCCAATTATTATACAGTCAAATTTTTCTATAACAATCATCTTCTAAACGATTCTTTACTATAACGGTTATATATATATATATATTTTTTACAATAACACTTTGCTATAAAAAATAAAATATATTTAAAATGAACGAAACTGTTATCGAAAGATTTGACCTTATCAAATTGATTGAAAGAATAAAATCATCCAACATTAGCCATAAAAAAATAAAATAAAAAAGCCAAAAGCGGCGGTTTTCAGGAGTCGGTGGATTGGCAATGTGTAAACGAGCTGTTCGCCGCAGCAAATTGGGAAAGAGGGCTTAGCTTAAACGGTGGCTGATTTTATGGGAGTAGCTGTTTGACACATGAGAAATTAAACACTTCTACTCTTTTGGTTCGCACACAAAGTTATACCCATTTTATAATATATAAGAATTATAATATTGGAGTAATAATCTTATAATTATTAGGTGCATTTAAAAAAAATTCTGATGAATGATTAAGTTGGATTAGTACTGTCTACAATTTACGCTTATTTTTATAATAACAAAAGTAAGATGTATAAGGGCAGTCCGATACATAAAACATCTCATATTTATACAGAGTTTGAGGAATAGCGCACCTCATGGGTGTGATGTAGAAAATTTACTCTAATGCAAATATTAGTGGCTCCTTCTACGACTCAAACCCGTAATTTATAGTTCAAACGGAGACAATTGTACCGCTTATCTAAAAATTGCTAATCTCGATATTGGATCCCATGTTAAATTTGGCATATCGTAATATATTACTCCCTCCTATCCGTATTAATTGTCGTGGTTACTAAACATATTTGGTCCAAAATAGTTACCGATTTAAAAGATTCAAGGTATAATTAATTACTTCTTTTCCTTTTTGCCCTTAGTATTAAATGTTCTTAAAAGTAAAATTGACTATATTGCATAGAAAACCTAAGGGTGAATGATCACGCCCAACTATGCCTTATAAAAAGGACAATGCGGTCGTTGTAAATATAATCCGGTTTACAAGTCCGGAGTCGAATCCCGCAGAGAACTAAGGTTTAGCTACAGCTGTTCACTACCACCAAGAAGACAAGCTTGAATAATTTCTAACTTATAGATATTAAGATTCTTCTGTTTAACTAATTAACTAATAAATTAAAATAGTAAATTAACAACTAACGATACTGAGGGTTAGAGAAAAGATTAAGGAGGTCTAGAGTTATGATTTCCCCTATTGCCGGAATCATTCCCGCTATGTCTTCTATAATTTCGCCAAAGTATTCTCTACCGATCATGAGCACTCTTATTACCGTAAATCTCTCCCGAGTAATTACGACAATTTACTAGACGCGCTCTCCCGAGCTACGCTAGCTGGCTTTTAATACAGCTCACTTCAGATCGCACCCAAGGCTTCGTTATCCCTAATCCCACCTTTAAACCCTCGGTTATTAATCCCTCATATACTCTGGGAGTGGTGTTGTTCAACAATTACCTAAATATGCACTCTCTCCCGAGTTATGCATACTAAATAGGCACAGCTAATTGAGAGCTCTTCAATCAACCAGAATATAAACGTAGTTGAACAAATAGAGAAAAGCTATGGCTCAATTATATAAAATCATAACAAGAATTTATCTTACAAAAGGTTCTATCAAACTCTAGATAACAAATTAGCTATTTATAATAGTATGTAAAACTACAATACTAAAAGTCATAACCAACAATGAAAAAAATTGGAAGAGGAAGGAAAAAACTCGTAGAAGAATTCTCCGCCTTGCTCCCAATGTGTTCTTGCCTCCAAGGGTGTTTTCTAACCCTAAAGTAGTGTCTCTCCGCCTCCTTAGGTCTAATTTGTGTCCAAAATATGTCCTCCTCTTGTTCTTGGTCGGCCTCCTTTGTTTAATATAGGGTTTAGGACTTAAAATCCAATGTTTTGCACTTTAGTCCCTGAAATTTTCGCTTCCTGCGCGTTTTTTCCGCGGTCGCGGTGGAACCGCGGCCAAACATGCCCTCTGATTCTTCAGTTGTCCGCGACCATCTTCTACCGCGATTCTGCCGCGGTCGCGGCAAAACCGCAGTTTTTCACCCTGTTCCGTTTGGAATTTGGAAAAATGTAAAACATGAAAGTTGTAGCTCTTTGAGTTAGCTTTCCAACCATATATTGTGGAGCCCAAATGGAGTTCTGAGCAACAAGTTATGTCTATTTTACTAGACAGTGCGCAATATGCCTCCTCAAGTCTTCGTTCGTACTTAATTATCAAATTTGACCCCGAACACGATCCCGGCTTAATTCCTTGAGCTTTTACTCAGACTTCAAAGCTTCAAATCACTTAAATTCATTCCATAACATCTATATAGCTCGGAATCACACCTACAAGGCATAAAACACACAATTAGTGCAAAACACTAGCGATTAAAGCGCAAACTCAATTAAAGTGCAGTAAATTAGAGTGTAATAAGCGACTAAAATATGCAATTATAGCCTATCATCAGTGAAGAATATTAATAAGGGTATAGTAATAAAAAGTCCTTTCATTAATAATTTTTTAAGAGATGTGCGAAAGAAAAGTACGACAATTAAAATGGACCAAAGAGAGCATTATGGTAGAAAAATAATCCTGATTTACCAAATATAAAAATCCAATCAAACCTAGAATAAAATAATTTCCTAATGTTGTATTGGGATTATTCTTCTAATCGCAATAACCAAAGTACACATTGTTCAAACTAAATAAAAATGTCAATGTAAAAATATTATTATAATACAAAATTATTTAGTCATAATTAAGTTACAATAATTATTTTGAAAGACTCAAAATTTTATTTTTCATTGACTGATAGTACATATATTAAGTGCAAATAATATACGAGTAGTAGTATATATTTTGTGAAGGAACGAAGTATAATGGGAGTTGTCACTTTTAGCCCATGATAACAATTATTTATATTCGATAGCCGAAAAAAATATAAATTTTATATATATATATATACTTTAAAATATATACATATATTTTAAATTAATATTTTGACAGTAATTATACAGTGTTAATTTTTCAAATATTAATGTAAGATTGGGCCCAGAAGGAGTAACCGAATATGGAGGCGCCATTGAAGGCCGCAATGGCGCAAACTCCAACACGTATGGGCCCCATGTCCTGTTATTTCATGTTCCACAAATACCGCATGCATTCTTCTAACTTTTCTTTATGTTAATTCGCACTCCCATTATTGGAGTTGTACTAATTTGTAAGTTGTCCAAATATGTGTATACATACGCGGCTATATTTTTTACACTGATTTTAGCTTTTGTGTTAAAGTGAAACATAAGAAATAGAGTTGAAGGGCCAAAATAGAACATATAAAATGAAGTTGGAGGGCCAAAATGGAACAAAGTAGAGATAGAATGCTAAAATGAAAAATGATGCTTAGTTGAGTGGACTACATATGTATATTCATTATATGTATATGTAATGAGTTCAAAATTTATTATTTGTATATATTTGATAAATTTTTTGACAAAAATTATAGGATATGAGCGAAAGTTATGAATTCAGTTAAATCATAGCTTCTACACTGAATACGCCTCTAGCCATGTGGTTTAATCTAATCTCACGTACATTCCATATGATTTGAATTTGTGTAGAAAAGGTTTACTTTGAAAGTAAAGATTTTTTTTGTTTAATCAAAGATGACTTAGTTCAAGATGTTTAATTAAGGATATAATATTTATCACTCCATCATAATTTTTATAATTTTTACTTTTTAAACTTAGTTATTTATTAATTTCTTATAAAATAACATATACATAACGTATCTCTTCTTTCTTTCTTTCTTTCTTTTTTTCATCGGAGTCTCGAAATGGACAATAACGCATCTCAAGGTTGATATTCATGTGCACCGACTTTGATTAATTTGATTTTAAAGATGGTAATTCTTCCTTCGTAAGAAAACATAAAACTTAGACGGAAAAAAAAAATGGTTGTCTTTCTAAAAAATGGCCACATTGCTAGCTACTTATGCCAAGTGTAATGACTTGTATGAAAATGATAGATATTTTTCGTTTGCTTTTCTTATGGTCAGCAGAGTAAATGCATATGCATTTTAATGATTTCTTTACGCTTAAGAAGTTCTTAGGTCATAATCATGTGCCCCAAATTATTGTTGTTATCATCTCTTCTTTAATCTCAAACGATCAAGAGTCGTTCAATTCATGTAGTAATTATGCAGGATGATAATACAAGAAATGTTTATACAATGACAAGTAAAAAAGAAATTGTTTTGCAGGGGTGGCAAACGGGCGGACCGGGTCGGATATGTGCGAGTAGAAAACGAATAATGCAAAAACGGATAAATTATCTGGTCCGACCTTTATTTAATACGGATAAAAAACGGGTGAACCGACGGATAATTTGGATATTGGTTTCTTGAATATGATTACTTTTGGAAAAATTCCTAGTCTGCTAAATTTGAAGAACCCCCAACTTGAGGTTTTAGAAATGTAAAAGTTAAACACATTAGTTATCCATTCTCTAAATGGATATATAATATGGTTCTAATCCATATTTGACGCATTTTTAAAAAGTTCATTATACCTATTTTTTAGTAAATAATATGGGTGGATAACTATTTTCTTGTAATCATTTTACTACCACTATGTAGTGATAATAATATTAAAATTAATGAGTGAGTATATAATATATTAATTATAAATACTGGTGAATCAAATTCAGAAAAAAAAACTGTTAGAAAAATAAAAGAAACTGGAAAAACAGAAGAGTTTAAAAAATATTCCGAGTCCACAATTTGCTTGTGTGTCCTTAAGGAATTTTAACCCCCTCACACGTTGCCAAGGTAATGGATTAAATCCTCCCAGGATAAAACGAAATAAACCTTCCTGCAACAGTGGCAATACAAACTGCAGGATACCAACGAACTTAAAGAACGGAGCAAAATCACACTTACGAATTTGAGAAAGAGAGACTGCGAATTAGAATGTAGTATATTCAGAAAGAAAGAAGTTCTAGAGTGTTTTTCGTGTCTAGAAAATGGAGCCTTGCCTCAGAATTTATAGGCAATTATCAGAAGAGATGTCTGGAAAAGGTGACTTTTCAGAAGAATACGCTGCCCCCTCTGAACCTTCAGCAGGGTTCTGGCGTATTTTCAGCAGTGATTTGGTATTTAATTAATTATTAAATAATTAAATAAATTTTATCCAAAAATAATCTGATCGATTGATCTTTTGACGAATCCGAGCCGAGCGAGCGACGACGACGGCGCGAGGGTTCATTCTCTTCGACTCCTTTTAAGAGCTTTAAGAAGTGATTCTATATATAAGCACACAAATGTGGTTGTCCCTCACCAATGAGGGACAAAGTGCAAGACAAAAGTTTACTTCTTCAAATTTTCAATTTCTCTCCATTTTATTTCCCTCCATTTGCAATTCACACTTCTTCTACTTTAAAGCCCAATGGCTTAAAGTCCAACCGTGAATAGTGATAGAAGAAATTAAATATTATGTACTTCAAGGCAATTTTTGTACACAATGGTAGTACACAATCATGCATTAGTTTGGTAGATCACAAACATTATATTATTCTATGCGAAATTCTCCCTATCAACTAACAATTAAAGTAAGAGTACATATCATACTATATTAAGTGGGAACACCTTTAAAGTTAAAAGCTGATTTACGAAAATATTTTTTAAAAGTTAAGTGGCCATTTTATCCCCAATACAAAATTATTATTTCCTTTTTTTTTCCTCATTAATTTATAATTTAGCTTATTTTAAAAATTCCAAATGTGTCTAAATACATTATAAAATTAAAGGAGGAAGATGAAAAGACTTTCGTTTTCAAAATTTTTTATGGTGCAAGACTATTAACGTTTTAGAACCTTTTAATTTACTCTTATAAATGAAAGATCATGATAATCTTGCAAACTATATTGGGACACTGAATAGTATTAGACAAACTGTAGTGGAAAATAAAACTTAAGATCTGATCCCACCTACTAAAATGGAGTTTCAAAATCATAAGTCTGGGAAATTCAATTTACGTAAGTAAGTCGTGGCATGGTATAGTTTTTTATTTATTTTTATTAGTTGTAGAGTTTTTACTTGTATTTTATTCCTTCTTTTTTGCAGGTTGCAAGCTTATGCTTCTATTGAATTTTTCTTCCCTTTTGTCCTCTTTATGAATCATTGCATTTGATTGTTATGTTCCTTTTAGCTTATGTGGTAATACATTATTGGATATCATTTTCATATTTTTATTACACCTTATATAATAAGAGTGAATAACAAGGTGTCTAATTACTTCATCACAATATTTCTCATTTTCTGTTGGAAATTCTCTTTTTTCACAATAATTTTGCTTGTGTTATGAAATAATAAAAGAAGAAGAAGAGTATTGCAGAGAAAAGTAGAGGGAGAGAATTCTTATTGATTTGGGATGATTTACAATGGAATAGAACCCTCTATTTATAGGGAGAGGTTGACTTAGCCACCAAGTAATAAACCCTAGAATCTCTCTAAATATGGACATTCACCATAAAAAGGATTCTATTTATAACACTCCCCCTGAATGTCTATTCAACAGATAATGTGTCTCGTTTAAACCTTAACTAAAAGAAAACCCAATGGGAAAAAAATTCTAGAAAAGGAAAAAGAGTACACATGTTTAGAAATGCGCCTATTGGTTGCCTCGTTAAAAACCTTGCAAGGAAAACCCAGTGGGACAAAACCTTGTAAGGGAAAAAGAGCACAACGCGTATTAACTCCCCCTGATGAGAGCATCAATTCACATCATTAAGAATTTGCATTCCAATCTTGTGCACCATCTTCAAAAGATCTTTGGTAGATATTTGATGAACAAATCAGCCATATTAACTTGAATGAATATATTGCACCTTGAAATCATCATTCTTGATAGAGATGGATTGTCTTCATATGATCTTGTTGGAATCGCCAGTTCAATATCTTCACATAGAGGTGAAAACTCTTGCTATCATATTATCATGCATATAATTATAGCAAGATACATTTGTGCACAAATTGCACCGAGGATGTAGTACTTCATGACCATGAATTCTATATGCTTTAAGCAATTTAAATCCTTCAGGGATTGTTAAGTCATATAAGCCAAATAAATAGACTTTAGATGCACATCAAGTTTTCATGTCATGCTAGACATATAAGATAGATAAAGGTGATAGCACACACCATGGACTTTATACTTTTAAGTGTTTGAACTGCAGGTCCAAAACTACTTGTCTTTCATATGAAACCAAATTCTACTTGAATTGTTTCTCCAGACTTAAGATCCTCATATATATTTAGCGCTGTCATAGATGTCGTCGACAAACATTTTATATCAGTTTCAATATTTTTTTTCATAAAGACATAACATAGAGATCTCTTCATTTATATTTTCAGGTACCTGAATCTCTCATGAGATATTATGAAGTGTTATGTCATGTGATCTTCTAGATCACTTGCCTCCTTTATTATGATCATTTGGATCATTTGCTCATCTTCTTTATCAAGAAGTTTATTTGAAACCGATTTGTCTATGCGCTTTAAGCGTACGATAGACTTTGTCCTTCTAGGACTTATTCTAATATGAGCATTTGCAACGAGAATATAGTTACTTTCTTTGGCTCAGCAAATGCGTCTGGCATGCTTTGCAATAAATTGCACATGAATTATCCTTTTATGAACTTCAAATTCATATTATTTTATTCGAGGATCTAGATGTATAAATGATACTTCATTCCATGTAACTTTTTCTCAACTATTGTATCTCATCTCCCCCTCATGTTAGAAAAACTAACTTGTTACCTCAACTTTGAGAACCCATCTTTGTGCGTTATGGTGCTAATCAAAATATACACCGCACATCAATAATAATAAGATGAAATTATTTGGTTCCTGACCCTGAACCACTTTTGAGGGGAGAATGTAATATACTTTCGTATATAACCTATATCAAACTGATATAGATAACTTTGTTCTCATAAGCAATAGTTTAGCTATTAAGTGGAGGCACTCAATAAATCATTTTGCTAAACCAACTGTGATGTAAACCAACTTATCAAGAAGAACTATCTTGAATAAAAAATCTGAAAATTATGCTCTATATTTAATTATTGAGCAAGTTACGTCGCAAACACCAGGTTGTGGGTCAATAATAATTGCACATGTAACCATCTCATAGATGCATCTTATGTGGTATACATAGCAGGTGAATGGTCCCGTATTCACCTTTGATATTTTCAGTATTTATGGGATTCAATCCCAATTTTAGTTGGTCCATTAAATAATGAGAACAAGCAACATAAGAGAATTGTAAAGAACTTTCTTTAACATTTACCCATGTGAATTCTCTATTATTTTTGCACATCATACTCAAATTGATATGGCTAAACCAATTATGCCAACTGAATAAATTATCAATATGATAAACTTCAGATTTACACCATGACGTGTGCAATTATCAATAAACTCCAAGTTTATTATGATATGGGTTTTTATATAAATAAACATCCACTTTAGTATGGTATTCTTTTATTTGTGTAGTACAAACTGGAGAACAAAGCGGGTAGCTTTTCACATACATATTATCCCGCTACAAGTTTCTTTATTTATAGTCTCAATATAATCAACCGCTTTCGCGTATACTTTAGAAACTCAATAAGTTTCTTTGAGACTTACTACAACACAATACCTTATTGGTAATCAATTGTGTTTCTCCAAAATAGTAATAATTGGCTATTCCAGAGCTCTCAATTAACTTGGTACTACCACATATTCATCAACATCAATATGGTGAATATCTCTTTTAAAGAGAAAGTTATACCATTATGGTTATGGTCAAAATTATACGCAAGTTCTGTTTCTTGCATTATCGTTGTCTTTTAATAATCACAATGCCAAAATATTTTGGCGTACAATAGGTACGTGATCAATGATCATTCATGTCATAATAATGACGTTATTTTCTTATATCATCTCAAACCTCCTTTTAGAGGTGAGTACGGTATATTCACTACCACTAGCACGTTCATATTCTTTGAAGAATGGATATGTATTCATAAACCAGATGTTGTCACATTCACATCATGAATTGACCATAATCATCTATATGTGCTTTATAAAATCTCATGTCAAATTGATGACAAATATTTTCACAAAGTGGGGGATTATTTTGAGAATCCTTATTATTCTCATTATCACAATGATGACGATTATAATTTCGTCTATTGCCACGTCCACATCCATTGATACATTCATACTGATAATTTTGTCTTCTTTCAGACTTATCACATACTACTATCACATTCTCTTAAGGGAATGAGAATTGAGCAAATTCAATGGGACGGGTTTTCAATTCTTTGCCCACAATCATACATGAATTTGATCATGGCGAGGCATAGAAATTTTACCACTTCAGGTGGTTATAATTTCTTACAAACTCCATTAGAGTTATAATCAAACTTTGTTGTCTTTGCTTGTATATAAAATCAAATTATAGAATTTCAAGAATTTAAAAGAGAAAAATAAAGTAAAATACTTACCTTAAATCCAGAATTTAATCATGAAGGAAGTTCATGGAATAATTGACAATCATTATGCTCAATCCCAAAACTTCTACTCAATTGGTTAGAGTCTCGTGCTGATAACGTGTTATGAAATAATAAAAGAAGAAGAAGAGTATTGCAGAGAAAAGTAGAGGGAGAGAATTCTTATTGATTTGGGATGATTTACAATGGAATAGAACCATCTATTTATAGGGAGAGGTTGACTTAGCCACCAAGTAATAAACCTTAGAATCTCTCTAAATATGGACATTCACCATAAATAGGATTCTATTTATAACAACTTGTTTATTTTGATATTTCACTTAGCAACACTTGCAAGCGATAGGTAAATCTGTATACTGTTTTTTTTGGCCTATTAGATAAGTTTATTTTCTTCTAACTGCTTACTATGTTGGGACATGTATTTATAGGGTAGCATGATATTTTAATAGTATTTATATTGTTCTAATAAGTCCGTATTAATCGATATGGAACACACGTGCAACATACGTGTTCAGAAACTAATATATATATTCGATTGTGCACATTATCTTGGTTAAAAATGTTATACTAATCTTAAAAACTATTGAAGTAGATTACACACATGATTTTGATAGTAACAATATACTATAATATGTAATATTTCGTGTATGCTCTAGTGGGATAAAGGTACAACCACTTTATGTAAACTATATAAAGCTTAGGCAATCTTATGTTATCAAACTGTATAATTTATTACGACCAATAAGGTTGCGGCAGGATAGATAGAATCTCTTCACCCTCAACTAGTGTTTTGATTTTGGATCGCACCCTGATTATGAAATTCTTTTGACGGAATGCTTCCTCCTTAGATGTACCTTTGAATTAATCGGAACCTCAATATAAATATCGAACATCGGGTGAAAATAAAAATCAGTACTCCTATTATTTATTATAGTGACTTAGGATCGCGTATCTCTTTTTAGTGAGGCCATGGCCAATGAGCCCATCCTTACCAAAAGGGCAGCAACTAACTTCCTTCAAATTACATCACTCTGAAAATTTAGTCGTCATACCCTTAGTGGAATATCAAGCTGTGTTTCACTTCCATTATCCAACAACCACGGCACAAGATATCTCTTTTTCCTTTTCGGTGGCGTACGCAAAAATTTTCGTAAGTAATATTAATATTTAAAGAAGTGAATAAATGTATAATTTAGTGTAAAGACAAGCGGTATTATTTCTTATATTTATACCTAATATTTTAATTTATGAATTATTTATACATACAAATTACAAAAAAAAATGGACGAATTGATGTCACGTGGCACCGCTTCAAACAAGGTGCCTGTCTCTCTCCCCCCCCCCCCCCAAACCCACTCAAACAAATGCATCTACTCACTCTGAATGGTTGTATCATTAGTTGGATTAGTAAATTTTGGACATCAAATTTCTATAACAAAAGAATTTCTTTTAATTAAGATTCCTTCGTTCTTAATCAAGGGTTACGAGAACTGAAACCTAAAGAATAAAGAATATTTTGGAAAGAAATATTTTATTTATTTAGTATACCTATTTTATAAATTTAAATTAATCGAGCTAGTAGTTCGAATGTCTAAAGCACAAAAATGGTTTTGTTATTTGTAAATTGTGACACTTGGGACAGTTGGTTAGAATCACTGCGATTCCCAAGCCATAGTTATATATGGGAGACAGAGGAATATGGAAGATATAATTTAATAATTATAAAAGCTCAAGCACTGAATATTTTTTGTAAATACTAGCAAAGTTGAGTATTAATAAAAGGAACTAATACTTTAGTTAGAAGATTAAGCACGGATCGATCGAATTCCGTAACTTTAGTTTTAATTTTATATTGTATTTAAAAATATATTAAATAGCCGAAATACACAACACCTAATGATGCTATTTTTTTAAAGTACTAGTATCTACGAACGTGCGTTGCACGTTAATAATGGTACATGATGATTTAAACATTTATTTATATAAAAAAATAATAAAATTTAATTAATGAGAGAATTTTTTTATGTATAATAATACAACAATCATCTAAATGCTGAAAAATATTATTACATTAGCATAATACATGAATTTAAAATAAAAGGACAACATCAAGACTTATACAAACGATCAATTTTGTCATGTCAGTTAGATAATTATATATTATAGTTTAAACGCATTTAATGTGATGGTATCTTAACGAACACTTCTTTGTGGACAATATTTTTTATGTATGTTTCCTCCTAATGCGTTGGTTGCTCTGTCTTAACCAGAACTCTTGTTGTCGATCTTGTTATCCCTCTTGAAAGTACAACATACAGTTGTTCGTGCAAGAAAACATATTGTGATAAATATAGGCCAATATTAAGGATGTTTGTCCTTATGCTTTATTTATTAGTGCAAAACATAACCATACTAAAAATTATTTTTACACAAATTTAAAAGGATATTACTTAGTTTCGGAAGGCGAAAGTTGAATTCAGGGATTAGAATATACTTAGAAGCACATTAACCAGTATCATAATTTTTGCATCTATGACATTATCATCAAAACTTCTATGTGTCATATGTGTGATATTACATAA
The DNA here is from genome assembly GCF_001879085.1 of Nicotiana attenuata. NCBI lineage: Eukaryota > Viridiplantae > Streptophyta > Magnoliopsida > Solanales > Solanaceae > Nicotiana > Nicotiana attenuata. The sequence goes on from NC_031993.1 coordinate 30,986,484, forward strand.
GCTATTCGGCGTATCTAAGTTTTTCAGTAGCATGGCGGGCATATTGTTTCTTCAAAATTAACCTATATACAATGGAACATCAATTTTAACTTAGTCTATTATATATACGGTGACACTACATACGTAAGAAATAAGAATCTTGACAACAAACATGTATGGTAGAAGACCATTTGGTATTAAAGCATTTAAGTATTCTTCTTGGTAGTAATTATTGGTATCATTTTCTGCTGAGTCAAATACTGAAAAATATTTTGTTTTTACTATAAAATTTTGCAATCAACCTTTTATTTAGTTGATCAACATATTCATTTCTGCTAGCTAAGATATCTTTTTGATTCTATCATGCGATTTGCACAAAATCTAATGATAGAAATATTTCTCTTATTAAATGCACTACTATTACCATTGGGATTGATAACCAAGTATTCAGGAATAACCAAATCATATTTTATTGGATGCTCTTCTTCGTTTCCGACACGAAGCAAGAAGATACTGAATACTGGATCTGTTCTTACTTGATATTTCTTGTCAGTTGAATCTTTTCGTTTGATGCCAGAAGTATAACTTTGGCAAGCTAGCTTTTACAGTCTCAGTTTTTATCGATTTTGGAACTAATGGTACTACTTGACATAAATCACCTCCCAAACCATTAAGTTTTCGTCAAACGGTTCATTAATATCTAATATATCTCTAGAACTCCGGGCAATTATTTCGATCGTTTGACACTTAGCCATAAGTGCTTCATCCCATATTATCGATTTTGCTTTCCTTATAAATTTAGCACCATTGCTCTGCTTTGATATATTTGTGATGGTTATTTAAGTTGTTTCAAGAGGTATATCAAATCTAAAGTAGGTAGCCTCACAATAAAATCGTTGTTGGTACACCACTTTCTATTATTGCTAATAGTGTCATGCCTCTTGATATGATATTTGCAAGTAATTCATGACATTGAAATAATATTTCGATTTCGCCGGAGGTATCTACAAAGAATAATCCCGTTATACCAGAGTCGAGTCTTTATAATATAGTCTTGAAAGCTTGTTCTTGTTTAGGATTTAGCTAATTCTGCTTCCTGAGACACTTGCATATCATTTTGATTCTTAATAATATATAACCTTTTTACTTTGTGTTCTAACGCTCTTTTTATGGAATAAATTTATATACCCTAAGATTTTTTTTTAACTTGAATAAGAATTTTACTCATATGATGAATTTAAAAAAAATTTTGAATTGGATTCTTGTGCTAAATAATTAATTAAAAGATTTAATTATTTGTTTTTAACATAAAAAGTAATTTATTCTATGTTGATTCAGATCTTACTATTAGTACATCTCTTATTTTTAAAATTTAATCTTAATTATAATTTTATCCACCATAAATTTTCAAAGAGTAAAAGATTGATATGACATTTTACTTTTAGATCTTTATGTTTGTAGAATCATTAGTGGTATTGACTCTTACTAACTATTTTTTTTTCTCTTTCTCACACATTTGTATTCTTAAATATTTTCTTAGTTATTATTTAATAATTGGATTTTATTTAATATTACACGAAAAATTAATTAAAAAAATATTATTTGAGTAAAAAAAATAGTTCAAATATAAAATAAAAATATGTTATCGTGGGGGTATTTTTTTCTCAATTTCAACTCTTTTATGCAGTCCATTTAATATTACTTTTATTTTTTCTTCATATTGGATATTATTTAGTGGTAATGTATTGCCAATACGAAGGATTATTATGAAACTGATTTTATTAAACCTTCCTACATATTTTTAATGAGAATTTATTAGATAAAATTTTATTAATTTAAAATCTTACATATTAAAAATTAGCATAGAAGGTCAGACGAATACCAAATTAAAACTTAACAAGAGATTAAGAATTAAAAAATAAAATAAAAATAAAAGGCACCAAGCAGGATGACTTCGAATCAATGCAACAAAACTATATGATCGGGTTATGTTTGGATTTTAAATGTAGAGACATGTACAATGCAAATATAAAATCATTTGCAATACTACACACAAAATAGTTATTAATTTAAATACTAAATATAAGGTAAAAAGAATATAAAGACGTAGAAACTTACCTAATATATGCTTTGAAGATTGGATTCCAGATATCCAAACAAAATATCGGCGGAGTGGCTCAATTAACTCTTAAAAGCATATGTAATTACAGTGGGTCCTTTATTCTAATTAGGAACAAAAATATTGAATAACTTCGTAATAGAGGATAGAGAATAAATCAAATTTCACTATAGTTGTTACAACATCGAAGAAAATACCGTACAAGACTAATCTTTGAAAGAAAATTCACGTGTTGAGGGAAATTAAATTGCCTATAGTCTATAGAAAGACTAACATTCCAATATTCACATGTACTGCTTGTTCATAGCTTGTATAACTTTGAAATTTAATCATGGTAGGAACTGATTTAAAGATTCTTCAACAACACTTTTGCTTGTTCAAAATAAAGAAAACTCTTTATATATACAAACAACAGAAGCTTCAAATTATTCTTCTCCTAGTCAGATTGGAATGGTTCTAGAATTTCAAGATAAGTAAAAGTTCTTGTCCTTGTGAGATTGGACTGGCTTTAAAATTTCAATACAAGTAGAAAAGAATACCGCAAATAGCTAAGAAGTTCGAACTTAAGGGGTATTATTATCTGAAATCTAACAATTTTATACAATTATGTCCTAAAACTAATAGGATTATAAGGCTAATCTCTAGAATTCCGATTATATCCTTTTATTATGAGTTATTATGCTTAATATTATAAGGTTAGTTTTGTAAACCGACACTGTATTCATGCTTTTATAATAATATAGATAAAGTTTAAATTCTACGTCCGTCTTTGACCCAATCGGCAATTGCCATCTTTCATGAGTATGTGATCACTCCAAATGCACTTTTGAACCACCAGAAACTCCAAATGCACTCAAAAGCTCAATTCATAATGTCCTAAAATAATTGCCTTCTTTTTCTTTTTATTTCTTGTTTGTGGGGCAATCAAGGTGAGTGTTCTAGAATAACACTCCTATTAACTTTTCAAAAGAACTTTAGGTGCCGTTTGGTACGAGGTATAAGAAGGTATAGTGCTGGTATAAAAATTTAATACCATCTTAATACTTCGTTTGGTTAGTAAACCAGGTATAAGTTATCCCATGATTAAAATTAACACCGGGATAACTTATACCTTATCGAGGGTGGGGTAATTAGCACCGGTATAACTTATATGTTCTTCTTACAAATTATGCAATTGTCATATTTAACACAACATACCAAACAATGGATAAAAAATAATTACAGCATAACTAATCCCAGCATAACTATCCCAGCATAACTTATATCAGTAAAACGTATCCCGGCATAAACCGTATTCAAACCAAACGATCCCTTATTGTTTTTACTATAGATATCACAAAATATTTCAAGAATTCCACATTTAATGTTCTTAATAGTTTGTGCTGTGTTTCAACTTTTGACGTTCAAAAATTACGTATTCTTAGCAAATATTAATAAGCTCGTATTATAACATCTTTATTTTTATGAGTCGAGGGTTTATCGAAAATAACTCTTCTACCTTCACAAGATAGCAGTGTCGAAGCCAAAAATTTGACGAAGAGTGTGCGAATTTTCTTCTCAAATGTGTTAAAGGAGTGCAAAATTAAATATACATTCGTAATAGCTAACATTTAACCTCTGTACACTACATAATTTTTCGACGAAGGGTGTGTACAGACCACCCTTCGTCTAAGGCGGCTCCGCCTATGCAAGGTAGAGGTAAGGTTTGTGTGCAGACTACCATTCTCATACCCCACTTGTAAGAATACACTGGGTATATTATTGTTGTTGTTGTATTATATTATAATATCACTTAATAATGAAGTCATAAACAAATTGGAACCCAAAAAATAAAAGGGATAAATGAAGATTGTATACGGGTAAAACAAGGCTCGTGATACACCCCGGTTCCCGACGTGATAAGCCAAGCTCGAGACATGATGGCAAGGGGCCGAAATCGAGGCAAAGTTCTCATCAAGTCGGAGTCCGGGGGAATAACGCCCATCCTCGAGAATATCGGGGCCATGGTTCGAGACCGGTCCTAGCTTTGAATAACTTCGAAGGACGTTGTCAGGTAATCAAGCACGACCAACGGAAGGCCGTGATATCCGTGACCGGCCGAGTATTATGGCGGGGATCTCGGCATGTATCGATAGAGAACCGGCAATCAGTTAATTAGAAGATTTTCACCTTTTATAAGCATTGTACCTAGAGTGAGTCTCTCCTACTATATAAAGGGAGTCTGATGATTCATAGCACACGATGTAACACGCATTCCAAGGCAATATATTATTATTTTTCTCTGCTATTAGCTCTTTTCTTGTTCACCAGTGCTGGCCACAGTGAGCCCGGATCGAGGCAAAGATTTCACTAAGGCTGAAACTATCCTATGCGTGTGGTTTGAATTTAATTTTATTTTTACTTGTTCAATCTAATCCAATTTATTGCTTTGTGTCAAATTAATCCGCGTATCCTTAAAACCACTTTCAAATTCAGTTGTTATCCGATTTTGAGGGTAAATAGTTTGGCACCCACCATGGGGCTAAGAAGAACAATGGCTATTTGATACAAACTTCTATAGCACACCCTATTTTACACTTGTTCTTTGGAGTGCCTTTGATTTCAGGTTAAAGTTTGAAATGTCGAACTCCCAGTTTGCCCCTCTAAACGTGGATGCTGAATCCGGCTACCATGGCGAGAACAACAATGTAGGGCCCGATAACGAGGTGCCCCCCATCGACCTCAACGGAGTTCAAGTTGTGGACCCGATCGACGCTAGCTCGCATGTGGCCATCAATGCAAATTTGCCTATCGATCCTGAGAACAGTATCCGCAAGGAAGTTCGATCGGTTGCACAAAATACGGACGAAGGCGAAGATGATGGGATCAACTTGTGGGTGATCTTCGAAATATTACAGGCTCAACAGGCAGCAATAGCCCAGCTCCAGAACCAAAGCCGTGCCCCGAGAAGAATTGAGCCGAGCCATCCCGGGAAGTCATTCGCAGAAATGAAATGGTCGCGAAGAGGCCGAATGAAAATGAATCAAGAACTAACCCCGAGATCATAAAAATGCTCGAGGAGATAACAAGGTAGAATCGGGAGAGAAAAAAATCGAAGCCAATGACAAAAAAGTGGAAACCTACAATTCTAGGGTCGATCAAATACCAGGAGCACCGCTGATATTAAAAGGCCTGGATTCCAAGAAGTTAGTTCAAAAACCTTTCCCTCCGAATGGAGCTCCGAAGCCGATCCCTAAAAAGTTCCGCATGCCGAAATTCCTATGTATAACGGAACGACCGACCCAAATGAACACGTGACCTCCTACACATGCGCCATAAACGGAACGACTTGGAGGATGATGAGATCGAGTCTGTCCTGCTGAAAAAGTTCGGGGAAACTATGTCAAAAGGGAGCTATGATATGTTATCACAACTTACCTCCTAATTCTATTGACTCGTTTGCTATGCTTGCAGATTCCTTCGTGAAAGCACACGCCAGGGCTATCAAGGTTGAGACCAGAAAGTCAGACCTTTTCAAAGTAAAACAGAGGGACAATGAGATGCTCAGAGAATTCGTGTCCCGGTCTCAAATGGAACGGATGGACCTGCCTCCGGTCACGGACGATTGGGCCATTCAGGCCTTCACCCAGGGACTCAATGTTCGAAGCTCGTTGGCTTCACAACAGTTGAAACAAAATCTGGTAGAGTATCCGATTGTTACATAGGCCGACGTGCATAACCAGTATCTAGGGGTGTGCATTCGATTTATCGATTCGATTTTGACCTTATCGATAATTACTTATCGATTATCGATTTGTACATATGCTTATCGTTATCGTTTCAATAAGGTTTCGATTTTTTCGATTTCGATTTATCCATTTTTGGGGCTTATCTTCGGTTATCGATTACACCAATAAGAAAATTTGCGGGATTACACGGAAAGTATATCGCTATAAACACGCCTAACTAATATGGACAAAAGAAGCTAAAATAAGACGAACACCCGAAGAGAGGTCAATGACAGAGAGAGAAGGTCTCTTGAAATGGATACGGAGGTGAAATCTGCTGATGCTTGAAATTGTAACAAAGGCACGGATAGAGAGAGAGAGAGGGAGAAACGTACTATTGAAATCGCCGGAATACGCCGGAGTTCGCTGGAGTTCAATTTCTCTGTTGGGTTTGCAGTTCGCGGGAGAGAGGGAGAAAGGTAAAAGCAACGCTGAAGAATGGGTAGAGGAAATAATAGGGTTAGGGACTTAGGGTAAAGGAAAGGGTATTATAGAATAAGGGTATATTTGTTTTTTTAGTATATCTTATCGGTTTATCGATAAACCGATAACCGAAAAGGACAAAATCGAAATTGAAATTGATAACTCGATAAGGAAAATTTCAAAATCGAAATCGAAATCGATAAATCGATAAACCGATTCGAATGCACACCCCTACCAGTATCAATAGAAAATTAGGGTCAAAGATGATCAACTTGGGGCCCCTTCCTGGTCTGTTTATCCCGCCAGAGCCGTCGACAGGGTCAAGAGAGACATTGATCGTGAACCAAGATCAAGCAGGGATTGCTATCAACCGTACAATAGGGACCGAAGAGGTAACGGGTCCTGACGAAACCCTGTGAGAAGTGAGAGGCCGAGTGATCAAGGTCAAAACAAACGAGGACTCATGAGCAAAAACAATTTCGACATTTCCATCGGGCCTAATAAAGCGCCAAGATAATCGGAATATAAATTTAACGTCGACGCTGCCGCCATCGTATCTGCCATCGGGTGCATCAAAGACACCAAATGGCCCCGGCCTCTACAGTCCGATCCATCCCAAAGGGATCCTATTCTAATGTGCAAATATTATGGCACTCACATCCACAGAATAGAGGATTACCGACAATTAAGAGAGGAAGTTGCCCGGCTATTCAATAACGAACATCTCCGAGAGTTCTTGAGCGATCGAGCCAAGAATCATTTGAGGAATAGAGATGCTAATAAACAGGTCGAGCAGGAAGAACCTCAGTACGTCATTAACATGATCGCCAGTGGCCTCCATATTCCCCACGGGCAGATGTTAAAGCGCACCAAAGTATCCATCACGAGGGAAAAGTGGACTCGGGATTATGCGCCCGAAGGAACCTTGTCTGTCAATGACGAAGACGCAGAAGGGATCGTGCATCCCCACAACGATGCACTGGTAATATCTATACTCACAGCTAAAACTTGAGTTAAGCATGTCTTGATTGATCCGGGTAGCTCAGCCAACATCATTAGATCGAGGTTTGTGGAACAGCTCGATCTACAAGATCAAATTGTGCCTGCAGTAGAGTTCTAAACGGATTCATCATGTCATGTGAAACCACCAAAGGGGAGATAACATTACCGGTGAACGCCGATGGAACGATCCGGGGAGCCAAGTTCTATGTAATCGAAGGCGATATGAGGTACACCGCTTTGTTCGGGAGGCCATGGATCCATAACATGAGGAAAGTACCCCCGACTCTGCACCAAGTGTTAAAATTCCAAACGCCAGGAGGGATTAAAACAATCTATGGAGAACAACCAGCCGCAAAGGAAATGTTCGCGGTTGAAAAGGTGATTTCGATATCCACACTTACATCGACAAAAGACCCGAACTCGGTCACCAAGGAAGGAACCAAAAATCAATCACCGATATCGGTCTCGACCGAATCGGAGAAGCAGGGGACGGGTGAGGATGACGACTACGGGGTCCCCAGGTCCTACATAATCCCTGATGATTCTGACGCCACCAAGTCAACGATCGAGGAACTGGAGCAAGTCGTACTGATCGAGCATTTGCCCGATCATAAGGTATACCTAGGCATGAGGTTAAGTCCCGAGCTCATGAAAAACTCATTCAATTCCTCATAGCTAATGTGGATTATTTCGCTTGGTCCCACCTTGATATGACAGGGATCCCCCCGGAAACAACCATTCACAAGCTGAGCCTGGACCCGAAGTTTCATCCAGTCAAACAGAAAAGAAGACCTTAGTCTGAAGTCAAACATGCGTTCACCAAAGATGAGGTATCAAAATTCCTTAAAATAGGGTCGATTCGGGAGGTTAAATACCCGGATTGGTTACAAAACGTAGTGGTAGTCCCTAAAAAAGGAATAAATTAAGAGTGTGGGTAGACTATAAAGATTTGAATAAGGCATGACCAAAGACTCTTTCCTTTTGCTCAACATCGATCGCATGATCGATGCAACGGCCGACCACGAGATCCTCAGTTTTCTCGACACCTATTCCGGGTACAACCAAATTCGGATGGACCCGGGCGACGAGGAAAAAATGTCCTTCATCACTAAGTACGGTACCTACTGCTATAAGGTAATGCCATTCAGACTAAAAAATGCCGGCTCCACTTACCAACGCCTAGTAAATCGGATGTTCAAAGAACAAATAGGAAAATCAATCGAGGTTTACATTGACGACATGTTAGTTAAGTCCTTGCGAGCAGAGGACCATTTAAAACATTTGCACGAAACCTTCAATATATTGAAGAAGTACAATTTGAAGTTGAATCCGGAGAAATGCACGTTCGGAGTCGGATCGGGGAAATTTCTCGGATTCATGGTATCTAACCGGGGGATTGAGATCAACCCCGATAAGATCAAGGCCATTGAAGACATCACTGTTGTGGACAACGTCAAAGCTGTTCAAACGTTAACCGGTCGCATAGCCGCCTTGGGTCGATTCATCTCGAGGTCCTCCAACAAGAGCCATCGGTTCTTTTCACTGTTGAAGAAAAATAATAACTTCTCGTGGACCCCGGAATGCCAACAATCCTTGGAGGAATATCTATTGAGCCCGCCTTTGCTTTACACTCCGAAGGTAGACGAACAACTGTGCCTATAATTTGCAGTATCCGAGGTGGCGATGAGTGGAGTCCTGATCCGGGAAGAAGAAGGTGCGCAATTTCCTATCTATTATGTTAGCAGAACTCTAGGCAAGGCCGAAACTAGGTATCCTCACCTAGAAAAATTGGCATTTGCTTTGCTAAGCGCCTCTAGGAAGCTAAAATCGTACTTCCAATGCCACCCCATATATATTATAACTACTTACCCACTGAGCATAGTGCAAAAACCCGAACTCTCGGGCCGTGGAGATCAGTGAATATGATATCGAGTATCGACCCCGGACCGCCATTAAGTCTTATATTTTGGAAGACTTTGTGGCCGACTTTATGCCGGCCTTAATACCCGAGGTCGTAAGAGAGTTGTTATTGAACTCGGGGACTTCTTCGGGAATCTAGACCCTTGATACGGATGGTGCCTCAAACGCAAAGGGGTCCGAACTTGGCATAGTATTGAAGCCACCAACAGGTAGTGTATTTAGACAATCTATTAGCACTGTAAAGTTGACTAACAACGAGGTCGAGTATGAGGCCATGATTGCAGGTCTCGAACTGGACAAAAGCTTGGGGGCAGAGGTGATCGAAGCTAAGTGTGACTCCCTCCTTATGGTGAACCAAGTTAATGGGACGTCCGAAGTCAGGGAGGAACGAATGAGGAGATACCTGGATAAAGTGCAGGTAACGTTACATCAGTTCAAGGAGGGAAACTACAATATGCCTCAAGATCAAAACAGCGAGGCCGATGCTCTCGCTAACTTGGGATCATTGGTCGACGATGATAAGTTAAGCTCGGGGGCGGTCGTACAACTCATAAGATCGGTAGTGGGAAAAGGTCATACCGAGATAAACACAACAAGCCTAACTTGGGACTGGAGAAACAAGTATACAGAGTATCTGAACACCGGAAAACTGCCCTCGGATCCTAAGGAATCGAGGGCTCTACGTACGAAGGCAACCCAGTTCAGCTTGTCCGAAGACCGTACCTTATTTTGGAGAATGTTTGATGGACCACTTGCAATATGTCTAGGACTAGGAGATACCGAGTGTGTTCTGAGGGAAGTCCATGAGGGCACCTGCGAAAATCAGTCGGGCGCCGAATCATTAATTTAGGAAAATAATCAGAGCGGGCTACTACTAGATCGACATGGAAAAGGACGCGAAGGAGTTCATACGAAGAGCCAATCTGGTTGGCCGCCCAAAAACAACGGATCGAAAGGTATTACAATCGAAGAGCCAACCTATGACACTTCAATTTCGGGAACTTGGTGTTAAGGAAGGTTACACTAAACACCCGTAACCCGAACGAATGGAAACTGGGACTGAACTGGGAAGGTCCATATTAAATTATCGAGATCACTAGAAAATAATCGTACAAACTTGGAGCAATGAGCGGTGACCGACTATCGAACAACTGGAACTTAACTCACATGAAACGATACTATTGCTAAGGTACGACCCCATTCATTTCTTTTCTTTACATGTCGAACTAACATTTGCAGGTGATATTCAAGAAACGATGCTCGAAGTTGAGCCTCCGCCAAGGCCAATTGCGCCCGTGCATTTTCCTTTTTCGAGTCCAAGCGGTCCATTTTGCCTTTCCACTATTCGTCCTCGACCTTGATTACATCCATCTCGGCTCGGTGCTGGTCGATCCGATCAATCTTCTATTGGATCTGCGGGATCTGACTATTAGTCACAGTGTCTAGCTCATCGTCACTAACTTCAAAGATTTTTACCTGTTCCAAGTTCTTTCTGAGTTGCGTACAACTCGGCTCTAAGGCTCTTAGACTCTCCTTCACGTTGCTCACTGAGAAGTTTGAACATGTCTCTCTTCTAAGCGAGCTCTTTGGCTTCGGCCTCGAGTTGGCTCAGCTTATCTTGATACCAGAGAAAGGTCTCCTGGTGAAGCACCTCGGCCTGCAAATATGAGAAGAAATATTAGGATCACCCATAACCAAAGCTGAAAAATAAAAGGGTTTGGTAACACCTTACCCGGTTCAGCCCCTTTTGTGCTTCATTGAACAAACATGGGGAATCCACCTTGATCATTTTTGCCTGGTCTTCTTCGGTTACCAGGCACCAGAGGTAACTAGCTACCCCAACGAGGGAGGAAAGAACCCGAGCATCCTCCGAAATGGTGATGATAATTGACCGCTTTCGACTAGGATCTACACTCGGGGCAGGGAACCGGTTGACTAGTCTCGGGCTCAAATTAGGCCCACCTGCCCCCGAGGTCGAACTTTTCCTCGGTACTTCTGGTTCTCCTAATTTGGTGGCGTCCTCCGTAGCGGTGGAGTCCACACAATCAAAAAATCTTTGGAAGGGATTGTCCGCTCCATGGACCCCCTCATTTGATCGCTCATTCGTCATTTGAGCTTCACTGAACATCGATTCAGTGAATGAAGGCGATCTCGTTATGTCAATGATACCGGGCGGGGCAGAACCGGCGTCTTGAGGGTTCTCGACCCTCACTACTGCATCAGCCTCTTAAACTTTAGAGGGATTGGCCTCCGTTGTTCCCCCTCGGCTGTCACCCGTTCGTCGGGCACAGACGACTCATAGGCCAGAAAATGATCGTCCTCCTCTGGCTCGTCCTGAGCCGGAGGAGTGAGTCCGCGTCGAGCACTCGGGAGCTGGTGCTCTCCTTTGGCTTACACACCAGCCTTCTTCGCGTTTTCTTTTTCTCCGAGCCTAGGGAACTCGGAGTCCTCTTTCTTTTCTTCTCTCCGGTCCGCCTCGGAGCAGTGGACTCAACAGGCAAGTCCTCGCCACCAACTAGAGGCCTAAGCTCGATGTCCTTAGGAAAACCTATGAAAGAAAGTAAAGGAAATAAGAATTTGATGTTAAAAAAAAGAAGCCTGACACAACCTATTCAGGAAGGAAATACCTTGAGAACGGGCCTCCTAACGACCCTCTGATATTTTGTGCCACGTGTGCCCGGAGTAGGGCATTTGTGAATCTATACCTTCAACCCACTCCTTGAGTCGAGGGACAGCATTGGGGACTCGAGCGACGACTGCATTACTTTGAATACCGATAAGGAAAAGAGAAGTAAACATAAAATCAACGATTGAAGGGAAGCTCTACTTACGTGATGTATTCCACTTGTCGGAAAATAACCTGCATTCGGCAGGAATCAAGTGCAAAGTCCTCACTCGGAAAAAACGCCCTTGCCAGCCTCGATCCCGGTCCTCATCGATACTTGAGAACAGGGCCTTGCTGGCCCGGCGCACCAGCTTTATCAGCCCCCCTCGGAACATTCGGGGACTGTACAAACGGAGTAAATGATCTACAGTAAAATGGCATAAGTCGACTTTGTTCACAAAAAACCGTAGGAGGATCACAATCCTCCACATTGAAGGATGAATCTAACACAGGCATACCCCGTATCTCTTACAGAAATCTATGATGACCGGGTCTATTGGTCCTAATGTAAAGGGATAAGTGTAACCACTCAGATATCCCTTGACATGGGTGGTAATGGCCTCCTCCAGGTCGGGGACCACTATGTTTTTATCGGCCTAGTTGCAGTCTTTTCGGACCGTAGAGAGGACCTCTTCACACCGACCTTGTAAAGAGGAAGGCTTTTCAACTTTGAAATCATCACTGACCGAGCATCCCCCGGAGATGAACATTTTTAGGGGAGGTTTGGGTACTGGTTCATCAACGACCACGCTCGGAGCAGTCTCTTCGACCTCAGTAGCCGGCCGCGAAGTATAAGGAACTTCTTTCTAGGGAACTGTTTTGGAAGTCTTTGCCATTATTTCAGAGAATAAAAATGGAGGAAAATCTGGAAAAGATGAGGAAAGAAACGAAGTTGAAAGATTGGACTTGTTGGCCCGAGAAGAAGATGGGTAATATTTTTTGCAAAGGACCTTGAATTATGAGGGTAAATGTGCTAAAGAGTATTGAAATCTAAGGGATACGAGGGTAGAAGGTTTGATGTAAAGTAAAAATGAACAAAGAAGGTTGTATTTATAGGAACTCGGCGACGTTTCGCATTCAGGGATAGCCGACCGACGTTTGACATGCATTTAATGCCATTATGATGTGACTGATGAGACGTTTCAAATGTTTTGTCATTTCTGTCACGACGTATCGAAGTAGGAATCAGAAGCTCAAGCCGTTTCTCGTCGTTTACTCTCCGAGAAATGAGGGGACTATCTGTATACGAGTAAAACCAGGCTCGTTATACACCCCGGTCCCCAACGTGATAAGCCAAGCTCAAGACATGATGTCAAGGGGCCAAAATCGAGGCGAAGTTCTCATCGAGTCGAAGTCCGGGGGCATAACGCCCAGCCTCGAGAATATCGGGGTCCTGGTTCGGGACCGGTCCTAGCTTTGAATAACTTCGAAGGATGTTGTCAAGTAATCAAGCACGACCAACGGAAGACCGTGATATCCGTGACCGGCCGGGTATCAATTAATTAGAAGATTTTTACCTTTTATAAGAATCGTACATAGAGTGAGACTCTCCTACTATATAAAGGGGGTCTGATGATTCATAACACCCATTGTAACACGCATTCCAAAGCAATATATTATTATTTTTCTCTGCTATTAGCTCTTTTCTTGTTCACCAGTGCTTGCCACAGTGAGCCCGTATCGAGGGCATAGATTTCACTAAGGCTGAAATTATCCTATGCGTGTGGTTTGAATTTATTTTTATCTTTACTTGTTCAATCTAATTCAATTTATAGTTTTGTGTCAAATTAATTTGCGTATGCTTAGAATCACTTACAAATTCAATTGTTATCCGATTTTGAGGGTAAACAAAGATAAAATTGAGACTTCAAATTTTGTGAAAGACGACTTTAGTTCCTGCTATGCAAATCGATGTAACCTATAAATGCTTTGGCAATTGGACTGGAAAACTTTTACAAGTTCGAGGAGAGCTTTTTGCCTAGTTGCCTGCAAATGCATGACTCATAAATCAAGTAAAGCTCCTCTCTTTCCAATTCCTACTTTCGTTAGACAGTGTAACATTTTCATAGGAAAGATAGATAAAATTGATAATTTAATGGGTTAAATAGGCATTAAAAATACAATTGAAATAGGAGGATGGAAATATTTATTTGTTTAAACTTGAAGTAATAGTTTGATTTTTTAAGTAAAATTGAGGATGTAAATAATTTTCACCCAATGTTAATAAACATTAAATTCGCCTGCAATCCTTCTTTCTTTTTTCCCCTTCTACATGAGTTCTCCACTTAAAATTTTATAGGAGTGCTTATTTTGGTTAAATCACAATTGCATATTCGTTTTATAAATTGCAATTGCATATTACGTTTTATAAATCACGTTTGTCTTTGTGATTTACAAGTCACATTCACTAAATGCAATGTCGTTCGTTAATGCGACTATAAGTCACAATTACCAAATCTCATTAGTAGTCGAGTAAAGCACTTATTATATACTCCCTCCGGTCCACAATAAGTGATTTTTTGGTCTTTCTTTTGTGGTCCAAAATAAGTGATTTTTTCAGATTTCAAAAATGAATTAATTATTTTTTTCCTACATTGTCCATGGAGTAAATAGTATTGGAGTATGTGTTAGGAGTGTTTATGTGAAGAGATAGTAAAGGTTAATATGGTCAATTTCATTGATAATTGATGTTAAAAGGTGAATTTCTTAATTTGTGTGAAAACAGCCAAAAAATTACTTATTTTGAATCGGAGGGAGTATGAATTTTAATAGTAATAAATTACATGGGAAAGATGCTTTTTTCTCTCTCTTTCGAATTCCTTTTTTCCCCTCTCATTCTAACTCCTTCTTTTGTTAGATAGTGTAACATTCACATGGGAAAGATGTTTTTTATTGCTTTTGTAGCACCGTGATGTGTGTACCTAGAAATTTAGCCATTTTGGTTTGCGTCTATAAACTACTCCCTCTACCTCGTTTAATAAAACCATTTGGGTGTTTTTCTTATACGGAAAACGGCCAAATATACTCTTGTACTATCAGAAATTATTTAACTGTATCCCTCGTTATACTATAAGTCTATATATATCACTATCGTTATGCTATTGGTTCAGATATACTCCTTTTCTTTTAAGTTTGTCCAAAGTGGACATCCAATCTGTGATGACCCAAAAGGTCATCACTTGCTTTTAAATTAAATTTTGTGTTTTTGAGGCCTTGAAAACCTCATTTAGAGTCACTTCAATTTGCGTGCGCAGTCCGGGCGCGTAGCCGGAAAGCTTAAACATGAAAATCTGTGAAAATTGATAAAATTTGGCTAATAAATGAATTAATTTGACTTCGGTCAACGTTTTGGGTAAACGGACCCAGACCCGTGATTTGACGGTCCCGGAGAGTCCGTAGGAAAATACGGGACTTGGGCGTATGCCCAGAACCGAATTCCGAGGTCCCGAGCCCGAGAAATGAATTTTTAAAGGAAATTATTTTCTAAAATTGTTTAAGGAAATTTGAAATGAAATTTGTTTAGAACATGCTGGTATCGGGCCTGTATTTTGGTTCCGGCGCCCAGTACATGTCTTATATATGATGTAAGTCATTTCTGTAAAATTTGGTCAAAAACGGATGTCGTTTGACGTGATTCGGACCTAAATTGCTAAAGTTGATGTTTTATGAAGTTTGAGAAAAATCCTTTGATTTTAAGGTTTAATTCATTGTTATTGAGGTTATTTTAGCGATTTGATCGCACGGATAAGTTCGTATGATGTAGTTGAGTTAGTACGTATGTTTGGTTAGGAGCCCCGAGGGCTCGAGTGTGTTTTGGATGTGTTTCGGGAAGTTTTGGACTTAAGAAAAATTGCAGAAACAGCTGATCTGGTATACTGATGCTTTCTTCTTCGCGTTCGCGGGAGAACCCACGCGAGCGATGCAGTAAATTTTGTCGAAGGAAAATCCTTCCACGCGAACGCGTAGCTCAGGTCGCGAACTCGAGGCAGTGGGGGGCTATACCTTCGCGAACGCGGTCCTGGCCACGCGAACGCGAAGGCCAAGTGGGCCTGGGCAGGGGGTGGGGCAATTACCCTACGCGAACGCGACCCACTGGACGCGAACGCGAGGGCTCGAGGGGATCCTTCTCCGCGAACGCGAGCCCATTTACGTGAACGCGAAGGCTTATCCAGCCTCACCCATCGCGAACACGAAGGGTCTGTCGCGAACGCGAAAGGCATTTTTGCCCAGTTATTTTAAAAGACCCAAAACAGAACACTTACGGGTTTTATGAAAATTTCATAAACCTCTTCTTCTCCAAAGCTCTAGGACGATTTTTGAAGCATTTCCTCACCATAATCTCTTGGGTAAGTAATCTTTAACTTGTTTTCTTCCATGTTTATCAACACCCACTAGATTTCTAGGCCTAAAATATGTGATTAAGGGTAGAAAATTAGGGATTTGAGTAGAGTTAGGTCTTTTTGATTAATTGTGATTTAGACCTTGATTTGGGGTCGAATCCTGAAAATAATTATATATTTGGGCTCGTGGGTGAATGGGGGATCGAATTTTGGTTCGAATCTCGTGTTTTGACCAAGCGGGCCGGGGTCAATTTTTGGGTTTTTGGGAAGAATAATTAAAAAGCTACAATTGAGCATTGGAATTGAATTGTTTAGCGTTTATTGATGTTATGAAGTTGATTATGTATAGATACGATCGATTTGGAGCCGAATTCGAAAGGAAAGGCGGTGTTTGAGGCTTGAGTTGGCCGTGGAAGTTTGAGGTAAGTGTCCGGTCTAACCTTAGCTTGAGGGATTAAGAGTTGTGTCCTATTTGCTAATTGCTTCTTGTTGAGTACGACGTATAGGCATAGTGACGAGTATCTATACGTTGGTGTCGAGCATGACCGTGAGTCTTGAATTGATAGTTATTGTGTTCTTGAATGATACTACGGGTGTTAAAAATTGATGGTATCCGATATTGAGCAAAGATTTAGTTTATTTTCGTGGATTTTATTTATGATTGAGGATTGGTACTAATTGAGCTGAGTAGGAGTTGAGTTAGGATTGGTTATAGCTGATTCTCCCTTGCCGGGATGTTTGTCTTAAATATTGTTGTTCCCTTGCCGGGAAGTTATTATATATCTTTGTTCCCTTGCCGGGATTCCTTATAACTTTGTGTTGGCTTGCAAATGGAATCGGGTGGTACGCCTACCACGAGATATGATGAAATGGGATCGGGTGGTACGCCTACCACGAGATATGATGAAATGGGATCGGGTGGTACGCCTACCACGAGATATGATGAAATGGGATCGGGTGGTACGCCTACCACGAGATATAATAAAATGGGATCGGGTTGCACGCCTGCAACGAGATGTGAACCGAAAGTGTAAATTGCCTTTGTTTTCCTTATCCTTGATAGAAGTTGAATTTTTGGTTTCTTGATAATTCCCTTGATATTCTGTTTTATCTGTTAGTCCCCGAAGCATGTTTCCCCTTCCCAGCTTTAAATTGTTTGTTCTAGTTTATTTTCCGCTGTAATATATATAACTGCACAGGTTTATCTGGAGTCTGGCCCTAGCCTCGTCACTACCTCGTCGGGGTTAGGCTAGGCACTTACCAGCACATGGGGTCGGTTGTGCTGATGCTACACTCTGCACTCTGCACTCTGCACTCTGTGCAGATACCGGAGCAGTACTGGGGCAGCGGCAGTAGGTTGGGAGCCAGCCTTCAGTCCACAGAGATCCCGAGGTAGTCCTGCAGGCGTCCGCAGGCCCGACGTCTCTTCTATCCACTATTATGTTCTGTTATCATTTGTATCCGAGACAGACTGAGTTTCTTTCTTTCATACATTTGTATGTAGTAATCATAGACAGTCCGTGAATGTTGTGGCACCGGTTTCTGGGTAGAGACATATGTTGGCTATTAGTAACGATTTGGTATTATATTTGTCTAAGTCTTCCGCTTAAATTTTCGTTTTCCGCTATTATTTTACTGCTTATCACCTGTTGTTACAAGTAGTTAAAGGTGTTAAAAATGAAAAGGTTAAAGATTTCTAAATTTCGTGGCTTGCCTAGCTTCTACGAGTAGGCGCCATCACGACTCCCGAGGGTGAGAATCCGGGTCGTGACACAATCCTACGTGACACTGACATTTGATGAGGTGGATGCCACATGGTTTGCCACCTCAGTGCCTCTAACCCATTTTACCCCTCCCTTCTATTTTTTTCACCACTAAAATTATCTTCCCGTCCACCACTATTGCCACCATTATCGCTACCATGAAAAATATTGTATTTCAAATTTTAGTCTTTTATATATGGATTAGGGCGCTGAGGTGGCATGCCATGTAGCATCCACCTCATCAAATATTAGTGCCACGTAGAATTGGATGTCCATCTTGGACAAACTTAACAGAAGAAGGGTATATTTGAACCAATAGTATTACGACAGGGGTATATTTAGACCCAAAGTATAACGAAGAATATATTTAAACCTTTTCTCATAGTATAAGGGTATATTTGGCCCTTTGCCGTTTCTTATATATACCTAACTTTTCCGTTTCATTTTAATTGATTTTAATTGATTATGTTTGAATAGAAATGGAATTTGATAAAAAGGTATAAACTTTTTTATTATCTTAAATATGTCACAATGTTTTTATAACTTTGTCATTGAGGACAAATGAGAAGTTTAAATTAAGTTATCTCCAAATTTAGAATAAATCTCATTCGTTTTTTTGCACAGACTGCAACAACAATTACAAGCCCAACGTAATTCCACAAATGAGATATGTGGAGGGCAATATATATGCAGACCTTACTCTATTCTGAGAAGGTAAAAAGATTGTTTCCGATAGACCTTTTGCACATGCTATAAAGTGAAATATGTCACATAAACTAGAAAGAACAATATTCTAAGCTATTGCTTTATTATCAACAACAGTCGCTTTGGCCGAGTGGTTAAGGCGTGTGCCTGCTAAGTACATGGGGTTTCCCCGCGAGAGTTCGAATCTCTCAGGCGACGTTATTCATTTTACTCTTCCATTCATTTCCTTTGGCTTTTTCTCTTTTTTGCTTTTTAACTTTGAATTTTGATTTTCAGATAATTAACACTTGCCGAATAATATTAGGCATGCGCTGTTTTTTCACTTTGAAGTGGGATTTGGGAATAAAGGCCCATTTCCCAACTCTGTTTGTCCCTCAAACATGATGAGAGAGACCTATTAATTTTATGTGCTCGAGGGCAAGTGGTCCAATGTTGTTCCCCTCTACTTTCAACAATGTCACAGCATCCAACACGGTAAAATTTTATCTAAACCGATGTTTAAAAAACACAATTCCATGTGCAAAATATTTCGTATTCATGTAGGATTCGAAGAAAGGATGTACAAAATATTTTGTGTTCATATAGGGTTTGGGGAAAGGACGTACCCTAAAGGGTCTGATGCTGACAACCTACCCTAATGCTAGTATTAGTGGCTGCTTTTATGACTCAAAATCCGTGGCTTATAGGCCATGCTGAACCCGATGTTAACACCATTAAATTCGAAATCGACCATACTTAATGTTATACAACTGAAACGTGATTATTAAATATAGTAGAGTATTTTGTTTTAGATTAGAAAATACCTATAACCATATTTTATTAAACAATTTTTTGTTTTATTTTAGAACAGAAAATAGGTAATTTTTTTTTTTTAAATTTTTAACTAAAGTGTCTCGTAAATGAACTTAAAACACCTGAACTTGAAGTGATATTGTGATAGTGAAGTAGTTGCCTTAGTTGGGAAAATCAAATTAGGTAACCATTGCTGATGATGTAGACCATGACCCTACACTTAGAATACCCTTTCTGCATGGGCCTTGCTCATTGAATCATTCCACTGCGTGCTTTGATCCATGATTTATATCATCCATTTGAACAAAATTGGGTCCAATAAAAGCTTAAAATATTAACAGCTTTACCTATATTACCATATATAATAATGTTTCTTCTTGCGACAACCATTATTGTAAACGAGAAAAAGAGGAAAGAATTTACAACTATGAAGCACTCAAGAAACCCTTTCTCCTTTTTCAATTACTATATTAGGTTATTCCCTCTAATAATCGTTAGTCAAATGGGATAATCTTGCAGATTGTGCATTCCTACCAACAACGCTTTACAATCTAATAATCATCACATCTCACGCTTTTTGTGTTAAAGTAAATAAAGCCTAATGATAATCCCTTCTTCATGAGCTGGTTTGCTTATCCAATTCTTTCAGTAAATAAATTGAAAGATTAAAACTATAGAACTTTGATATAACTGATAGCTTAAGATAACTTTACACATCTAGTGTACCTGAACCTAACGTAGCAAACTACCTACTAGTTTTCCATCTAGTTATTTGTATTTATCTCCTACGTAACCTTTTGTAGCAAGTTACTTTTTTTTTTTTTAATTTTATAAATATCTTGACATTCATGTCTACTCTTTCACATTTTATCTACTATTTTAAACGTTTGCGATGCTGCTATATATTTAATGTCTTTATACTTGACCTTTGTCTCTTATAATCCTCCTCTAGTTTGGCCTCTGTATTTGGTTCATCTAGGGTCACACATAACATAAGTAACAGAGTGGCATAAATGCCATTTAACAAAGTGTAGCAGAGGGCAGTCAAAATAGCACCTTATTCCCAACATTATTAGTATCTGCTCCAGAAGACAGCATAGGAATTTATGTTTAGCCATAAACCACAGGTAGCGATGATGGCGGCGGAACAAATAAACTGCCAGTTACCCAAAAAGATGACCGAATTACTTGATGAAAGAATCAACGGCACATCCAAAATAGCACAAGTTCACATAGTCGTATCCACAGTCACGTCTATGAACTAAAAGCACAAAAGCTTTGTTAGAGTTCCCAATCAAGGAATGTACCTAGGCGGGTAATTCAATCAGTATACTCTGATCAAATTAACCATATTTTTGAATATCCCACTTCTTGTACAGGAGCAGCAATTTCTGTGACCATATTTCTGAAAATCCCACTTCCTGTATAGGAGCAGCAAATTCTAGTGACCATATTTCTGAAACTCCCACTCACTGTTGTCTGAAGGATAAAACAAGCACACAACTGTTAGGAGATATGCATAATGCTACAACTGTATGCCTAACAATAGAGCATTAGCACACAGCTTACCAAGAGGACAGACTTGACGAGTCTTGAGCCACCTACTAATGCAGTGGAAGTGGAACGCATGGTTGCAAACTCCTGCAATAAGCAGCAAATGGCCAAACTGAGAATTTCCAAGTATAGAAGGATATCCCATATTAAACATTACATAAACTGATGATGAGTATAAATTTGTGCCCTTTATGTTCTAAAATTCACAGAAAATGCAGTCCTTGGGTAATGGAAATTAAAAAAAAATTTAAAAAAACAGTAACAAAAGAAGGTCGATATAGCAACTATTGAAGCCCTCTGATCCATGTCAAGCTGACTCAAGGAACACAGTCCTAACACTTATACAGGATAAAATCTGCTAGATATCAGGTATATGCCAGGGGTAACACACAGTCCTAACACTTATACAGGATAAAATCTGCTAGATATCAGGTATATGCCAGGGGTAACACATATAGTCAACGAAAGCAAAGGCATCTGATAAATTAAGTTCCTCCAATAGATAGAAACATGAAGAGCACCGAGCTGGAGCACTCAATCTAATAAGCAAAGGCATCTGATAAATTAAGTTCCTCCAATAGATAGAAACATGAAGAGCACCGAGCTGGAGCACTCAATCCAATATCCTTCTCAAAGCTCAATTCTTAGGCAGCAATAACGTAAATGTAAGATATAATTATGGTCCGGATAGTAGCATAATATCAGATAAATGCCATATCGTGTAGAAGGAAATTTTTTGAAGAGTGGCTAAAGTGAGAGAAGAAGAAACATGACTAAGTTTAGGTCCCCTCATAACACATTCCTAGCATATCCGCCAGTAAATTAATTTAGTTCAAACTACAATATCATTACAAGTAAAATACATTAGGAAGGCCAGAGTTACCTAAAAATAATAAAGGTAAAGCAAAATACTCTTGGCAGCATCTCTAATTTCAAGAAGTCAAGATTCAAATATAAATTAATAATAATTGCCAAGATTGTCACTTATCATTGTTCCTTTGAGTCAGATAAGCTGATGAATCAGCATAAGATAATCTGTCATGATCACATCATCATTACATCCAGGCTTACACAATGGAAAGGCCACAAGAG
This sequence comes from Nicotiana attenuata, assembly GCF_001879085.1. Taxonomy (NCBI): domain Eukaryota; kingdom Viridiplantae; phylum Streptophyta; class Magnoliopsida; order Solanales; family Solanaceae; genus Nicotiana; species Nicotiana attenuata. The sequence continues at coordinate 31,008,605 of NC_031993.1, forward strand.
AAGCACACAATATTAAATTTCTTCAACCAAGTCCAGTGCCATTCCTTCCCCCAACCAAAAGAGAAAGTATTCTGAGGGAGTCATACTCTCATAAATCTATGCAGTCTGGTGAGAAATGGGTTCTCCCTTCCATTCAAAAATGAAAACTAGGAATGGGAAAAAACCTTTTGATTTTCCACTAAAACCAAAAGCAAAGACACATTAGGTAAAAAGAATTGATGGTAACAAAAAAGTTCTGTTCCTCTCCCCCTCCCTTTTGCTTTCTTCACATCCTCATTCACAATTAGTTCTTTCTCCCAGCTTGTAGCAGAATGAGGGGTTTACAAAGGGGATAAACTGGTTTTTGTGTTGGTCTGTTGAAGAATATACAGGCAAAGCTTAATATGAAAGTAAAATTCACCTACTAGATGGTACAATTTCTGAGCTTGTTCCGGAGGAAGAATAAGCGTTTTTCAGGTGTGAAGACAAATAATGGAAGAAGAAAAGGGAAGGAGAAAAGAGAGAGAGAAAAGTGAACAACAACCATTAGTTTGAAATAAAAAGAGCGGATTGGGGAGGAACCTCCAAAATGATGAAATGAAAATAAATCATCTTCTAAGCAAAAAATTAATTTTAAACTAAAAAATTGAATTATTACCAAAATATTTGTGCCTAGTAAAATTTACACACCAAAGACTTAAACAAAACAATCAAAATCCTGATATCTTAGTTATTTACATAAGTAACAAAACCGGTGGACTAGTATTTAGCTTCAGTTGTTGACAATTCTACATCATGTCCTGTTACTAAAACAAGATCTTATTGTTTATGTATGCTCGCATGATCCAACCCATTGGTGTAATCCCATAGGGAAACTTTTCGTAGGATCTTGTATAGAAAATGTTCTGCTTCCTCCTTCCCTTGGTTTACTCTGACAGAAAATAAAGAACATGGCCCTATCTTGTTTAGATTAAAAGATAAGACATCTTCATGTGTGGACAACGCCCAGTATACGAAAGACTGAAAATCACATCTACAGTGTGCTGTAAAATCTTGGGTACACTATAAATTAAAAATACATTAATTATTGGAACAAACTTAATCCCGCCTTATCACAAAATATATATCGTTGATAATCAAACGATTTCATTTGTTGTGGTGATTAAATTCTGTCAAATGGTTGATAACTGTGCTATATTCAGAGACAGCAAAAATAACTAATGGTAATACACAAAGATGGAAGATCACTTAGAGAAAGGCATAAGAAAGCATGGCAGGTTGACAAACTAGGGTAATATAAAAATTGGTAATAATTCTACTTCCATAAAAGAGAAACAACATACCCCAAGCCACTGTGCATTCCTCACTTGTTGCACTAGCTTGATTAGCTTGACATTCAATACCTAATAAATTGACCACAAGATAAAGCAAATACTTAGAGGAACAAGCTTTAGCAATGAAATGACGATCATATAAGCAGACAGAAGTGCACTTCAGAAGCAGTAGAAAAGAGAGCCAAGACTCACAGAGATCCATGATGTGGTTCCTACAGATAGCACAGTTATCGACCACAATATCTGCAATCAGCAAGTAAAGAGACTACATTGAAAAGCTCAATTAAAATCATACAAGCATATGTCTCATATACATCAAAACAATAGATAATTGTATATATACATAGAGCACAAGTATATACCTGTCTGGGATACTGAATTTAAGAACATGCACACGAAATTATAGCACAATATTGACACGTAAGTACATATTATTACACTAAAACTCCTGGTAATATGTATAAACATGTGTTAAAATATTCCTTTGCCCCTGCTCTCCACTAGGTAAATTCAATTAACATTGCATCAACAAAAGAGAGCTCCATCAAAGACAGCATTATAAATTACAGGACAGAACCGCTGAAGAAAATAGCAAAAGCATATTAGCTAATACTCAACATTGCATTCTCCTACTCAAACTCTAGGCCTGAGTTTGTGCGTAGATTAACCCCTAACGTTCAGCTTGTGTTTTGAGTATCAAAGTGACGGAAGAACAGTTGCATAAGTGTCAATGTGTGTGTGCATATGATGTTCATCATGTTAAAGTGCGAAGTCCACAGTGTACTCAATGCTTGAAGGACCAATCTACTTCATTGACTTCTGGTGGCCATTAGATGATGTTTAATGTGTGCTTCCACACATAAACATACACACACACACACAGAGGGGACCAATTTACTTGCATTACATTCCCGTGGCTAGTGCAGGAGCTTTACTAAATGTACACACAGGGGCGGATCTATGTATAAAGGATGGGGTGGTACGCCACCCGCAAACTTTGGCCGAGACTATGCAATAGTATGTATAGATGCATGTGTATATAGAAGAAATGGTACAAATATTTTAAGTGGCACCCCCATTATCAAAGTGACCGAAGGTGCCACTGGCAGTGCACTGACATTCCACCTTAGTGGCGCGAGTTCGAATCCCGCCTACCACACTTTTCGTACCAGTTCCTATTGACTTTTTCTTTGTTTATTAGTTTATTTTGAAATTTCTTTTCTCCCTTTTTTTCTTTAAACATTAAACATAAATTATATAAATCTTTTTCTTTCGAAAATCTATTACTGTGGCGTTTTCTCAACTCCTCCATGATTTATCAATAGACGATAAAAAATTAATTTTTTTTCTCTAGGAGCACAATTCCAATAAATCTATTTGCAGAAACCAAAAAAATATAGAAATCCTTGAATAAGTTACTATTCTAATCAAGGATAAAAGTTTATTTTATTGCCATATTGCTCTAAAAGTAGGATAATTGTATATAATATTGATTGAGTTAATTTTCATAAAAAATAGTAAATTGAAAAATGTCCATAAACTTGCTTCGGTTTTAAAGTTTACAGTGCTTATTAGTATAAGTTTTTGCCTTGGGTACCTAAATATAAATTGATAACGAGCCTTTTTTTCTTATACAAAATGCATAATCTAGTTGAATTTTATGCTTCTTTTCCAAGTTACAATAATAACTACTACATAATATTTTTGCTCGATTGATTTGTTTATATTAATTTCAAAGACGGATATCCCGAACCGAAACCCAAATAGACAAAACCGATTAACTTTATACCCTATTTAGACAATGTAAGTTGTAGCCCTGTCTACTTTCAAAATTTTGTGGCACCCAGAACCTCTAAATCCTAGGGGTGTGCATTCGAATCGGTTTATCGATAAATCGAATCGATTATTTGTTATCGGTTTATCGATATCGGTTTATCGATTTATCGATTTCGATTTCGAAATTTTCCTTATCGAGTTATCGATTTCGATTTCGATTTCGATTTTGTCCTCTTCGGTTTATCGGTTTATCGATAAACCGATAAAAAATACTAAAAAAATTAATTTTTTTAATTTTTTTTTTAGTGTTTTTTTTAATCTTTTTTGTTGCCCTTATTCTATAATACCTTTTCCTTTACCCTAAGTCCCTAACCCTATTATTTCATCTACCACATTTAAGGAATGACCATATTTAAAGCTCAAGTGAATGAAGTTCAAATTAATGGAAAATAGAATTAGCCGTGATGATGTATTTTTTTTTATACCGTTGGAGTGTTGGTGGCATACATTTGATCCCTTACTTTAGTTTCGTTGCAAGTGCTTGTTGACACAATTTTTATGCTATAAACGGTGTTCGTCTTATTTTAGCTTCTTTTGGTCCATATTAGTTAGGCGTGTTTATAGTGATATACTTTCCGTGGAATCCCGCAAATTTTCTTATTGGTGTAATCGATAACCGAATCGATAAGCCCAAAAAATCGATAAATCGAAATCGAAAAAATCGAAACCTTATTGAAACGATAACGATAAGCATATATACAGATCGATAACCGATAAGTAATTATCGATAAGGGTCAAAATCGAATCGATTAATCGAATGCACACCCCTATTAAATCCTGAATCCGCCTCTGTACACACACACACTCTTATATGTATAGGAGCTTTATATATGTGAATGTGTGTATAATTAAATATTTACAGGAACTTTAATGTCCGTGTATGTGTAAGTGTGTGTATAATCAGAAATATTTACACTACACATACGCACAAAATATCATCAACTTGTTGAATTTATACACGAGCTTTAATGTACATGTGTATGTGTGTGTATAATTAAAAATATTTAGACATCACAAATACATAAGCACATATGATATCATCAAACCGTTACAAATACGAAGAAATGTAAGCGTACGAGTACGGTTAGGGTTAGAAAATTACCCCAAGCCCATAGAGAGACAGCGTTCCACTTTTTTATCTCAAAACGCTTGGCCTTCTTAGTGGAAGATGATGATGAAGCTCCGGCACCGGTAGAACCCTCGCCGGCCGGAACCATAGTCACGTCGGTGTCGACAGATGCCATTGAACAGAAGCTATAACACGCTCCTTTGGAATTCAATATACACTAGAAATTGAATTCGATTTTACAAAGACGGGGAATTTTTCCGTCTAATAGTGAAGAAATTGAAAAAAATCGTGAAGTCGGGTATATATAGAAGATTAGAAGCTATTGGGCTAACTTAAGCCAGTAGAGAATGGGCTGTAAGCCCAATAATTTGTTCCAACAATGTTGACATAATTGACTCACCCAAAAGTCCCCAACTCCAATTTTTGTTGACTTTTGACTTCACATTCGATAGTTTCTTCTCTTTTCACCCCCTCCAACCCCCCCTCCCCCCACTCCAAACAAAAAAGGAAGATAAATTCTTCTCTTTTTCTTCTTTCTTTTTCATTTCATTCTATAGTCTTCTTGTTCTTAGAGCTATGTTTAGATATCTATTTATTTTTGGGCACTGGCTAAATTCGTGTTAAACTTTGGGAAATGGTTCAAATTTATCATCTATCGATAGTTGGGGTCAAATCTATCTTTGCCATTACATAAATGGATTACATTTTTCCTTAATAACTAACGGTAAAAGTTTTCTAACATGTCGGATTTTCTTACAATAAAAAATGATCAAAGAGTTGTTCATATTGTAGGGGTTCTAGTTCAAAATTTCAAATTTCAGATTCTGTTCTCCGAAATTAGTTATTGAGTCCATCTTGATACTAAGAGAGTACATGATTCGATTTGAATCGATTTTCTTACAAAAAAATCACAATATCTGTTTTGCTTACTATATGAACGAAATCAAATGGATATAAAGTCAATTTTCTTGGTTTCAAATTTTTTAGTGGAAGTTAGGTCTTTGTTGGTTGAAGTCTCTACTTCATGAAGTGTGAAATCTTATTAATTTACACACAAATGGACTCAAGGCGACCCACATAAAACTACCTTTTCATGGGAGTTTGACTACTTCCTAACGATTTGTTTTTTCAGCCAAAATAGTTGACTGTTTGACCAAAACGTCTTAAACCTTTTTGTTAAACTAATTAAGTAAAATGATAATAGGTAAATTCTAGTTAAATGTAATAAGTTTTAGATCCAAGATTGATGGGAAGTAACAACCTAGAAATCGCATTTAAAGCTATTTAAGGCCGAAAAGCGGTTTAATAATACTCTTGTGAGTAAATGAAGGAATGAGGACAAGCAATAAATACGAGAAATAGCAATGAATGTAAATAGGAAGAACACTTCACCCACATATCAAATAATGCAGAAGATTCTTTCCTCTGACAAGGAGATATGGCAGTGAACGAGAATATAAGTAATGCTTTCTCGGATCATGTGAATGGAAAGGAAGAATAATCGATGAAATCAATCACTATAGAAAGGTAAACTTGGTATATTCCCTCAATGGTCCACTTCTTACAATAATGTTCTCATATTCAATCTCACGTGCCCCTTTTCTTCTTTTTCTCTTTCTATTTATATGGGATATTCTCTAAAAACCCTAAAAAGTACGACAAATGGAATATCCAGGAGAATATTATTGTCACTAGTTCCAAGACTACACTAACCGGTATTCATATTCTTCGCTATTCGACCTCGACCTCTACGGCTCGCTCGGCGACTGCTTGTTGTTAGGCTTTGGTCGTCCTCGTCTTATCAGCCCGGATCAGAACATAGTCTTTCACTTTACGTTCTTTCCACGACCAACTTCCTCTGCAAGATTTTGACCCATACAGTTAGTCCCTCCGCTTGTCGGGGTTGCTTTTTGGCCGGCCCCGATGAGCGGACCTTTTCAGTCGCTGACTTATGAAGAAGTTTTTGGGCGTAGTGATCGAGTGGAGGCGCTCGTTGCCAAAGCCATGACGTGTCATTTTGAGATTCGTGGGCCATGGAGTTGGTATAGGGTGACATCACAACGCATGCATCATCATTGCGCGTCTTCCCGATGCGTTGTCTCGTACCTCGAGTCCCTGTTGTTTCGATTCTAGGGCCATTGGCGGTTACTCGCATCGATTCGAGCGCCCCTGAGGTCTATAAATAAAGAGGGGGATATTTCTCAAAGAAACTTTTGAACTCTTTCTAGTTTCTTCAACCCTACATTTGCTTCCTTTTCTCCTTCTTGTGTTCTTACTTCCTGTAACCGCTTTCATTGCCACCCCTTCTTCTTTTTCTGTCTCTTCATATACACATTATAGGAAAATGGCTACCACAACCCCCAACGTAGAGATAGTTTCCAACCCTACTTCGTTATCGGTGGCCGTGCCTTCCAGTGGCGGAGAATCGGCGGTGGTAGAGGATGAAAGTTTTCCCACTGTGGAGGAGATTATTCCTCATAACCCTCCTTCCAGGTCTGACTTCTCTAAGGAACCCACGCTTGAACCGGAGTCGGCGAAGTCGGAGATGGAAGCGAAGCACCTTGCCGCCCTTAGGGCCAAGTACGACATTCCAGCCCACGTTGACCTGGTTCCGGCCGGAGACGACGTGATTCAAGTTCACAAGCCTGGGTATTATGCGTTTTACGCCTACCCATTCCATATAGGTTATTCTCTTCCTCTTCCTCCATTGGCGGAGGAGTTCTTCCGTTACTACCGTGTTTGCCCGGCACAGCTCATCATCTGCTGGTGGTAGAGGAAAAGCGGTCGCCATGGAAGATTACGGGTCTGGTTCTGATACAGAAGAGGTGCAGACTTTTGAGGAGAGATTTACTCGAGTGGAGGTTAGGACCGAGGGGTCCACTCGAAATATTGTCATCCCTATGGATTTTAACTTGTTAGTCAACTCGGAGAGCGTGGTTCCAGCTTTGGCCTCTTTATGTGTGGAGCCCGAGAATAGGACCTTGCAGACGCTGAAGGATGAGGACCTATCGTTAGGCATTTCTGGGATGTCCCTGCGAGTAAGTCCGTTCTTATCGTTTTGATTTCTTCCTTTTACGTTATTTGTCGTTGCTGACCTTTCATTGTCTGTTTATCAGACCCTCATCTTGGAGATTGAGAGCGCCCGTCGGGAGGAGAAAAGGACGAGGGTCTATAAGAAGATGGAAGCGAAGTACAGAGAGTATCGTACCAAATACAAAGCCCTGGTCCGTTGCTTGGTGAGGACGCCCTGTTTCCAACCCTCCGGGACGACCCGAGGCAAAAGAATGAGGAATTGAAGGTGAAGGACGACGAGTTAAAGGAGAAGGATGATGAGCTCATGAGGATTATTGGCAGGTGTAGTGAGCTTGAGGAGACGTTAAGGGCCAAGAACGATGGGCTCGAGGTGAGCAAGGGGGTCATGGCCGAGTGCGTCGATCTCCAAGCTCAGGTGACATTTTTACGGGCCGAGCTTGAGCAGAGCACAACTGTGGTTACCGGCTTAAGGGATGAGCTGGTTGCCAAAGTTGCGGAGTTGGAGCGAGTTGAGAGAGCCAGGTCGGCTGCTGTGGCGTAGGCGACGGCGTTGGCAGGCACCCTTCGCGTCTTCAGGTCAGAGCGTGCTAGTGAGCAGAGACCTTTTTCTCTCAAATAGGCGAGGCTCGAAGAGCAAATTGGCGGACTGGAAGGAGACATTCAGGATTTGAACGAGCAGATCACTATCCTCAAGGCCGAGATAGCGCAGCAGCAGGCCCAACCGTCTACCTCTCATGCTTCCACTTACCCCAACGTCCCAAAAGACTTGTACGAGAAGTGGGTCCATACTGAGGCTCATCTTGACATATTCAGGGGTTTGTCGGCGGCCTGGAAAGCCTATGGGGCGGAGTTTGAGTATGCTCGTGCCGCTTGCGGCTATGACCCTGGCACGCCCAGAATGGATGATGACGAGGAAGATGTGGACGAGATTGAGCCAGATGCTTGGCATGAAGACGAGTACTTGGATGGCGAGGGTGGAGATGGTGCTGCTGGACCGGGCGGCGAAGATGGTGACGGAGGTGATGCATTGTAGTTTTCTTATACTTAGTTTTTTCTGCTCTTTATCTTTTTTGGAGGGGGGTCTTTTTGGCCCTTTGTAAGATACTCTATTTTGGAATGGAATGACTTGTCTTTTTGCGGTATGTTTTGGCTCTTTTCATTTTTCTTCGTATGCTTTTTCCTTTGTAAGAGTTCTTAACTTAGTTGACGTGACCGAGGTCAGATGCCGATTGATTTGAACGAGGTCGAACGCTATTTGATTCGAACAAGGTCGAATGTTAATAAATTTCAAACGAAGTTGAGTGTTAATGAATTCGAACGGAGTCGAATGTGAGTCGATTCGGACGAGGTCGAATTTTTGATCCTTTAAGTTATTCAAACGAGGTCGAATGTAGATAAATTCGAGCAAGGTCGAATGTAGATAAATTCGATCGAAGTCGCATGTGAGTCAATTCGAACGAGGTCGAATGTAAATAAATTCGAGCGAGGTCGAATGTGAGTCAATTCGAACAAGGCCGAATGTCTGACTCTTTAAATGATTCGAATGAGGTCGAACGCAAATACGTTCGAGCGAGGTCGAATGTAGATAAGTTCGAGCGAGGTCGAATGTGAGTCAGTTCGAACGAGGTCGAATGTATGACTCTTTAAGTGATTCGAACGAGGTCGACTGTAAATAAATTCGAGCGAGGTCAAATGTAGATAAATTCGAGCGAGGTCGAATATGGGTCAGTTCGAACGAGGTCAAATGTATGACTCTTTAAGTGTTTCGAACGAGGTCGAATGTAAATAAATTCGAGCGAGGTTGGATGTGAGTCAATTCGAACAAGGTCGAATGTTTGACTCTTTAAATGATTCGAACGAGGTCGAATGTAAATAAATTCGAGCGGGGTCGAATGTAAATAAATTCGAGCAAGGTCGAACGTGAGTCAATTCGAACAAGGTCGAATGTCTGACTTGGCATAATATATGAACTTGGTGGAGATAAATTCATGCGTGCATATTTCGCTTTGTTTACACATATCCATTGGAGAAGTTTACATATGTTGGAGAAGTTTACATACGTTGAAGTTTGCATGTTTTCCCGAAGTCCCAGTCCATCTAGTCCCTTCATTGGTCGACCTGGAAAAGTAGTTGATAGGTCGAGCAATGAACTTATACTAAAAACTCTGAGACGCTCTCTTTGTCGCCTCATTAAAAACCTCCCTGAGAAAACCCAATCGGGACAAAACTCGGGTAAGGGAAAAAAAGTACGACTCGGGAGACGTCTATCCTTAAAAGTTGAAGTATTTGAGGTGGACGACGTTCCAATTATTTTGTAGTAGTTTTCCTTCCATTGTTTCTAGTTGGAATGACCCTTTGCTAACTGCCGCCGTGATTTTACATGGGCCATCCCAATTGGTTCCCGATTTGCCTTCTCGTGGATCTTTGTTTGCTTGTGTTTTGGCTTTGAGTACGTAATCCCCGACTTTGAGTGGCCTGATTTTGGATTTTTTGTTGTAGTACCACTCTTCTTGTTGTTTTTTAGCTATCATTCTTATGTAGGCCATGTCTCTTCGCTCTTCGGCTTTATCGAGGTTTTGCCTTCTGTTCTCGTCGTTGCTTTGCCCGTTTTCATTTGAGTATCTCAAGCTAGGCTCCTCGACCTCGACTGGTATCATTGCATATACTAGTGAGTATGGCGTTTCCCCTGTGCTCGTCTTTGGCGAGGTGCGATATGCCCATAACACTTTTGGTAGCACTTCCGTCCACAGTCCCTTGGCGTTTTCGAGTTTCTTTTTCATGATATTCAGTATTGTTTTGTTGGAGGATTTTGCCTGACCGTTTCCTGCAGGATGATATGGCGTGGAGAGTATTCTCTTGATGTGCCATTTTTCGAAGATCTCGGGGGTCTTTTTTCTAGTGAACTGGGGACCGTCGTCGCAGCTGATTTCTTTGGGGATGCCAAAGCGGCATATGATGTTCCTCCATATGAACGTGATTACTTCTTGTTCGCGTATTTGGGCGAATGCACCTGCTTCCTCCCATTTGGAGAAATAGTCAGTTAAAACTAAAAGGAATCGTACATTACCTCGTCCCGCCGGGAGGGGTACGACGATGTCCATTCCACACTTGATGAAGGACATGGCAAAGTGACTAAATGAAGGTGTTCGCCCGCTTGGTGAATCATGGGGGCGTATCTTTGGCATTGCTCGCACCTTTTGACGAAATCGACGGCTTCCCTCTTCATCGTGGGCCAATAGTAGCCCGCCCGTATGAGGCATCTGGCGAGGGCTCGATTGCAGGTGTGAGCTCTGCAATGGCCCTCGTGCACTTCCTCGAGGACGCACTGTGTTTGATTTGGCCCTAAGCACTTTGCTAGGGGGCCGCCAAATGTTCTTTTGTACAAGTCGGTATTGACGACACTGTACCTGGCCGCTTGTATTCGAAGCTTCTTGACTTTTTTTTTATCGGGCGAGAGCACTCCGTCCTGCAAGTATAAGATAGTACGATTGCGCCAGTCCCAAGTCAGGTTTATAAAACGTACCTCGATTTGGTCTAGCGATGAATGGAGGAGAGTGACCACGTCCCCCTCTCCGGTTATGCTTTTGGTGGCCGCTGCCAATTTGGCGAGGCCATCTGCTTCGATGTTCTGCGCTCGAGGTATTTGATCGAGCTGGCATTCGTCGAACTCGGGTAATATATTGCAAATCTCGGTCTGATATTTCTGTAATCGTTTCTCCTTAATTGAAAGTCCATGTGACCTGGTTGACGACGAGTTGCGAGTCGCATTGAAGGATGACTCTTCGTGCTCCGTATTTGAGTGCTAGTTTCAACCCTGCAATCACGGCCTCATACTCGGCCTCGTTGTTAGTCATATCAGGGCATCGTATGGATTGGCGAACCACTTCGCCCGTTGGGACCTCGAGCACGAGTCCCAGTCCAAATCCAGATGCATTAGAAGCGCCGTCGGTATACAGGACCCACAGGTCGCGTACTTTGGTAGAAGTAATGGCGGTTTCCTTCTCGACTTCGGACATTATCTTCACTCTGAAGTCAGCGACGAAGTCGACAAGAACTTGTAACTTTATCGCTGTTTGCGACTGATAGGTTATTTCGTGCTCGCTCAGCTCTATGGCCCACTTGGCCAATCTACCCGACAATTCGGGTTTGTGCAAAATACTCCTTAGAGGGAAAGTCATGACCACCGAGATGGGGTGGCACTGGAAATAAGGTCTAAGGTTCCACGATGTTACGACTAGGGCCAGAGCTAACTTCTCGAGGTGGGGATACCTCGTTTCAGTGTCGACCAAAATTTTGCTAATGTAATAGATCAGAGATTGCGTACCTTTAGTTTCTCGTACCAGGACTGCACTTACTGCGACATCGAACACGGCCAAGTAGACAAGAAGGCGTTCTCCAAGTTCCGCCTTAGCGAGCAACGGTGGCGAAGACAGGTAGGCTTTTAGTTCTTTCAAGGCGTTGACACATTCGGTATTCCATTGGAGTCCATTGTCCTTTTTGAGTACGCCAAACAAATTGTGGCACCTATCGGAGGACCGCGAGATGAACCTTGACAAGGCGGCTATTCGAATGGTTAGTTTTTGCACTTATTTTTTGCTGAGTAGATTTTCTGGGATCCCTCTATGGCCTTGATTTGGTCGGGATTGACCTGGATGCCTCGTTGTGATACCAAGAAGCCGAGAAACTTCCCAAACGTCACGCCGAAGGCACATTTCTCGGGGTTTAATTTTATGTCGTACTTTCTGAGTATGTCGAAGGCCTCTCTCAAGTGGTCGATATGATCTTCCTTTCTTTTTGACTTGACCAACATGTCGTCACTATATACTTCCACAGTTTTGCCAAGCTATTCTTTGAACACTTTGGTCACTGGCCTCTGTTAGGTTGCCCCCGCATTTTTTAACCCGAACGGTATCACTCTGTAGCAGTACGTCCCCCGGTGGGTGATGAAGGTGGTTTTTTCCTAGTCCTCTTCCTCCATAAGGATTTGGTTTTAGCCTGAGTAGGCATCCAAGAAACTCAGTAGTTCGTGCCCGGCTGTAACGTCGATGAGTTGGTCGATGTGAGGTAGCGGAAATGAATCTTTCGAACAGGCTTTGTTTAGGTCTGTGAAGTCCAGCACATTCTCCACTTACCGTTCTTCTTTTTCACCATGACTACGTTGGCGACCCACTGAGGGTACTTCGATTCTCTGATAGAACCGTTCACTAGAAGTTTCTCGACCTCTTTACAAACTGCGTCGTTTATTGCCGAGTTGAACTTTCGTCAGATCTGTCTTACTGGGGGGGGGGTGAAATGGGTCGACGTTCAACTTGTGAGTTGCTATTTCCTTTGGGATACCTGACATATCTGCATGGGAAAAAGCGAACAGGTCCATGTTATTCTTTAAGAATTGGTGAAATTTACTTGGATCTTGGAGCTTATGGCCGATGAAAGCTTTCTTGGTGGGGTTATCATCGTCTAATTGGACTGGGTCGAGGTCCTCTACGGTTGAGCCCGTGGCTTCTATGATTTCAGGATCGCGGATGACATCTTTCGTTCCTCGCCATCCGACCCCGCCTTCGTTAATTTTTATTCTTCCTCCGTTTTTCCTTTCAACTGTTGGGCGTATGTGCAATCTTGGGCAATGCGGTAGCACTCTCGGGCCGTGAGTTACTCTCCCCGGATAGTGAATACTCCCTAGGGGGTGGGAAATTTAATGACTTGGTATAGACTAGAGGGGGTGGATTTCATGGCGTGTATCCATGGTCGGCCTATGATGGCGTTGTACGCCGTATCCTGGTCCATAATGTGGAACGTGGTCTACAAAGTGACGCCGCCGGCAAGGACGGGCTGCGTGATTTCTCCAGATGTTCGCTCAACTGCATTGTTAAAACCTGTTAGTGTGATGCAACGTGGCACTATCCTGTCCTCGAGCTTCATTTGGGTGAGAACTCGAGGATGGATGATGCACGCGCCGCTTCCATCATCGATCATGATACGTCTTACATCAATATCAAAAACACGTAAAGTAATTACAAGAGCATCATAGTGAAGGAAAACCAAACTGTGGTATTAGACTTATCGAAGATGATACTTTCTTCGAGTTCGTCATACCGTTCGTGGGTGATCGATCGCTTGTGAGTGGTGGTGAACTTCACGCTGTTGATAGATGCATCGTCGCCTCCCCCGATGATCATTTGAATGGTCCGAACCGGGGAAGGTGGTTTGGGCGGCCCATGATGTTGTTCCCCCCCTCGTGCGAAGTTTGCCCTTCCTCGATCGCTCATCAACTCTTTCAAGTGCCCTTGGAGAAGCATGTTCACGACCTCTTGTCTGAGGGCGATGCAGTCCTCGGTCTTATGACCTCGTTCCTGGTGGAATTCGCAGAGGGCGTTTGACTTTCTGGTGCTCGGGTCGGACTTCATTTTTTGCGGCCATTTTACCTTCGGGCCGAGCTTCTCCAATGCGTATACTATTTCTGAGGGGGAAACACAAAAATTGTGAGCTGATAACAAATGGGGCATACCTCTTTCGTTTCGGTGGGTTCCCGTTTGCGGTCTGGATGGGCCTTCTTCGTGACATGGAGGTGGTATGGGGGTGCCTCTGATGTAAGGCTGATGACTTTCTCGATTAGGTCGTGACCCTGATAGATCTCCTCTGTTGTCATTTCTTCGGTCTTTCCTAGATTCCATTTGGATCGAGGTCAGGCGTTGAATAGGCCCGTTGAGATCATCCTCGTCGGCTCTTACCTCGGCACAATAGGCATTGTGTATCTCATCCCAAGTGGTTGGAGGGTATTTTATGAGTCGGCTCAGCAATTTTTTGGTCGCCCTCGACCCATTTCTGCTCAGCCCACTCTGAAAGGCGGCCACCGCCATCCCTTCAGATACATTCGGAAGTGTCATTCTTACACGGTTGAATCGGGAGAGGAAGTCCCTAAGTCCCTCGCCAAGAGATTGCTTGATGGCGAATATGTCGTTCACCCTTGCCTCCGCTTTCTTGGCCCCGGCATGGGCGGTGACGAACTTTTCAGCCATTTCTTCAAACATTTATATGGAGCGCGCAGGTAACTGCGAATACCAAGTCAGGGCCTCTCCTGTTAGGGTCTCTCCAAACTTTTTCAGCAATATGGATGATACTTGTTCTTTTGCAAGGTCGTTGTCTTTCACTGCGATGACATAGCGGGTCACATGATCCTCCGGATCTGTCGGGCCGTCATATATTTTCAAATATGGTGGCATTTTGAAAGCTTTTGGTATAGCATGTGGCGCGGCCTCGTCGCTATATGGTTGTTCCACGAACCGGCCGGCGTCCCGTTTTGGTAGGAGTTTTGGGGCGCCCGGTATATTATCTACCCTTTCTTGATGCTCCCTCATTTGGTCGCGTAGTGCCTTGTTCTCGTTCTCCATCTCTTCCATTTTTCTAAAAATAACAGTGAGGGCGTCGTTACCTGCATCATTAACAGGGTGAGTAGTACCTATCGTGGGAGGTTGGGTGTGCTGCTCATTGGTCGTTGTGGCGATGTCGACTCGCACACCCTCTGCTCGCCCTCTGAACGGGTTTATCTAGTATGTTTTTCAGTGTATTCGTTAGCCATGCTTCCAGTAGCTTTTTTACCGTTGGTGGTGCTTCTTCCGTCGTGGACGTAGAGGCTCCCTTTCCATGAGAAGCGGTAACGCTGCCATGAGGAGGGGGTGAATCACTTCGCTTGGGTGAGGCGCTTGGTGTCACGTTCTCCTCGTCCTCTCCGTGAGCTTCGTCGATAGTGTTCAGGAGATTAGCGGTAAGATCGGCTATCACCTTTCTCTTTTCTTCCCCATTGCCTGCCTTGTCAGATTTGTGCAAACAACGAGAAACAGGACTGTGCAGAGTTTTTTGTGTTTTTTTTTTTTAGATCTAGAAAAAACTAAAACTTTTAACTAGAAAATCCCCACAGACGGCGCCAAATTGTTTGACCAAAAAGTCTTAAATATTTTTGTTAAGCTAATTAAGTAAAATGATAATAAGTAAATTATAGTTAAATACAATAAGTTCTAGATCCAAGATTGATGGGAAGTAACAACCTAGAAATCGCATTTAAAGCTATTTAAGGCCGAAAAGCGGTTTAATGATACTCTTGTGAATAAATGAAGGAAAGAGGACAAGCAATAAACATGAGAAATGGCAATGAATGTAAATAGGAAGAACACTTCACCTGAATATCAAATGATGTGGAAGATTCTTCCCTCTAACAAGGAGATATGGCAGTGAACGAGAATATAAGTAATGCTTTCTTGGATCATGTGAATGGAAAGGAAGAATAATCGATAAAATCAATCACTATAGAAAGGTAAACTTTCTATATTCCCTCAATGGTCCACTTCTTACAATAGTGTTCTCAGATTCAATCTCACGTGCCCCTTTTCTTCTTTCTCTTTTTCTATTTATATGGGATATTCTCTAAAAACCCTAAAAAGTACAACAAAGGGAATATCCAGGAGAATATTCCTATCACTATTCCAAGACTATACTAACCGCTATTCCTATTCTTCGCTATTCGACCTCGACCTCTACGGCTCGATCGGCGACTGCTCGTTGTTGGGCTTTGGTCGTCCTCGTCTTATCAGCCCGAATCAGAATACAGTCTTTCACTTTACGTTCTTTCCACGCCCAACTTCCTCAGCAATATTTTGACCCAAACATTGACATTACAAAATGTTGGAACCAAACTATAGGATATATTAACTATTTGAAGTTTAACGAACATATTGTTCTATATAAAATAGGTGTGAACATATCTTCTTGATCAAACCCTGTATGGCTGCTAATAAACAGTTTATATTGTATGGTAATTTTTTAAGTTATCGCTTGTGGTTTTTCAAAACATATATTAGCAAGCAGAGGCAGATCCAGAATTTTAAGCTTATTGATTTATGCAACAATCTCAAGTTAATATACAATGATAATTGGAACAATGAACTGGGTCCAAGTTAAATATACATTTAATAATCTTTTAGTATAAATACATAATCTAGGCAAAAATTATTTGGTTCACGTGAACCCGTAACCTTTTCGCAAGATCCACCCCTATTAGCAAGTGTATATTTGTTAATTAATATCTTGTGTAGTTGGTTTTGTTACCATGAATTGGAAGCACTATGTGAAGACAATAGATTTGATCCTACAAAAAAAAAAAAAAGTGCAAATAGAATCCTTATCATGGATATTTTCTCTTAGCTGTGTTTTGAATTTTCTTTTTCCAATGATGCTACGTACACAAAAATTCAGCTTATATAAAAGCTGGTAACAACTTCTCTCAATTTGTAGGTATACTGTTGGATAAAAATGGGACGAAATATAGTAGAATAAATCTCAAAATCAATGCATTATGAATATTAGCTATATAAAATATATTTTGCTGCAAAAAGAGGTGTGATTTTTCATCTAAATTGTTCCACTAATAAATATATCACTTTCATATATTTCCACTATAATAGAGATAAAGCTAAGTATAACTGGTCCAGACTCCACTAAAATAAAATGAAAAAGGCTAAGTAAGTACAACTTTCATTCAAAAGAAAAAAGGGAAGAATAATTCAAAAATGTAGAAACCTAAAAAAGAGCTTTTGCTCAAATATTTGTCCTAAATATTTGAAGTATATATAATAAATTTAATTAAGATTAAAAAGAACTATGGATGTACGTAGGAATAATTCTCTAAGTATCTCATATACAATTTGATAATTTAAACTAATTAAGCTCTCTTAAAACCATTGTGCAATGGTGAATTTGGACTTAGTTCCTTTCTATGCCTATTTTGATTCTTATGGTGTTGTTTTTGGTGATGAGGACTAGTATTACTTTCTTTCTTCAATTCCTTTTGGCCATCTTCGCCTTTAATATCTTTCTCACTGACGTCATTGCTTTCAGCTCGAGCTGTGTACACAAATGTTACCATTGATGAACTATCGTCATAGTTCATCAAAGGTTCTAGGGTTTTCACCACTGTGCTCATGTCCGGTCTAGCCTTCGGCCTGTGACTTAGACATTGATATGCTACTAATGCTGCATTTTGAATTCCTTCTTCTGAGTACATGCCTTCGAGCCTCGGATCCATTATTCTACGTAGTTTTCGAGGGTCTTTTAGTTGTGGTCGCGCCCAATCTACTAAGTTTTGCTCTCTGTGTGGACGATGTTTATCGACTGACCTTCTACCTGTTAGAAGCTCCAACAGTACTACTCCGAAACTATACACATCACTAGCTGCTGTCAAATGACCTACACAAGATTTCAATAGAATTAGCATTTCTGACTGTAGTAATGTTGAGACGTAACATAATTAAGTAATTAAAAGTATGTTCGATTAAAAAGTGTAGTTTATTTGTAGTGTAGTATGAAATTATTACCAGTCATAATGTATTCAGGAGCAGCATAGCCGTGTGTACCCATAACACGAGTGGAGACGTGTGTGTCATCTCCTTCTGGACCATCTTTTGCAAGTCCAAAATCTGAGAGTTTGGCTGTGTAATCCTGATGAAGAAAAGACAAATAAAAATTAATTACAGTCACAAATCTCTATAGCAGCATCTCTATATAATAACTATTCACTATAAAAGTCAAATTTTTCTCGGAACTAGTTTATATGTTAGGTTATAATATATGTCCTCTATAGCAGCACTTCACTATAGCAACAAAAAAATATCGGAATTGCGAGGCTGTTATAGAGAGGTTTGTCTGTGATTAGGATCAACAACTAGTCTACATGTGATCATACTAGTTAATTAGGGTTTTGCAAGCATGAACTCAAGGACGGATCTACAGTGTTATTTACAGGTTCACGTTGACCCTGTTAGTTTTAGCTCAAATTTTATACTTATTTATTACAAAATTCACTGAATATTTATAAATATTTGACTCTCAGTTATTATCAGGTCTCTATAAGAAGCCATAAACTTCAAATATTCTTGGATCCGCCTCTGAATGAACTTTAACTATTGAAAGAAAAGAAAAAAGGGAAATGAACTTACTGAATCTAACAAGATGTTTGAAGCCTTGAAATCACGATAAATGACAGGTTTTTTAGCTTCATGTAGGAAAGCCAGACCTTTTGCAGCACCAAGTGCTATTTTCATCCTTGTTGACCAAGGAAGTGATACTGAATATCCTGGAAAAAAAAATCAATAATAAAATCCATTAGTTCAACAATAACTATATTTTAAAAAAAAAATTAACTTGCATTCGTTAGACAACGTGTACAATTTTTCTTTTTTATTTTATGATAATTGGTGATATCAATCCACCAATAATTAATGAGATAAAGTAAGATTTTATACATACAAAACCGATAGTTGCTTTGTAACTAAACTTTAGTTGACCTACTCTTATTCGTAGCCAATTAATATCCGGAATTGGTAAAAGAAAGAAAAAGTATGGTACAACAACCTCAGTCAACGTTCACAAAATTACATATTATTGACTTTTTTATATTATATTTCATTGTTAAATTTTCAGAAAGTTTACGACCGATTCCACGACATGGATTACTGGGTTACAGCTAACGAGCAAAATATTTGTTGTATGGGACTTGTATAGTGCAGTTTATATTTGATGTGTGATTTGTGATGCATTTTGAACAGATTATCCAATGCGCACCCGAAAGATAGCGGCTGCGAGTTTAACTGAGAAATTTTCCAAAAAAGCTGAGGAGCCAAATGAAAATAACTCGAACTTCCAAAAGCCATAAATATTAAAGAATTAACAAACATTTTTACATACTAATTAAATACTTTTAAATTAGCTAGTGGATTAATTAAAGATAAAAGAGATCATACTTCTAAAGAGCTGATTTTCCAAGCTTCCTCTGGGCATGTACTCATATACTAGCAATCTTTGTTCTTCTTCACAACAATATCCAATCAACTTCACTAAATGTGGATGACTCAATTGCCCAAGAAATATCACTTCAGTCTGTTCAAAATAATAAAACACATTTTAACAAAAGTCAATACTACGTAAACGTAACATTATCAATCATACATAATACATGTATCGTCATTTAACCAAAAAAATATTAAATTTTTATACTATCAGGTCATTTAAAAGATAACTACAGTTATTAATGCATATATAATACGTACCAGCCATTCGCGATGACCTTGTGAGCCATCTAAATCCAGGAGTTTAACAGCTACAGGCTGAGCTTTCAAACCAGGTCTAAGTTTATCATCAATGAAACCCTTATGAACTGGTCCAAACCCTCCTTCACCAATAAAATTACTCGTCGAAAAGTTCTGTGTAATCACTCGAAGTTCTTGAAGATTAAAAGAATGAATATTAGAACCAGCCAGAGAAATTGAAAGATCTGAGGATAGAGTTGAAGAGCTAATATCTGAGACTGGAATCCCATGGAATGAAATTTGTGTTCTAATAACGTTCTTCTCCTTTGGATTTTTCTTCGTATTTTGATCAGGTTTAATACAGTTTGGAACTAGAGATTCCCATGCAATCTTCATCACTGTCATTTGTTATATATTAAAATATGATATATTGGATTGTTCTTGTTGCCCTAAGAGGAGAAGAAAAGAGAACAAGAAATAGGAAACAATTAGGGTTGTTTGGATATGGAAATGGAAGAATGATTTGCTTATAAGGAGAAAACAAAAGGCTAATATTCAAAATATCCAACTGCTTTAGCTACCTGATACAAAGAAAAAAGACTAGGAATACCTTTATATGTATACAACATGATCTCATGCAGTGTTTAATTTTCTTCCATTTATACGTGTATATACCATATAAAATTATTTTTTTGACGAGTCCAATTTTATGATATTTTTTACAAGTGTATAAAGACGTGTAGATAAAGAAAGAATATTAGAAGGACGAATTAAAGTAGTGGAGTAATTTATGTAGTGGTGGGCAAAAAGTACTGCTCTTCCCTTAATCAGAGGTCTTGGGTTCGAGCCCTAGGTATGGAAAAATCTTTGGTAGGGAGCGCTTCCCCCCGAATGGGGCTCTACGCGGCGCGAATCCGGATATAGTCGGGCTCCAATACAAAAACCGGACACCGGATGGGAAACAAAAAAAAGTCTAATATATTTGGTTGAATAAAAAATGACTTGGCTGCCCCCTTATCTTGACTTTTGTTTATGTAGAACTACTACTTGTTTTTAGGAAGCTTTTGGAAGAAATTAATCTGTTTCCACACTTTCTACATTTGTTTCCATCTTCCAAACGGCTCCATCCCTATAGTGAAACTTTTGGAGTTACCAACAAAAGTTGGTGGTGAACCGTTAAGTACTCCTTCATCTTTAATTAGAGGTTTTGGGGTCGAGTATTGAGTATGAGATCGCCTTTGTTAGAGAGTACTTTACTTCTCAATGTGGGAGTGCCCAACACAAATCCGAATTTATAGGGTGTTTGGATTGGCTTTTAAGCTGGTCAAATCAGCTTTTAAGCTCTTTTAAGCTTTTTTCAGCGTTTGGCAAAGTCAAAAAGTGCTTAAAATAAGTTAAAACTATTTAAAACAAGCCAAAAGCAAGAAGCTGGCAACCCAAACTTATTACTTTTTTGGCTTAAAAACTATTTCTGCTGAAAATTTTCTTTTTTTAAGCCAATTCAAACGGGCTCTTAGTCGGGCCCCAATGTAGGAATCGAACACCGAATGAAAAACAAAAAAAAAAAAAAAGAAAAAACTTTAGAGTTGTGTGACTTTCTTTTAATTCTACTGAGAGACGTGGTGGGATGAACTGAATCCATTCATTTTTAATTAGGGGTCTCGATTCGAGCGATGAGAATGGAAAAACTCATAGTACGATACGCTTCCTCTTTAGTAATACATAATACATGGAGCATATCTTGATTAGTCAGGCCAGGAGATGCCGAATACCAGATAATTAAATAAAAAAGATTCTCTCCATTAATAATTAACTTATTTATCTAATTTTTTTTTTTTTTTTGGCAGAATTTCTAGTGAGCAATTTTCAAATTTGTTTTGAAATTTCAGAGAAATACACAACATACAAATTACTACTAATAAGAAATTCAATGAAATATCAGACACTCTTGCTTTGGCCAATTCTCCTGCGCGTTTCCACGACCGAGTTCTTTGATTTTTGACGACTTGCCTATCATCCACCAATATTAAAAAATGTTGTTGAAAATAGCTAATATGACAAAAATTATGTCTTACAAAAATCTTTAAATAGGACAAAGAAAAGGATTAATTTTTGACAAACATATGTCTTAATTAATTATATACACTTGCTTAGAGTTTGCTAAGACAGTCTGTTAAAATATATACAAGTATTTTGAAATATGCATAGAGCCACTTGTCTTTTTCCCACTATAGAGAAAGATCTTTCATTCATCGTAATAAGAACTTTGTTAGTGGACGTTTGGACATAAGAATGGTAAAATTTTGAAAAAAAAGTGAAATTTTTTTTCAAGTGAAAATAGTATTTGAAAATTAGAGTTGTGTTTGGATATCAATATAATTTTGGGTTGTTTTTAAATTTTTGTGAGTGATATGAGTGAAAATTTTGGAATTTTATTTTGAAGTTTTTCAAATTTTCGAAAAAATTCAAAATTCATCTTCAAGTGAAAATTGAAAAATTTTATGACCAATCACTAATTTCGAAAAAAAATAAAGATTTTACGGGAAAAAATGGAAAAAAATTCATGGCCAAACAAGCACTTTAATCTTCTCGGCCAGTTTAACTCAACATTGGTGATCAAAACTCAAAAGGTCACTATTCAAAATGCAACAAGTTGGGTTTTCACTCTTTGCCTATTAATTTTGATTAAGAAATTATACTTGCTTGGTCTAATTGACGTTGGTTTTCATTTATATTATACTTATTAATATAACTCATAGTCAATAAATAAAATTGTATTAATTATTTCTTATAATTAAGATTATCTAATGGTTGTTAGACTTGTTACACATTTTGTCTGCATTCCCTGCTTTCAGTACTTCTAGAAAGTTCCCAAAAAAAATGCAGTGATTATATTTAGCAAATCATTGGTTATAGCGTTATACTTAATTCTATTCCTAAATATAAAGGACTTCTTTCACTTTTAGCCCGCGCCAGAAACTATTTACATTCGACAACCGAAAAAATATGTAAAATTTATATAATTTTGTATCTAATATACACAATATATATATATATATACAAAAAATATAAATTTTCGGCTACTATTTTAAGAGTGGCTATACAGTGTCATTTTGTCAAATATTTATAAATATATTTATCGGAGCTGGCTTTATGTGGCTAAAGATTTCTTTCCATGAAATACTCCCAATTTTCGTAGTTTTAAGTCATTTCTTTTTCAAATTATAAAAGTAGTAGTAGGGTATGATACACGCTTTCTCTCCAATGATTTAGTCAGATGTCAAAATCTATCCAAAAGGAGCAAATGGTAGGTTTGTTAGCACAGTGGTTGATGTTCTAGAAGCTTAGCTCATGGACAAATATGTAAAGTTTTTTAATCACATAATAATTAAACTATTCTAATTAATCCTTATTTATTGGCTTAGTCTTGTATATATATATATATATATATATATATATATATTTGTTCAAGATTTTGTATGAGGGAGTATCATATGAAGTATTTGTAATTAGATCTAGATAATGAACCTATTCCTATTTGTTAAGTGTAAAACAAACGAATATTGGGTAGGCCAGGGTCAGAAGATAGTAGGTCGGACATCATCGCAACATAACAATATTCTTGTGATTAGGTCAGCTTTATTTTCTTGGTTTCTCGCCCGTTGTCCGGTATTAGTATTGGGGCCTGATTAAATCTTGATTTGCGTCAGAAAGTTTGACATTGAGGGATAACGCGCTCTATAATAAAAGCGATTTCATACCCAGAGTTCGAATTCGAGACTTTTGATTAAGGATGAAGCAATACTTATCACTCTACCGCGACCGTTTTTGATAGGTCAGAAACTCTTCAGTTCTATGCAAGGGATCATTTGACAAAGGGCTATAATATAATTGGGGGTTTCTAATGTAAAAATGAAGTGGTAGGTAGATGAGGACAATTTTGTAATTTTGAAAATCTTAGACATCACTTTGCAAAAGTCAATGGACATTAATTATTGTTTAAATTTCTTATACTATATCAGTTAATTATCAGTATATGTTTATTTGTCTCAACTTTTTTGTCCTATTTCTAGACATTTCATATTATAACTAGAACTAAGGTGTAAAGCTAATAAAATTAATGATAAATTTTATTAGTACCAATTAATCACTCCATAAAATATGTTAATACTCTATATATTGGTCGGAAAAAACTGACCAATATATAATTAATTTTAAATTATAAAATTGCATGCAACACAATTAATTAGAGTTAAAAGGTAAAAGGAAAAACTGAAAATTACAGTAATTTTGATTGCCAAAGCTAGGTCAAAAACTAAGATGAACAAATACAATCAAACTACAACTACCATACCCTCTCAGTGGAATTGCACCAAACATTTACTCAATAAAATCAAAATTTTAGACAAACTTCTATCTTCTATTGACTGCACATTGTTTAGTTTTATTTGGAAAAGTTACGTTGGTCTATTCATGTCGACTTTTACGAGGTTTCATTTTCATAGTAATTAGTTAGTCATATATAGCTCGAACGAGTTACATATGTACGCAGATTAAGCTATTTCCCTTTAAGAGTCCATAATCCTTTTGCCTTTTTAACTCATATTTACTTTCTTCTTTTGTATTTTTTTGTTTTTAGGTAAACCTTCATTTGTTGCTACAGCTGGAGAATAAAATTCGTCGGGAAAAAGTGAAACATAATTAATTGAAATCTGACCATATCAAGAGTTTCTTTTACGGCTTGTTTGGATGGTTGTACCTGTTGTATCGTATGGTATTGTTACTTTAAATATAATATTTGTTTTGATTGTTATTTAAATTGTATTGTATCGTATCGTTAAATCTGTCGTTACGTAACGGCAAAAAGTGTCACTTTATGTAGCGACAGATTTGGTGTGGTAACATTGTTACCTTGCTTTTTTCCTCTCATTTTATCCCTTTTTATTATTAAATAATCATATTTTATCTTTTACCCTACTTATTTATAAAATAATTCTATTTCGCATCCTATTTTTTCATAGTAATGTTGCAAGTTTATTCTTTATATTTTTGGTGTGTGACATCATGAAACGACGACAAACGATACAATCTATTAGGGATGTGCATGGATCGGATCGGATCGGATCGGATTTAGTTAGCACATTTTGGATTCGTATTTCGAATTTCGGGTTCTACAAAATGCAATCTGAATCCGATCCGAATTAACATTGGATTGGATCGGATTTTAAACTATGGATCAGATAAATATTTCGGATTGTCGGATCGGGTTGTCCGCATTATTATGGCTTATTGCCAATCATATTCACCCTTTCTTAATGCTCTCCAAACAAGTTGTTAGTTGGGTATCATTTACATATATATGCAAGAGAAAAACATAATAGTAGTTTACAACAAATGATCTAAAAAGAAAGGGCAACCCGGTGCACAAGACATCCCGTATTTATGCATAGTCAAGGAAAGGTCGAATCCGAAAGAATATGTTGTAATCAACCTACTCTAATACAAATATTAGTGGCTGCTTCCACTCGAACCCGTAACCTATAGGTCATACAGAAATTATGAAGCCAGCAAATTCCATTCGGAGATATCCATTTTGGAATTCCAATAAAATATTGATAATAAAAAATAATAAACACGTGATAGCGATATCGTGTATACGTATAAAAAAGAGAGCTCCTAAACCTTATTTTGCAGATGAAAGAGCGACGATTTATTTAAATAATTCCGAAAAAAGATAGTTGACAGTATTATTTGATATATATACTCAATAATTTTTCGACTTTCATGACAGAGGCGTATCCAGGATTTGAGGCTTATGGGTTCCTACCATAATTTCAAATTAATATGCAATAATAACTGGGTCACAGTCAGATATTTACCAATATTTAGTGAATTTCTTAATATAAATACAGAGTTTACGCAAAAGTTACTGGATTCCCGGGAACCCGTAGTCTATGCACTAGGTCCGCCCTTGCTTTCACCTCTCCCGTTAGCTGTAATTCCTCCCCCCATAACAATTGCTATAAGATGGGACTCAGAATATAAAGGGAAAATTACTTTATTTTTCATACCTTTTTCTTTTTTCCTCCTTTTGACTCATTTTGGGGAGGAAGGATTTTTTTAGAACTGTCGATGGCTTACATTTTCATTTGATTACTTAAAATTACTATAAGTTTTTTATGTGTGAAAATTACAAGTTTGGAGATCTACGTATATTTACCCGTAAAATGGTACATTTGAATTTATAACATAATTTATAGATACGTGAATTAATTTGATCCAATAATACAATATAACTAAGAATAGAAATAACTTGAAGAAAATACAAGTCTCACTGTGGGCTTAGCTTCTCCGATAACAATAATAAGAGCAATATCAAGACACTACTAGAAATTCGGCAAAAACCGACCAAGGTCGACTGGCCAATTTTGGTCGATCAAAAAACCGGCCATAAAACGACCAAGGTCGACCGACCAATTTTGGTCGGTCAAAAAACCGGCCAAAAACCGACCAAAGTCGGTCAGTATTTCAAAATATTTTTTTTTCGAAACCGACCAACTTTGGTCGGTTTTCTTTGGTGCAAAAATGCGAGAAACTATTTTTGAGTCCCGCAAAATTTATTTTTCAAGAAACTGACCAACTTTGGTCGGTTTTTCATTTAAAATAAATTAAAATTATTATTAAAAAAATCGACCGAAATCGGTCGGTTAATTAATTCGGCCGGTCATTTTAAAAAATTGATCGAATTCGGACGGTAAATTTATTTTTTAATAAAATCGACCGACTTTGGTCGGTTATTTTCGTGCGAAAATACAATTAAAGAGTATAAATGAAATAAAAGACAATCGTAATACAAAATGCACCAATGGTCTAGTGGTAGAATAGTATCCTACCACAGTACAGACCCCGGTTCGATTCTCAGATGGTGCATTTTTTAATTACATAATTAAAATACCGACCGACTTTGGTCGATTTTTTCGGCAATTTTTTTTTTTGAATTTAATTGACCGACCAAAGTTGGTCGGTAATTTCCGACAAACTTTGGTCGGTATGACCTCCCGACTTTCAAAATATCGATTACACGTTAATGGTCGCGTTTTGGACGGTTATTGGCCATTACCGACCTACTTTGATCGATTTTTTGGGACGATTTTTCCCGAATTTCTAGTAGTGAGAACAAAAAGAGAGAAAGTAGTTAATAGAATAAGAGCAGATTTTGGCTTTTGTATACAAATGATTTTTTATGTCCTACAATAAATACAAATTCTCTTATTTATAGCTCTATTCAAGGAGACAAGATTCTCAAAATCAAGCTCTTCTTTAATATGAATAAAGCCCCTCTTGATGGCTGAATAACGACTGGTTTTGGTGCAAAGATTCTTTGTAACACCTGCTCATTGAATGTTGTACTATTTCCCAACCGATATCTTCCCTTCAAATCTTCGTCCTCGATTTCACTGTCTTCCGAACTCACCCAGCACTGGTCACATGTTCGTAACCAGTGCCAATTATTTACTGACTCAGTTCTTACTTGTCTTTGCTTCCACATGTCAATTCATCGAGCATCCACTTGTCGTTATCAATTTTACTTCATTCAACGTATGTACCCAATAATATTGCCACAAACCTTTAATGATAAATACTAATTAACGGTTGTAATAAAAGCCCAAAATTGCTCTTTGCTAGTCCCAAAACTCAACACTCTGACGTAGAATTGTTCCAATTTTCTGTAGAATAGAAACTATATTCTTTTTATTCTTTAACTAATCCTGTCTATAGTTAGGTAGTCATTTTCCGATTATTTTTTGTTATTGGGAACATAATAAGCGACCAAAGAAAAGTTATTGATCATTTTATATTGTTATTGAACGTTATAGAGTTTTTCAACTCTTGGCATAAATTCGTTCCTATATACGTGTAATTACGTTTGCTTGAAGAAGATGTGACGTTCCTAATTCACTAAATTATTAATTTGGTTAATATAAATTAAGCAGAATTAAATTACTAAGCAATTGACCTAATCCTTGTTTGAAAGCTGATTCCAATATTTCAATACGCATTAATAAAATTATTACTGCAGGGTTGGACTTTTTCCTTGAAGTTTGTCTAGGCTTCAAGATATTGACATTTTGACTTCTCATATTTGTCCAATGTCAACCTTTCCATGAGACTTCTATTTTTTGGCTTCTCTCCAATACTATATATAAATTTGGGGTTTTATCAACTTTAGCCTGCGTAAAAAATCATTTACATTCGGTAATCGAAAAAGTGTATAAAATTTGTATAAGTATTGTATATAACATATATATATATACACATTTTCGGCTATTATTTAAGAGCGGCTATACAATATTGTTTTCCCTATAATTTTTGTGCAAGAGATGAGAGGAGGAACAACAACAAGTTATGTATATTTATTCACATTTTGTATTTACGTCTGATCAAATAATTTAATTTTAGCAGTTAGATAAAATGATACTGTAATACATATCGTACTTGATCATACCATGGTTAAGTAATAGATATGTATATGAAAGGCACGTCTTATATTTATTGATTTGATATAACTAACTGGTATGGATAAATTTTTCAAAGTTTTTTTTATTTTTTCTAACATTTTACTATTTTGTATTTCAAAAATAACGACTTAACTACTTGATCAAGTTCAGATTCTTAGGGGATTGTTGTTACTATTTTTGACGTAGCAGCATTTAAATGCATGACTTTAGACGTTCTTCAACATGGGAATGTAATCTTTGGTTCTCTTATAACATGATCTTTTTTTCCCTTTTATTTTCATTTTATGATAACAACTTGGTGAATAATATTCAGTCTTCATTGTTTATTAGAGTAAAATAAAATATAGAGGTGAAATGGTCAAAACGAGCAATGTCCGTCTGCTGCTTTATGTTTTAAGGACGCGTTTGTCCATAGATATTTTTTTTTTTATTGTTTAAATGTATTTGTCCATAAAATTTTGTAAGTTTTTGAAATTTTTTCGAAAATGAGTTTTTCAAAAATCAAAAAAGTGCGTTTGCCCACTTTTTAAAAAATGCCAGAAAAAGACTTGGTTCCCCACACACAAAACTGCAATATTTTTTCAAGTGATATGCTGTTCAAACATAATTTAAATTCCAAATACTATATTTCAACTTAACTCCAAATACCAAAAAAAAATAATTCAAACGCCTACTAAAAATGACATTATATTGCGAAAGCTAAATTTGACCTTTGTGTAAACCTAATATAGTTCAATACCATTATGCTCGTTATCTCACTAATCAGAAGTTTCAAACTTAACTTGTATAGTAATCTTTTTTTTTTTTTTTTTTAATAGTTGGAAGAATACTTCAAAATGTACTATGCTTCTGATAGCAATTTCAGATTCAAAAACAAAACAAAAAGAATTGTAAGAGTTTTGTTTTTGGGGTTTCGTCTAGCTATTGGATTTTAAATCACGAAGTTGCATGATAAAGTAACTTTTAGCTTCAATAACATGATTTTGTATCGTACGCAGTGGTGTAGCCAGAAATTTCTGTTGGGTTTTTAAGGTATTTAATTAATATATTAAATACTTAAAAGAGGGTGAATGGGAAATGGAGGGAAATGAAATTTTTTGAGTGAAATTTTAAGTTCCCCCTCCCTTGGCAAATGGGCATTGTCCCATATTGGAAGAGGAAGAGGTTTTTATGGGTATATAAGCAATTGCTCTTCTTCTAGCTCTTAAAGAGTTGAGAAGAAGGCAAGCCTCGCGCCGTCGTCGTCGTCGCTCGGCTCGGCTTCGGCTATGGCTTCGGCTTCGGCTTCGGTCAAATGATCGATTGATTGACTTTTTGAACCAAATTTATTTGTTAATAGTAAAATATTAACAGAAATATTATTAAATATTTGTTTTAATAACAAAATATTAATATTAAATATTAATATTAAATCCAATCCGTTTTTCTGTTTTGGTAACAGAAAAGTAACTACCCTCTTCAATTTTCCCTCTTTATTTTCCCTCTTTATTATTGAGTAAATGGCCATTTATGTAATGGCATTTATGTTGTAGGCGTTTTGCATAAACAGCCATTCTGAAGAGATTCAACTTTGGCTATAAATACAACACTATTCTGCTCAGAATTTTGACTACAATTTTCTGAGTTTCCTCTCCTTCTTCTGCATACTTTTAGCATCAAAACAAAGCAAAAAGTAAGTGTGATTTGCTACCGAACTTTATGTTCGCTGAAACACTGGGGTTTGAAGTACCACTACACCAGTGTGTAATTCGTTCTATCCTGGGAGGAAATAATCCATAACCTTGGGTACTAGGAGGGGATTAAATTCCTTAAGGAAACACTGTGAATTCAGTGGGCTCGAATTGGTTTATAGTCATTTCTGTTTATATTCATTACTGTTTATATTCATTTATATTTCCAGAATTTATTTTACAAATACAGTGTAATAACAATTAATTCCAAATTCAAGACAAAATTCCACGTGACTAGACCGAATAAAAAATCACACCGGGATACCCCTGCAAAAACAGACAAGAAGAAAGAAACATGACCATATATATGAATTAGATATGAACATAAACCATGGGAAATTCTAAGTATGCCATACTAGTTGCTCATTGAACAACAAAAGGATGTTCCACCAACAACAGACACACAAAAAAACTTCAATTAATTAGCTATTTTATTAAGGTCATCAGCTGAATTACATAACTTCACTCTCTCTACATGAAAACTATACTTTAGGATGAGAAAAAAGAACATTTTAATAATGACCGAGTAAAATCTCGTTAACATAAGCTTTGAGATTTACATTAGATGAACCATTTTCATTCATAGCTTCCTTAGCTAAATCCTCCCATTTCTTGGCATTCTCTCTAAGCTCCTCCCTTTTCTCTCCTTCCATCACAATCTCTATACACCGCGTGAACTCATCTCTTTCGACGAGACCTTCTTCATTGGCATTCACTCTGACGCCCGTCTTCCAAACATCTTGAATGAGCTTGGCGTTACAACCTTGATCCGTCCACAACGGACATGCAACAACTGGAATTCCAGAAGATAAGCTCTCTAAAATCGAATTCCATCCACAATGTGTCAAGAAACAACCCAACGAAGGGTGTTGTAAAACTTCCACTTGTGAACACCAAGATACTATTTTCCCCTTCTGTTCCAATTCCTCTTTACAACTCAATTTTTCCCCTAGTTTTTCCCCGTCTTTTCCTTCCCTAATCACCCACAAAAATGGTCTTCCACATTTTACTAATCCTTGAGCTATTTCCTCCATCAATTGACTTGATATCTCAGAGTAGCTACCAAATGCTATATAAATAACTGATTCTTTACTCCTTGTATCCAACCACTCCATGTAATTCTCCGAACTTCGTCTCAAATCAGCTCCAAATGAATTATCAGACGGATCTTTTCCACCAACAAAAGCCGAAGGAATTGAAGGGCCAATTCCAACCATTGTTAAATTTTTCAAAACCCTCAAAGCATTAGGTTCCAAAGCATCAAAAGTATTCACAAGTACTCTTGGATTTTCTTCACTATTCAATAGCTCAATATGGTCTATAATAGATTTAACTCCCCAACCATAACTAGAATTCACGTCAGTGAACACAAACGAAGGAAAATCGCGACGACTCAGCTGAGGCAACCCTGGAAGCTCTACAACTTGATCTTGAGAACAATTCTTGAAATAATCAGCATAATTAGACCCCACTTGTGGAAATATACTGGATATATTATTGTTGTAATCAGTGAAGCAATAATAATAAATATCGAAAACTGTGGCTGGTTGGATCCAAAAAAGTGTGGATGGGATATTAATGTTCTTGGCCACGAAACCGACCCAAGCCATAAGGGTCGTATAAATAATACGCGTGAAAGGGCGGCCCTCTGCCGCCCTGGATGTAACGAGTCTGGTCACGAATTCAGATCCGTGACTAATCAAAGAAGAATAAAATGAATGTAACTCATCTACTGATCCTTTAAAATTTCCATCATAGCCATCAGAGAAAGGAGCAAAGGTNCAAGGATAAAGCATTAAGGCTTTTTAATGATTTCTAAATTGATACAGGGTATATCAAATAGTGTATCTACGGGATCGACACGTTTAGGAATCACCTATGTAAGTGTGAAGTGTTAGCCGCTTCAAGGAGAACACAGCAAGGCCAGTTCTCTACGCACTTATGAAACCAGGCGGTGTTCATGGCTGAAACGAACACAACAATGAGAACCAAAGACGGTTAAGGGTTGGTTGTGTGACTTGTGGTTGTCTAGGTATACACTAAAGTTCGACGGTTCAAAGATATCAAATCTACCGATTGATCGAGTATATCCGACATAAGTTCACTATGGAAAGTTCAAAGGGAAACCTACTTATCCAGATGCAATTAATCCTTACTTGTGAATCACACAGTTTTTCATGCATACTTCCGTGATATAGCCATTCCCCATTCATGTGGGGGATTGTTGGGTTTTTAAGGTATTTAATTAATATATTAAATACTTAAAAGAGGGTGAATGGGAAATGGAGGGAAATGAAATTTTTGAGTGAAATTTTAAGTTCCCCCTCCCTTGGCAAATGGGCATTGTCCCATATTGGAAGAGGAAGAGGTTTTTTATGGGTATATAAGCAATTGCTCTTCTTCTAGCTCTTAAAGAGTTGAGAAGAAGGCAAGCCTCGCGCCGTCGTCGTCGTCGCTCGCTCGGCTCGGCTACGGCTTCGGCTTCGGCTTCGGCTTCGGCTTCGGATTCGGATTCGGATTCGGATTCGGATTCGGATTTGGTCAAATGATCGATTGATTGATTAACTTTTTGAACCAAATTTATTTGTTAATAGTAAAATATTAACAGAAATGTTATTAAATATTTGTTTTAATAATAAAATATTAATATTAAATATTAAAATTAAATCCAATCCGTTTTTCTGTTTTGGTAACAGAAAAATAACTACCCTCTTCAATTTTCCCTCTTTATTTTCTCTCTTTATTATTGAGTAAATGGCCATTTATATAATGACATTTATGTTGTGGGCGTTTTGCATAAACAGCCTTTCTGAAGAGACCCAACTTTGGCTATAAATACAACACTATTCTGCTCAGAATTTTAACTACAATTTTCTGAGTTTCCTCTCCTTCTTCTGCATACTTTTAGCATCAAAACAAAGCAATAAGTAAGTGTGATTTGCTACCGAACTTTGTGTTCGCTGAAACACTAGGGTTTGAAGTACCACTACACCAGTGTGTAATTCGTTCTATCCTGGGAGGAAATAATCCATAACCTTGGGTACTAGGAGGGGATTAAATTCCTTAAGGAAACACTGTGAATTCAGTGGGCTCGAATTGGTTTATGTCATTTCTGTTTATATTCATTACTATTTATATTCATTTATATTTTCAGAATTTATTTTACAAATACAGTGTAATAACAATTTCGTCAAAGATGTTCAAACTTTAAACAAGTCAATAATTATTTTTGTTGTCGATAAATGGTGTACCAAAATTTTTAAAATCAATCTGAGCAATATTTAGTTAAACAATAAAAAATACTTGTAATCAAACTATAATTTTATAAATTAAAATTAACATAAAAAGACAATGATAGAAAAATTACTAATAAAAGTAAGCATAAAATTAAAGGAAAGAGAGAGTCGAGAGAGTTTGTAGTCTGTACTTCGTAGAGAGCTTTTGTTGAAGAAATTTTTGTTGAA
Organism: Nicotiana attenuata; assembly: GCF_001879085.1. Classification (NCBI taxonomy): domain Eukaryota; kingdom Viridiplantae; phylum Streptophyta; class Magnoliopsida; order Solanales; family Solanaceae; genus Nicotiana; species Nicotiana attenuata. Next base: position 31,041,643 of record NC_031993.1, read on the forward strand.
CTTGACTTTTAAATTATAAAATTTATTTAAAAAATAACTTTTATTTAGAAAATTACTTTTTAAGATTAGTTGTTTGTCTTTATATACATTTAAGTATTAACAATTTTTTTTTTAAATAATTAGATTGAAAAAGAATCGAATAGATCATATTGGTGGTCTTCGGTTAATTTTGGCAAACAAAATGGGCAAATAACTTTGAACTTGTGAACAACATATCACTGTGAACACCCTGGATCGTTGGACTATCTCACCCAACTATGTTAAGGGTGTCCAAAATATAATCTATAGTCATATAAAGTAGTATTTGACTTATATACGCGGTGTAATTTTTCAGCGAAGGTGATCGCTTGACCACCATTGGCATGGTGTGGCTACGCCACTGGTCGTACGTTACTTGTTTTTCATGTTTGCCAAAATATTAACAGGACAAGAAGAATAAAACTTAAATACATGCCATCCAACCGCTTAAACTAAAAATAATCGAACGATGTAGAATATAATGTATCTCATATACTACTCCGTATGTCCCAATATATGTGATACTCTTTTTTTTTAATCAGTCCCAAAAAGAATGACACTTTTCTATATTTAGTAACAATCAGCGTTAAACTTTCTTCTTTACTCGTAGCGAAATAATTTATAGTCATACTAATTCTATGATTTGTTTTAGACCACAAGTTTCAAAAGTCTTCATTTATTTCTTAAACACGTGCCAAGTCAAATACCTTAATATAAATTGGGATGGAGGAAATATGGGTGTAACCATAAATAATTAGTATAAAATCTATGTATACCGGTTTAAAAAAATAAATAGTAAATCCGACCGCCTATTTCTATAAAGATCCCATAGGATAAAAACATATTGGTAGAAATGACACTAGGTAGCCACTCTAAAGAGATGCAACAACAACAACAACAACCACTCTAAAGAGATGCTATTTAAGAATTATCCAACGCATCTTGAATTTCAGTTTTTCAGGATAAAATATCCCGAGTTTTCCTGAAATTAAGAATTTTAATTTAAAATTTCAGGACAAAATAAGTATTGGCTAATTTTTAAATAGCATCCCGGGAATGGCTATCTATGCACTTGCGCCTACTAATTGCTAACAAGTTATTTTTGATATGGATCAGGTAATTGGACTTCCTTGTTTGGACCATTTGATAGGTCCACACTTTTTTTTTTTTTTTTTTTTTTTAATAGGTCCACACTTCAAAAATAAAGTGAACGGTTAGATCTACGTGACGACGTTCGCACGAAAATTTGGGAACACCTGATTCTGTAGACTTGTCACTCACGTTGTGAGGGTTTAGGTAAAGCAAAAATGCAAAGGGTTTTGAAGGCTCGCCAGCTCGTTAGGGTTTTGAGAAACTCGTCGTCTCCGATTTTGCTCAACTCAGTGTCACGAATTCAATGTCATTGTACCTATGAAGCTACTGAATCATGTCTCAACTCTTCTTCACGGCGTGGTTACTTTACCTCTGGTAATTATTCATTTTTGATTTGAGCAAGAGGATGTTTTCTTCTGGATTTTACTAGGTCAAAAATTGTGAAATGTGCAATTTGTTCTATAGAAAGTATGATTGCTATTTGAAGATTTTCTAATTAATAAATTTTCAACTTAGACAAGTCTATACCTGAATGCTATAGTAAAGTTGCTGTTGTTTTCCGGCTAAATGACAGATTTGATTTACCGGTATCCTAAGATAGGTATATTATCGATAACCAGGTACTACAATTAATGGAAATTATATGCAAACAGAATGCAATATTCGGAGAAATGTATGTCAATGTGAGAAATGCTCTAGGATGCTCAAGGCATCATTTTCTACAGAAGCAGGGCCAGTTGAAAGTAGTAGTGCGACAGGTGATAGTTTGTTTTCGCGAATGGTTTTGAGTGGTTTTGATTTTTATGTTTATATTTATTTCTGAATCGTAGTTTTAAAGCAGAATCCGTGAAGGAATTGTATGATAAGATGCTGAAATCTGTCGTGGAACAAAGATCTGCTCCGCCAAATGCCTGGTTGTGGTCCCTAATACAAAGTTGTGTGAACCATGAAGATGTTAATCTTTTACACGACATTTTGCAGAGACTTCGGATATTTGTTAGTCTCTTTTATCTCGTTGAATTAATAGGAGGTCCTTGTTAATTTGCTCGTCTAATGGTAGGTAGCACGTGGTGTATGTTTGAGTGCAGAGACTTTCAAATCTCCGTATCCATGAAAACTTCAACAGTGCCCTCTGCCAGGACATTACAAAGGCTTGTGTACGTGTTGGCGCCATTGACTTGGGTAAATTTCTGAGTTCTCTTTGCTATTCTTCAGTATTTAAGCTTAGTTGCTTGTTCCCATCATTTGTAGTGCAAACTTGTTAGTATCAATAAGGAAGCTAGACTTTTAGACTGAAAGCAGAAGTGCATCTCATCACGTTGCTTTGACTCTGTACACTTGTTCATCCAAGCTAAGTAAAATTAATTTTTGTAAAAATTCTAGTTAAAATCTCCATTATTCTCCTGAGTGAAAACTCCCAAGTAGGAATATACTTGAAATATTTGAGTTTTTAAGAAATTTTTGTGGTTACAAACTTTTAAAAGGGAAAGACTAACCATCTTAGGATTGGGATTCTTGCTGGGATGACACGCCGGATATGCTTTTGCTCGTCTTTATGGATTTTCTAATGTGTAAGCTAAAGCTTTCGAAAAGACGAATAACTTGAGTAGGTCAATAAATGAGATGAAAGAAAAATTGCAAATATTATATGCAATTGATTTCTTTCAGTGGTATCTGAATGGATTGTTAAGCTGAATCTTCAAGTATTTCTGCTTACTAAAAGCTTGTTGAGAATGTTAAAGCTTCACCTTGTATACAGGTAAGAAGGTGTTGTGGAAGCATAATGTGTACGGATTGACTCCTAATATTGGATCTGCTCACCATTTACTGGTAATTTGGAGTTCTACTTTGGCTTCATGATGTATGATATGTGTGTGATTACTAAGCCATGTAAAACTTGGTGTTGTATGACTGCAGTTGTTTGCTAAACAGCATAATGATGTTAAACTCTTGGTAGAAATTATGAGACTGGTGAAGAAGAATGATTTGAACCTGCAGCCTGGAACTGCAGAAATTGTCTTCAGGTACAGATCCAGTATAAACTGTTATCCAATATCTCTTCCCTCTTTGATTTTTATTTTTATTCTCTCTTGTCTAACTAAATTTGTGGCGATCCTATTGCTCTTTACCAGCCTGACATTTCTATATTTCTGTAATATGAGGATCGTAATATCCGTGAAATTGTCAATGTTCGTTTCTTTTACTGACAATAGACATAATTAATCGTGCTTTGAGCACTGTTGCTGGGAAGTAGGAACCTTTAGGAAGAATAGGGGATTTTCTACTGCTTTTATCTTGAGGTCAAGACCAATTTCGAGAATTGCACATTACATTGCATTGTGTTCCAGCTGGATTGCACCCATTTTCACTTCATGGAGCGATAAAGACAAAAGGACCTGCTCTAGTTCAATAAAAATCATGAGAACACAATTGAGTAGTAATGTGCTTTTTGAGATCAAGTTGGGTAGTCCTTACTTAATTTTTGGATACTTCAGACTAGGGCCCTAACTTACATCCTAGAGGTTTGTGCCGATAGGATGATAGACTTATAAATTGTCGTGGAGCATGAGATATTAGTAGATTTGGTCTTATACGAGGACCATGTGGTAACCGGCTTGTGGTATGCCAGGGGATGTATCACATTGGATATTTTTTAATAGCTAAATTAAAGTAATGCTTTGCAAAGAAGATTGCATTTCGTATTGGGCTACTAAGTAGTGTTCTTAAGTGATTTTATTTTGGTCTTCAGTGATGAAAGATGAACCCTATACATACAGGCATGCAGATGCTTTCCTCTGCTAGTTTTGATCAATAGCAGCATGTACGTTGGGCAATTAAAGAGTAATTGCCTTTTTAATGACGTCGTGATATAATTTAATTTTCTGCTGATTTTTTTTTTGATTTGTTAATTTTCTTCTGAAATTTTGTAGATATTTTTCAGTTCTTGTATAAATTTTATCATCTTATAGTCATGTAGATACTGTACTTATTTTGAAGAGGCATGTATGCAAATTGCCACTTAGCTATGCTAGTTTTAACATAATAATATGTATCTTAATGCAAGTAACATCAATTATCTTTATTATTTATTGTTATATCTTGGCTGAACTACAATCTGTTGCTTCCTTATACTCTTCATTCTTCCTAAAAAGATCTTTTAACTTGTTGGATTAATTTACTGCAGCATTTGCTCCCAAACGAATAACTGGGACTTGATGTGTAAGTATGGTAAAAGGTTTGTCAAAGCAGGAGTGAAGCTACGAAAGACTTCCTTGGAGACTTGGATGGAATTTGCCTCAAAAATAGGTACTTACTCTCCTTTTCTCCTATAAACTTTAAAAGATTTAGAACTTTATATCACAATCCTCTCTTTTTATGCATGAGTGCGGTGGTGGATGATGTTAAGTTTTTAAAATTGCAACAAGTAGTAGGGCGAATTTTTTAGTGGCTTCAGTTATGGGATTATAGTTTCCTAATGAACACTAAAGCTTACTGCTGTGGCTTTGACACTCTGCTGTTACTGCATCTTTGCTTCTCCGAAGGAGACGTGGATGCTTTGTGGAAAATTGAGAAGATACGATCAGAATCCAAGAAGGAACATACTCTTGCAAGTGGACTTTCATGTGCTAAGGTAATTCAGTTTCTTAGTTTTGATTTATTTTACATTTCCTTTACCTGCCTCTCTTTCTTGTTTCAGCACAGAAATGAATGACCTAAAAGGGGATCGCAATTTGTATCATATATCCAATTGGAGGAGTGTTCAAAAAAAATGTTTGACGCCTTGATAGAGTAGACTTGTTGACACATCTTTTGGTGCTGTCTTGCATTTAACACCACTGTCACTTACCTGTCGAAAGAACGTGCGTTTGGATTGCTCTGCATAGTTACACCTCCTCTTTCCCATCAGCTTATATTCAACTGAAATAGGCAGCCATAGCTATGTAACGACCCTTACTGATATAAGGGCAAGCTATCAAGTTCAACGCATGGTTGATATAGTGCTAGGCAAGTCTTTCCCCACAGAGACCCAGTAGTTTTTGACAGTCTTAGTGCAGTCTGGAAGATAATGGTAAAATGCAGCATCATTGTTATGAAAGCTGATGGGGGAACTCCTTTAACATTGGTTGTAAAATCGACTAGCTGATTGGTTTCTATTTCTTAATGAAGATTATGAAACTCATGTCTCCTCAGCTTTCTAGTTGCTTACAAGTTGCAAGTGCACCTACTATTTAACATCTTCTTCTTTCGGCAAATGTATATCCAAGCACTGAAGAGGGACAGATGTGCTCTCACAATTGTTTCCTTGTTTGTCGATATTAACAAATTTTGATTTCGTTTGTAGGCTTTCCTCATTGATCACAAACCTGGAGATGCTGCTGCCATCATTCAATTACTCAATCAGGTGCCTGCCAGTTTTTGCTTGTTTTAAAGTTTTGGAGTCTTTATTTTATTGTTCTATGGAGAGGATGCCATCAAGCATGGCATAGCTTGTGCAATGGTTAGGATATTAGGTTGGAACCGGAGCTTTGCAAATAGTCTGCTCTCAGACAACTGCAATGGATGTGCTCGAAAAAGTGTTCATCATATTGATTAATGGATGATGTGCGCTACTGACTTCAGCAATTTGATAAAACTGAAAATTCATTGTAACCCCACAATAATAATGTATAACCCCCCCCCCCCCCCACCACACACACA